>NC_090444.1:367154664-367756372 GCF_031143425.1 Pleurodeles waltl | reverse complement strand
CGAGCCCCGCAAGTCACCCCTCCTTAGATTCCCCTATATCTCTAGTTTTCAGAAATACACAGGTTTGGTAGGTTTCCCTAGGTGCCGGCTGAGCTAGAGGCCAAAATCTACAGGTAGGCACTTTGCAAAAACGCCTCTGTTTTCTTTCAAAAATTTGGATGTGTCCACGTTGCGCTTTGGGGCGTTTCCTGTCACGGGCGCTAGGCCTACCCACACAAGTGAGGTATCATTTTTATCGGGAGACTGGGGGAAACGCTGGGTGGAAGGAAATTTGTGGCTCCTCTCAGATTCCAGAACTTTCTGCCACAGAAATGTGAGCAACATGAGTTTTTTTAGCCAAATTTTGAGGTTTGCAAAGGATTTTGGGTAACAGAACCTGGTCCGAGCCCCGCAAGTCACCCCATCTTGGATTCCCCTAGGTCTCTAGTTTCCAGAAATGCACAGGTTTGGTAGGTTTCCCTAGGTGCCGGCTGAGCTAGAGGCCAGAATCTACAGGTAGGCACTTCGCAAAAAACACCTCTGTTTTCTTCCAAAAATTTGGATGTGTCCACGTTGCGCTTTGGGGCGTTTCCTGTCACGGGCGCTAGGCCTACCCACACAAGTGAGGTATCATTTTATCGGGAGACTTGGGGGAACGCTGGGTGGAAGGAAATTTGTGGCTCCTCTCAGATTCCAGAACTTTCTGCCACAGAAATGTGAGGAACATGTGTTTTTTTAGCCAAATTTTGAGGTTTGCAAAGGATTCTGGGTAACAGAACCTGGTCCGAGCCCCGCAAGTCACCCCATCTTGGATTCCCCTAGGTCTCTAGTTTTCAGAAATGCACAGGTTTGGTAGGTTTCCCTAGGTGCCGGCTGAGCTAGAGGCCAAAAATCTACAGGTAGGCACTTCGCAAAAAACACCTCTGTTTTCTTCCAAAAATTTGGATGTGTCCACGTTGCGCTTCGGGGCGTGTCCTGTCGCGGGCGCTAGGCCTACCCACACAAGTGAGGTGTCATTTTTATCGGGAGACTTGGGGAACGCTGGGTGGAAGGAAATTTGTGGCTCCTCTCAGATTCCAGAACTTTCTGCCACAGAAATGTGAGGAACATGTGTTTTTTTATCCACATTTTGAGGTTTGCAAAGGATTCTGGGTAACAGAACCTGGTCCGAGCCCCGCAAGTCACCCCTCCTTAGATTCCACTAGGTCTCTAGTTTTCAGAAATGCACAGGTTTGGTAGGTTTCCCTAGGTGCCGGCTGAGCTAGAGGCCAAAATCTACAGGTAGGCACTTTGCAAAAACGCCTCTGTTTTCTTTAAAAAATTTGGATGTGTCCACGTTGCGCTTTGGGGCGTTTCCTGTCATGGGCGCTAGGCCTACCCACACAAGTGAGGTATCATTTTTATCGGGAGACTTGGGAAAACGCTGGGTGGAAGGAAATTTGTGGCTCCTCTCAGATTCCAGAACTTTCTGCCACAGAAATGTGAGCAACATGAGTTTTTTTAGCCAAATTTTGAGGTTTGCAAAGGATTTTGGGTAACAGAACCTGGTCCGAGCCCCGCAAGTCACCCCATCTTGGATTCCCCTAGGTCTCTAGTTTTCAGAAATGCACAGGTTTGGTAGGTTTCCCTAGGTGCCGGCTGAGCTAGAGGCCAAAATCTACAGGTAGGCACTTCGCAAAAAAAACCTCTGTTTTCTTCCAAAAATTTGGATGTGTCCACGTTGCGCTTTGGGGCGTTTCCTGTCGCGGGCGCTAGGCCTACCCACACAAGTGAGGTATCATTTTTATCGGGAGACTTGGGGGAACGCTGGGTGGAATGAAATTTGTGGCTCCTCTCAGATTCCAGAACTTTCTGCAACAGAAATGTGAGTTTTCTAGCCACATTTTGGGGTTTGCAAAGGATTCTGGGTAACAGAACCTGGTCCGAGCCCCGCAAGTCACCCCATCTTGGATTCCCCTAGGTCTCTAGTTTTCAGAAATGCACAGGTTTGGTAGGTTTCCCTAGGTGCCGTAGGCCTGAGCTAGAGGCCAAAATCTACAGGTAGGCACTTCGCAAAAAACACCTCTGTTTTCTTCCAAAAATTTGGATTTGTCCACGTTGCGCTTCGGGGCGTGTCCTGTCGCGGGCGCTAGGCCTACCCACACAAGTGAGGTGTCATTTTTATCGGGAGACTTGGGGGAACGCTGGGTGGAAGGAAATTTGTGGGTCCTCTCAGATTCCAGAACTTTCTGCCACAGAAATGTGAGGAACATGTGTTTTTTTATCCACATTTTGAGGTTTGCAAAGGATTCTGGGTAACAGAACCTGGTCCGAGCCCCGCAAGTCACCCCTCCTTAGATTCCCCTATATCTCTAGTTTTCAGAAATGCACAGGTTTGGTAGGTTTCCCTAGGTGCCGGCTGAGCTAGAGGCCAAAATCTACAGGTAGGCACTTTGCAAAAACGCCTCTGTTTTCTTTCAAAAATTTGGATGTGTCCACGTTGCGCTTTGGGGCGTTTCCTGTCACGGGCGCTAGGCCTACCCACACAAGTGAGGTATCATTTTTATCGGGAGACTGGGGGAAACGCTGGGTGGAAGGAAATTTGTGGCTCCTCTCAGATTCCAGAACTTTCTGCCACAGAAATGTGAGCAACATGAGTTTTTTTTAGCCAAATTTTGAGGTTTGCAAAGGATTTTGGGTAACAGAACCTGGTCCGAGCCCCGCAAGTCACCCCATCTTGGATTCCCCTAGGTCTCTAGTTTCCAGAAATGCACAGGTTTGGTAGGTTTCCCTAGGTGCCGGCTGAGCTAGAGGCCAGAATCTACAGGTAGGCACTTCGCAAAAAACACCTCTGTTTTCTTCCAAAAATTTGGATGTGTCCACGTTGCGCTTCGGGGCGTGTCCTGTCGCGGGCGCTAGGCCTACCCACACAAGTGAGGTGTCATTTTTATCGGGAGACTTGGGGGAACGCTGGGTGGAAGGAAATTTGTGGCTCCTCTCAGATTCCAGAACTTTCTGCCACAGAAATGTGAGGAACATGTGTTTTTTTATCCACATTTTGAGGTTTGCAAAGGATTCTGGGTAACAGAACCTGGTCCGAGCCCCGCAAGTCACCCCTCCTTAGATTCCCCTAGGTCTCTAGTTTTCAGAAATGCACAGGTTTGGTAGGTTTCCCTAGGTGCCGGCTGAGCTAGAGGCCAAAATCTACAGGTAGGCACTTTGCAAAAACGCCTCTGTTTTCTTTAAAAAATTTGGATGTGTCCACGTTGCGCTTTGGGGCGTTTCCTGTCATGGGCGCTAAGCCTACCCACACAAGTGAGGTATCATTTTTATCGGGAGACTTGGGAAAACGCTGGGTGGAAGGAAATTTGTGGCTCCTCTCAGATTCCAGAACTTTCTGCCACAGAAATGTGAGCAACATGAGTTTTTTTAGCCAAATTTTGAGGTTTGCAAAGGATTTTGGGTAACAGAACCTGGTCCGAGCCCCGCAAGTCACCCCATCTTGGATTCCCCTAGGTCTCTAGTTTTCAGAAATGCACAGGTTTGGTAGGTTTCCCTAGGTGCCGGCTGAGCTAGAGGCCAAAATCTACAGGTAGGCACTTCGCAAAAAAAACCTCTGTTTTCTTCCAAAAATTTGGATGTGTCCACGTTGCCGCTTTGGGGCGTTTCCTGTCGCGGGCGCTAGGCCTACCCACACAAGTGAGGTATCATTTTTATCGGGAGACTTGGGGGAACGCTGGGTGGAATGAAATTTGTGGCTCCTCTCAGATTCCAGAACTTTCTGCATCAGAAATGTGAGTTTTCTAGCCACATTTGGGGTTTGCAAAGGATTCTGGGTAACAGAACCTGGTCCGAGCCCCGCAAGTCACCCCATCTTGGATTCCCCAAGGTCTCTAGTTTTCAGAAATGCACAGGTTTGGTAGGCTTCCCTAGGTGCCGGCTGAGCTAGAGGCCAAAATCTACAGGTAGGCACTTCGCAAAAAACACCTCTGTTTTCTTCCAAAAATGTGGATGTGTCCACGTTGCGCTTTGGGGAATTTCCTGTCGCAGGTGCTAGGCCTACCCACACAAGTGAGGTATCATTTTTATCGGGAGACTTGGGGGAACGGTGGGTGGAAGGAAATTTATGGCTCCTCTCAGATTCCAGAACTTTCTGCCACAGAAATGTGAGTAACATGTGTTTTTTTAGCCAAATTTTGAGGTTTGCAAAGGATTCTGGGTAACAGAACCTGTTCCGAGCCCTGCAAGTCACCCCATCTTGGATTCCCCTAGGTCTCTAGTTTTCAGAAATGCACAGGTTTGGTAGGTTTCCCTAGGTGCCGGCTGAGCTAGAGGGCAAAATCTACAGGTAGGCACTTCGCAAAAAACACCTCTGTTTTCTTCCAAAAATTTGGATTTGTCCACGTTGCGCTTTGGGGTGTTTCCTGTCGCGGGCGCTAGGCCTACCCACACAAGTGAGGTATCATTTTTAACGGGAGACTTGGGGGAACGCTGGGTGGAAGGAAATTTGTGGCTCCTCTCAGATTCCAGAACTTTCTGCCACAGAAATGTGAGGAACATGTGTTTTTTTAGCCAAACTTTGAGGTTTGCAAAGGATTCTGGGTAACAGAACCTGGTCCGAGCCCCGCAAGTCACCCCATCTTGGATTCCCCTAGGTCTCTAGTTTTCAGAAATGCACAGGTTGGTAGGTTTCCCTAGGTGCCGGCTGAGTTAGAGGCCAAAATCTACAGGTAGGCACTTCGCAAAAAACACCTCTGTTTTCTTCCAAAAATTTGGATGTGTCCACGTTGCGCTTTGGGGCGTTTCCTGTCGCGGGCACAAGGCCTACCCACACAAGTGAGGTATCATTTTTATCGGGAGACTTGGGGAACGCTGGGTGGAAGGAAATTTGTGGCTCCTCTCAGATTCCAGAACTTTCTGCCACAGAAATGTGAGGAACATGTGTTTTGTTAGCCAAATTTTGAGGTTTGCAAAGGATTCTGGGTAACAGAACCTGGTCCGAGCCCCGCAAGTCACCCCATCTTGGATTCCCCTAGGTCTCTAGTTTTCAGAAATGCACAGGTTTGGTAGGTTTCCCTAGGTGCCGGCTGAGCTAGAGGCCAAAATCTACAGGTAGGCACTTCGCAAAAAACACCTCTGTTTTCTTCCAAAAATGTGGATGTGTCCACGTTGCGCTTTGGGGCGTTTCCTGTCGCGGGTGCTAGGCCTACCCACACAAGTGAGGTATCATTTTTATCAGGAGACTTGGGGGAACGCTGGGTGGAAGGAAATTTGTGGCTCCTCTCAGATTCCAGAACTTTCTGCCACAGAAATGTGAGTAACATGTGTTTTTTTAGCCAAATTTTGAGGTTTGCAAAGGATTCTGGGTAACAGAACCTGGTCCGAGCCCCGCAAGTCACCCCATCTTGGATTCCCCTAGGTCTCTAGTTTCCAGAAATGCACAGGTTTGCTAGGTTTCCCTAGGTGCCGGCTGAGCTAGAGGCCAAAATCTACAGGTAGGCACTTCGCAAAAAACACCTCTGTTTTCTTCCAAAAATTTGGATGTGTCCACGTTGCGCTTTGGGGCGTTTCCTGTCACGGGCGCTAGGCCTACCCACACAAGTGAGGTATCATTTTTATTGGGAGACTTGGGGGAACGCTGGGTGGAAGGAAATTTGTGGCTCCTCTCAGATTCCAGAACTTTCTGCCACAGAAATGTGAGGAACATGTGTTTTTTTAGCCAAATTTTGAGGTTTGCAAAGGATTCTGGGTAACAGAACCTGGTCCGAGCCCCGCAAGTCACCCCATCTTGGATTCCCCTAGGTCTCTAGTTTTCAGAAATGCACAGGTTTGGTAGGTTTCCCTAGGTGCCGGCTGAGCTAGAGGCCAAAATCTACAGGTAGGCACTTCGCAAAAAACACCTCTGTTTTTCTTCCAAAAATTTGGATGTGTCCCACGTTGCGCTTCGGGGCGTGTCCTGTCGCGGGCGCTAGGCCTACCCACACAAGTGAGGTGTCCATTTTTATCGGGAGACTTGGGGGAACGCTGGGTGGAAGGAAATCTTTGGCTCCTCTCAGATTCCAGAACTTTCTGCCACAGAAATGTGAGGAACATGTGTTTTTTTATCCACATTTTGAGGTTTGCAAAGGATTCTGGGTAACAGAACCTGGTCCGAGCCCCGCAAGTCACCCCTCCTTAGATTCCCCTAGATCTCTAGTTTTCAGAAATGCACAGGTTTGGTAGGTTTCCCTAGGTGCCGGCTGAGCTAGAGGCCAAAATCTACAGGTAGGCACTTTGCAAAGACGCCTCTGTTTTCTTTCAAAAATTTGGATGTGTCCACGTTGCGCTTAGGGGCGTTTCCTGTCACGAGCGCTAGGCCTACCCACACAAGTGAGGTATCATTTTTATCGGGAGACTTGGGGAAACGCTGGGTGGAAGGAAATTTGTGGCTCCTCTCAGATTCCAGAACTTTCTGCCACAGAAATGTGAGCAACATGAGTTTTTTTAGTCAAATTTTGAGGTTTGCAAAGGATTTTGGGTAACAGAACCTGGTCCGAGCCCCGCAAGTCACCCCATCTTGGATTCCCCTAGGTCTCTAGTTTCCAGAAATGCACAGGTTAGGTAGGTTTCCCTAGGTGCCGGCTGAGCTAGAGGCCAGAATCTACAGGTAGGCACTTCGCAAAAAACACCTCTGTTTCTTCCAAAAATTTGGATGTGTCCACGTTGCGCTTTGGGGCGTTTCCTGTCACGGGCGCTAGGCCTACCCACACAAGTGAGGTATCATTTTTATCGGGAGACTTGGGGGAACGCTGGGTGGAAGGAAATTTGTGGCTCCTCTCAGATTCCAGAACTTTCTACCACAGAAATGTGAGGAACATGTGTTTTTTTAGCCAAATTTTGAGGTTTGCAAAGGATTCTGGGTAACAGAACCTGGTCCGAGCCCCGCAAGTCACCCCATCTTGGATTCCCCTAGGTCTCTAGTTTTCAGAAATGCACAGGTTTGGTAGGTTTCCCTAGGTGCTGGCTCAGCTAGAGGCCAAAATATACAGGTAGGCACTTCGCAAAAAACACCTCTGTTTTCTTCCAAAAATTTGGATGTGTCCACGTTGCGCTTCGGGGCGTGTCCTGTCGCGGGCGCTAGGCCTACCCACACAAGTGAGGTGACATTTTTATCGGGAGACTTGGGGGAACGCTGGGTGGAAGGAAATTTGTGGCTCCTCTCAGATTCCAGAACTTTCTGCCACAGAAATGTGAGGAACATGTGTTTTTTTATCCACATTTTGAGGTTTGCAAAGGATTCTGGGTAACAGAACCTGGTCCGAGCCCCGCAAGTCACCCCTCCTTAGATTCCCCTAGGTCTCTAGTTTTCAGAAATGCACAGGTTTGGTAGGTTTCCCTAGGTGCCGGCTGAGCTAGAGGCCAAAATCTACAGGTAGGCACTTTGCAAAAACGCCTCTGTTTTCTTTCAAAAATTTGGATGTGTCCACGTTGCGCTTTGGGGCGTTTCCTGTCACGGGTGCTAGGCCTACCCACACAAGTGAGGTATCATTTTTATCGGGAGACTTGGGGAAACGCTGGGTGGAAGGAAATTTGTAGCTCCTCTCAGATTCCAGAACTTTCTGCCACAGAAATGTGAGTAACATGTGTTTTTTTAGCCAAATTTTGAGGTTTGCAAAGGATTCTGGGTAACAGAACCTGGTCCGAGCCCCGCAAGTCACCTAATCTTGGATTCCCCTAGGTCTCTAGTTTTCAGAAATGCACAGGTTTGGTAGGTTTCCCTAGGTGCCGGCTGAGCTAGAGGCCAAAATCTACAGGTAGGCACTTCGCAAAAAAAACCTCTGTTTTCTTCCAAAAATGTGGATGTGTCCACGTTGCGCTTTGGGGCGTTTCCTGTCGCGGGCGCTAGGCCTACCCACACAAGTGAGGTATCATTTTTATCAGGAGACTTTGGGGAACGCTGGGTGGAAGGAAATTTGTGGCTCCTCTCAGATTCCAGAACTTTCTGCCACAGAAATGTGAGTAACATGTGTTTTTTTAGCCAAATTTTGAGGTTTGCAAAGGATTCTGGGTAACAGAACCTGGTCCGAGCCCCGCAAGTCACCCCATCTTGGATTCCCCTAGGTCTCTAGGTTTCAGAAATGCACAGGTTTGGTAGGTTTCCCTAGGTGCCGGCTGAGCTAGATGCCAGAATCTACAGGTAGGCACTTCGCAAAAAACACCTCTGTTTTCTTCCAAAAATTTGGATGTGTCCACGTTGCGCTTTGGGGCGTTTCCTGTCACGGGCGCTAGGCCTACCCACTCAAGTGCGGTATCATTTTTATCGGGAGACTTGGGGGAACGCTGGGTGGAAGGAAATTTGTGGCTCCTCTCAGATTCCATAACTTTCTGCCACAGAAATGTGAGGAACATGTGTTTTTTTAGCCAAATTTTGAGGTTTGCAAAGGATTCTGGGTAATAGAACCTGGTCCGAGCCCCGCAAGTCACCTAATCTTGGATTCCCCTAGGTCTCTAGTTTTCAGAAATGCACAGGTTTGGTAGGTTTCCATAGGTGCCGGCTGAGCTAGAGACCAAAATCTACAGGTAGGCACTTCGCAAAAAACACCTCTGTTTTCTTCCAAAAATTTGGATGTGTCCACGTTGCGCTTCGGGGCGTGTCCTGTCGCGGGCGCTAGGCCTACCCACACAAGTGAGGTATCATTTTTATCGGGAGACTTGGGGGAACGCTGGGTGGAAGGAAATTTGTGGCTCCTCTCAGATTCCAGAACTTTCTGCCACAGAAATGTGAGTAACATGTGTTTTTTTAGCCAAATTTTGAGGTTTGAAAAGGATTCTTGGTAACAGAACCTGGTCCGAGCCCCGCAAGTCACTCCATCTTGGATTCCCCTAGGTCTCTAGTTTTCAGAAATGCACAGGTTTGGTAGGTTTCCCTAGGTGCCGGCTGAGCTAGAGGCCAAAATCTACAGGTAGGCACTTCGCAAAAAACACCTCTGTTTTCTTCCAAAAATTTGGATGTGTCCACGTTGCGCTTTGGGGCGTTTCTTGTTGCGGGCGCTAGGCCTACCCACACAAGTGAGGTATCATTTTTATCAGGAGACTTGGGGGAACGCTGGGTGGAAGGAAATTTGTGGCTCCTCTCAAAATACAGAACTTTCTGCCACAGAAATGTGAGTAACATGTGTTTTTTTTAGCCAAATTTTGAGGTTTGCAAAGGATTCTGGGTAACAGAACCTGGTCCGAGCCCCGCAAGTCACCCCATCTTGGATTCCCCTAGGTCTCTAGTTTTCAGAAATGCACAGGTTTGGTAGGTTTCCCTAGGTGCCGGCTGAGCTAGAGGCCAAAATCTACAGGTAGGCACTTCGCAAAAAACACCTCTGTTTTCTTCCAAAAATTTGGATGTGTCCACGTTGCGCTTCGGGCGTGTCCTGTCGCGGGCGCTAGGCCTACCCACACAAGTGAGGTATCATTTTTATCAGGAGACTTGGGGGAACACTGGGTGGAAGGAAATTTGTGGCTCCTCTCAGATTCCAGAACTTTCTGCCACAGAAATGTGAGTAACATGTGTTTTTTTTAGCCAAATTTTGAGGTTTGCAAAGGATTCTGGGTAACAGAACCTGGTCCGAGCCCCGCAAGTCACCCCATCTTGGATTCCCCTAGGTCTCTAGTTTCCAGAAATGCACAGGTTTGGTAGGTTTCCCTAGGTGCCGGCTGAGCTAGAGGCCAAAATCTACAGGTAGGCACTTCGCAAAAAACACCTCTGTTTTCTTCCAAAAATGTGGATGTGTCCACGTTGCGCTTTGGGGCGTTTCCTGTCAACGGGCGCTAGGCCTACCCACACAAGTGAGGTATCATTTTTATCGGGAGACTTGGGGGAACGCTGGGTGGAAGGAAATTTGTGGCTCCTCTCAGATTCCAGAACTTTCTGCAACAGAAATGTGAGTTTTCTAGCCACATTTTGGGGTTTGCAAAGGATTCTGGGTAACAGAACGTGGTCCGAGCCCCGCAAGTCACCCCATCTTGGATTCCCCTAGGTCTCTAGTTTCAGAAATGCACAGGTTTGGTAGGTTTCCCTAGGTGCCGGCTGAGCTAGAGGCCAAAATCTACAGGTAGGCACTTCGCAAAAAACACCTCTGTTTTCTTCCAAAAATGTGGATGTGTCCACGTTGCGCTTTGGGGAATTTCCTGTCGCAGGCGCTAGGCCTACCCACACAAGTGAGGTATCATTTTTATCGGGAGACTTGGGGGAACGGTGGGTGGAAGGAAATTTATGGCTCCTCTCAGATTCCAGAACTTTCTGCCACAGAAATGTGAGTAACATGTGTTTTTTTAGCCAAATTTTGAGGTTTGCAAAGGATTCTGGGTAACAGAACCTGGTCCGAGCCCCGCAAGTCACCCCATCTTGGATTCCCCTAGGTCTCTAGTTTTCAGAAATGCACAGGTTTGGTAGGTTTCCCTAGGTGCCGGCTGAGCTAGAGGGCAAAATCTACAGGTAGGCACTTCGCAAAAAACACCTCTGTTTTCTTCCAAAAATTTGGATTTGTCCACGTTGCGCTTCGGGGCGTGTCCTGTCGCGGGCGCTAGGCCTACCCACACAAGTGAGGTGTCATTTTTATCGGGAGACTTGGGGGAACGCTGGGTGGAAGGAAATTTGTGGCTCCTCTCAGATTCCAGAACTTTCTGCCACAGAAATGTGAGGAACATGTGTTTTTTTATCCACATTTTGAGGTTTGCAAAGGATTCTGGGTAACAGAACCTGGTCCGAGCCCCGCAAGTCACCCCTCCTTAGATTCCCCTATATCTCTAGTTTTCAGAAATACACAGGTTTGGTAGGTTTCCCTAGGTGCCGGCTGAGCTAGAGGCCAAAATCTACAGGTAGGCACTTTGCAAAAACGCCTCTGTTTTCTTTCAAAAATTTGGATGTGTCCACGTTGCGCTTTGGGGCGTTTCCTGTCACGGGCGCTAGGCCTACCCACACAAGTGAGGTATCATTTTTATCGGGAGACTGGGGGAAACGCTGGGTGGAAGGAAATTTGTGGCTCCTCTCAGATTCCAGAACTTTCTGCCACAGAAATGTGAGCAACATGAGTTTTTTTAGCCAAATTTTGAGGTTTGCAAAGGATTTTGGGTAACAGAACCTGGTCCGAGCCCCGCAAGTCACCCCATCTTGGATTCCCCTAGGTCTCTAGTTTCCAGAAATGCACAGGTTTGGTAGGTTTCCCTAGGTGCCGGCTGAGCTAGAGGCCAGAATCTACAGGTAGGCACTTCGCAAAAAACACCTCTGTTTTCTTCCAAAAATTTGGATGTGTCCACGTTGCGCTTTGGGGCGTTTCCTGTCACGGGCGCTAGGCCTACCCACACAAGTGAGGTATCATTTTTATCGGGAGACTTGGGGGAACGCTGGGTGGAAGGAAATTTGTGGCTCCTCTCAGATTCCAGAACTTTCTGCCACAGAAATGTGAGGAACATGTGTTTTTTTAGCCAAATTTTGAGGTTTGCAAAGGATTCTGGGTAACAGAACCTGGTCCGAGCCCCGCAAGTCACCCCATCTTGGATTCCCCTAGGTCTCTAGTTTTCAGAAATGCACAGGTTTGGTAGGTTTCCCTAGGTGCCGGCTGAGCTAGAGGCCAAAATCTACAGGTAGGCACTTCGCAAAAAACACCTCTGTTTTCTTCCAAAAATTTGGATGTGTCCACGTTGCGCTTCGGGGCGTGTCCTGTCGCGGGCGCTAGGCCTACCCACACAAGTGAGGTGTCATTTTTATCGGGAGACTTGGGGGAACGCTGGGTGGAAGGAAATTTGTGGCTCCTCTCAGATTCCAGAACTTTCTGCCACAGAAATGTGAGGAACATGTGTTTTTTTATCCACATTTTGAGGTTTGCAAAGGATTCTGGGTAACAGAACCTGGTCCGAGCCCCGCAAGTCACCCCTCCTTAGATTCCCCTAGGTCTCTAGTTTTCAGAAATGCACAGGTTTGGTAGGTTTCCCTAGGTGCCGGCTGAGCTAGAGGCCAAAATCTACAGGTAGGCACTTTGCAAAAACGCCTCTGTTTTCTTTAAAAAATTTGGATGTGTCCACGTTGCGCTTTGGGGCGTTTCCTGTCATGGGCGCTAGGCCTACCCACACAAGTGAGGTATCATTTTTATCGGGAGACTTGGGAAAACGCTGGGTGGAAGGAAATTTGTGGCTCCTCTCAGATTCCAGAACTTTCTGCCACAGAAATGTGAGCAACATGAGTTTTTTTAGCCAAATTTTGAGGTTTGCAAAGGATTTTGGGTAACAGAACCTGGTCCGAGCCCCGCAAGTCACCCCATCTTGGATTCCCCTAGGTCTCTAGTTTTCAGAAATGCACAGGTTTGGTAGGTTTCCCTAGGTGCCGGCTGAGCTAGAGGCCAGAATCTACAGGTAGGCACTTCGCAAAAAACACCTCTGTTTTCTTCCAAAAATTTGGATGTGTCCACGTTGCGCTTTGGGGCGTTTCCTGTCACGGGCGCTAGGCCTACCCACACAAGTGAGGTATCATTTTTATCGGGAGACTTGGGGGAACGCTGGGTGGAAGGAAATTTGTGGCTCCTCTCAGATTCCAGAACTTTCTGCCACAGAAATGTGAGGAACATGTGTTTTTTTAGCCAAATTTTGAGGTTTGCAAAGGATTCTGGGTAACAGAACCTGGTCCGAGCCCCGCAAGTCACCCCATCTTGGATTCCCCTAGGTCTCTAGTTTTCAGAAATGCACAGGTTGGTAGGTTTCCCTAGGTGCCGGCTGAGCTAGAGGCCAAAATCTACAGGTAGGCACTTCGCAAAAAAAACCTCTGTTTTCTTCCAAAAATTTGGATGTGTCCACGTTGCGCTTTGGGGCGTTTCCTGTCGCGGGCGCTAGGCCTACCCACACAAGTGAGGTATCATTTTTATCGGGAGACTTGGGGGAACGCTGGGTGGAATGAAATTTGTGGCTCCTCTCAGATTCCAGAACTTTCTGCAACAGAAATGTGAGTTTTCTAGCCACATTTTGGGGTTTGCAAAGGATTCTGGGTAACAGAACCTGGTCCGAGCCCCGCAAGTCACCCCATCTTGGATTCCCCTAGGTCTCTAGTTTTCAGAAATGCACAGGTTTGGTAGGTTTCCCTAGGTGCCGGCTGAGCTAGAGGCCAAAATCTACAGGTAGGCACTTCGCAAAAAACACCTCTGTTTTCTTCCAAAAATTTGGATTTGTCCACGTTGCGCTTCGGGGCGTGTCCTGTCGCGGGCGCTAGGCCTACCCACACAAGTGAGGTGTCATTTTTATCGGGAGACTTGGGGGAACGCTGGGTGGAAGGAAATTTGTGGGTCCTCTCAGATTCCAGAACTTTCTGCCACAGAAATGTGAGGAACATGTGTTTTTTTATCCACATTTTGAGGTTTGCAAAGGATTCTGGGTAACAGAACCTGGTCCGAGCCCCGCAAGTCACCCCTCCTTAGATTCCCCTATATCTCTAGTTTTCAGAAATGCACAGGTTTGGTAGGTTTCCCTAGGTGCCGGCTGAGCTAGAGGCCAAAATCTACAGGTAGGCACTTTGCAAAAACGCCTCTGTTTTCTTTCAAAAATTTGGATGTGTCCACGTTGCGCTTTGGGGCGTTTCCTGTCACGGGCGCTAGGCCTACCCACACAAGTGAGGTATCATTTTTATCGGGAGACTGGGGGAAACGCTGGGTGGAAGGAAATTTGTGGCTCCTCTCAGATTCCAGAACTTTCTGCCACAGAAATGTGAGCAACATGAGTTTTTTTAGCCAAATTTTGAGGTTTGCAAAGGATTTTGGGTAACAGAACCTGGTCCGAGCCCCGCAAGTCACCCCATCTTGGATTCCCCTAGGTCTCTAGTTTCCAGAAATGCACAGGTTTGGTAGGTTTCCCTAGGTGCCGGCTGAGCTAGAGGCCAGAATCTACAGGTAGGCACTTCGCAAAAAACACCTCTGTTTTCTTCCAAAAATTTGGATGTGTCCACGTTGCGCTTCGGGGCGTGTCCTGTCGCGGGCGCTAGGCCTACCCACACAAGTGAGGTGTCATTTTTATCGGGAGACTTGGGGGAACGCTGGGTGGAAGGAAATTTGTGGCTCCTCTCAGATTCCAGAACTTTCTGCCACAGAAATGTGAGGAACATGTGTTTTTTTATCCACATTTTGAGGTTTGCAAAGGATTCTGGGTAACAGAACCTGGTCCGAGCCCCGCAAGTCACCCCTCCTTAGATTCCCCTAGGTCTCTAGTTTTCAGAAATGCACAGGTTTGGTAGGTTTCCCTAGGTGCCGGCTGAGCTAGAGGCCAAAATCTACAGGTAGGCACTTTGCAAAAACGCCTCTGTTTTCTTTAAAAAATTTGGATGTGTCCACGTTGCGCTTTGGGGCGTTTCCTGTCATGGGCGCTAAGCCTACCCACACAAGTGAGGTATCATTTTTATCGGGAGACTTGGGAAAACGCTGGGTGGAAGGAAATTTGTGGCTCCTCTCAGATTCCAGAACTTTCTGCCACAGAAATGTGAGCAACATGAGTTTTTTTAGCCAAATTTTGAGGTTTGCAAAGGATTTTGGGTAACAGAACCTGGTCCGAGCCCCGCAAGTCACCCCATCTTGGATTCCCCTAGGTCTCTAGTTTTCAGAAATGCACAGGTTTGGTAGGTTTCCCTAGGTGCCGGCTGAGCTAGAGGCCAAAATCTACAGGTAGGCACTTCGCAAAAAAAACCTCTGTTTTCTTCCAAAAATTTGGATGTGTCCACGTTGCGCTTTGGGGCGTTTCCTGTCGCGGGCGCTAGGCCTACCCACACAAGTGAGGTATCATTTTTATCGGGAGACTTGGGGGAACGCTGGGTGGAATGAAATTTGTGGCTCCTCTCAGATTCCAGAACTTTCTGCATCAGAAATGTGAGTTTTCTAGCCACATTTTGGGGTTTGCAAAGGATTCTGGGTAACAGAACCTGGTCCGAGCCCCGCAAGTCACCCCATCTTGGATTCCCCAAGGTCTCTAGTTTTCAGAAATGCACAGGTTTGGTAGGTTTCCCTAGGTGCCGGCTGAGCTAGAGGCCAAAATCTACAGGTAGGCACTTCGCAAAAAACACCTCTGTTTTCTTCCAAAAATGTGGATGTGTCCACGTTGCGCTTTGGGGAATTTCCTGTCGCAGGTGCTAGGCCTACCCACACAAGTGAGGTATCATTTTTATCGGGAGACTTGGGGGAACGGTGGGTGGAAGGAAATTTATGGCTCCTCTCAGATTCCAGAACTTTCTGCCACAGAAATGTGAGTAACATGTGTTTTTTTAGCCAAATTTTGAGGTTTGCAAAGGATTCTGGGTAACAGAACCTGTTCCGAGCCCCGCAAGTCACCCCATCTTGGATTCCCCTAGGTCTCTAGTTTTCAGAAATGCACAGGTTTGGTAGGTTTCCCTAGGTGCCGGCTGAGCTAGAGGGCAAAATCTACAGGTAGGCACTTCGCAAAAAACACCTCTGTTTTCTTCCAAAAATTTGGATTTGTCCACGTTGCGCTTTGGGGTGTTTCCTGTCGCGGGCGCTAGGCCTACCCACACAAGTGAGGTATCATTTTTAACGGGAGACTTGGGGGAACGCTGGGTGGAAGGAAATTTGTGGCTCCTCTCAGATTCCAGAACTTTCTGCCACAGAAATGTGAGGAACATGTGTTTTTTTAGCCAAACTTTGAGGTTTGCAAAGGATTCTGGGTAACAGAACCTGGTCCGAGCCCCGCAAGTCACCCCATCTTGGATTCCCCTAGGTCTCTAGTTTTCAGAAATGCACAGGTTTGGTAGGTTTCCCTAGGTGCCGGCTGAGTTAGAGGCCAAAATCTACAGGTAGGCACTTCGCAAAAAACACCTCTGTTTTCTTCCAAAAATTTGGATGTGTCCACGTTGCGCTTTGGGGCGTTTCCTGTCGCGGGCACAAGGCCTACCCACACAAGTGAGGTATCATTTTTATCGGGAGACTTGGGGGAACGCTGGGTGGAAGGAAATTTGTGGCTCCTCTCAGATTCCAGAACTTTCTGCCACAGAAATGTGAGGAACATGTGTTTTGTTAGCCAAATTTTGAGGTTTGCAAAGGATTCTGGGTAACAGAACCTGGTCCGAGCCCCGCAAGTCACCCCATCTTGGATTCCCCTAGGTCTCTAGTTTTCAGAAATGCACAGGTTTGGTAGGTTTCCCTAGGTGCCGGCTGAGCTAGAGGCCAAAATCTACAGGTAGGCACTTCGCAAAAAACACCTCTGTTTTCTTCCAAAAATGTGGATGTGTCCACGTTGCGCTTTGGGGCGTTTCCTGTCGCGGGTGCTAGGCCTACCCACACAAGTGAGGTATCATTTTTATCAGGAGACTTGGGGGAACGCTGGGTGGAAGGAAATTTGTGGCTCCTCTCAGATTCCAGAACTTTCTGCCACAGAAATGTGAGTAACATGTGTTTTTTTAGCCAAATTTTGAGGTTTGCAAAGGATTCTGGGTAACAGAACCTGGTCCGAGCCCCGCAAGTCACCCCATCTTGGATTCCCCTAGGTCTCTAGTTTCCAGAAATGCACAGGTTTGCTAGGTTTCCCTAGGTGCCGGCTGAGCTAGAGGCCAAAATCTACAGGTAGGCACTTCGCAAAAAACACCTCTGTTTTCTTCCAAAAATTTGGATGTGTCCACGTTGCGCTTTGGGGCGTTTCCTGTCACGGGCGCTAGGCCTACCCACACAAGTGAGGTATCATTTTTATTGGGAGACTTGGGGGAACGCTGGGTGGAAGGAAATTTGTGGCTCCTCTCAGATTCCAGAACTTTCTGCCACAGAAATGTGAGGAACATGTGTTTTTTTAGCCAAATTTTGAGGTTTGCAAAGGATTCTGGGTAACAGAACCTGGTCCGAGCCCCGCAAGTCACCCCATCTTGGATTCCCCTAGGTCTCTAGTTTTCAGAAATGCACAGGTTTGGTAGGTTTCCCTAGGTGCCGGCTGAGCTAGAGGCCAAAATCTACAGGTAGGCACTTCGCAAAAAACACCTCTGTTTTCTTCCAAAAATTTGGATGTGTCCACGTTGCGCTTCGGGGCGTGTCCTGTCGCGGGCGCTAGGCCTACCCACACAAGTGAGGTGTCATTTTTATCGGGAGACTTGGGGGAACGCTGGGTGGAAGGAAATCTTTGGCTCCTCTCAGATTCCAGAACTTTCTGCCACAGAAATGTGAGGAACATGTGTTTTTTTATCCACATTTTGAGGTTTGCAAAGGATTCTGGGTAACAGAACCTGGTCCGAGCCCCGCAAGTCACCCCTCCTTAGATTCCCCTAGATCTCTAGTTTTCAGAAATGCACAGGTTTGGTAGGTTTCCCTAGGTGCCGGCTGAGCTAGAGGCCAAAATCTACAGGTAGGCACTTTGCAAAGACGCCTCTGTTTTCTTTCAAAAATTTGGATGTGTCCACGTTGCGCTTAGGGGCGTTTCCTGTCACGAGCGCTAGGCCTACCCACACAAGTGAGGTATCATTTTTATCGGGAGACTTGGGGAAACGCTGGGTGGAAGGAAATTTGTGGCTCCTCTCAGATTCCAGAACTTTCTGCCACAGAAATGTGAGCAACATGAGTTTTTTTAGTCAAATTTTGAGGTTTGCAAAGGATTTTGGGTAACAGAACCTGGTCCGAGCCCCGCAAGTCACCCCATCTTGGATTCCCCTAGGTCTCTAGTTTCCAGAAATGCACAGGTTAGGTAGGTTTCCCTAGGTGCCGGCTGAGCTAGAGGCCAGAATCTACAGGTAGGCACTTCGCAAAAAACACCTCTGTTTTCTTCCAAAAATTTGGATGTGTCCACGTTGCGCTTTGGGGCGTTTCCTGTCACGGGCGCTAGGCCTACCCACACAAGTGAGGTATCATTTTTATCGGGAGACTTGGGGGAACGCTGGGTGGAAGGAAATTTGTGGCTCCTCTCAGATTCCAGAACTTTCTACCACAGAAATGTGAGGAACATGTGTTTTTTTAGCCAAATTTTGAGGTTTGCAAAGGATTCTGGGTAACAGAACCTGGTCCGAGCCCCGCAAGTCACCCCATCTTGGATTCCCCTAGGTCTCTAGTTTTCAGAAATGCACAGGTTTGGTAGGTTTCCCTAGGTGCTGGCTCAGCTAGAGGCCAAAATATACAGGTAGGCACTTCGCAAAAAACACCTCTGTTTTCTTCCAAAAATTTGGATGTGTCCACGTTGCGCTTCGGGGCGTGTCCTGTCGCGGGCGCTAGGCCTACCCACACAAGTGAGGTGACATTTTTATCGGGAGACTTGGGGGAACGCTGGGTGGAAGGAAATTTGTGGCTCCTCTCAGATTCCAGAACTTTCTGCCACAGAAATGTGAGGAACATGTGTTTTTTTATCCACATTTTGAGGTTTGCAAAGGATTCTGGGTAACAGAACCTGGTCCGAGCCCCGCAAGTCACCCCTCCTTAGATTCCCCTAGGTCTCTAGTTTTCAGAAATGCACAGGTTTGGTAGGTTTCCCTAGGTGCCGGCTGAGCTAGAGGCCAAAATCTACAGGTAGGCACTTTGCAAAAACGCCTCTGTTTTCTTTCAAAAATTTGGATGTGTCCACGTTGCGCTTTGGGGCGTTTCCTGTCACGGGTGCTAGGCCTACCCACACAAGTGAGGTATCATTTTTATCGGGAGACTTGGGGAAACGCTGGGTGGAAGGAAATTTGTAGCTCCTCTCAGATTCCAGAACTTTCTGCCACAGAAATGTGAGTAACATGTGTTTTTTTAGCCAAATTTTGAGGTTTGCAAAGGATTCTGGGTAACAGAACCTGGTCCGAGCCCCGCAAGTCACCTAATCTTGGATTCCCCTAGGTCTCTAGTTTTCAGAAATGCACAGGTTTGGTAGGTTTCCCTAGGTGCCGGCTGAGCTAGAGGCCAAAATCTACAGGTAGGCACTTCGCAAAAAAAACCTCTGTTTTCTTCCAAAAATGTGGATGTGTCCACGTTGCGCTTTGGGGCGTTTCCTGTCGCGGGCGCTAGGCCTACCCACACAAGTGAGGTATCATTTTTATCAGGAGACTTTGGGGAACGCTGGGTGGAAGGAAATTTGTGGCTCCTCTCAGATTCCAGAACTTTCTGCCACAGAAATGTGAGTAACATGTGTTTTTTTAGCCAAATTTTGAGGTTTGCAAAGGATTCTGGGTAACAGAACCTGGTCCGAGCCCCGCAAGTCACCCCATCTTGGATTCCCCTAGGTCTCTAGGTTTCAGAAATGCACAGGTTTGGTAGGTTTCCCTAGGTGCCGGCTGAGCTAGATGCCAGAATCTACAGGTAGGCACTTCGCAAAAAACACCTCTGTTTTCTTCCAAAAATTTGGATGTGTCCACGTTGCGCTTTGGGGCGTTTCCTGTCACGGGCGCTAGGCCTACCCACTCAAGTGCGGTATCATTTTTATCGGGAGACTTGGGGGAACGCTGGGTGGAAGGAAATTTGTGGCTCCTCTCAGATTCCATAACTTTCTGCCACAGAAATGTGAGGAACATGTGTTTTTTTAGCCAAATTTTGAGGTTTGCAAAGGATTCTGGGTAATAGAACCTGGTCCGAGCCCCGCAAGTCACCTAATCTTGGATTCCCCTAGGTCTCTA
Organism: Pleurodeles waltl; assembly: GCF_031143425.1. NCBI lineage: Eukaryota > Metazoa > Chordata > Amphibia > Caudata > Salamandridae > Pleurodeles > Pleurodeles waltl. Next base: position 367,736,853 of record NC_090444.1, on the reverse strand, counting down.
GTTTTCAGAAATGCACAGGTTTGGTAGGTTTCCATAGGTGCCGGCTGAGCTAGAGACCAAAATCTACAGGTAGGCACTTCGCAAAAAACACCTCTGTTTTCTTCCAAAAATTTGGATGTGTCCACGTTGCGCTTCGGGGCGTGTCCTGTCGCGGGCGCTAGGCCTACCCACACAAGTGAGGTATCATTTTTATCGGGAGACTTGGGGGAACGCTGGGTGGAAGGAAATTTGTGGCTCCTCTCAGATTCCAGAACTTTCTGCCACAGAAATGTGAGTAACATGTGTTTTTTTAGCCAAATTTTGAGGTTTGAAAAGGATTCTTGGTAACAGAACCTGGTCCGAGCCCCGCAAGTCACTCCATCTTGGATTCCCCTAGGTCTCTAGTTTTCAGAAATGCACAGGTTTGGTAGGTTTCCCTAGGTGCCGGCTGAGCTAGAGGCCAAAATCTACAGGTAGGCACTTCGCAAAAAACACCTCTGTTTTCTTCCAAAAATTTGGATGTGTCCACGTTGCGCTTTGGGGCGTTTCTTGTTGCGGGCGCTAGGCCTACCCACACAAGTGAGGTATCATTTTTATCAGGAGACTTGGGGGAACGCTGGGTGGAAGGAAATTTGTGGCTCCTCTCAAAATACAGAACTTTCTGCCACAGAAATGTGAGTAACATGTGTTTTTTTAGCCAAATTTTGAGGTTTGCAAAGGATTCTGGGTAACAGAACCTGGTCCGAGCCCCGCAAGTCACCCCATCTTGGATTCCCCTAGGTCTCTAGTTTTCAGAAATGCACAGGTTTGGTAGGTTTCCCTAGGTGCCGGCTGAGCTAGAGGCCAAAATCTACAGGTAGGCACTTCGCAAAAAACACCTCTGTTTTCTTCCAAAAATTTGGATGTGTCCACGTTGCGCTTCGGGCGTGTCCTGTCGCGGGCGCTAGGCCTACCCACACAAGTGAGGTATCATTTTTATCAGGAGACTTGGGGGAACGCTGGGTGGAAGGAAATTTGTGGCTCCTCTCAGATTCCAGAACTTTCTGCCACAGAAATGTGAGCAACTTGAGTTTTTTTAGCCAAATTTTGAGGTTTGCAAAGGATTTTGGGTAACAGAACCTGGTCCAAGCCCCGCAAGTCTCCCCAACTTGGATTCCCCTAGGTCTCTAGTTTTCAGAAATGCACAGGTTTGGTAGGTTTCCCTAGGTGCCGGCTGAGCTAGAGGCCAAAATCTACAGGTAGGCACTTCGCAAAAATCACCTCTGTTTTCTTTAAAAAATTGGATGTGTCCACGTTGCGCTTTGGGGCGTTTCCTGTAGCAGGCGCTAGGCCTACCCACACAAGTGAGGTATCATTTTTATCGGGAGACTTGGGGGAACGCTGGGTGGAAGGAAATGTGTGGCTCCTCTCAGATTCCAGAACTTTCTGCCACAGAAATGTGAGTAACATGTGTTTTTTTAGCCAAATTTTGAGGTTTGCAAAGGATTCTGGGTAACAGAACCTGGTCCGAGCCCCGCAAGTCACCCCATCTTGGATTCCCCTAGGTCTCTAGTTTTCTGAAATGCACAGGTTTGGTAGGTTTCCCATCGGTGCCGGCTGAGCTAGAGGGCAAAATCTACAGGTAGGCACTTCGCAAAAAACACCTCTGTTTTCTTCCAAAAATTTGGATGTGTCCATGTTGCGCTTTGGGTGTTTCCTGTCGCGGGCGCTAGGCCTACCCGCACAAGTGAGGTATCATTTTTATCGGGAGACTTGGGGGAACGCTGGGTGGAAGGAAATTTGTGGCTCCTCTCAGATTCCATAACTTTCTGCCACAGAAATGTGAGTAACATGTGTTTTTTTAGCCAAATTTTGAGGTTTGCAAAGGATTCTGGGTAACAGAACCTGGTCCTAACCCCGCAAGTCACCCCATCTTGGATTCCCCTAGGTCTCTAGTTTTCTGAAATGCACAGGTTTGGTAGGTTTCCCATCGGTGCCGGCTGAGCTAGAGGGCAAAATCTACAGGTAGGCACTTCGCAAAAAACACTTCTGTTTTCTTCCAAAAATTTGGATGTGTCCATGTTGCGCTTTCGGGTGTTTCCTGTCGCGGGCGCTAGGCCTACCCGCACAAGTGAGGTATCATTTTTATCGGGAGACTTGGGGGAACGCTGGGTGGAAGGAAATTTGTGGCTCCTCTCAGATTCCAGAACTTTCTGCCACAGAAATGTGAGTAACATGTGTTTTTTTAGCCAAATTTTGAGGTTTGCAAAGGATTCTGGGTAACAGAACCTGGTCCGAGCCCCGCAAGTCACCCCATCTTGGATTCCCCTAGGTCTCTAGTTTCCAGAAATGCACAGGTTTGGTAGGTTTCCCTAGGTGCCGGCTCAGCTAGAGGCCAAAATCTACAGGTAGGCACTTCGCAAAAAACACCTCTGTTTTCTTCCAAAAATGTGGATGTGTCCACGTTGCGCTTTGGGGCGTTTCCTGTCACGGGCGCTAGGCCTACCCACACAAGTGAGGTATCATTTTTATCGGGAGACTTGGGGGAACGCTGGGTGGAAGGAAATTTGTGGCTCCTCTCAGATTCCAGAACTTTCTGCCACAGAAATGTGAGGAACATGTGTTTTGTTAGCCAAATTTTGAGGTTTACAAAGGATTCTGGGTAACAGAACCCGGTCCGAGCCCCGCAAGTCACCCCATCTTGGATTCCCCTAGGTCTCTAGTTTTCAGAAATGCACAGGTTTGGTAGGTTTCCCTAGGTGCCGGCTGAGCTAGAGGCCAAAATCTACAGGTAGGCACTTCGCAAAAAACACCTCTGTTTTCTTCCAAAAATTTGGATGTGTCCACGTTGCGCTTCGGGGCGTGTCCTGTCGCGGGCGCTAGGCCTACCCACACAAGTGAGGTGTCATTTTTATCGGGAGACTTGGGGGAACGCTGGGTGGAAGGAAATTTGTGGCTCCTCTCAGATTCCAGAACTTTCTGCCACAGAAATGTGAGGAACATGTGTTTTTTTATCCACATTTTGAGGTTTGCAAAGGATTCTGGGTAACAGAACCTGGTCCGAGCCCCGCAAGTCACCCCTCCTTAGATTCCCCTATATCTCTAGTTTTCAGAAATGCACAGGTTTGGTAGGTTTCCATAGGTGCCGGCTGAGCTAGAGACCAAAATCTAGAGGTAGGCACTTCGCAAAAAACACCTCTGTTTTCTTCCAAAAATTTGGATGTGTCCACGTTGCGCTTCGGGGCGTGTCCTGTCGCGGGCGCTAGGCCTACCCACACAAGTGAGGTATCATTTTTATCGGGAGACTTGGGGGAACGCTGGGTGGAAGGAAATTTGTGGCTCCTCTCAGATTCCAGAACTTTCTGCCACAGAAATGTGAGTAACATGTGTTTTTTTAGCCAAATTTTGAGGTTTGAAAAGGATTCTTGGTAACAGAACCTGGTCCGAGCCCCGCAAGTCACTCCATCTTGGATTCCCCTAGGTCTCTAGTTTTCAGAAATGCACAGGTTTGGTAGGTTTCCCTAGGTGCCGGCTGAGCTAGAGGCCAAAATCTACAGGTAGGCACTTCGCAAAAAACACCTCTGTTTTCTTCCAAAAATTTGGATGTGTCCACGTTGCGCTTTGGGGCGTTTCTTGTTGCGGGCGCTAGGCCTACCCACACAAGTGAGGTATCATTTTTATCAGGAGACTTGGGGGAACGCTGGGTGGAAGGAAATTTGTGGCTCCTCTCAGATTCCAGAACTTTCTGCCACAGAAATGTGAGTAACATGTGTTTTTTTAGCCAAATTTTGAGGTTTGCAAAGGATTCTGGGTAACAGAACCTGGTCCGAGCCCCGCAAGTCACCCCATCTTGGATTCCCCTAGGTCTCTAGTTTTCAGAAATGCACAGGTTTGGTAGGTTTCCCTAGGTGCCGGCTGAGCTAGAGGCCAAAATCTACAGGTAGGCACTTCGCAAAAAACACTTCTGTTTTCTTCCAAAAATTTGGATGTGTCCATGTTGCGCTTTCGGGTGTTTCCTGTCGCGGGCGCTAGGCCTACCCACACAAGTGAGGTATCATTTTTATCAGGAGACTTGGGGGAACGCTGGGTGGAAGGAAATTTGTGGCTCCTCTCAGATTCCAGAACTTTCTGCCACAGAAATGTGAGTAACATGTGTTTTTTTAGCCAAATTTTGAGGTTTGCAAAGGATTCTGGGTAACAGAACCTGGTCCGAGCCCCGCAAGTCACCCCATCTTGGATTCCCCTAGGTCTCTAGTTTCCAGAAATGCACAGGTTTGGTAGGTTTCCCTAGGTGCCGGCTGAGCTAGAGGCCAAAATCTACAGGTAGGCACTTCGCAAAAAACACCTCTGTTTTCTTCCAAAAATGTGGATGTGTCCACGTTGCGCTTTGGGGCGTTTCCTGTCACGGGCGCTAGGCCTACCCACACAAGTGAGGTATCATTTTTATCGGGAGACTTGGGGGAACGCTGGGTGGAAGGAAATTTGTGGCTCCTCTCAGATTCCAGAACTTTCTGCCACAGAAATGTGAGGAACATGTGTTTTGTTAGCCAAATTTTGAGGTTTGCAAAGGATTCTGGGTAACAGAACCCGGTCCGAGCCCCGCAAGTCACCCCATCTTGGATTCCCCTAGGTCTCTAGTTTTCAGAAATGCACAGGTTTGGTAGGTTTCCCTAGGTGCCGGCTGAGCTAGAGGCCAAAATCTACAGGTAGGCACTTCGCAAAAAACACCTCTGTTTTCTTCCAAAAATTTGGATGTGTCCACGTTGCGCTTCGGGGCGTGTCCTGTCGCGGGCGCTAGGCCTACCCACACAAGTGAGGTGTCATTTTTATCGGGAGACTTGGGGGAACGCTGGGTGGAAGGAAATTTGTGGCTCCTCTCAGATTCCAGAACTTTCTGCCACAGAAATGTGAGGAACATGTGTTTTTTTATCCACATTTTGAGGTTTGCAAAGGATTCTGGGTAACAGAACCTGGTCCGAGCCCCGCAAGTCACCCCTCCTTAGATTCCCCTATATCTCTAGTTTTCAGAAATGCACAGGTTTGGTAGGTTTCCCTAGGTGCCGGCTGAGCTAGAGGCCAAAATCTACAGGTAGGCACTTTGCAAAAACGCCTCTGTTTTCTTTCAAAAATTTGGATGTGTCCACGTTGCGCTTTGGGGCGTTTCCTGTCACGGGCGCTAGGCCTACCCACACAAGTGAGGTATCATTTTTATCGGGAGACTGGGGGAAACGCTGGGTGGAAGGAAATTTGTGGCTCCTCTCAGATTCCAGAACTTTCTGCCACAGAAATGTGAGTAACATGTGTTTTTTTAGCCAAATTTTGAGGTTTGCAAAGGATTCTGGGTAACAGAACCTGGTCCGAACCCCGCAAGTCACCCCATCTTGGATTCCCCTAGGTCTCTAGTTTTCTGAAATGCACAGGTTTGGTAGGTTTCCCATCGGTGCCGGCTGAGCTAGAGGGCAAAATCTACAGGTAGGCACTTCGCAAAAAACACTTCTGTTTTCTTCCAAAAATTTGGATGTGTCCATGTTGCGCTTTCGGGTGTTTCCTGTCGCGGGCGCTAGGCCTACCCGCACAAGTGAGGTATCATTTTTATCGGGAGACTTGGGGGAACGCTGGGTGGAAGGAAATTTGTGGCTCCTCTCAGATTCCAGAACTTTCTGCCACAGAAATGTGAGTAACATGTGTTTTTTTAGCCAAATTTTGAGGTTTGCAAAGGATTCTGGGTAACAGAACCTGGTCCGAGCCCCGCAAGTCACCCCATCTTGGATTCCCCTAGGTCTCTAGTTTCCAGAAATGCACAGGTTTGGTAGGTTTCCCTAGGTGCCGGCTGAGCTAGAGGCCAAAATCTACAGGTAGGCACTTCGCAAAAAACACCTCTGTTTTCTTCCAAAAATTTGGATGTGTCCACGTTGCGCTTTGGGGCGTTTCCTGTCACGGGCGCTAGGCCTACCCACACAAGTGAGGTATCATTTTTATCGGGAGACTTGGGGGAACGCTGGGTGGAAGGAAATTTGTGGCTCCTCTCAGATTCCAGAACTTTCTGCCACAGAAATGTGAGGAACATGTGTTTTTTTAGCAAAATTTTGAGGTTTGCAAAGGATTCTGGGTAACAGAACCTGGTCCGAGCCCCGCAAGTCACCCCATCTTGGATTCCCCTAGGTCTCTAGTTTTCAGAAATGCACAGGTTTGGTAGGTTTCCCTAGGTGCCGGCTGAGCTAGAGGCCAAAATCTACAGGTAGGCACTTCGCAAAAAACACCTCTGTTTTCTTCCAAAAATTTGGATGTGTCCACGTTGCGCTTCGGGGCGTGTCCTGTCGCGGGCGCTAGGCCTACCCACACAAGTGAGGTGTCATTTTTATCGGGAGACTTGGGGGAACGCTGTGTGGAAGGAAATTTGTGGCTCCTCTCAGATTCCAGAACTTTCTGCCACAGAAATGTGAGGAACATGTGTTTTTTTATCCACATTTTGAGGTTTGCAAAGGATTCTGGGTAACAGAACCTGGTCCGAGCCCCGCAAGTCACCCCTCCTTAGATTCCCCTAGGTCTCTAGTTTTCAGAAATGCACAGGTTTGGTAGGTTTCCCTAGGTGCCGGCTGAGCTAGAGGCCAAAATCTACAGGTAGGCACTTTGCAAAAACGCCTCTGTTTTCTTTAAAAAATTTGGATGTGTCCACGTTGCGCTTTGGGGCGTTTCCTGTCATGGGCGCTAAGCCTACCCACACAAGTGAGGTATCATTTTTATCGGGAGACTTGGGAAAACGCTGGGTGGAAGGAAATTTGTGGCTCCTCTCAGATTCCAGAACTTTCTGCCACAGAAATGTGAGCAACATGAGTTTTTTTAGCCAAATTTTGAGGTTTGCAAAGGATTTTGGGTAACAGAACCTGGTCCGAGCCCCGCAAGTCACCCCATCTTGGATTCCCCTAGGTCTCTAGTTTTCAGAAATGCACAGGTTTGGTAGGTTTCCCTAGGTGCCGGCTGAGCTAGAGGCCAAAATCTACAGGTAGGCACTTCGCAAAAAAAACCTCTGTTTTCTTCCAAAAATTTGGATGTGTCCACGTTGCGCTTTGGGGCGTTTCCTGTCGCGGGCGCTAGGCCTACCCACACAAGTGAGGTATCATTTTTATCGGGAGACTTGGGGGAACGCTGGGTGGAATGAAATTTGTGGCTCCTCTCAGATTCCAGAACTTTCTGCAACAGAAATGTGAGTTTTCTAGCCACATTTTGGGGTTTGCAAAGGATACTGGGTAACAGAACCTGGTCCGAGCCCCGCAAGTCACCCCATCTTGGATTCCCCAAGGTCTCTAGTTTTCAGAAATGCACAGGTTTGGTAGGTTTCCCTAGGTGCCGGCTGAGCTAGAGGCCAAAATCTACAGGTAGGCACTTCGCAAAAAACACCTCTGTTTTCTTCCAAAAATGTGGATGTGTCCACGTTGCGCTTTGGGGAATTTCCTGTCGCAGGCGCTAGGCCTACCCACACAAGTGAGGTATCATTTTTATCGGGAGACTTGGGGGAACGGTGGGTGGAAGGAAATTTATGGCTCCTCTCAGATTCCAGAACTTTCTGCCACAGAAATGTGAGTAACATGTGTTTTTTTAGCCAAATTTTGAGGTTTGCAAAGGATTCTGGGTAACAGAACCTGGTCCGAGCCCCGCAAGTCACCCCATCTTGGATTCCCCTAGGTCTCTAGTTTTCAGAAATGCACAGGTTTGGTAGGTTTCCCTAGGTGCCGGCTGAGCTAGAGGGCAAAATCTACAGGTAGGCACTTCGCAAAAAACACCTCTGTTTTCTTCCAAAAATTTGGATTTGTCCACGTTGCGCTTTGGGGTGTTTCCTGTCGCGGGCGCTAGGCCTACCCACACAAGTGAGGTATCATTTTTAACGGGAGACTTGGGGGAACGCTGGGTGGAAGGAAATTTGTGGCTCCTCTCAGATTCCAGAACTTTCTGCCACAGAAATGTGAGGAACATGTGTTTTTTTAGCCAAACTTTGAGGTTTGCAAAGGATTCTGGGTAACAGAACCTGGTCCGAGCCCCGCAAGTCACCCCATCTTGGATTCCCCTAGGTCTCTAGTTTTCAGAAATGCACAGGTTTGGTAGGTTTCCCTAGGTGCCGGCTGAGTTAGAGGCCAAAATCTACAGGTAGGCACTTCGCAAAAAACACCTCTGTTTTCTTCCAAAAATTTGGATGTGTCCACGTTGCGCTTTGGGGCGTTTCCTGTCGCGGGCACAAGGCCTACCCACACAAGTGAGGTATCATTTTTATCGGGAGACTTGGGGGAACGCTGGGTGGAAGGAAATTTGTGGCTCCTCTCAGATTCCAGAACTTTCTGCCACAGAAATGTGAGGAACATGTGTTTTGTTAGCCAAATTTTGAGGTTTGCAAAGGATTCTGGGTAACAGAACCTGGTCCGAGCCCCGCAAGTCACCCCACCTTGGATTCCCCTAGGTCTCTAGTTTTCAGAAATGCACAGGTTTTGTAGGTTTCCCTAAGTGCCGGCTGAGCTAGAGGCCAAAATCTACAGGTAGGCACTTCGCAAAAAACACCTCTGTTTTCTTCCAAAAATGTGGATGTGTCCACGTTGCGCTTTGGGGCGTTTCCTGTCGCGGGTGCTAGGCCTACCCACACAAGTGAGGTATCATTTTTATCAGGAGACTTGGGGGAACGCTGGGTGGAAGGAAATTTGTGGCTCCTCTCAGATTCCAGAACTTTCTGCCACAGAAATGTGAGTAACATGTGTTTTTTTAGCCAAATTTTGAGGTTTGCAAAGGATTCTGGGTAACAGAACCTGGTCCGAGCCCCGCAAGTCACCCCATCTTGGATTCCCCTAGGTCTCTAGTTTCCAGAAATGCACAGGTTTGGTAGGTTTCCCTAGGTGCCGGCTGAGCTAGAGGCCAAAATCTACAGGTAGGCACTTCGCAAAAAACACCTCTGTTTTCTTCCAAAAATTTGGATGTGTCCACGTTGCGCTTTGGGGCGTTTCCTGTCACGGGCGCTAGGCCTACCCACACAAGTGAGGTATCATTTTTATTGGGAGACTTGGGGGAACGCTGGGTGGAAGGAAATTTGTGGCTCCTCTCAGATTCCAGAACTTTCTGCCACAGAAATGTGAGGAACATGTGTTTTTTTAGCCAAATTTTGAGGTTTGCAAAGGATTCTGGGTAACAGAACCTGGTCCGAGCCCCGCAAGTCACCCCATCTTGGATTCCCCTAGGTCTCTAGTTTTCAGAAATGCACAGGTTTGGTAGGTTTCCCTAGGTGCCGGCTGAGCTAGAGGCCAAAATCTACAGGTAGGCACTTCGCAAAAAACACCTCTGTTTTCTTCCAAAAATTTGGATGTGTCCACGTTGCGCTTCGGGGCGTGTCCTGTCGCGGGCGCTAGGCCTACCCACACAAGTGAGGTGTCATTTTTATCGGGAGACTTGGGGGAACGCTGGGTGGAAGGAAATTTTTGGCTCCTCTCAGATTCCAGAACTTTCTGCCACAGAAATGTAGGTAACATGTGTTTTTTTATCCACATTTTGAGGTTTGCAAAGGATTCTGGGTAACAGAACCTGGTCCGAGCCCCGCAAGTCACCCCTCCTTAGATTCCCCTAGGTCTCTAGTTTTCAGAAATGCACAGGTTTGGTAGGTTTCCCTAGGTGCCGGCTGAGCTAGAGGCCAAAATCTACAGGTAGGCACTTTGCAAAAACGCCTCTGTTTTCTTTCAAAAATTTGGATGTGTCCACGTTGCGCTTTGGGGCGTTTCCTGTCACGGGCGCTAGGCCTACCCACACAAGTGAGGTATCATTTTTATCGGGAGACTTGGGGAAACGCTGGGTGGAAGGAAATTTGTAGCTCCTCTCAGATTCCAGAACTTTCTGCCACAGAAATGTGAGTAACATGTGTTTTTTTAGCCAAATTTTGAGGTTTGCAAAGGATTCTGGGTAACAGAACCTGGTCCGAGCCCCGCAAGTCACCTAATCTTGGATTCCCCTAGGTCTCTAGTTTTCAGAAATGCACAGGTTTGGTAGGTTTCCCTAGGTGCCGGCTGAGCTAGAGGCCAAAATCTACAGGTAGGCACTTCGCAAAAAAAACCTCTGTTTTCTTCCAAAAATGTGGATGTGTCCACGTTGCGCTTTGGGGCGTTTCCTGTCGCGGGCGCTAGGCCTACCCACACAAGTGAGGTATCATTTTTATCAGGAGACTTTGGGGAACGCTGGGTGGAAGGAAATTTGTGGCTCCTCTCAGATTCCAGAACTTTCTGCCACAGAAATGTGAGTAACATGTGTTTTTTTAGCCAAATTTTGAGGTTTGCAAAGGATTCTGGGTAACAGAACCTGGTCCGAGCCCCGCAAGTCACCCCATCTTGGATTCCCCTAGGTCTCTAGGTTTCAGAAATGCACAGGTTTGGTAGGTTTCCCTAGGTGCCGGCTGAGCTAGATGCCAGAATCTACAGGTAGGCACTTCGCAAAAAACACCTCTGTTTTCTTCCAAAAATTTGGATGTGTCCACGTTGCGCTTTGGGGCGTTTCCTGTCACGGGCGCTAGGCCTACCCACACAAGTGCGGTATCATTTTTATCGGGAGACTTGGGGGAACGCTGGGTGGAAGGAAATTTGTGGCTCCTCTCAGATTCCATAACTTTCTGCCACAGAAATGTGAGGAACATGTGTTTTTTTAGCCAAATTTTGAGGTTTGCAAAGGATTCTGGGTAATAGAACCTGGTCCGAGCCCCGCAAGTCACCTAATCTTGGATTCCCCTAGGTCTCTAGTTTTCAGAAATGCACAGGTTTGGTAGGTTTCCATAGGTGCCGGCTGAGCTAGAGACCAAAATCTACAGGTAGGCACTTCGCAAAAAACACCTCTGTTTTCTTCCAAAAATTTGGATGTGTCCACGTTGCGCTTCGGGGCGTGTCCTGTCGCGGGCGCTAGGCCTACCCACACAAGTGAGGTATCATTTTTATCGGGAGACTTGGGGGAACGCTGGGTGGAAGGAAATTTGTGGCTCCTCTCAGATTCCAGAACTTTCTGCCACAGAAATGTGAGTAACATGTGTTTTTTTAGCCAAATTTTGAGGTTTGAAAAGGATTCTTGGTAACAGAACCTGGTCCGAGCCCCGCAAGTCACTCCATCTTGGATTCCCCTAGGTCTCTAGTTTTCAGAAATGCACAGGTTTGGTAGGTTTCCCTAGGTGCCGGCTGAGCTAGAGGCCAAAATCTACAGGTAGGCACTTCGCAAAAAACACCTCTGTTTTCTTCAAAAAATTTGGATGTGTCCACGTTGCGCTTTGGGGCGTTTCTTGTTGCGGGCGCTAGGCCTACCCACACAAGTGAGGTATCATTTTTATCAGGAGACTTGGGGGAACGCTGGGTGGAAGGAAATTTGTGGCTCCTCTCAGATTCCAGAACTTTCTACCACAGAAATGTGAGTAACATGTGTTTTTTTAGCCAAATTTTGAGGTTTGCAAAGGATTCTGGGTAACAGAACCTGGTCCGAGCCCCGCAAGTCACCCCATCTTGGATTCCCCTAGGTCTCTAGTTTTCAGAAATGCACAGGTTTGGTAGGTTTCCCTAGGTGCCGGCTGAGCTAGAGGCCAAAATCTACAGGTAGGCACTTCGCAAAAAACACCTCTGTTTTCTTCCAAAAATGTGGATGTGTCCACGTTGCGCTTCGGGCGTGTCCTGTCGCGGGCGCTAGGCCTACCCACACAAGTGAGGTATCATTTTTATCAGGAGACTTGGGGGAACGCTGGGTGGAAGGAAATTTGTGGCTCCTCTCAGATTCCAGAACTTTCTGCCACAGAAATGTGAGCAACTTGAGTTTTTTTAGCCAAATTTTGAGGTTTGCAAAGGATTTTGGGTAACAGAACCTGGTCCAAGCCCCGCAAGTCACCCCATCTTGGATTCCCCTAGGTCTCTAGTTTTCAGAAATGCACAGGTTTGGTAGGTTTCCCTAGGTGCCGGCTGAGCTAGAGGCCAAAATCTACAGGTAGGCACTTCGCAAAAATCACCTCTGTTTTCTTTAAAAAATTGGATGTGTCCACGTTGCGCTTTGGGGCGTTTCCTGTAGCAGGCGCTAGGCCTACCCACACAAGTGAGGTATCATTTTTATCGGGAGACTTGGGGGAACGCTGGGTGGAAGGAAATGTGTGGCTCCTCTCAGATTCCAGAACTTTCTGCCACAGAAATGTGAGTAACATGTGTTTTTTTAGCCAAATTTTGAGGTTTGCAAAGGATTCTGGGTAACAGAACCTGGTCCGAGCCCCGCAAGTCACCCCATCTTGGATTCCCCTAGGTCTCTAGTTTTCTGAAATGCACAGGTTTGGTAGGTTTCCCATCGGTGCCGGCTGAGCTAGAGGGCAAAATCTACAGGTAGGCACTTCGCAAAAAACACCTCTGTTTTCTTCCAAAAATTTGGATGTGTCCATGTTGCGCTTTGGGTGTTTCCTGTCGCGGGCGCTAGGCCTACCCGCACAAGTGAGGTATCATTTTTATCGGGAGACTTGGGGGAACGCTGGGTGGAAGGAAATTTGTGGCTCCTCTCAGATTCCATAACTTTCTGCCACAGAAATGTGAGTAACATGTGTTTTTTTAGCCAAATTTTGAGGTTTGCAAAGGATTCTGGGTAACAGAACCTGGTCCGAACCCCGCAAGTCACCCCATCTTGGATTCCCCTAGGTCTCTAGTTTTCTGAAATGCACAGGTTTGGTAGGTTTCCCATCGGTGCCGGCTGAGCTAGAGGGCAAAATCTACAGGTAGGCACTTCGCAAAAAACACTTCTGTTTTCTTCCAAAAATTTGGATGTGTCCATGTTGCGCTTTCGGGTGTTTCCTGTCGCGGGCGCTAGGCCTACCCGCACAAGTGAGGTATCATTTTTATCGGGAGACTTGGGGGAACGCTGGGTGGAAGGAAATTTGTGGCTCCTCTCAGATTCCAGAACTTTCTGCCACAGAAATGTGAGTAACATGTGTTTTTTTAGCCAAATTTTGAGGTTTGCAAAGGATTCTGGGTAACAGAACCTGGTCCGAGCCCCGCAAGTCACCCCATCTTGGATTCCCCTAGGTCTCTAGTTTCCAGAAATGCACAGGTTTGGTAGGTTTCCCTAGGTGCCGGCTGAGCTAGAGGCCAAAATCTACAGGTAGGCACTTCGCAAAAAACACCTCTGTTTTCTTCCAAAAATGTGGATGTGTCCACGTTGCGCTTTGGGGCGTTTCCTGTCACGGGCGCTAGGCCTACCCACACAAGTGAGGTATCATTTTTATCGGGAGACTTGGGGGAACGCTGGGTGGAAGGAAATTTGTGGCTCCTCTCAGATTCCAGAACTTTCTGCCACAGAAATGTGAGGAACATGTGTTTTGTTAGCCAAATTTTGAGGTTTGCAAAGGATTCTGGGTAACAGAACCCGGTCCGAGCCCCGCAAGTCACCCCATCTTGGATTCCCCTAGGTCTCTAGTTTTCAGAAATGCACAGGTTTGGTAGGTTTCCCTAGGTGCCGGCTGAGCTAGAGGCCAAAATCTACAGGTAGGCACTTCGCAAAAAACACCTCTGTTTTCTTCCAAAAATTTGGATGTGTCCACGTTGCGCTTCGGGGCGTGTCCTGTCGCGGGCGCTAGGCCTACCCACACAAGTGAGGTGTCATTTTTATCGGGAGACTTGGGGGAACGCTGGGTGGAAGGAAATTTGTGGCTCCTCTCAGATTCCAGAACTTTCTGCCACAGAAATGTGAGGAACATGTGTTTTTTTATCCACATTTTGAGGTTTGCAAAGGATTCTGGGTAACAGAACCTGGTCCGAGCCCCGCAAGTCACCCCTCCTTAGATTCCCCTATATCTCTAGTTTTCAGAAATGCACAGGTTTGGTAGGTTTCCATAGGTGCCGGCTGAGCTAGAGACCAAAATCTACAGGTAGGCACTTCGCAAAAAACACCTCTGTTTTCTTCCAAAAATTTGGATGTGTCCACGTTGCGCTTCGGGGCGTGTCCTGTCGCGGGCGCTAGGCCTACCCACACAAGTGAGGTATCATTTTTATCGGGAGACTTGGGGGAACGCTGGGTGGAAGGAAATTTGTGGCTCCTCTCAGATTCCAGAACTTTCTGCCACAGAAATGTGAGTAACATGTGTTTTTTTAGCCAAATTTTGAGGTTTGAAAAGGATTCTTGGTAACAGAACCTGGTCCGAGCCCCGCAAGTCACTCCATCTTGGATTCCCCTAGGTCTCTAGTTTTCAGAAATGCACAGGTTTGGTAGGTTTCCCTAGGTGCCGGCTGAGCTAGAGGCCAAAATCTACAGGTAGGCACTTCGCAAAAAACACCTCTGTTTTCTTCCAAAAATTTGGATGTGTCCACGTTGCGCTTTGGGGCGTTTCTTGTTGCGGGCGCTAGGCCTACCCACACAAGTGAGGTATCATTTTTATCAGGAGACTTGGGGGAACGCTGGGTGGAAGGAAATTTGTGGCTCCTCTCAGATTCCAGAACTTTCTGCCACAGAAATGTGAGTAACATGTGTTTTTTTAGCCAAATTTTGAGGTTTGCAAAGGATTCTGGGTAACAGAACCTGGTCCGAGCCCCGCAAGTCACCCCATCTTGGATTCCCCTAGGTCTCTAGTTTTCAGAAATGCACAGGTTTGGTAGGTTTCCCTAGGTGCCGGCTGAGCTAGAGGCCAAAATCTACAGGTAGGCACTTCGCAAAAAACACTTCTGTTTTCTTCCAAAAATTTGGATGTGTCCATGTTGCGCTTTCGGGTGTTTCCTGTCGCGGGCGCTAGGCCTACCCACACAAGTGAGGTATCATTTTTATCAGGAGACTTGGGGGAACGCTGGGTGGAAGGAAATTTGTGGCTCCTCTCAGATTCCAGAACTTTCTGCCACAGAAATGTGAGTAACATGTGTTTTTTTAGCCAAATTTTGAGGTTTGCAAAGGATTCTGGGTAACAGAACCTGGTCCGAGCCCCGCAAGTCACCCCATCTTGGATTCCCCTAGGTCTCTAGTTTCCAGAAATGCACAGGTTTGGTAGGTTTCCCTAGGTGCCGGCTGAGCTAGAGGCCAAAATCTACAGGTAGGCACTTCGCAAAAAACACCTCTGTTTTCTTCCAAAAATGTGGATGTGTCCACGTTGCGCTTTGGGGCGTTTCCTGTCACGGGCGCTAGGCCTACCCACACAAGTGAGGTATCATTTTTATCGGGAGACTTGGGGGAACGCTGGGTGGAAGGAAATTTGTGGCTCCTCTCAGATTCCAGAACTTTCTGCCACAGAAATGTGAGGAACATGTGTTTTGTTAGCCAAATTTTGAGGTTTGCAAAGGATTCTGGGTAACAGAACCCGGTCCGAGCCCCGCAAGTCACCCCATCTTGGATTCCCCTAGGTCTCTAGTTTTCAGAAATGCACAGGTTTGGTAGGTTTCCCTAGGTGCCGGCTGAGCTAGAGGCCAAAATCTACAGGTAGGCACTTCGCAAAAAACACCTCTGTTTTCTTCCAAAAATTTGGATGTGTCCACGTTGCGCTTCGGGGCGTGTCCTGTCGCGGGCGCTAGGCCTACCCACACAAGTGAGGTGTCATTTTTATCGGGAGACTTGGGGGAACGCTGGGTGGAAGGAAATTTGTGGCTCCTCTCAGATTCCAGAACTTTCTGCCATAGAAATGTGAGGAACATGTGTTTTTTTATCCACATTTTGAGGTTTGCAAAGGATTCTGGGTAACAGAACCTGGTCCGAGCCCCGCAAGTCACCCCTCCTTAGATTCCCCTATATCTCTAGTTTTCAGAAATGCACAGGTTTGGTAGGTTTCCCTAGGTGCCGGCTGAGCTAGAGGCCAAAATCTACAGGTAGGCACTTTGCAAAAACGCCTCTGTTTTCTTTCAAAAATTTGGATGTGTCCACGTTGCGCTTTGGGGCGTTTCCTGTCACGGGCGCTAGGCCTACCCACACAAGTGAGGTATCATTTTTATCGGGAGACTGGGGGAAACGCTGGGTGGAAGGAAATTTGTGGCTCCTCTCAGATTCCAGAACTTTCTGCCACAGAAATGTGAGTAACATGTGTTTTTTTAGCCAAATTTTGAGGTTTGCAAAGGATTCTGGGTAACAGAACCTGGTCCGAACCCCGCAAGTCACCCCATCTTGGATTCCCCTAGGTCTCTAGTTTTCTGAAATGCACAGGTTTGGTAGGTTTCCCATCGGTGCCGGCTGAGCTAGAGGGCAAAATCTACAGGTAGGCACT
The DNA here is from genome assembly GCF_031143425.1 of Pleurodeles waltl. Lineage (NCBI taxonomy): Eukaryota > Metazoa > Chordata > Amphibia > Caudata > Salamandridae > Pleurodeles > Pleurodeles waltl. Next base: position 367,720,703 of record NC_090444.1, on the reverse strand, counting down.
TCGCAAAAAACACTTCTGTTTTCTTCCAAAAATTTGGATGTGTCCATGTTGCGCTTTCGGGTGTTTCCTGTCGCGGGCGCTAGGCCTACCCGCACAAGTGAGGTATCATTTTTATCGGGAGACTTGGGGGAACGCTGGGTGGAAGGAAATTTGTGGCTCCTCTCAGATTCCAGAACTTTCTGCCACAGAAATGTGAGTAACATGTGTTTTTTTAGCCAAATTTTGAGGTTTGCAAAGGATTCTGGGTAACAGAACCTGGTCCGAGCCCCGCAAGTCACCCCATCTTGGATTCCCCTAGGTCTCTAGTTTCCAGAAATGCACAGGTTTGGTAGGTTTCCCTAGGTGCCGGCTGAGCTAGAGGCCAAAATCTACAGGTAGGCACTTCGCAAAAAACACCTCTGTTTTCTTCCAAAAATGTGGATGTGTCCACGTTGCGCTTTGGGGCGTTTCCTGTCACGGGCGCTAGGCCTACCCACACAAGTGAGGTATCATTTTTATCGGGAGACTTGGGGGAACGCTGGGTGGAAGGAAATTTGTGGCTCCTCTCAGATTCCAGAACTTTCTGCCACAGAAATGTGAGGAACATGTGTTTTTTTAGCAAAATTTTGAGGTTTGCAAAGGATTCTGGGTAACAGAACCTGGTCCGAGCCCCGCAAGTCACCCCATCTTGGATTCCCCTAGGTCTCTAGTTTTCAGAAATGCACAGGTTTGGTAGGTTTCCCTAGGTGCCGGCTGAGCTAGAGGCCAAAATCTACAGGTAGGCACTTCGCAAAAAACACCTCTGTTTTCTTCCAAAAATTTGGATGTGTCCACGTTGCGCTTTGGGGCGTTTCCTGTCGTGGGCGCTAGGCCTACCCACACAAGTGAGGTATCATTTTTATCGGGAGACTTGGGGGAACGCTGGGTGGAATGAAATTTGTGGCTCCTCTCAGATTCCAGAACTTTCTGCCACAGAAATGTGAGTAACATGTGTTTTTTTAGCCAAATTTTGAGGTTTGAAAAGGATTCTTGGTAACAGAACCTTGTCCGAGCCCCGCAAGTCACTCCATCTTGGATTCCCCTAGGTCTCTAGTTTTCAGAAATGCACAGGTTTGGTAGGTTTCCCTAGGTGCCGGCTGAGCTAGAGGCCAAAATCTACAGGTAGGCACTTCGCAAAAAACACCTCTGTTTTCTTCCAAAAATTTGGATGTGTCCACGTTGCGCTTTGGGGCGTTTCTTGTTGCAGGCGCTAGGCCTACCCACACAAGTGAGGTATCATTTTTATCAGGAGACTTGGGGGAACGCTGGGTGGAAGGAAATTTGTGGCTCCTCTCAGATTCCAGAACTTTCTGCCACAGAAATGTGAGTAACATGTGTTTTTTTAGCCAAATTTTGAGGTTTGCAAAGGATTCTGGGTAACAGAACCTGGTCCGAGCCCCGCAAGTCACCCCATCTTGGATTCCCCTAGGTCTCTAGTTTTCAGAAATGCACAGGTTTGGTAGGTTTCCCTAGGTGCCGGCTGAGCTAGAGGCCAAAATCTACAGGTAGGCACTTCGCAAAAAACACCTCTGTTTTCTTCCAAAAATTTGGATGTGTCCACGTTGCGCTTCGGGCGTGTCCTGTCGCGGGCGCTAGGCCTACCCACACAAGTGAGGTATCATTTTTATCAGGAGACTTGGGGGAACGCTGGGTGGAAGGAAATTTGTGGCTCCTCTCAGATTCCAGAACTTTCTGCCACAGAAATGTGAGCAACTTGAGTTTTTTTAGCCAAATTTTGAGGTTTGCAAAGGATTTTGGGTAACAGAACCTGGTCCAAGCCCCGCAAGTCACCCCATCTTGGATTCCCCTAGGTCTCTAGTTTTCAGAAATGCACAGGTTTGGTAGGTTTCCCTAGGTGCCGGCTGAGCTAGAGGCCAAAATCTACAGGTAGGCACTTCGCAAAAATCACCTCTGTTTTCTTTAAAAAATTGGATGTGTCCACGTTGCGCTTTGGGGCGTTTCCTGTAGCAGGCGCTAGGCCTACCCACACAAGTGAGGTATCATTTTTATCGGGAGACTTGGGGGAACGCTGGGTGGAAGGAAATGTGTGGCTCTTCTCAGATTCCAGAACTTTCTGCCACAGAAATGTGAGTAACATGTGTTTTTTTAGCCAAATTTTGAGGTTTGCAAAGGATTCTGGGTAACAGAACCTGGTCCGAGCCCCGCAAGTCACCCCATCTTGGATTCCCCTAGGTCTCTAGTTTTCTGAAATGCACAGGTTTGGTAGGTTTCCCATCGGTGCCGGCTGAGCTAGAGGGCAAAATCTACAGGTAGGCACTTCGCAAAAAACACCTCTGTTTTCTTCCAAAAATTTGGATGTGTCCATGTTGCGCTTTGGGTGTTTCCTGTCGCGGGCGCTAGGCCTACCCGCACAAGTGAGGTATCATTTTTATCGGGAGACTTGGGGGAACGCTGGGTGGAAGGAAATTTGTGGCTCCTCTCAGATTCCATAACTTTCTGCCACAGAAATGTGAGTAACATGTGTTTTTTTAGCCAAATTTTGAGGTTTGCAAAGGATTCTGGGTAACAGAACCTGGTCCGAACCCCGCAAGTCACCCCATCTTGGATTCCCCTAGGTCTCTAGTTTTCTGAAATGCACAGGTTTGGTAGGTTTCCCATCGGTGCCGGCTGAGCTAGAGGGCAAAATCTACAGGTAGGCACTTCGCAAAAAACACTTCTGTTTTCTTCCAAAAATTTGGATGTGTCCATGTTGCGCTTTCGGGTGTTTCCTGTCGCGGGCGCTAGGCCTACCCGCACAAGTGAGGTATCATTTTTATCGGGAGACTTGGGGGAACGCTGGGTGGAAGGAAATTTGTGGCTCCTCTCAGATTCCAGAACTTTCTGCCACAGAAATGTGAGTAACATGTGTTTTTTTAGCCAAATTTTGAGGTTTGCAAAGGATTCTGGGTAACAGAACCTGGTCCGAGCCCCGCAAGTCACCCCATCTTGGATTCCCCTAGGTCTCTAGTTTCCAGAAATGCACAGGTTTGGTAGGTTTCCCTAGGTGCCGGCTGAGCTAGAGGCCAAAATCTACAGGTAGGCACTTCGCAAAAAACACCTCTGTTTTCTTCCAAAAATGTGGATGTGTCCACGTTGCGCTTTGGGGCGTTTCCTGTCACGGGCGCTAGGCCTACCCACACAAGTGAGGTATCATTTTTATCGGGAGACTTGGGGGAACGCTGGGTGGAAGGAAATTTGTGGCTCCTCTCAGATTCCAGAACTTTCTGCCACAGAAATGTGAGGAACATGTGTTTTGTTAGCCAAATTTTGAGGTTTGCAAAGGATTCTGGGTAACAGAACCCGGTCCTAGCCCCGCAAGTCACCCCATCTTGGATTCCCCTAGGTCTCTAGTTTTCAGAAATGCACAGGTTTGGTAGGTTTCCCTAGGTGCCGGCTGAGCTAGAGGCCAAAATCTACAGGTAGGCACTTCGCAAAAAACACCTCTGTTTTCTTCCAAAAATTTGGATGTGTCCACGTTGCGCTTCGGGGCGTGTCCTGTCGCGGGCGCTAGGCCTACCCACACAAGTGAGGTGTCATTTTTATCGGGAGACTTGGGGGAACGCTGGGTGGAAGGAAATTTGTGGCTCCTCTCAGATTCCAGAACTTTCTGCCACAGAAATGTGAGGAACATGTGTTTTTTTATCCACATTTTGAGGTTTGCAAAGGATTCTGGGTAACAGAACCTGGTCCGAGCCCCGCAAGTCACCCCTCCTTAGATTCCCCTATATCTCTAGTTTTCAGAAATGCAAAGGTTTGGTAGGTTTCCATAGGTGCCGGCTGAGCTAGAGACCAAAATCTACAGGTAGGCACTTCGCAAAAAACACCTCTGTTTTCTTCCAAAAATTTGGATGTGTCCACGTTGCGCTTCGGGGCGTGTCCTGTCGCGGGCGCTAGGCCTACCCACACAAGTGAGGTATCATTTTTATCGGGAGACTTGGGGGAACGCTGGGTGGAAGGAAATTTGTGGCTCCTCTCGGATTCCAGAACTTTCTGCCACAGAAATGTGAGTAACATGTGTTTTTTTAGCCAAATTTTGAGGTTTGAAAAGGATTCTTGGTAACAGAACCTGGTCCGAGCCCCGCAAGTCACTCCATCTTGGATTCCCCTAGGTCTCTAGTTTTCAGAAATGCACAGGTTTGGTAGGTTTCCCTAGGTGGCGGCTGAGTTAGAGGCCAAAATCTACAGGTAGGCACTTCGCAAAAAACACCTCTGTTTTCTTCCAAAAATTTGGATGTGTCCACGTTGCGCTTTGGGGCGTTTCTTGTTGCGGGCGCTAGGCCTACCCACACAAGTGAGGTATCATTTTTATCAGGAGACTTGGGGGAACGCTGGGTGGAAGGAAATTTGTGGCTCCTCTCAGATTCCAGAACTTTCTGCCACAGAAATGTGAGTAACATGTGTTTTTTTAGCCAAATTTTGAGGTTTGCAAAGGATTCTGGGTAACAGAACCTGGTCCGAGCCCCGCAAGTCACCCCATCTTGGATTCCCCTAGGTCTCTAGTTTTCAGAAATGCACAGGTTTGGTAGGTTTCCCTAGGTGCCGGCTGAGCTAGAGGCCAAAATCTACAGGTAGGCACTTCGCAAAAAACACTTCTGTTTTCTTCCAAAAATTTGGATGTGTCCATGTTGCGCTTTCGGGTGTTTCCTGTCGCGGGCGCTAGGCCTACCCACACAAGTGAGGTATCATTTTTATCAGGAGACTTGGGGGAACGCTGGGTGGAAGGAAATTTGTGGCTCCTCTCAGATTCCAGAACTTTCTGCCACAGAAATGTGAGTAACATGTGTTTTTTTAGCCAAATTTTGAGGTTTGCAAAGGATTCTGGGTAACAGAACCTGGTCCGAGCCCCGCAAGTCACCCCATCTTGGATTCCCCTAGGTCTCTAGTTTCCAGAAATGCACAGGTTTGGTAGGTTTCCCTAGGTGCCGGCTGAGCTAGAGGCCAAAATCTACAGGTAGGCACTTCGCAAAAAACACCTCTGTTTTCTTCCAAAAATGTGGATGTGTCCACGTTGCGCTTTGGGGCGTTTCCTGTCACAGGCGCTAGGCCTACCCACACAAGTGAGGTATCATTTTTATCGGGAGACTGGGGGAAACGCTGGGTGGAAGGAAATTTGTGGCTCCTCTCAGATTCCAGAACTTTCTGCCACAGAAATGTGAGTAACATGTGTTTTTTTAGCCAAATTTTGAGGTTTGCAAAGGATTCTGGGTAACAGAACCTGGTCCGAACCCCGCAAGTCACCCCATCTTGGATTCCCCTAGGTAACTAGTTTTCTGAAATGCACAGGTTTGGTAGGTTTCCCATCGGTGCCGGCTGAGCTAGAGGGCAAAATCTACAGGTAGGCACTTCGCAAAAAACACTTCTGTTTTCTTCCAAAAATTTGGATGTGTCCATGTTGCGCTTTCGGGTGTTTCCTGTCGCGGGCGCTAGGCCTACCCGCACAAGTGAGGTATCATTTTTATCGGGAGACTTGGGGGAACGCTGGGTGGAAGGAAATTTGTGGCTCCTCTCAGATTCCAGAACTTTCTGCCACAGAAATGTGAGTAACATGTGTTTTTTTAGCCAAATTTTGAGGTTTGCAAAGGATTCTGGGTAACAGAACCTGGTCCGAGCCCCGCAAGTCACCCCATCTTGGATTCCCCTAGGTCTCTAGTTTCCAGAAATGCACAGGTTTGGTAGGTTTCCCTAGGTGCCGGCTGAGCTAGAGGCCAAAATCTACAGGTAGGCACTTCGCAAAAAACACCTCTGTTTTCTTCCAAAAATGTGGATGTGTCCACGTTGCGCTTTGGGGCGTTTCCTGTCACGGGCGCTAGGCCTACCCACACAAGTGAGGTATCATTTTTATCGGGAGACTTGGGGGAACGCTGGGTGGAAGGAAATTTGTGGCTCCTCTCAGATTCCAGAACTTTCTGCCACAGAAATGTGAGGAACATGTGTTTTTTTAGCAAAATTTTGAGGTTTGCAAAGGATTCTGGGTAACAGAACCTGGTCCGAGCCCCGCAAGTCACCCCATCTTGGATTCCCCTAGGTCTCTAGTTTTCAGAAATGCACAGGTTTGGTAGGTTTCCCTAGGTGCCGGCTGAGCTAGAGGCCAAAATCTACAGGTAGGCACTTCGCAAAAAACACCTCTGTTTTCTTCCAAAAATTTGGATGTGTCCACGTTGCGCTTCGGGGCGTGTCCTGTCGCGGGCGCTAGGCCTACCCACACAAGTGAGGTGTCATTTTTATCGGGAGACTTGGGGGAACGCTGGGTGGAAGGAAATTTGTGGCTCCTCTCAGATTCCAGAACTTTCTGCCACAGAAATGTGAGGAACATGTGTTTTTTTATCCACATTTTGAGGTTTGCAAAGGATTCTGGGTAACAGAACCTGGTCCGAGCCCCGCAAGTCACCCCTCCTTAGATTCCCCTATATCTCTAGTTTTCAGAAATGCACAGGTTTGGTAGGTTTCCCTAGGTGCCGGCTGAGCTAGAGGCCAAAATCTACAGGTAGGCACTTTGCAAAAACGCCTCTGTTTTCTTTCAAAAATTTGGATGTGTCCACGTTGCGCTTTGGGGCGTTTCCTGTCACGGGCGCTAGGCCTACCCACACAAGTGAGGTATCATTTTTATCGGGAGACTGGGGGAAACGCTGGGTGGAAGGAAATTTGTGGCTCCTCTCAGATTCCAGAACTTTCTGCCACAGAAATGTGAGCAACATGAGTTTTTTTAGCCAAATTTTGAGGTTTGCAAAGGATTTTGGGTAACAGAACCTGGTCCGAGCCCCGCAAGTCACCCCATCTTGGATTCCCCTAGGTCTCTAGTTTCCAGAAATGCACAGGTTTGGTAGGTTTCCCTAGGTGCCGGCTGAGCTAGAGGCCAGAATCTACAGGTAGGCACTTCGCAAAACACACCTCTGTTTTCTTCCAAAAATTTGGATGTGTCCACGTTGCGCTTTGGGGCGTTTCCTGTCACGGGCGCTAGGCCTACCCACACAAGTGAGGTATCATTTTTATCGGGAGACTTGGGGGAACGCTGGGTGGAAGGAAATTTGTGGCTCCTCTCAGATTCCAGAACTTTCTGCCACAGAAATGTGAGTAACATGTGTTTTTTTAGCCAAATTTTGAGGTTTGCAAAGGATTCTGGGTAACAGAACCTGGTCCGAGCCCCGCAAGTCACCCCATCTTGGATTCCCCTAGGTCTCTAGTTTTCAGAAATGCACAGGTTTGGTAGGTTTCCCTAGGTGCCGGCTGAGCTAGAGGCCAAAATCTACAGGTAGGCACTTCGCAAAAAAAACCTCTGTTTTCTTCCAAAAATGTGGATGTGTCCACGTTGCGCTTCGGGGCGTGTCCTGTCGCGGGCGCTAGGCCTACCCACACAAGTGAGGTGTCATTTTTATCGGGAGACTTGGGGGAACGCTGGGTGGAAGGAAATTTGTGGCTCCTCTCAGATTCCAGAACTTTCTGCCACAGAAATGTGAGGAACATGTGTTTTTTTATCCACATTTTGAGGTTTGCAAAGGATTCTGGGTAACAGAACCTGGTCCGAGCCCCGCAAGTCACCCCTCCTTAGATTCCCCTAGGTCTCTAGTTTTCAGAAATGCACAGGTTTGGTAGGTTTCCCTAGGTGCCGGCTGAGCTAGAGGCCAAAATCTACAGGTAGGCACTTTGCAAAAACGCCTCTGTTTTCTTTCAAAAATTTGGATGTGTCCACGTTGCGCTTTGGGGCGTTTCCTGTCATGGGCGCTAGGCCTACCCACACAAGTGAGGTATCATTTTTATCGGGAGACTTGGGAAAACGCTGGGTGGAAGGAAATTTGTGGCTCCTCTCAGATTCCAGAACTTTCTGCCACAGAAATGTGAGCAACATGAGTTTTTTTAGCCAAATTTTGAGGTTTGCAAAGGATTTTGGGTAACAGAACCTGGTCCGAGCCCCGCAAGTCACCCCATCTTGGATTCCCCTAGGTCTCTAGTTTTCAGAAATGCACAGGTTTGGTAGGTTTCCCTAGGTGCCGGCTGAGCTAGAGGCCAAAATCTACAGGTAGGCACTTCGCAAAAAAAAACTCTGTTTTCTTCCAAAAATTTGGATGTGTCCACGTTGCGCTTTGGGGCGTTTCCTGTCGCGGGCGCTAGGCCTACCCACACAAGTGAGGTATCATTTTTATCAGGAGACTTTGGGGAACGCTGGGTGGAAGGAAATTTGTGGCTCCTCTCAGATTCCAGAACTTTCTGCCACAGAAATGTGAGTAACATCTGTTTTTTTAGCCAAATTTTGAGGTTTGCAAAGGATTCTGGGTAACAGAACCTGGTCCGAGCCCCGCAAGTCACCCCATCTTGGATTCCCCTAGGTCTCTAGGTTTCAGAAATGCACAGGTTTGGTAGGTTTCCCTAGGTGCCGGCTGAGGTAGAGGCCAAAATCTACAGGTAGGCACTTCGCAAAAAACACCTCAGTTTTCTTCCAAAAATTTGGATGTGTCCACGTTGCGCTTTGGGGCGTTTCCTGTCGCGGGCGCTAGGCCTACCCACACAAGTGAGGTATCATTTTTATCGGGAGACTTGGGGGAACGCTGGGTGGAATGAAATTTGTGGCTCCTCTCAGATTCCAGAACTTTCTGCAACAGAAATGTGAGTTTTCTAGCCACATTTTGGGGTTTGCAAAGGATTCTGGGTAACAGAACCTGGTCCGAGCCCCGCAAGTCACCCCATCTTGGATTCCCCTAGGTCTCTAGTTTTCAGAAATGCACAGGTTTGGTAGGTTTCCCTAGGTGCCGGCTGAGCTAGAGGCCAAAATCTACAGGTAGGCACTTCGCAAAAAACACCTCTGTTTTCTTCCAAAAATGTGGATGTGTCCACGTTGCGCTTTGGGGAATTTCCTGTCGCAGGCGCTAGGCCTACCCACACAAGTGAGGTATCATTTTTATCGGGAGACTTGGGGGAACGGTGGGTGGAAGGAAATTTATGGCTCCTCTCAGATTCCAGAACTTTCTGCCACAGAAATGTGAGTAACATGTGTTTTTTTAGCCAAATTTTGAGGTTTGCAAAGGATTCTGGGTAACAGAACCTGGTCCGAGCCCCGCAAGTCACTCCATCTTGGATTCCCCTAGGTCTCTAGTTTTCAGAAATGCACAGGTTTGGTAGGTTTCCCTAGGTGCCGGCTGAGCTAGAGGGCAAAATCTACAGGTAGGCACTTCGCAAAAAACACCTCTGTTTTCTTCCAAAAATTTGGATTTGTCCACGTTGCGCTTTGGGGTGTTTCCTGTCGCGGGCGCTAGGCCTACCCACACAAGTGAGGTATCATTTTTAACGGGAGACTTGGGGGAACGCTGGGTGGAAGGAAATTTGTGGCTCCTCTCAGATTCCAGAACTTTCTGCCACAGAAATGTGAGGAACATGTGTTTTTTTTAGCCAAACTTTGAGGTTTGCAAAGGATTCTGGGTAACAGAACCTGGTCCGAGCCCCGCAAGTCACCCCATCTTGGATTCCCCTAGGTCTCTAGTTTTCAGAAATGCACAGGTTTGGTAGGTTTCCCTAGGTGCCGGCTGAGTTAGAGGCCAAAATCTACAGGTAGGCACTTCGCAAAAAACACCTCTGTTTTCTTCCAAAAATTTGGATGTGTCCACGTTGCGCTTTGGGGCGTTTCCTGTCGCGGGCACAAGGCATACCCACACAAGTGAGGTATCATTTTTATCGGGAGACTTGGGGGAACGCTGGGTGGAAGGAAATTTGTGGCTCCTCTCAGATTCCAGAACTTTCTGCCACAGAAATGTGAGTAACATGTGTTTTTTTAGCCAAATTTTGAGGTTTGCAAAGGATTCTGGGTAACAGAACCTGGTCCGAGCCACGCAAGTCACCCCATCTTGGATTCCCCTAGGTCTCTAGTTGTCAGAAATGCACAGGTTTGGTAGGTTTCCCTAGGTGCCGGCTGAGCTAGAGGCCAAAATCTACAGGTAGGCACTTCGCAAAAAACACCTCTGTTTTCTTCCAAAAATTTGGATGTGTCCACGTTGCGCTTCGGGGCGTGTCCTGTCGCGGGCGCTAGGCCTACCCACACAAGTGAGGTGTCATTTTTATCGGGAGACTTGGGGGAACGCTGGGTGGAAGGAAATTTGTGGCTCCTCTCAGATTCCAGAACTTTCTGCCACAGAAATGTGAGGAACATGTGTTTTTTTATCCACATTTTGAGGTTTGCAAAGGATTCTGGGTAACAGAACCTGGTCCGAGCCCCGCAAGTCACCCCTCCTTAGATTCCCCTAGATCTCTAGTTTTCAGAAATGCACAGGTTTGGTAGGTTTCCCTAGGTGCCGGCTGAGCTAGAGGCCAAAATCTACAGATAGGCACTTTGCAAAAACGCCTCTGTTTTCTTTCAAAAATTTGGATGTGTCCACGTTGCGCTTTGGGGCGTTTCCTGTCACGGGCGCTAGGCCTACCCACACAAGTGAGGTATCATTTTTATCGGGAGACTTGGGGAAACGCTGGGTGGAAGGAAATTTGTGGCTCCTCTCAGATTCCAGAACTTTCTGCCACAGAAATGTGAGCAACATGAGTTTTTTTAGTCAAATTTTGAGGTTTGCAAAGGATTTTGGGTAACAGAACCTGGTCCGAGCCCCGCAAGTCACCCCATCTTGGATTCCCCTAGGTCTCTAGTTTCCAGAAATGCACAGGTTTGGTAGGTTTCCCTAGGTGCCGGCTGAGCTAGAGGCCAGAATCTACAGGTAGGCACTTCGCAAAAAACACCTCTGTTTTCTTCCAAAAATTTGGATGTGTCCACGTTGCGCTTTGGGGCGTTTCCTGTCACGGGCGCTAGGCCTACCCACACAAGTGAGGTATCATTTTTATCGGGAGACTTGGGGGAACGCTGGGTGGAAGGAAATTTGTGGCTCCTCTCAGATTCCAGAACTTTCTACCACAGAAATGTGAGGAACATGTGTTTTTTTAGCCAAATTTTGAGGTTTGCAAAGGATTCTGCGTAACAGAACCTGGTCCGAGCCCCGCAAGTCACCCCATCTTGGATTCCCCTAGGTCTCTAGTTTTCAGAAATGCACAGGTTTGGTAGGTTTCCCTAGGTGCCGGCTCAGCTAGAGGCCAAAATCTACAGGTAGGCACTTTGCAAAAAACACCTCTGTTTTCTTCCAAAAATTTGGATGTGTCCACGTTGCGCTTCGGGGCGTGTCCTGTCGCGGGCGCTAGGCCTACCCACACAAGTGAGGTGTCATTTTTATCGGGAGACTTGGGGGAACGCTGGGTGGTAGGAAATTTGTGGCTCCTCTCAGATTCCAGAACTTTCTGCCACAGAAATGTGAGGAACATGTGTTTTTTTATCCACATTTTGAGGTTTGCAAAGGATTCTGGGTAACAGAACCTGGTCCGAGCCCCGCAAGTCACCCCTCCTTAGATTCCCCTAGGTCTCTAGTTTTCAGAAATGCACAGGTTTGGTAGGTTTCCCTAGGTGCCGGCTGAGCTAGAGGCCAAAATCTACAGGTAGGCACTTTGCAAAAACGCCTCTGTTTTCTTTCAAAAATTTGGATGTGTCCACGTTGCGCTTTGGGGCGTTTCCTGTCACGGGCGCTAGGCCTACCCACACAAGTGAGGTATCATTTTTATCGGGAGACTTGGGGAAACGCTGGGTGGAAGGAAATTTGTAGCTCCTCTCAGATTCCAGAACTTTCTGCCACAGAAATGTGAGTAACATGTGTTTTTTTAGCCAAATTTTGAGGTTTGCAAAGGATTCTGGGTAACTGAACCTGGTCCGAGCCCCGCAAGTCACCTAATCTTGGATTCCCCTAGGTCTCTAGTTTTCAGAAATGCACAGGTTTGGTAGGTTTCCCTAGGTGCCGGCTGAGCTAGAGGCCAAAATCTACAGGTAGGCACTTCGCAAAAAAAACCTCTGTTTTCTTCCAAAAATGTGGATGTGTCCACGTTGCGCTTTGGGGCGTTTCCTGTCGCGGGCGCTAGGCCTACCCACACAAGTGAGGTATCATTTTTATCAGGAGACTTTGGGGAACGCTGGGTGGAAGGAAATTTGTGGCTCCTCTCAGATTCCAGAACTTTCTGCCACAGAAATGTGAGTAACATGTGTTTTTTAGCCAAATTTCGAGGTTTGCAAAGGATTCTGGGTAACAGAACCTGGTCCGAGCCCCGCAAGTCACCCCATCTTGGATTCCCCTAGGTCTCTAGGTTTCAGAAATGCACAGGTTTGGTAGGTTTCCCTAGGTGCCGGCTGAGCTAGATGCCAGAATCTACAGGTAGGCACTTCGCAAAAAACACCTCTGTTTTCTTCCAAAAATTTGGATGTGTCCACGTTGCGCTTTGGGGCGTTTCCTGTCACGGGCGCTAGGCCTACCCACACAAGTGCGGTATCATTTTTATCGGGAGACTTGGGGGAACGCTGGGTGGAAGGAAATTTGTGGCTCCTCTCAGATTCCATAACTTTCTGCCACAGAAATGTGAGGAACATGTGTTTTTTTAGCCAAATTTTGAGGTTTGCAAAGGATTCTGGGTAATAGAACCTGGTCCGAGCCCCGCAAGTCACCTAATCTTGGATTCCCCTAGGTCTCTAGTTTTCAGAAATGCACAGGTTTGGTAGGTTTCCATAGGTGCCGGCTGAGCTAGAGGCCAAAATCTACAGGTAGGCACTTCGCAAAAAACACCTCTGTTTTCTTCCAAAAATTTGGATGTGTCCACGTTGCGCTTCGGGGCGTGTCCTGTCGCGGGCGCTAGGCCTACCCACACAAGTGAGGTGTCATTTTTATCGGGAGACTTGGGGGAACGCTGGGTGGAAGGAAATTTGTGGCTCCTCTCAGATTCCAGAACTTTCTGCCACAGAAATGTGAGTAACATGTGTTTTTTTATCCACATTTTGAGGTTTGCAAAGGATTCTGGGTAACAGAACCTGGTCCGAGCCCCGCAAGTCACCCCTCCTTAGATTCCCCTAGGTCTCTAGTTTTCAGAAATGCACAGGTTTGGTAGGTTTCCCTAGGTGCCGGCTGAGCTAGAGGCCAAAATCTACAGGTAGGCACTTTGCAAAAACGCCTCTGTTTTCTTTCAAAAATTTGGATGTGTCCACGTTGCGCTTTGGGGCGTTTCCTGTCATGGGCGCTAGGCCTACCCACACAAGTGAGGTATCATTTTTATCGGGAGACTTGGGAAAACGCTGGGTGGAAGGAAATTTGTGGCTCCTCTCAGATTCCAGAACTTTCTGCCACAGAAATGTGAGCAACATGAGTTTTTTTAGCCAAATTTTGAGGTTTGCAAAGGATTGTGGGTAACAGAACCTGGTCCGAGCCCCGAAAGTCACCCCATCTTGGATTCCCCTAGGTCTCTAGTTTTCAGAAATGCACAGGTTTGGTAGGTTTCCCTAGGTGCCGGCTGAGCTAGAGGCCAAAATCTACAGGTAGGCACTTCGCAAAAAAAACCTCTGTTTTCTTCCAAAAATTTGGATGTGTCCACGTTGCGCTTTGGGGCGTTTCCTGTCGCGGGCGCTAGGCCTACCCACACAAGTGAGGTATCATTTTTATCAGGAGACTTTGGGGAACGCTGGGTGGAAGGAAATTTGTGGCTCCTCTCAGATTCCAGAACTTTCTGCCACAGAAATGTGAGTAACATCTGTTTTTTTAGCCAAATTTTGAGGTTTGCAAAGGATTCTGGGTAACAGAACCTGGTCCGAGCCCCGCAAGTCACCCCATCTTGGATTCCCCTAGGTCTCTAGGTTTCAGAAATGCACAGGTTTGGTAGGTTTCCCTAGGTGCCGGTTGAGCTAGAGGCCAAAATCTACAGGTAGGCACTTCGCAAAAAACACCTCTGTTTTCTTCCAAAAATTTGGATGTGTCCACGTTGCGCTTTGGGGCGTTTCCTGTCGCGGGCGCTAGGCCTACCCACACAAGTGAGGTATCATTTTTATCGGGAGACTTGGGGGAACGCTGGGTGGAATGAAATTTGTGGCTCCTCTCAGATTCCAGAACTTTCTGCAACAGAAATGTGAGTTTTCTAGCCACATTTTGGGGTTTGCAAAGGATTCTGGGTAACAGAACCTGGTCCGAGCCCCGCAAGTCACCCTATCTTGGATTCCCCTAGGTCTCTAGTTTTCAGAAATGCACAGGTTTGGTAGGTTTCCCTAGGTGCCGGCTGAGCTAGAGGCCAAAATCTACTGGTAGGCACTTCGCAAAAAACACCTCTGTTTTCTTCCAAAAATGTGGATGTGTCCACGTTGCGCTTTGGGGAATTTCCTGTCGCAGGCGCTAGGCCTACCCACACAAGTGAGGTATCATTTTTATCGGGAGACTTGGGGGAACGGTGGGTGGAAGGAAATTTATGGCTCCTCTCAGATTCCAGAACTTTCTGCCACAGAAATGTGAGTAACATGTGTTTTTTTAGCCAAATTTTGAGGTTTGCAAAGGATTCTGGGTAACAGAACCTGGTCCGAGCCCCGCAAGTCACCCCATCTTGGATTCCCCTAGGTCTCTAGTTTTCAGAAATGCACAGGTTTGGTAGGTTTCCCTAGGTGCCGGGCTGAGCTAGAGGGCAAAATCTACAGGTAGGCACTTCGCAAAAAACACCTCTGTTTTCTTCCAAAAATTTGGATTTGTCCACGTTGCGCTTTGGGGTGTTTCCTGTCGCGGGCGCTAGGCCTACCCACACAAGTGAGGTATCATTTTTAACGGGAGACTTGGGGGAACGCTGGGTGGAAGGAAATTTGTGGCTCCTCTCAGATTCCAGAACTTTCTGCCACAGAAATGTGAGGAACATGTGTTTTTTTAGCCAAACTTTGAGGTTTGCAAAGGATTCTGGGTAACAGAACCTGGTCCGAGCCCCGCAAGTCACCCCATCTTGGATTCCCCTAGGTCTCTAGTTTTCAGAAATGCACAGGTTTGGTAGGTTTCCCTAGGTGCCGGCTGAGTTAGAGGCCAAAATCTACAGGTAGGCACTTCGCAAAAAACACCTCTGTTTTCTTCCAAAAATTTGGATGTGTCCACGTTGCGCTTTGGGGCGTTTCCTGTCGCGGGCACAAGGCCTACCCACACAAGTGAGGTATCATTTTTATCAGGAGACTTGGGGGAACGCTGGGTGGAAGGAAATTTGTGGCTCCTCTCAGATTCCAGAACTTTCTGCCACAGAAATGTGAGTAACATGTGTTTTTTTAGCCAAATTTTGAGGTTTGCAAAGGATTCTGGGTAACAGAACCTGGTCCGAGCCCCGCAAGTCACCCCATCTTGGATTCCCCTAGGTCTCTAGTTTTCAGAAATGCACAGGTTTGGTAGGTTTCCCTAGGTGCCCGGCTGAGCTAGAGGCCAAAATCTACAGGTAGGCACTTCGCAAAAAACACCTCTGTTTTCTTCCAAAAATTTGGATGTGTCCACGTTGCGCTTCGGGCGTGTCCTGTCGCGGGCGCTAGGCCTACCCACACAAGTGAGGTATCATTTTTATCAGGAGACTTGGGGGAACGCTGGGTGGAAGGAAATTTGTGGCTCCTCTCATATTCCAGAACTTTCTGCCACAGAAATGTGAGCAACTTGAGTTTTTTTAGCCAAATTTTGAGGTTTGCAAAGGATTTTGGGTAACAGAACCTGGTCCAAGCCCCGCAAGTCACCCCATCTTGGATTCCCATAGGTCTCTAGTTTTCAGAAATGCACAGGTTTGGTAGGTTTCCCTAGGTGCCGGCTGAGCTAGAGGCCAAAATCTACAGGTAGGCACTTCGCAAAAATCACCTCTGTTTTCTTTAAAAAATTGGATGTGTCCACGTTGCGCTTTGGGGCGTTTCCTGTAGCAGGCGCTAGGCCTACCCACACAAGTGAGGTATCATTTTTATCGGGAGACTTGGGGGAACGCTGGGTGGAAGGAAATTTGTGGCTCCTCTCAGATTCCAGAACTTTCTGCCACAGAAATGTGAGTAACATGTGTTTTTTTAGCCAAATTTTGAGGTTTGCAAAGGATTCTGGGTAACAGAACCTGGTCCGAGCCCCTCAAGTCACCCCATCTTGGATTCCCCTAGGTCTCTAGTTTTCTGAAATGCACAGGTTTGGTAGGTTTCCCATCGGTGCCGGCTGAGCTAGAGGGCAAAATCTACAGGTAGGCACTTCGCAAAAAACCCCTCTGTTTTCTTCCAAAAATTTGGATGTGTCCATGTTGCGCTTTGGGTGTTTCCTGTCGCGGGCGCTAGGCCTACCCGCACAAGTGAGGTATCATTTTTATCGGGAGACTTGGGGGAACGCTGGGTGGAAGGAAATTTGTGGCTCCTCTCAGATTCCAGAACTTTCTGCCACAGAAATGTGAGTAACATGTGTTTTTTTAGCCAAATTTTGAGGTTTGCAAAGGATTCTGGTAACAGAACCTGGTCCGAACCCCGCAAGTCACCCCATCTTGGATTCCCCTAGGTCTCTAGTTTTCTGAAATGCACAGGTTTGGTAGGTTTCCCATCGGTGCCGGCTGAGCTAGAGGGCAAAATCTACAGGTAGGCACTTCGCAAAAAACACTTCTGTTTTCTTCCAAAAATTTGGATGTGTCCATGTTGCGCTTTCGGGTGTTTCCTGTCGCGGGCGCTAGGCCTACCCGCACAAGTGAGGTATCATTTTTATCGGGAGACTTGGGGGAACGCTGGGGTGGAAGGAAATTTGTGGCTCCTCTCAGATTCCAGAACTTTCTGCCACAGAAATGTGAGTAACATGTGTTTTTTTAGCCAAATTTTGAGGTTTGCAAAGGATTCTGGGTAACAGAACCTGGTCCGAGCCCCGCAAGTCACCCCATCTTGGATTCCCCTAGGTCTCTAGTTTTCAGAAATGCACAGGTTTGGTAGGTTTCCCTAGGTGCCGGCTGAGCTAGAGGCCAAAATCTACAGGTAGGCACTTCGCAAAAATCACCTCTGTTTTCTTTAAAAAATTGGATGTGTCCACGTTGCGCTTTGGGGCGTTTCCTGTCGCAGGCGCTAGGCCTACCTACACAAGTGAGGTATCATTTTTATCGGGAGACTTGGGGGAACGCTGGGTGGAAGGAAATTTGTGGCTCCTCTCAGATTCCAGAACTTTCTGCCACAGAAATGTGAGTAACATGTGTTTTTTTAGCCAAATTTTGAGGTTTGCAAAGGATTCTGGGTAACAGAACCTGGTCCGAGCCCCGCAAGTCACCCCATCTTGGATTCCCCTAGGTCTCTAGTTTTCAGAAATGCACAGGTTTGGTAGGTTTCCCTAGGTGCCGGCTGAGCTAGAGGCCAAAATCTACAGGTAGGCACTTCGCAAAAAACACCTCTGTTTTCTTCCAAAAATTTGGATGTGTCCACGTTGCGCTTCGGGGCGTGTCCTGTCGCGGGCGCTAGGCCTACCCACACAAGTGAGGTATCATTTTTATCAGGAGACTTGGGGGAACGCTGAGAGGAATGAAATTTGTGGCTCCTCTCAGATTCCAGAACTTTCTGCCACAGAAATGTGAGTTTTCTAGCCAAATTTTGAGGTTTGCAAAGGATTCTGGGTAACAGAACCTGGTCCGAGCCCCGCAAGTCACCCCATCTTGGATTCCCCTAGGTCTCTAGTTTTCAGAAATGCACAGGTTTGGTAGGTTTCCCTAGGTGCCGGCTGAGCTAGAGGGCAAAATCTACAGGTAGGCACTTCGCAAAAAACACCTCTGTTTTCTTCCAAAAATTTGGATGTTTCCACGTTGCGCTTTGGGGTGTTTCCTGTCGCGGGCGCTAGGCCTACCCGCACAAGTGAGGTATCATTTTTATCGGGAGACTTGGGGGAAGGCTGAGTGGAAGGAAATTTGTGGCTCCTCTCAGATTCCAGAACTTTCTGCAACAGAAATGTGAGTAACATGTGTTTTTTTAGCCAAATTTTGAGGTTTGAAAAGGATTCTTGGTAACAGAACCTGGTCCGAGCCCCGCAAGTCACTCCATCTTGGATTCCCCTAGGTCTCTAGTTTTCAGAAATGCACAGGTTTGGTAGGTTTCCCTAGGTGCCGGCTGAGCTAGAGGCCAAAATCTACAGGTAGGCACTTCGCAAAAAAAACCTCTGTTTTCTTCCAAAAATGTGGATGTGTCCACGTTGCGCTTTGGGGCGTTTCCTGTCGCGGGCGCTAGGCCTACCCACACAAGTGAGGTATCATTTTTATCAGGAGACTTTGGGGAACGCTGGGTGGAAGGAAATTTGTGGCTCCTCTCAGATTCCAGAACTTTCTGCCACAGAAATGTGAGTAACATGTGTTTTTTTAGCCAAATTTCGAGGTTTGCAAAGGATTCTGGGTAACAGAACCTGGTCCGAGCCCCGCAAGTCACCCCATCTTGGATTCCCCTAGGTCTCTAGGTTTCAGAAATGCACAGGTTTGGTAGGTTTCCCTAGGTGCCGGCTGAGCTAGATGCCAGAATCTACAGGTAGGCACTTCGCAAAAAACACCTCTGTTTTCTTCCAAAAATTTGGATGTGTCCACGTTGCGCTTTGGGGCGTTTCCTGTCACGGGCGCTAGGCCTACCCACACAAGTGCGGTATCATTTTTATCGGGAGACTTGGGGGAACGCTGGGTGGAAGGAAATTTGTGGCTCCTCTCAGATTCCATAACTTTCTGCCACAGAAATGTGAGGAACATGTGTTTTTTTAGCCAAATTTTGAGGTTTGCAAAGGATTCTGGGTAATAGAACCTGGTCCGAGCCCCGCAAGTCACCTAATCTTGGATTCCCCTAGGTCTCTAGTTTTCAGAAATGCACAGGTTTGGTAGGTTTCCATAGGTGCCGGCTGAGCTAGAGGCCAAAATCTACAGGTAGGCACTTCGCAAAAAACACCTCTGTTTTCTTCCAAAAATTTGGATGTGTCCACGTTGCGCTTCGGGGCGTGTCCTGTCGCGGGCGCTAGGCCTACCCACACAAGTGAGGTGTCATTTTTATCGGGAGACTTGGGGGAACGCTGGGTGGAAGGAAATTTGTGGCTCCTCTCAGATTCCAGAACTTTCTGCCACAGAAATGTGAGGAACATGTGTTTTTTTATCCACATTTTGAGGTTTGCAAAGGATTCTGGGTAACAGAACCTGGTCCGAGCCCCGCAAGTCACCCCTCCTTAGATTCCCCTAGGTCTCTAGTTTTCAGAAATGCACAGGTTTGGTAGGTTTCCCTAGGTGCCGGCTGAGCTAGAGGCCAAAATCTACAGGTAGGCACTTTGCAAAAACGCCTCTGTTTTCTTTCAAAAATTTGGATGTGTCCACGTTGCGCTTTGGGGCGTTTCCTGTCATGGGCGCTAGGCCTACCCACACAAGTGAGGTATCATTTTTATCGGGAGACTTGGGAAAACGCTGGGTGGAAGGAAATTTGTGGCTCCTCTCAGATTCCAGAACTTTCTGCCACAGAAATGTGAGCAACATGAGTTTTTTTAGCCAAATTTTGAGGTTTGCAAAGGATTTTGGGTAACAGAACCTGGTCCGAGCCCCGCAAGTCACCCCATCTTGGATTCCCCTAGGTCTCTAGTTTTCAGAAATGCACAGGTTTGGTAGGTTTCCCTAGGTGCCGGCTGAGCTAGAGGCCAAAATCTACAGGTAGGCACTTCGCAAAAAAAACCTCTGTTTTCTTCCAAAAATTTGGATGTGTCCACGTTGCGCTTTGGGGCGTTTCCTGTCGCGGGCGCTAGGCCTACCCACACAAGTGAGGTATCATTTTTATCAGGAGACTTTGGGGAACGCTGGGTGGAAGGAAATTTGTGGCTCCTCTCAGATTCCAGAACTTTCTGCCACAGAAATGTGAGTAACATCTGTTTTTTTAGCCAAATTTTGAGGTTTGCAAAGGATTCTGGGTAACAGAACCTGGTCCGAGCCCCGCAAGTCACCCCATCTTGGATTCCCCTAGGTCTCTAGGTTTCAGAAATGCACAGGTTTGGTAGGTTTCCCTAGGTGCCGGCTGAGCTAGAGGCCAAAATCTACAGGTAGGCACTTCGCAAAAAACACCTCTGTTTTCTTCCAAAAATTTGGATGTGTCCACGTTGCGCTTTGGGGCGTTTCCTGTCGCGGGCGCTAGGCCTACCCACACAAGTGAGGTATCATTTTTATCGGGAGACTTGGGGGAACGCTGGGTGGAATGAAATTTGTGGCTCCTCTCAGATTCCAGAACTTTCTGCAACAGAAATGTGAGTTTTCTAGCCACATTTTGGGGTTTGCAAAGGATTCTGGGTAACAGAACCTGGTCCGAGCCCCGCAAGTCACCCTATCTTGGATTCCCCTAGGTCTCTAGTTTTCAGAAATGCACAGGTTTGGTAGGTTTCCCTAGGTGCCGGCTGAGCTAGAGGCCAAAATCTACTGGTAGGCACTTCGCAAAAAACACCTCTGTTTTCTTCCAAAAATGTGGATGTGTCCACGTTGCGCTTTGGGGAATTTCCTGTCGCAGGCGCTAGGCCTACCCACACAAGTGAGGTATCATTTTTATCGGGAGACTTGGGGGAACGGTGGGTGGAAGGAAATTTATGGCTCCTCTCAGATTCCAGAACTTTCTGCCACAGAAATGTGAGTAACATGTGTTTTTTTAGCCAAATTTTGAGGTTTGCAAAGGATTCTGGGTAACAGAACCTGGTCCGAGCCCCGCAAGTCACCCCATCTTGGATTCCCCTAGGTCTCTAGTTTTCAGAAATGCACAGGTTTGGTAGGTTTCCCTAGGTGCCGGCTGAGCTAGAGGGCAAAATCTACAGGTAGGCACTTCGCAAAAAACACCTCTGTTTTCTTCCAAAAATTTGGATTTGTCCACGTTGCGCTTTGGGGTGTTTCCTGTCGCGGGCGCTAGGCCTACCCACACAAGTGAGGTATCATTTTTAACGGGAGACTTGGGGGAACGCTGGGTGGAAGGAAATTTGTGGCTCCTCTCAGATTCCAGAACTTTCTGCCACAGAAATGTGAGGAACATGTGTTTTTTTAGCCAAACTTTGAGGTTTGCAAAGGATTCTGGGTAACAGAACCTGGTCCGAGCCCCGCAAGTCACCCCATCTTGGATTCCCCTAGGTCTCTAGTTTTCAGAAATGCACAGGTTTGGTCGGTTTCCCTAGGTGCCGGCTGAGTTAGAGGCCAAAATCTACAGGTAGGCACTTCGCAAAAAACAACTCTGTTTTCTTCCAAAAATTTGGATGTGTCCACGTTGCGCTTTGGGGCGTTTCCTGTCGCGGGCACAAGGCCTACCCACACAAGTGAGGTATCATTTTTATCGGGAGACTTGGGGGAACGCTGGGTGGAAGGAAATTTGTGGCTCCTCTCAGATTCCAGAACTTTCTGCCACAGAAATGTGAGTAACATGTGTTTTTTTAGCCAAATTTTGAGGTTTGCAAAGGATTCTGGGTAACAGAACCTGGTCCGAGCCCCGCAAGTCACCCCATCTTGGATTCCCCTAGGTCTCTAGTTTTCAGAAATGCACAGGTTTGGTAGGTTTCCCTAGGTGCCGGCTGAGCTAGAGGCCAAAATCTACAGGTAGGCACTTCGCAAAAAACACCTCTGTTTTCTTCCAAAAATTTGGATGTGTCCACGTTGCGCTTCGGGCGTGTCCTGTCGCGGGCGCTAGGCCTACCCACACAAGTGAGGTATCATTTTTATCAGGAGACTTGGGGGAACGCTGGGTGGAAGGAAATTTGTGGCTCCTCTCATATTCCAGAACTTTCTGCCACAGAAATGTGAGCAACCTGAGTTTTTTTAGACAAATTTTGAGGTTTGCAAAGGATTTTGGGTAACAGAACCTGGTCCAAGCCCCGCAAGTCACCCCATCTTGGATTCCCCTAGGTCTCTAGTTTTCAGAAATGCACAGGTTTGGTAGGTTTCCCTAGGTGCCGGCTGAGCTAGAGGCCAAAATCTACAGGTAGGCACTTCGCAAAAATCACCTCTGTTTTCTTTAAAAAATTGGATGTGTCCACGTTGCGCTTTGGGGCGTTTCCTGTAGCAGGCGCTAGGCCTACCCACACAAGTGAGGTATCATTTTTATCGGGAGACTTGGGGGAACGCTGGGTGGAAGGAAATTTGTGGCTCCTCTCAGATTCCAGAACTTTCTGCCACAGAAATGTGAGTAACATGTGTTTTTTTAGCCAAATTTTGAGGTTTGCAAAGGATTCTGGGTAACAGAACCTGGTCCGAGCCCCTCAAGTCACCCCATCTTGGATTCCCCTAGGTCTCTAGTTTTATGAAATGCACAGGTTTGGTAGGTTTCCCATCGGTGCCGGCTGAGCTAGAGGGCAAAATCTACAGGTAGGCACTTCGCAAAAAACACCTCTGTTTTCTTCCAAAAATTTGGATGTGTCCATGTTGCGCTTTGGGTGTTTCCTGTCGCGGGCGCTAGGCCTACCCGCACAAGTGAGGTATCATTTTTATCGGGAGACTTGGGGGAACGCTGGGTGGAAGGAAATTTGTGGCTCCTCTCAGATTCCAGAACTTTCTGCCACAGAAATGTGAGTAACATGTGTTTTTTTAGCCAAATTTTGAGGTTTGCAAAGGATTCTGGGTAACAGAACCTGGTCCGAACCCCGCAAGTCACCCCATCTTGGATTCCCCTAGGTCTCTAGTTTTCTGAAATGCACAGGTTTGGTAGGTTTCCCATCGGTGCCGGCTGAGCTAGAGGGCAAAATCTACAGGTAGGCACTTCGCAAAAAACACTTCTGTTTTCTTCCAAAAATTTGGATGTGTCCATGTTGCGCTTTCGGGTGTTTCCTGTCGCGGGCGCTAGGCCTACCCGCACAAGTGAGGTATCATTTTTATCGGGAGACTTGGGGGAACGCTGGGTGGAAGGAAATTTGTGGCTCCTCTCAGATTCCAGAACTTTCTGCCACAGAAATGTGAGTAACATGTGTTTTTTTAGCCAAATTTTGAGGTTTGCAAAGGATTCTGGGTAACAGAACCTGGTCCGAGCCCCGCAAGTCACCCCATCTTGGATTCCCCTAGGTCTCTAGTTTTCAGAAATGCACAGGTTTGGTAGGTTTCCCTAGGTGCCGGCTGAGCTAGAGGCCAAAATCTACAGGTAAGCACTTCGCAAGAAACACCTCTGTTTTCTTCCAAAAATTTGGATGTGTCCACGTTGCGCTTTGGGGCGTTTCCTGTCACGGGCGCTAGGCCTACCCACACAAGTGAGGTATCATTTTTATCAGGAGACTTGGGGGAACGCTGGGTGGAAGGACATTTGTGGCTCCTCTCAGATTCCAGAACTTTCTGCCACAGAAATGTCAGCAACTTGAGTTTTTTTAGCCAAATTTTGAGGTTTGCAAAGGATTTTGGGTAACAGAACCTGGTCCAAGCCCCGCAAGTCACCCCATCTTGGATTCCCCTAGGTCTCTAGTTTTCAGAAATGCACAGGTTTGGTAGGTTTCCCTAGGTGCCGGCTGAGCTAGAGGCCAAAATCTACAGGTAGGCACTTCGCAAAAATCACCTCTGTTTTCTTTAAAAAATTGGATGTGTCCACGTTGCGCTTTGGGGCGTTTCCTGTAGCAGGCGCTAGGCCTACCTACACAAGTGAGGTATCATTTTTATCGGGAGACTTGGGGGAACGCTGGGTGGAAGGAAATTTGTGGCTCCTCTCAGATTCCAGAACTTTCTGCCACAGAAATGTGAGTAACATGTGTTTTTTTAGCCAAATTTTGAGGTTTGCAAAGGATTCTGGGTAACAGAACCTGGTCCGAGCCCCGCAAGTCACCCCATCTTGGATTCCCCTAGGTCTCTAGTTTTCAGAAATGCACAGGTTTGGTAGGTTTCCCTAGGTGCCGGCTGAGCTAGAGGCCAAAATCTACAGGTAGGCACTTCGCAAAAAACACCTCTGTTTTCTTCCAAAAATTTGGATGTGTCCACGTTGCGCTTCGGGGCGTGTCCTGTCGCGGGCGCTAGGCCTACCCACACAAGTGAGGTATCATTTTTATCAGGAGACTTGGGTGAACGCTGAGAGGAATGAAATTTGTGGCTCCTCTCAGATTCCAGAACTTTCTGCCACAGAAATGTGAGTTTTCTAGCCAAATTTTGAGGTTTGCAAAGGATTCTGGGTAACAGAACCTGGTCCGAGCCCCGCAAGTCACCCCATCTTGGATTCCCCTAGGTCTCTAGTTTTCAGAAATGCACAGGTTTGGTAGGTTTCCCTAGGTGCCGGCTGAGCTAGAGGGCAAAATCTACAGGTAGGCACTTCGCAAAAAACACCTCTGTTTTCTTCCAAAAATTTGGATGTTTCCACGTTGCGCTTTGGGGTGTTTCCTGTCGCGGGCGCTAGGCCTACCCGCACAAGTGAGGTATCATTTTTATCGGGAGACTTGGGGGAAGGCTGAGTGGAAGGAAATTTGTGGCTCCTCTCAGATTCCAGAACTTTCTGCAACAGAAATGTGAGTAACATGTGTTTTTTTAGCCAAATTTTGAGGTTTGAAAAGGATTCTTGGTAACAGAACCTGGTCCGAGCCCCGCAAGTCACTCCATCTTGGATTCCCCTAGGTCTCTAGTTTTCAGAAATGCACAGGTTTGGTAGGTTTCCCTAGGTGCCGGCTGAGCTAGAGGCCAAAATCTACAGGTAGGCACTTCGCAAAAAACACCTCTGTTTTCTTCCAAAAATTTGGATGTGTCCACGTTGCGCTTTGGGGCGTTTCCTGTCGCGGGCGCTAGGCCTACCCACACAAGTGAGGTATCATTTTTATCAGGAGACTTGGGGGAACGCTGGGTGGAAGGAAATTTGTGGCTCCTCTCAGATTCCAGAACTTCTGCCACAGAAATGTGAGTAACATGTGTTTTTTTAGCCAAATTTTGAGGTTTGCAAAGTATTCTGGGTAACAGAACCTGGTCCGAGCCCCGCAAGTCACCCCATCTTGGATTCCCTAGGTCTCTAGTTTTCAGAAATGCACAGGTTTGGTAGGTTTCCTAGGTGCCGGCTGAGCTAGAGGCCAAAATCTACAGGTAGGCACTTCGCAAAAAACACCTCTGTTTTCTTCCAAAAATTTGGATGTGTCCACGTTGCGCTTCGGGGCGTGTCCTGTCGCGGGCGCTAGGCCTACCCACACAAGTGAGGTATCATTTTATCGGGAGACTTGGGGGAACGCCGGTGGAAGGAAATTTGTGGCTCCTCTCAGATTCCAGAACTTTCTGCCACAGAAATGTGAGGAACATGTGTTTTTTTAGCCAAATTTTGAGGTTTGCAAAGGATTCTGGGTAACAGAACCTGGTCCGAGCCCCGCAAGTCACCCCTCCTTAGATTCCCATAGGTCTCTAGTTTCAGAAATGCACAGGTTTGGTAGGTTTCCTAGGTGCCGGCTGAGCTAGAGGCCAAAATCTACAGGTAGGCACTTTGCAAAAACGCCTCTGTTTTCTTTCAAAAATTTGGATGTGTCCACGTTGCGCTTTGGGGCGTTTCCTGTCACGGGCGCTAGGCCTACCCACACAAGTGAGGTATCATTTTTATCGGTAGACTTGGGGAACGCTGGGTGGAAGGAAATTTGTGGCTCCTCTCAGATTCCAGAACTTTCTGCCACAGAAATGTGAGCAACATGAGTTTTTTTAGCCAAATTTTGAGGTTTGCAAAGGATTTTGGGTAACAGAACCTGGTCCGAGCCCCGCAAGTCACCCCATCTTGGATTCCCCTAGTTCTCTAGTTTTCAGAAATGCACAGGTTTGGTAGGTTTCCCTAGGTGCCGGCTGAGTTAGAGGCCAAAATCTACAGGTAGGCACTTCGCAAAAATCACCTCTGTTTTCTTTTAAAAATTGGATGGTGTCCACGTTGCGCTTTGGGGCGTTTCCTGTCGCAGGCGCTAGGCCTACCCACACAAGTGAGGTATCATTTTTATCGGGAGACTTGGGGAACGCTGGGTGGAAGGAAATTTGTGGCTCCTCTCAGATTCCAGAACTTTCTGCCACAGAAATGTGAGTAACATGTGTTTTTTAGCCAAATTTTGAGGTTTGCAAGGATTCTGGGTAACAGAACCTGGTCCGAGCCCCGCAAGTCACCCCATCTTGGATTCCCCTAGGTCTCTAGTTTTCAGAAATGCACAGGTTTGGTAGGTTTCCCTAGGTGCCGGCTGAGCTAGAGGCCAAAATCTACAGGTAGGCACTTCGCAAAAAACACCTCTGTTTTCTTCCAAAAATGTGGATGTGTCCACGTTGCGCTTTGGGGCGTTTCCTGTCGCGGGCGCTAGCCTACCCACACAAGTGAGGTATCATTTACATCAGGAGACTTGGGGGAACGCTGGGTGGAAGGAAATTTGTGGCTCCTCTCAGATTCCAGAACTTTCTGCCACAGAAATGTGAGTAACGTGTTTTTTTAGCCAAATTTTGAGGTTTGCAAAGGATTCTGGGTAACAGAACCTGGTCCGAGCCCTGCAAGTCACCCCATCTTGGATTCCCCTAGGTCTCTAGTTTTCAGAAATGCACAGGTATGGTAGGTTTCCCTAGATGCCGGCTGAGCTAGAGGCCAAAATCTACAGGTAGGCACTTCGCAAAAAACACCTCTGTTTTCTTCCAAAAATGTGGATGTGTCCACGTTGCGCTTCGGGCGTGTCCTGTCGCGGGCGCTAGGCCTACCCACACAAGTGAGGTATCATTTTTATCGGGAGACTTGGGGGAACGCGGGTGGAAGGAAATTTGTGGCTCCTCTCAGATTCCAGAACTTTCTGCCACAGAAATGTGAGGAACATGTGTTTTTTTAGCCAAATTTTGAGGTTTGCAAAGGATTCTGGGTAACAGAACCTGGTCCGAGCCCCGCAAGTCACCCCTCCTTAGATTCCCCTAGGTCTCTAGTTTCAGAAATGCACAGGTTTGGTAGGTTTCCCTAGGTGCCGGCTGAGCTAGAGGCCAAAATCTACAGGTAGGCACTTTGCAAAAACGCCTCTGTTTTCTTTCAAAAATTTGGATGTGTCCACGTTGCGCTTTGGGGCGTTTCCCTGTCACGGGCGCTAGGCCTACCCACACAAGTGAGGTATCATTTTTATCGGGAGACTTGGGGGGAACGCTGGGTGGAAGGAAATTTGTGGCTCCTCTCAGATTCCAGAACTTTCTGCCACAGAAATGTGAGCAACATGAGTTTTTTTAGCCAAATTTTGAGGTTTGCAAAGGATTTTGGGTAACAGAACCTGGTCCGAGCCCCGCAAGTCACCCCATCTTGGATTCCCCTAGTTCTCTAGTTTTCAGAAATGCACAGGTTTGGTAGGTTTCCCTAGTTGCCGGCTGAGCTAGAGGCCAAAATCTACAGGTAGGCACTTCGCAAAAATCACCTCTGTTTTCTTTTAAAAAATTGGATGTGTCCACGTTGCGCTTTGGCGCGTTTCCTGTCACGGGCGCTAGGCCTACCCACACAAGTGAGGTATCATTTTTATCGGTAGACTTGGGGGAACGCTGGGTGGAAGGAAATTTGTGGCTCCTCTCAGATTCCAGAACTTTCTGCCACAGAAATGTGAGGAACATGTGTTTTTTTAGCCAAATTTTGAGGTTTGCAAGGATTCTGGGTAACAGAACCTGGTCCGAGCCCCGCAAGTCACCCCATCTTGGATTCCCCTAGGTCTCTAGTTTTCAGAAATGCACAGGTTTGGTAGGTTTCCCTGGGTGCCGGCTGAGCTAGAGGCCAAAATCTACCTGTAGGCACTTCGCAAAAAACACCTCTGTTTTCTTCCAAAAATGTGGATGTGTCCACGTTGCGCTTTGGGGCGTTCACTGTCGCGGGCGCTAGGCCTACCCACACAAGTGGGGTATCATTTTTATCGGGAGACTTGGGGGAACGCTGGGTGGAATGAAATTGTGGCTCCTCTCAGATTCCAGAACTTTCTGCCACAGAAATGTGAGTTTTCTAGCACATTTTGAGGTTTGCAAAGGATTCTGGGTAACAGAACCTGGTCCGAGCCCCGCAAGTCACCCCATCTTGGATTCCCCTAGGTCTCTAGTTTTCAGAAATGCACAGGTTTGGTAGGTTTCCCTAGGTGCCGGCTGAGCTAGAGGCCAAAATCTACAGGTAGGTACTTCGCAAAAAACACCTCTGTTTTCTTCCAAAAATTTGGATGTGTCCACGTTGCGCTTTGGGGCGTTTCCTGTCGCAGGCGCTAGGCCTACCCACACAAGTGAGGTATCATTTTTATCGGGAGACTTGGGAGAACGCTGGGTGGAAGGAAATTTGTGGCTCCTCTCAGATTCCAGAACTTTCTGCCACAGAAATGTGAGTAACATGTGTTTTTTTAGCCAAATTTTGAGGTTTGCAAAGGATTCTGGGTAACAGAACCTGGTCCGAGCCCCGCAAGTCACCCCATCTTGGATTCCCCTAGGTCTCTAGTTTTCAGAATGCACATGTTTGGTAGGTTTCCCTAGGTGCCGGCTGAGCTAGAGGGCAAAATCTACAGGTAGGCACTTCGCAAAAAAACACCTCTGTTTTCTTCCAAAAATGTGGATGTGTCCACGTTGCGCTTTGGGGTGTTTCCTGTCGCGGGCGCTAGGCCTACCCACACAAGTGAGGTAATCATTTTTATCGGGAGACTTGGGGGAACGTTGGGTGGAAGGAAATTTGTGGCTCCTCTCAGATTCCAGAACTTTCTGCCACAGAAATGTGAGTAACATGTGTTTTTTTAGCCAAACTTTGAGGTTTGCAAAGGATTCTGGGTAACAGAACCTGGTCCGAGCCCCGCAAGTCACCCCATCTTGGATTCCCCTAGGTCTCTATTTTTCAGAAATGCACAGGTTTGGTAGGTTTCCCTAGGTGCCGGCTGAGCTAGAGGCCAAAATCTACAGGTAGGCACTTCGCAAAAAACACCTCTGTTTTCTTCCAAAAAATTGGATGTGTCCACGTTGCGCTTTGGGGCGTTTCCTGTCGCGGGCGCAAGGCCTACCCACACAAGTGAGGTATCATTTTTATCGGGAGACTTGGGGGAACGCTGGGTGGAAGGAAATTTGTGGCTCCTCTCAGATTCCAGAACTTTCTGCCACAGAAATGTGAGGAACATGTGTTTTTTTAGCCAAATTTTGAGGTTTGCAAAGGATTCTGGGTAACAGAACCTGGTCCGAGCCCCGCAAGTCACCCCTCCTTAGATTCCCCTAGGTCTCTAGTTTTCAGAAATGCACAGGTTTGGTAGGTTTCCCTAGGTGCCGGCTGAGCTAGAGGCCAAAATCTACAGGTAGGCACTTTGCAAAAACGCCTCTGTTTTCTTTCAAAAATTTGGATGTGTCCACGTTGCGCTTTGGGGCGTTTCCTGTCACGGGCGCTAGGCCTACCCACACAAGTGAGGTATCATTTTTATCGGGAGACTTGGGGGAACGCTGGGTGGAAGGACATTTGTGGCTCCTCTCAGATTCCAGAACTTTCTGCCACAGAAATGTGAGCAACATGAGTTTTTTTAGCCAAATTTTGAGGTTTGCAAAGGATTTTGGGTAAAAGAACCTGGTCCGAGCCCCGCAAGTCACCCCATCTTGGATTCCCCTAGTTCTCTAGTTTTCAGAAATGCACAGGTTTGGTAGGTTTCCCTAGGTGCCGGCTGAGCTAGAGGCCAAAATCTACAGGTAGGCACTTCGCAAAAAACACCTCTGTTTTCTTCCAAAAATTTGGATGTGTCCACGTTGCGCTTTGGGGTGTTTCCTGTCGCGGGCGCTAGGCCTACCCACACAAGTGAGGTATCATTTTTATCGGGAGACTTGGGGGAACGCTGGGTGGAAGGAAATTTGTGGCTCCTCTCAGATTCCAGAACTTTCTGCCACAGAAATGTGAGTAACATGTGTTTTTTTAGCCAAATTTTGAGGTTTTTAAAGGATTCTGGGTAACAGAACCTGGTCCGAGCCCTGCAAGTCACCCCATCTTGGATTCCCCTAGGTCTCTAGTTTTCAGGCATGCACAGGTTTGGTAGGTTTCCCTAGGTGCCGGCTGAGCTAGAGACCAAAATCTACAGGTAGGCACTTCGCAAAAAACACCTCTGTTTTCTTCCAAAAATTTGGATGTGTCCACGTTGCGCTTCGGGGCGTGTCCTGTCGCGGGCGCTAGGCCTACCCACACAAGTGAGGTATCATTTTTATCGGAAGACTTGGGGGAACGCCGGGTGGAAGGAAATTTGTGGCTCCTCTCAGATTCCAGAACTTTCTGCCACAGAAATGTGAGGAACATGTGTTTTTTTAGCCAAATTTTGAGGTTTGCAAAGGATTCTGGGTAACAGAACCTGGTCCGAGCCCCGCAAGTCACCCCTCCTTAGATTCCCATAGGTCTCTAGTTTTCAGAAATGCACAGGTTTGGTAGGTTTCCCTAGGTGCCGGCTGAGCTAGAGGCCAAAATCTACAGGTAGGCACTTTGCAAAAACGCCTCTGTTTTCTTTCAAAAATTTGGATGTGTCCACGTTGCGCTTTGGGGCGTTTCCTGTCACGGGCGCTAGGCCTACCCACACAAGTGAGGTATCATTTTTATCGGTAGACTTGGGGGAACGCTGGGTGGAAGGAAATTTGTGGCTCCTCTCAGATTCCAGAACTTTCTGCCACAGAAATGTGAGCAACATGAGTTTTTTTAGCCAAATTTTGAGGTTTGCAAAGGATTTTGGGTAACAGAACCTGGTCCGAGCCCCGCAAGTCACCCCATCTTGGATTCCCCTAGTTCTCTAGTTTTCAGAAATGCACAGGTTTGGTAGGTTTCCCTAGGTGCCGGCTGAGCTAGAGGCCAAAATCTACAGGTAGGCACTTTGCAAAAACGCCTCTGTTTTCTTTCAAAAATTTGGATGTGTCCACGTTGCGCTTTGGGGCGTTTCCTGTCACGGGCGCTAGGCCTACCCACACAAGTGAGGTATCATTTTTATCGGGAGACTTGGGGGAACGCTGGGTGGAAGGAAATTTGTGGCTCCTCTCAGATTCCAGAACTTTCTGCCACAGAAATGTGAGCAACATGAGTTTTTTTAGCCAAATTTTGAGGTTTGCAAAGGATTTTGGGTAACAGAACCTGGTCCGAGCCCCGCAAGTCACCCCATCTTGGATTCCCCTAGTTCTCTAGTTTTCAGAAATGCACAGGTTTGGTAGGTTTCCCTAGTTGCCGGCTGAGCTAGAGGCCAAAATCTACAGGTAGGCACTTCGCAAAAATCACCTCTGTTTTCTTTTAAAAAATTGGATGTGTCCACGTTGCGCTTTGGCGCGTTTCCTGTCACGGGCGCTAGGCCTACCCACACAAGTGAGGTATCATTTTTATCGGTAGACTTGGGGGAACGCTGGGTGGAAGGAAATTTGTGGCTCCTCTCAGATTCCAGAACTTTCTGCCACAGAAATGTGAGGAACATGTGTTTTTTTAGCCAAATTTTGAGGTTTGCAAAGGATTCTGGGTAACAGAACCTGGTCCGAGCCCCGCAAGTCACCCCATCTTGGATTCCCCTAGGTCTCTAGTTTTCAGAAATGCACAGGTTTGGTAGGTTTCCCTGGGTGCCGGCTGAGCTAGAGGCCAAAATCTACCTGTAGGCACTTCGCAAAAAACACCTCTGTTTTCTTCCAAAAATGTGGATGTGTCCACGTTGCGCTTTGGGGCGTTCACTGTCGCGGGCGCTAGGCCTACCCACACAAGTGGGGTATCATTTTTATCGGGAGACTTGGGGGAACGCTGGGTGGAATGAAATTTGTGGCTCCTCTCAGATTCCAGAACTTTCTGCCACAGAAATGTGAGTTTTCTAGCCAAATTTTGAGGTTTGCAAAGGATTCTGGGTAACAGAACCTGGTCCGAGCCCCGCAAGTCACCCCATCTTGGATTCCCCTAGGTCTCTAGTTTTCAGAAATGCACAGGTTTGGTAGGTTTCCCTAGGTGCCGGCTGAGCTAGAGGGCAAAATCTACAGGTAGGCACTTCGCAAAAAACACCTCTGTTTTCTTCCAAAAATTTGGATGTTTCCACGTTGCGCTTTGGGGTGTTTCCTGTCGCGGGCGCTAGGCCTACCCGCACAAGTGAGGTATCATTTTTATCGGGAGACTTGGGGGAAGGCTGAGTGGAAGGAAATTTGTGGCTCCTCTCAGATTCCAGAACTTTCTGCAACAGAAATGTGAGTAACATGTGTTTTTTTAGCCAAATTTTGAGGTTTGAAAAGGATTCTTGGTAACAGAACCTGGTCCGAGCCCCGCAAGTCACTCCATCTTGGATTCCCCTAGGTCTCTAGTTTTCAGAAATGCACAGGTTTGGTAGGTTTCCCTAGGTGCCGGCTGAGCTAGAGGCCAAAATCTACAGGTAGGCACTTCGCAAAAAACACCTCTGTTTTCTTCCAAAAATTTGGATGTGTCCACGTTGCGCTTTGGGGCGTTTCCTGTCGCGGGCGCTAGGCCTACCCACACAAGTGAGGTATCATTTTTATCAGGAGACTTGGGGGAACGCTGGGTGGAAGGAAATTTGTGGCTCCTCTCAGATTCCAGAACTTTCTGCCACAGAAATGTGAGTAACATGTGTTTTTTTTAGCCAAATTTTGAGGTTTGCAAAGTATTCTGGGTAACAGAACCTGGTCCGAGCCCCGCAAGTCACCCCATCTTGGATTCCCCTAGGTCTCTAGTTTTCAGAAATGCACAGGTTTGGTAGGTTTCCCTAGGTGCCGGCTGAGCTAGAGGCCAAAATCTACAGGTAGGCACTTCGCAAAAAACACCTCTGTTTTCTTCCAAAAATTTGGATGTGTCCACGTTGCGCTTCGGGGCGTGTCCTGTCGCGGGCGCTAGGCCTACCCACACAAGTGAGGTATCATTTTTATCGGGAGACTTGGGGGAACGCCGGGTGGAAGGAAATTTGTGGCTCCTCTCAGATTCCAGAACTTTCTGCCACAGAAATGTGAGGAACATGTGTTTTTTTAGCCAAATTTTGAGGTTTGCAAAGGATTCTGGGTAACAGAACCTGGTCCGAGCCCCGCAAGTCACCCCTCCTTAGATTCCCATAGGTCTCTAGTTTTCAGAAATGCACAGGTTTGGTAGGTTTCCCTAGGTGCCGGCTGAGCTAGAGGCCAAAATCTACAGGTAGGCACTTTGCAAAAACGCCTCTGTTTTCTTTCAAAAATTTGGATGTGTCCACGTTGCGCTTTGGGGCGTTTCCTGTCACGGGCGCTAGGCCTACCCACACAAGTGAGGTATCATTTTTATCGGTAGACTTGGGGGAACGCTGGGTGGAAGGAAATTTGTGGCTCCTCTCAGATTCCAGAACTTTCTGCCACAGAAATGTGAGCAACATGAGTTTTTTTAGCCAAATTTTGAGGTTTGCAAAGGATTTTGGGTAACAGAACCTGGTCCGAGCCCCGCAAGTCACCCCATCTTGGATTCCCCTAGTTCTCTAGTTTTCAGAAATGCACAGGTTTGGTAGGTTTCCCTAGGTGCCGGCTGAGTTAGAGGCCAAAATCTACAGGTAGGCACTTCGCAAAAATCACCTCTGTTTTCTTTTAAAAAATTGGATGTGTCCACGTTGCGCTTTGGGGCGTTTCCTGTCGCAGGCGCTAGGCCTACCCACACAAGTGAGGTATCATTTTTATCGGGAGACTTGGGGGAACGCTGGGTGGAAGGAAATTTGTGGCTCCTCTCAGATTCCAGAACTTTCTGCCACAGAAATGTGAGTAACATGTGTTTTTTTAGCCAAATTTTGAGGTTTGCAAAGGATTCTGGGTAACAGAACCTGGTCCGAGCCCCGCAAGTCACCCCATCTTGGATTCCCCTAGGTCTCTAGTTTTCAGAAATGCACAGGTTTGGTAGGTTTCCCTAGGTGCCGGCTGAGCTAGAGGCCAAAATCTACAGGTAGGCACTTCGCAAAAAACACCTCTGTTTTCTTCCAAAAATGTGGATGTGTCCACGTTGCGCTTTGGGGCGTTTCCTGTCGCGGGCGCTAGGCCTACCCACACAAGTGAGGTATCATTTACATCAGGAGACTTGGGGGAACGCTGGGTGGAAGGAAATTTGTGGCTCCTCTCAGATTCCAGAACTTTCTGCCACAGAAATGTGAGTATCGTGTTTTTTTAGCCAAATTTTGAGGTTTGCAAAGGATTCTGGGTAACAGAACCTGGTCCGAGCCCCGCAAGTCACCCCATCTTGGATTCCCCTAGGTCTCTAGTTTTCAGAAATGCACAGGTATGGTAGGTTTCCCTAGATGCCGGCTGAGCTAGAGGCCAAAATCTACAGGTAGGCACTTCGCAAAAAACACCTCTGTTTTCTTCCAAAAATGTGGATGTGTCCACGTTGCGCTTCGGGGCGTGTCCTGTCGCGGGCGCTAGGCCTACCCACACAAGTGAGGTATCATTTTTATCGGGAGACTTGGGGGAACGCCGGGTGGAAGGAAATTTGTGGCTCCTCTCAGATTCCAGAACTTTCTGCCACAGAAATGTGAGGAACATGTGTTTTTTTAGCCAAATTTTGAGGTTTGCAAAGGATTCTGGGTAACAGAACCTGGTCCGAGCCCCGCAAGTCACCCCTCCTTAGATTCCCCTAGGTCTCTAGTTTTCAGAAATGCACAGGTTTGGTAGGTTTCCCTAGGTGCCGGCTGAGCTAGAGGCCAAAATCTACAGGTAGGCACTTTGCAAAAACGCCTCTGTTTTCTTTCAAAAATTTGGATGTGTCCACGTTGCGCTTTGGGGCGTTTCCTGTCACGGGCGCTAGGCCTACCCACACAAGTGAGGTATCATTTTTATCGGGAGACTTGGGGGAACGCTGGGTGGAAGGAAATTTGTGGCTCCTCTCAGATTCCAGAACTTTCTGCCACAGAAATGTGAGCAACATGAGTTTTTTTAGCCAAATTTTGAGGTTTGCAAAGGATTTTGGGTAACAGAACCTGGTCCGAGCCCCGCAAGTCACCCCATCTTGGATTCCCCTAGTTCTCTAGTTTTCAGAAATGCACAGGTTTGGTAGGTTTCCCTAGTTGCCGGCTGAGCTAGAGGCCAAAATCTACAGGTAGGCACTTCGCAAAAATCACCTCTGTTTTCTTTTAAAAAATTGGATGTGTCCACGTTGCGCTTTGGCGCGTTTCCTGTCACGGGCGCTAGGCCTACCCACACAAGTGAGGTATCATTTTTATCGGTAGACTTGGGGGAACGCTGGGTGGAAGGAAATTTGTGGCTCCTCTCAGATTCCAGAACTTTCTGCCACAGAAATGTGAGGAACATGTGTTTTTTTAGCCAAATTTTGAGGTTTGCAAAGGATTCTGGGTAACAGAACCTGGTCCGAGCCCCGCAAGTCACCCCATCTTGGATTCCCCTAGGTCTCTAGTTTTCAGAAATGCACAGGTTTGGTAGGTTTCCCTGGGTGCCGGCTGAGCTAGAGGCCAAAATCTACCTGTAGGCACTTCGCAAAAAACACCTCTGTTTTCTTCCAAAAATGTGGATGTGTCCACGTTGCGCTTTGGGGCGTTCACTGTCGCGGGCGCTAGGCCTACCCACACAAGTGGGGTATCATTTTTATCGGGAGACTTGGGGGAACGCTGGGTGGAATGAAATTTGTGGCTCCTCTCAGATTCCAGAACTTTCTGCCACAGAAATGTGAGTTTTCTAGCCACATTTTGAGGTTTGCAAAGGATTCTGGGTAACAGAACCTGGTCCGAGCCCCGCAAGTCACCCCATCTTGGATTCCCCTAGGTCTCTAGTTTTCAGAAATGCACAGGTTTGGTAGGTTTCCCTAGGTGCCGGCTGAGCTAGAGGCCAAAATCTACAGGTAGGTACTTCGCAAAAAACACCTCTGTTTTCTTCCAAAAATTTGGATGTGTCCACGTTGCGCTTGGGGGCGTTTCCTGTCGCAGGCGCTAGGCCTACCCACACAAGTGAGGTATCATTTTTATCGGGAGACTTGGGAGAACGCTGGGTGGAAGGAAATTTGTGGCTCCTCTCAGATTCCAGAACTTTCTGCCACAGAAATGTGAGTAACATGTGTTTTTTTAGCCAAATTTTGAGGTTTGCAAAGGATTCTGGGTAACAGAACCTGGTCCGAGCCCCGCAAGTCACCCCATCTTGGATTCCCCTAGGTCTCTAGTTTTCAGAAATGCACATGTTTGGTAGGTTTCCCTAGGTGCCGGCTGAGCTAGAGGGCAAAATCTACAGGTAGGCACTTCGCAAAAAACACCTCTGTTTTCTTCCAAAAATGTGGATGTGTCCACGTTGCGCTTTGGGGTGTTTCCTGTCGCGGGCGCTAGGCCTACCCACACAAGTGAGGTATCATTTTTATCGGGAGACTTGGGGGAACGTTGGGTGGAAGGAAATTTGTGGCTCCTCTCAGATTCCAGAACTTTCTGCCACAGAAATGTGAGTAACATGTGTTTTTTTAGCCAAACTTTGAGGTTTGCAAAGGATTCTGGGTAACAGAACCTGGTCCGAGCCCCGCAAGTCACCCCATCTT
The DNA here is from genome assembly GCF_031143425.1 of Pleurodeles waltl. NCBI lineage: Eukaryota > Metazoa > Chordata > Amphibia > Caudata > Salamandridae > Pleurodeles > Pleurodeles waltl. The sequence goes on along the minus strand of NC_090444.1, from coordinate 367,684,528 downwards.
GGATTCCCCTAGGTCTCTATTTTTCAGAAATGCACAGGTTTGGTAGGTTTCCCTAGGTGCCGGCTGAGCTAGAGGCCAAAATCTACAGGTAGGCACTTCGCAAAAAACACCTCTGTTTTCTTCCAAAAAATTGGATGTGTCCACGTTGCGCTTTGGGGCGTTTCCTGTCGCGGGCGCAAGGCCTACCCACACAAGTGAGGTATCATTTTTATCGGGAGACTTGGGGGAACGCTGGGTGGAAGGAAATTTGTGGCTCCTCTCAGATTCCAGAACTTTCTGCCACAGAAATGTGAGGAACATGTGTTTTTTTAGCCAAATTTTGAGGTTTGCAAAGGATTCTGGGTAACAGAACCTGGTCCGAGCCCCGCAAGTCACCCCTCCTTAGATTCCCCTAGGTCTCTAGTTTTCAGAAATGCACAGGTTTGGTAGGTTTCCCTAGGTGCCGGCTGAGCTAGAGGCCAAAATCTACAGGTAGGCACTTTGCAAAAACGCCTCTGTTTTCTTTCAAAAATTTGGATGTGTCCACGTTGTGCTTTGGGGCGTTTCCTGTCACGGGCGCTAGGCCTACCCACACAAGTGAGGTATCATTTTTATCGGGAGACTTGGGGGAACGCTGGGTGGAAGGACATTTGTGGCTCCTCTCAGATTCCAGAACTTTCTGCCACAGAAATGTGAGCAACATGAGTTTTTTTAGCCAAATTTTGAGGTTTGCAAAGGATTTTGGGTAACAGAACCTGGTCCGAGCCCCGCAAGTCACCCCATCTTGGATTCCCCTAGTTCTCTAGTTTTCAGAAATGCACAGGTTTGGTAGGTTTCCCTAGGTGCCGGCTGAGCTAGAGGCCAAAATCTACAGGTAGGCACTTCGCAAAAAACACCTCTGTTTTCTTCCAAAAATTTGGATGTGTCCACGTTGCGCTTTGGGGTGTTTCCTGTCGCGGGCGCTAGGCCTACCCACACAAGTGAGGTATCATTTTTATCGGGAGACTTGGGGGAACGCTGGGTGGAAGGAAATTTGTGGCTCCTCTCAGATTCCAGAACTTTCTGCCACAGAAATGTGAGTAACATGTGTTTTTTTAGCCAAATTTTGAGGTTTTTAAAGGATTCTGGGTAACAGAACCTGGTCCGAGCCCTGCAAGTCACCCCATCTTGGATTCCCCTAGGTCTCTAGTTTTCAGGCATGCACAGGTTTGGTAGGTTTCCCTAGGTGCCGGCTGAGCTAGAGACCAAAATCTACAGGTAGGCACTTCGCAAAAAACACCTCTGTTTTCTTCCAAAAATTTGGATGTGTCCACGTTGCGCTTCGGGGCGTGTCCTGTCGCGGGCGCTAGGCCTACCCACACAAGTGAGGTATCATTTTTATCGGGAGACTTGGGGGAACGCCGGGTGGAAGGAAATTTGTGGCTCCTCTCAGATTCCAGAACTTTCTGCCACAGAAATGTGAGGAACATGTGTTTTTTTAGCCAAATTTTGAGGTTTGCAAAGGATTCTGGGTAACAGAACCTGGTCCGAGCCCCGCAAGTCACCCCTCCTTAGATTCCCATAGGTCTCTAGTTTTCAGAAATGCACAGGTTTGGTAGGTTTCCCTAGGTGCCGGCTGAGCTAGAGGCCAAAATCTACAGGTAGGCACTTTGCAAAAACGCCTCTGTTTTCTTTCAAAAATTTGGATGTGTCCACGTTGCGCTTTGGGGCGTTTCCTGTCACGGGCGCTAGGCCTACCCACACAAGTGAGGTATCATTTTTATCGGTAGACTTGGGGGAACGCTGGGTGGAAGGAAATTTGTGGCTCCTCTCAGATTCCAGAACTTTCTGCCACAGAAATGTGAGCAACATGAGTTTTTTTAGCCAAATTTTGAGGTTTGCAAAGGATTTTGTGTAACAGAACCTGGTCCGAGCCCCGCAAGTCACCCCATCTTGGATTCCCCTAGTTCTCTAGTTTTCAGAAATGCACAGGTTTGGTAGGTTTCCCTAGGTGCCGGCTGAGCTAGAGGCCAAAATCTACAGGTAGGCACTTTGCAAAAACGCCTCTATTTTCTTTCAAAAATTTGGATGTGTCCACGTTGCGCTTTGGGGCGTTTCCTGTCACGGGCGCTAGGCCTACCCACACAAGTGAGGTATCATTTTTATCGGGAGACTTGGGGGAACGCTGGGTGGAAGGAAATTTGTGGCTCCTCTCAGATTCCAGAACTTTCTGCCACAGAAATGTGAGCAACATGAGTTTTTTTAGCCAAATTTTGAGGTTTGCAAAGGATTTTGGGTAACAGAACCTGGTCCGAGCCCCGCAAGTCACCCCATCTTGGATTCCCCTAGTTCTCTAGTTTTCAGAAATGCACAGGTTTGGTAGGTTTCCCTAGTTGCCGGCTGAGCTAGAGGCCAAAATCTACAGGTAGGCACTTCGCAAAAATCACCTCTGTTTTCTTTTAAAAAATTGGATGTGTCCACGTTGCGCTTTGGGGCGTTTCCTGTCACGGGCGCTAGGCCTACCCACACAAGTGAGGTATCATTTTTATCGGTAGACTTGGGGGAACGCTGGGTAGAAGGAAATTTGTGGCTCCTCTCAGATTCCAGAACTTTCTGCCACAGAAATGTGAGGAACATGTGTTTTTTTAGCCAAATTTTGAGGTTTGCAAAGGATTCTGGGTAACAGAACCTGGTCCGAGCCCCGCAAGTCACCCCATCTTGGATTCCCCTAGGTCTCTAGTTTTCAGAAATGCACAGGTTTGGTAGGTTTCCCTAGGTGCCGGCTGAGCTAGAGGCCAAAATCTACCTGTAGGCACTTCGCAAAAAACACCTCTGTTTTCTTCCAAAAATGTGGATGTGTCCACGTTGCGCTTTGGGGCGTTCACTGTCACGGGCGCTAGGCCTACCCACACAAGTGGGGTATCATTTTTATCGGGAGACTTGGGGGAACGCTGGGTGGAATGAAATTTGTGGCTCCTCTCAGATTCCAGAACTTTCTGCCACAGAAATGTGAGTTTTCTAGCCACATTTTGAGGTTTGCAAAGGATTCTGGGTAACAGAACCTGGTCCGAGCCCCGCAAGTCACCCCATCTTGGATTCCCCTAGGTCTCTAGTTTTCAGAAATGCACAGGTTTGGTAGGTTTCCCTAGGTGCCGGCTGAGCTAGAGGCCAAAATCTACAGGTAGGTACTTCGCAAAAAACACCTCTGTTTTCTTCCAAAAATTTGGATGTGTCCACGTTGCGCTTTGGGGCGTTTCCTGTCGCAGGCGCTAGGCCTACCCACACAAGTGAGGTATCATTTTTATCGGGAGACTTGGGAGAACGCTGGGTGGAAGGAAATTTGTGGCTCCTCTCAGATTCCAGAACTTTCTGCCACAGAAATGTGAGTAACATGTGTTTTTTTAGCCAAATTTTGAGGTTTGCAAAGGATTCTGGGTAACAGAACCTGGTCCGAGCCCCGCAAGTCACCCCATCTTGGATTCCCCTAGGTCTCTAGTTTTCAGAAATGCACATGTTTGGTAGGTTTCCCTAGGTGCCGGCTGAGCTAGAGGGCAAAATCTACAGGTAGGCACTTCGCAAAAAACACCTCTGTTTTCTTCCAAAAATGTGGATGTGTCCACGTTGCGCTTTGGGGTGTTTCCTGTCGCGGGCGCTAGGCCTACCCACACAAGTGAGGTATCATTTTTATCGGGAGACTTGGGGGAACGTTGGGTGGAAGGAAATTTGTGGCTCCTCTCAGATTCCAGAACTTTCTGCCACAGAAATGTGAGTAACATGTGTTTTTTTAGCCAAACTTTGAGGTTTGCAAAGGATTCTGGGTAACAGAACCTGGTCCGAGCCCCGCAAGTCACCCCATCTTGGATTCCCCTAGGTCTCTATTTTTCAGAAATGCACAGGTTTGGTAGGTTTCCCTAGGTGCCGGCTGAGCTACAGGCCAAAATCTACAGGTAGGCACTTCGCAAAAAACACCTCTGTTTTCTTCCAAAAAATTGGATGTGTCCACGTTGCGCTTTGGGGCGTTTCCTGTCGCGGGCGCAAGGCCTACCCACACAAGTGAGGTATCATTTTTATCGGGAGACTTGGGGGAATGCTGGGTGGAAGGAAATTTGTGGCTCCTCTCAGATTCCAGAACTTTCTGCCACAGAAATGTGAGGAACATGTGTTTTTTTAGCCAAATTTTGAGGTTTGCAAAGGATTCTGGGTAACAGAACCTGGTCCGAGCCCCGCAAGTCACCCCTCCTTAGATTCCCCTAGGTCTCTAGTTTTCAGAAATGCACAGGTTTGGTAGGTTTCCCTAGGTGCCGGCTGAGCTAGAGGCCAAAATCTACAGGTAGGCACTTTGCAAAAACGCCTCTGTTTTCTTTCAAAAATTTGGATGTGTCCACGTTGCGCTTTGGGGCGTTTCCTGTCACGGGCGCTAGGCCTACCCACACAAGTGAGGTATCATTTTTATCGGGAGACTTGGGGGAACGCTGGGTGGAAGGACATTTGTGGCTCCTCTCAGATTCCAGAACTTTCTGCCACAGAAATGTGAGCAACATGAGTTTTTTTAGCCAAATTTTGAGGTTTGCAAAGGATTTTGGGTAACAGAACCTGGTCCGAGCCCCGCAAGTCACCCCATCTTGGATTCCCCTAGTTCTCTAGTTTTCAGAAATGCACAGGTTTGGTAGGTTTCCCTAGGTGCCGGCTGAGCTAGAGGCCAAAATCTACAGGTAGGCACTTCGCAAAAATCACCTCTGTTTTCTTTTAAAAAATTGGATGTGTCCACGTTGCGCTTTGGGGCGTTTCCTGTCGCAGGCGCTAGGCCTACCCACACAAGTGAGGTATCATTTTTATCGGGAGACTTGGGGCAACGCTGGGTGGATGGAAATTTGTGGCTCCTCTCAGATTCCAGAACTTTCTGCCACAGAAATGTGAGTAACATGTGTTTTTTTAGCCAAATTTTGAGGTTTGCAAAGGATTCTGGGTAACAGAACCTGGTCCGAGCCCCGCAAGTCACCCCATCTTGGATTCCCCTAGGTCTCTAGTATTCAGAAATGCACAGGTTTGGTAGGTTTCCCTAGGTGCCGGCTGAGCTAGAGGCCAAAATCTACAGGTCGGCACTTCGCAAAAAACACCTCTGTTTTCTTCCAAAAATTTGGATGTGTCCACGTTGCGCTTTGGGGTGTTTCCTGTCGCGGGCGCTAGGCCTACCCACACAAGTGAGGTATCATTTTTATCGGGAGACTTGGGGGAACGCTGGGTGGAAGGAAATTTGTGGCTCCTCTCAGATTCCAGAACTTTCTGCCACAGAAATGTGAGTAACATGTGTTTTTTTAGCCAAATTTTGAGGTTTTTAAAGGATTCTGGGTAACAGAACCTGGTCCGAGCCCTGCAAGTCACCCCATCTTGGATTCCCCTAGGTCTCTAGTTTTCAGGCATGCACAGGTTTGGTAGGTTTCCCTAGGTGCCGGCTGAGCTAGAGACCAAAATCTACAGGTAGGCACTTCGCAAAAAACACCTCTGTTTTCTTCCAAAAATGTTGATGTTTCCACGTTGCGCTTTGGGGCATTTCCTGTCGCGGGCTCTAGGCCTACCCACACAAGTGAGGTATCATTTTTATCGGGAGACTTGGGGGAATGCTGGGTGGAAGGAAATTTGTGGATCTTCTCAGAGTCCAGAACTTTCTGCCACAGAAATGTGAGGAACATGTGTTTTTTTAGCCAAATTTTGAGGTTTGCAAAGGATTCTGGGTAACAGAACCTGGTCCGAGCCCCTCAAGTCACCCCTCCTTAGATTCCCCTAGGTCTCTAGTTTTCAGAAATGCACAGGTTTGGTAGGTTTCCCTAGGTGCCGGCTGAGCTAGAGGCCAAAATCTACAGGTAGGCACTTTGCAAAAACGCCTCTGTTTTCTTTCAAAAATTTGGATGTGTCCACGTTGCGCTTTGGGGCGTTTCCTGTCACGGGCGCTAGGCCTACCCACACAAGTGAGGTATCATTTTTATCGGGAGACTTGGGGGAACGCTGGGTGGAAGGAAATTTGTGGCTCCTCTCAGATTCCAGAACTTTCTGCCACAGAAATGTGAGCAACATGAGTTTTTTTAGCCAAATTTTGAGGTTTGCAAAGGAATTTGGGTAACAGAACCTGGTCCGAGACCCGCAAGTCACCCCATCTTGAATTCCCCTAGTTCTCTAGTTTTCAGAAATGCACAGGTTTGGTAGGTTTCCCTAGGTGCCGGCTGAGCTAGAGGCCAAAATCTACAGGTAGGCACTTCTCAAAAAACACCTCTGTTTTCTTTTAAAAAATTGGATGTGTCCACGTTGCGCTTTGGGGCGTTTCCTGTCGCAGGCGCTAGGCCTACCCACACAAGTGAGGTATCATTTTTATCGGGAGACTTGGGGGAACGCTGGGTGGAAGGAAATTTGTGGCTCCTCTCAGATTCCAGAACTTTCTGCCACAGAAATGTGAGTAACATGTGTTTTTTTAGCCAAATTTTGAGGTTTGCAAAGGATTCTGGGTAACAGAACCTGGTCCGAACCCCGCAAGTCACCCCATCTTGGATTCCCCTAGGTCTCTAGTTTTCTGAAATGCACAGGTTTGGTAGGTTTCCCATCGGTGCCGGCTGAGCTAGAGGGCAAAATCTACAGGTAGGCACTTCGCAAAAAACACCTCTGTTTTCTTCCAAAAATGTGGATGTGTCCACGTTGCGCTTTGGTGCGTTTCCTGTCTCGGGCGCTAGGCCTACCCACACAAGTGAGGTATCATTTTTATCAGGAGACTTGGGGGAACGCTGGGTGGAAGGAAATTTGTGGCTCCTCTCAGATTCCAGAACTTTCTGCCACAGAAATGTGAATAACATGTGTTTTTTTAGCCAAATTTTGAGGTTTGTAAAGGATTCTGGGTAACAGAACCTGGTCCGAGCCCCGCAAGTCACCCCATCTTGGATTCCCCTAGGTCTCTAGTTTTCAGAAATGCACTGGTTTGGTAGGTTTCCCTAGGTGCCGGCTGAGCTAGAGGGCAAAATCTACAGGTAGGCACTTCACAAAAAACACCTCTGTTTTCTTCCAAAAATTTGGATGTGTCCACGTTGCGCTTTGGGGTGTTTCCTGTCGCGGGTGCTAGGCCTACCCACACAAGTGAGGTATCATTTTTATCAGGAGACTTGGGGGAACGCTGAGAGGAATGAAATTTGTGGCTCCTCTCAGATTCCAGAACTTTCTGCCACAGAAATGTGAGTTTTCTAGCCAAATTTTGAGGTTTGCAAAGGATTCTGGGTAACAGAACCTGGTCCGAGCCCCGCAAGTCACCCCATCTTGGATTCCCCTAGGTCTCTAGTTTTCAGAAATGCACAGGTTTGGTAGGTTTCCCTAGGTGCCGGCTGAGCTAGAGGGCAAAATCTACCGGTAGGCACTTCGCAAAAAACACCTCTGTTTTCTTCCAAAAATTTGGATGTTTCCACGTTGCGCTTTGGGGTGTTTCCTGTCGCGGGCGCTAGGCCTACCCGCACAAGTGAGGTATCATTTTTATCGGGAGACTTGGGGGAAGGCTGGGTGGAAGGAAATTTGTGGCTCCTCTCAGATTCCAGAACTTTCTGCAACAGAAATGTGAGTAACATGTGTTTTTTTAGCCAAATTTTGAGGTTTGAAAAGGATTCTTGGTAACAGAACCTGGTCCGAGCCCCGCAAGTCACTCCATCTTGGATTCCCCTAGGTCTCTAGTTTTCAGAAATGCACAGGTTTGGTAGGTTTCCCTAGGTGCCGGCTGAGCTAGAGGCCAAAATCTACAGGTAGGCACTTCGCAAAAAACACCTCTGTTTTCTTCCAAAAATTTGGATGTGTCCACGTTGCGCTTTGGGGCGTTTCCTGTCGCGGGCGCTAGGCCTACCCACACAAGTGAGGTATCATTTTTATCAGGAGACTTGGGGGAACGCTGGGTGGAAGGAAATTTGTGGCTCCTCTCAGATTCCAGAACTTTCTGCCACAGAAATGTGAGTAACATGTGTTTTTTTTAGCCAAATTTTGAGGTTTGCAAAGGATTCTGGGTAACAGAACCTGGTCCGAGCCCCGCAAGTCACCCCATCTTGGATTCCCCTAGGTCTCTAGTTTTCAGAAATGCACAGGTTTGGTAGGTTTCCCTAGGTGCCGGCTGAGCTAGAGGCCAAAATCTACAGGTAGGCACTTCGCAAAAAACACCTCTGTTTTCTTCCAAAAATTTGGATGTGTCCACGTTGCGCTTCGGGGCGTGTCCTGTCGCGGGCGCTAGGCCTACCCACACAAGTGAGGTATCATTTTTATCGGGAGACTTGGGGGAACGCCGGGTGGAAGGAAATTTGTGGCTCCTCTCAGATTCCAGAACTTTCTGCCACAGAAATGTGAGGAACATGTGTTTTTTTAGCCAAATTTTGAGGTTTGCAAAGGATTCTGGGTAACAGAACCTGGTCCGAGCCCCGCAAGTCACCCCTCCTTAGATTCCCCTAGGTCTCTAGTTTTCAGAAATGCACAGGTTTGGTAGGTTTCCCTAGGTGCCGGCTGAGCTAGAGGCCAAAATCTACAGGTAGGCACTTTGCAAAAACGCCTCTGTTTTCTTTCAAAAATTTGGATGTGTCCACGTTGCGCTTTGGGGCGTTTCCTGTCACGGGCGCTAGGCCTACCCACACAAGTGAGGTATCATTTTTATCAGGAGACTTGGGGGAACGCTGAGAGGAATGAAATTTGTGGCTCCTCTCAGATTCCAGAACTTTCTGCCACAGAAATGTGAGTTTTCTAGCCAAATTTTGAGGTTTGCAAAGGATTCTGGGTAACAGAACCTGGTCCGAGCCCCGCAAGTCACCCCATCTTGGATTCCCCTAGGTCTCTAGTTTTCAGAAATGCACAGGTTTGGTAGGTTTCCCTAGGTGCCGGCTGAGCTAGAGGGCAAAATCTACAGGTAGGCACTTCGCAAAAAACACCTCTGTTTTCTTCCCAAAATTTGGATGTTTCCACGTTGCGCTTTGGGGTGTTTCCTGTCGCGGGCGCTAGGCCTACCCGCACAAGTGAGGTATCATTTTTATCGGGAGACTTGGGGGAAGGCTGGGTGGAAGGAAATTTGTGGCTCCTCTCAGATTCCAGAACTTTCTGCAACAGAAATGTGAGTAACATGTGTTTTTTTAGCCAAATTTTGAGGTTTGAAAAGGATTCTTGGTAAGAGAACCTGGTCCGAGCCCCGCAAGTCACTCCATCTTGGATTCCCCTAGGTCTCTAGTTTTCAGAAATGCACAGGTTTGGTAGGTTTCCCTAGGTGCCGGCTGAGCTAGAGGCCAAAATCTACAGGTAGGCACTTCGCAAAAAACACCTCTGTTTTCTTCCAAAAATTTGGATGTGTCCACGTTGCGCTTTGGGGCGTTTCCTGTCGCGGGCGCTAGGCCTACCCACACAAGTGAGGTATCATTTTTATCAGGAGACTTGAGGGAACGCTGGGTGGAAGGAAATTTGTGGCTCCTCTCAGATTCCAGAACTTTCTGCCACAGAAATGTGAGTAACATGTGTTTTTTTAGCCAAATTTTGAGGTTTGCAAAGGATTCTGGGTAACAGAACCTGGTCCGAGCCCCGCCAGTCACCCCATCTTGGATTCCCCTAGGTCTCTAGTTTTCAGAAATGCACAGGTTTGGTAGGTTTCCCTAGGTGCCGGCTGAGCAAGAGGCCAAAATCTACAGGTAGGCACTTCGCAAAAAACACCTCTGTTTTCTTCCAAAAATTTGGATGTGTCCACGTTGCGCTTCGGGGCGTGTCCTGTCGCGGGCGCTAGGCCTACCCACACAAGTGAGGTATCATTTTTATCGGGAGACTTGGGGGAACGCCGGGTGGAAGGAAATTTGTGGCTCCTCTCAGATTCCAGAACTTTCTGCCACAGAAATGTGAGGAACATGTGTTTTTTTAGCCAAATTTTGAGGTTTGCAAAGGATTCTGGGTAACAGAACCTGGTCCGAGCCCCGCAAGTCACCCCTCCTTAGATTCCCATAGGTCTCTAGTTTTCAGAAATGCACAGGTTTGGTAGGTTTCCCTAGGTGCCGGCTGAGCTAGAGGCCAAAATCTACAGGTAGGCACTTTGCAAAAACGCCTCTGTTTTCTTTCAAAAATTTGGATGTGTCCACGTTGCGCTTTGGGGCGTTTCCTGTCACGGGCGCTAGGCCTACCCACACAAGTGAGGTATCATTTTTATCGGTAGACTTGGGGGAACGCTGGGTGGAAGGAAATTTGTGGCTCCTCTCAGATTCCAGAACTTTCTGCCACAGAAATGTGAGCAACATGCGTTTTTTTAGCCAAATTTTGAGGTTTGCAAAGGATTTTGGGTAACAGAACCTGGTCCGAGCCCCGCAAGTCACCCCATCTTGGATTCCCCTAGTTCTCTAGTTTTCAGAAATGCACAGGTTTGGTAGGTTTCCCTAGGTGCCGGCTGAGTTAGAGGCCAAAATCTACAGGTAGGCACTTCGCAAAAATCACCTCTGTTTTCTTTTAAAAAATTGGATGTGTCCACGTTGCGCTTTGGGGCGTTTCCTGTCGCAGGCGCTAGGCCTACCCACACAAGTGAGGTATCATTTTTATCGGGAGACTTGGGGGAACGCTGGGTGGAAGGAAATTTGTGGCTCCTCTCAGATTCCACAACTTTCTGCCACAGAAATGTGAGGAACATGTGTTTTTTTAGCCAAATTTTGAGGTTTGCAAAGGATTCTGGGTAACAGAACCTGGTCCGAGCCCCGCAAGTCACCCCATCTTGGATTCCCCTAGGTCTCTAGTTTTCAGAAATGCACAGGTTTGGTAGGTTTCCCTAGGTGCCGGCTGAGCTAGAGGCCAAAATCTACAGGTAGGCACTTCGCAAAAAACACCTCTGTTTTCTTCCAAAAATTTGGATGTGTCCACGTTGCGCTTTGGGGCGTTTCCTGTCGCGGGCGCTAGGCCTACCCACACAAGTGAGGTATCATTTTTATCACGAGACTTGGGGGAACGCTGGGTGGAAGGAAATTTGTGGCTCCTCTCAGATTCCAGAACTTTCTGCCACAGAAATGTGAGTAACATGTGTTTTTTTAGCCAAATTTTGAGGTTTGCAAAGGATTCTGGGTAACAGAACCTGGTCCGAGCCCCGCAAGTCAACCCATCTTGGATTCCCCTAGGTCTCTAGTTTTCAGAAATACACAGGTTTGGTAGGTTTCCCTAGGTGCCGGCTGAGCTAGAGGCCAAAATCTACAGGTAGGCACTTTGCAAAAACGCCTCTGTTTTCTTTCAAAAATTTGGATGTGTCCACGTTGCGCTTTGGGGCGTTTCCTGTCACGGGCGCTAGGCCTACCCACACAAGTGAGGTATCATTTTTATCGGGAGACTTGGGGGAACGCTGGGTGGATGGAAATTTGTGGCTCCTCTCAGATTCCAGAACTTTCTGCCACAGAAATGTGAGGAACATGTGTTTTTTTAGCCAAATTTTGAGGTTTGCAAAGGATTCTGGGTGACAGAACCTGGTCCGAGCCACGCAATCACCCCTCCTTAGATTCCCCTAGGTCTCTAGTTTTCAGAAATGCACAGGTTTGGTAGGTTTCCCTAGGTGCCGGCTGAGCTAGGGGCCAAAATCTACAGGTAGGCACTTTGCAAAAACGCCTCTGTTTTCTTTCAAAAATTTGGATGTGGCCACGTTGCGCTTTGGGGCGTTTGCTGTCACGGGCGCTAGGCCTACCCACACAAGTGAGGTATCATTTTTATCGGGAGACTTGGGGGAACGCTGGGTGGAAGGAAATTTGTGGCTCCTCTCAGATTCCAGAACTTTCTGCCACAGAAATGTGAGGAACATGTGTTTTTTTAGCCAAATTTTGAGGTTTGCAAAGGATTCTGGGTAACAGAACCTGGTCCGAGCCCCGCAAGTCACCCCATCTTGGATTCCCCTAGGTCTCTAGTTTTCAGAAATGCACAGGTTTGGTAGGTTTCCCTAGGTGCCGGCTGAGCTAGAGGCCAAAATCTACCTGTAGGCACTTCGCAAAAAACACCTCTGTTTTCTTCCAAAAATGTGGATGTGTCCACGTTGCGCTTTGGGGCGTTCACTGTCGCGGGCGCTAGGCCTACCCACATAAGTGGGGTATCATTTTTATCGGGAGACTTGGGGGAACGCTGGGTGGAATGAAATTTGTGGCTCCTCTCAGATTCCAGAACTTTCTGCCACAGAAATGTGAGTTTTCTAGCCACATTTTGAGGTTTGCAAAGGATTCTGGGTAACAGAACCTGGTCCGAGCCCCGCACGTCACCCCATCTTGGATTCCCCTAGGTCTCTAGTTTTCAGAAATGCACAGGTTTGGTAGGTTTCCCTAGGTGCCGGCTGAGCTAGAGGCCAAAATCTACAGGTAGGTACTTCGCAAAAAACACCTCTGTTTTCTTCCAAAAATTTGGATGTGTCCACGTTGCGCTTTGGGGCGTTTCCTGTCGCAGGCGCTAGGCCTACCCACACAAGTGAGGTATCATTTTTATCGGGAGACTTGGGAGAACGCTGGGTGGAAGGAAATTTGTGGCTCCTCTCAGATTCCAGAACTTTCTGCCACAGAAATGTGAGTAACATGTGTTTTTTTAGCCAAATTTTGAGGTTTGCAAAGGATTCTGGGTAACAGAACCTGGTCCGAGCCCCGCAAGTCACCCCATCTTGGATTCCCCTAGGTCTCTAGTTTTCAGAAATGCACAGGTTTGGTAGGTTTCCCTAGGTGCCGGCTGAGCTAGAGGGCAAAATCTACAGGTAGGCACTTCGCAAAAAACACCTCTGTTTTCTTCCAAAAATGTGGATGTGTCCACGTTGCGCTTTGGGGTGTTTCCTGTCGCGGGCGCTAGGCCTACCCACACAAGTGAGGTATCATTTTTATCGGGAGACTTGGGGGAACGTTGGGTGGAAGGAAATTTGTGGCTCCTCTCAGATTCCAGAACTTTCTGCCACAGAAATGTGAGTAACATGTGTTTTTTTAGCCAAACTTTGAGGTTTGCAAAGGATTCTGGGTAACAGAACCTGGTCCGAGCCCCGCAAGTCACCCCATCTTGGATTCCCCTAGGTCTCTATTTTTCAGAAATGCACAGGTTTGGTAGGTTTCCCTAGGTGCCGGCTGAGCTAGAGGCCAAAATCTACAGGTAGGCACTTCGCAAAAAACACCTCTGTTTTCTTCCAAAAAATTGGATGTGTCCACGTTGCGCTTTGGGGCGTTTCCTGTCGCGGGCGCAAGGCCTACCCACACAAGTGAGGTATCATTTTTATCGGGAGACTTGGGGGAACGCTGGGTGGAAGGAAATTTGTGGCTCCTCTCAGATTCCAGAACTTTCTGCCACAGAAATGTGAGGAACATGTGTTTTTTTAGCCAAATTTTGAGGTTTGCAAAGGATTCTGGGTAACAGAACCTGGTCCGAGCCCCGCAAGTCACCCCTCCTTAGATTCCCCTAGGTCTCTAGTTTTCAGAAATGCACAGGTTTGGTAGGTTTCCCTAGGTGCCGGCTGAGCTAGAGGCCAAAATCTACAGGTAGGCACTTTGCAAAAACACCTCTGTTTTCTTTCAAAAATTTGGATGTGTCCACGTTGCGCTTTGGGGCGTTTCCTGTCACGGGCGCTAGGCCTACCCACACAAGTGAGGTATCATTTTTATCGGGAGACTTGGGGGAACGCTGGGTGGAAGGACATTTGTGGCTCCTCTCAGATTCCAGAACTTTCTGCCACAGAAATGTGAGCAACATGAGTTTTTTTAGCCAAATTTTGAGGTTTGCAAAGGATTTTGGGTAACAGAACCTGGTCCGAGCCCCGCAAGTCACCCCATCTTGGATTCCCCTAGTTCTCTAGTTTTCAGAAATGCACAGGTTTGGTAGGTTTCCCTAGGTGCCGGCTGAGCTAGAGGCCAAAATCTACAGGTAGGCACTTCGCAAAAATCACCTCTGTTTTCTTTTAAAAAATTGGATGTGTCCACGTTGCGCTTTGGGGCGTTTCCTGTCGCAGGCGCTAGGCCTACCCACACAAGTGAGGTATCATTTTTATCGGGAGACTTGGGGCAACGCTGGGTGGATGGAAATTTGTGGCTCCTCTCAGATTCCAGAACTTTCTGCCACAGAAATGTGAGTAACATGTGTTTTTTTAGCCAAATTTTGAGGTTTGCAAAGGATTCTGGGTAACAGAACCTGGTCCGAGCCCCGCAAGTCACCCCATCTTGGATTCCCCTAGGTCTCTAGTATTCAGAAATGCACAGGTTTGGTAGGTTTCCCTAGGTGCCGGCTGAGCTAGAGGCCAAAATCTACAGGTCGGCACTTCGCAAAAAACACCTCTGTTTTCTTCCAAAAATTTGGATGTGTCCACGTTGCGCTTTGGGGTGTTTCCTGTCGCGGGCGCTAGGCCTACCCACACAAGTGAGGTATCATTTTTATCGGGAGACTTGGGGGAACGCTGGGTGGAAGGAAATTTGTGGCTCCTCTCAGATTCCAGAACTTTCTGCCACAGAAATGTGAGTAACATGTGTTTTTTTAGCCAAATTTTGAGGTTTTTAAAGGATTCTCGGTAACAGAACCTGGTCCGAGCCCTGCAAGTCACCCCTCCTTAGATTCCCCTACGTCTCTAGTTTTCAGAAATGCACAGGTTTGGTAGGTTTCCCTAGGTGCCGGCTGAGCTAGAGGCCAAAATCTACAGGTAGGCACTTTGCAAAAACGCCTCTGTTTTCTTTCAAAAATTTGGATGTGTCCACGTTGCGCTTTGGGGCGTTTCCTGTCACGGGCGCTAGGCCTACCCACACAAGTGAGGTATCATTTTTATCGGGAGACTTGGGGGAACGCTGGGTGGAAGGAAATTTGTGGCTCCTCTCAGATTCCAGAACTTTCTGCCACAGAAATGTGAGTAACATGTGTTTTTTTAGCCAAATTTTGAGGTTTGCAAAGGATTCTGGGTAACAGAACCTGGTCCGAGACCCCAAGTCACCCCATCTTGGATTCCCCTAGGTCTCTAGTTTTCTGAAATGCACAGGTTTGGTAGGTTTCCCATCGGTGCCGGCTGAGCTAGAGGGCAAAATCTACAGGTAGGCACTTCGCAAAAAACACCTCTGTTTTCTTCCAAAAATGTGGATGTGTCCACGTTGCGCTTTGGTGCGTTTCCTGTCTCGGGCGCTAGGCCTACCCACACAAGTGAGGTATCATTTTTATCAGGAGACTTGGGGGAACGCTGGGTGGAAGGAAATTTGTGGCTCCTCTCAGATTCCAGAACTTTCTGCCACAGAAATGTGAATAACATGTGTTTTTTTAGCCAAATTTTGAGGTTTGTAAAGGATTCTGGGTAACAGAACCTGGTCCGAGCCCCGCAAGTCACCCCATCTTGGATTCCCCTAGGTCTCTAGTTTTCAGAAATGCACTGGTTTGGTAGGTTTCCCTAGGTGCCGGCTGAGCTAGAGGGCAAAATCTACAGGTAGGCACTTCGCAAAAAACACCTCTGTTTTCTTCCAAAAATTTGGATGTGTCCACGTTGCGCTTTGGGGTGTTTCCTGTCGCGGGTGCTAGGCCTACCCACACAAGTGAGGTATCATTTTTATCAGGAGACTTGGGGGAACGCTGAGAGGAATGAAATTTGTGGCTCCTCTCAGATTCCAGAACTTTCTGCCACAGAAATGTGAGTTTTCTAGCCAAATTTTGAGGTTTGCAAAGGATTCTGGGTAACAGAACCTGGTCCGAGCCCCGCAAGTCACCCCATCTTGGATTCCCCTAGGTCTCTAGTTTTCAGAAATGCACAGGTTTGGTAGGTTTCCCTAGGTGCCGGCTGAGCTAGAGGGCAAAATCTACAGGTAGGCACTTCGCAAAAAACACCTCTGTTTTCTTCCAAAAATTTGGATGTTTCCACCTTGCGCTTTGGGGTGTTTCCTGTCGCGGGCGCTAGGCCTACCCGCACAAGTGAGGTATCATTTTTATCGGGAGACTTGGGGGAAGGCTGGGTGGAAGGAAATTTGTGGCTCCTCTCAGATTCCAGAACTTTCTGCAACAGAAATGTGAGTAACATGTGTTTTTTTAGCCAAATTTTGAGGTTTGAAAAGGATTCTTGGTAACAGAACCTGGTCCGAGCCCCGCAAGTCACTCCATCTTGGATTCCCCTAGGTCTCTAGTTTTCAGAAATGCACAGGTTTGGTAGGTTTCCCTAGGTGCCGGCTGAGCTAGAGGCCAAAATCTACAGGTAGGCACTTCGCAAAAAACACCTCTGTTTTCTTCCAAAAATTTGGATGTGTCCACGTTGCGCTTTGGGGCGTTTCCTGTCGCGGGCGCTAGGCCTACCCACACAAGTGAGGTATCATTTTTATCAGGAGACTTGGGGGAACGCTGGGTGGAAGGAAATTTGTGGCTCCTCTCAGATTCCAGAACTTTCTGCCACAGAAATGTGAGTAACATGTGTTTTTTTAGCCAAATTTTGAGGTTTGCAAAGGATTCTGGGTAACAGAACCTGGTCCGAGCCCCGCAAGTCACCCCATCTTGGATTCCCCTAGGTCTCTAGTTTTCAGAAATGCACAGGTTTGGTAGGTTTCCCTAGGTGCCGGCTGAGCTAGAGGCCAAAATCTACAGGTAGGCACTTCGCAAAAAACACCTCTGTTTTCTTCCAAAAATTTGGATGTGTCCACGTTGCGCTTCGGGGCGTGTCCTGTCGCGGGCGCTAGGCCTACCCACACAAGTGAGGTATCATTTTTATCGGGAGACTTGGGGGAACGCCGGGTGGAAGGAAATTTGTGGCTCCTCTCAGATTCCAGAACTTTCTGCCACAGAAATGTGAGGAACATGTGTTTTTTTAGCCAAATTTTGAGGTTTGCAAAGGATTCTGGGTAACAGAACCTGGTCCGAGCCCCGCAAGTCACCCCTCCTTAGATTCCCCTAGGTCTCTAGTTTTCAGAAATGCACAGGTTTGGTAGGTTTCCCTAGGTGCCGGCTGAGCTAGAGGCCAAAATCTACAGGTAGGCACTTTGCAAAAACGCCTCTGTTTTCTTTCAAAAATTTGGATGTGTCCACGTTGCGCTTTGGGGCGTTTCCTGTCACGGGCGCTAGGCCTACCCACACAAGTGAGGTATCATTTTTATCAGGAGACTTGGGGGAACGCTGAGAGGAATGAAATTTGTGGCTCCTCTCAGATTCCAGAACTTTCTGCCACAGAAATGTGAGTTTTCTAGCCAAATTTTGAGGTTTGCAAAGGATTCTGGGTAACAGAACCTGGTCCGAGCCCCGCAAGTCACCCCATCTTGGATTCCCCTAGGTCTCTAGTTTTCAGAAATGCACAGGTTTGGTAGGTTTCCCTAGGTGCCGGCTGAGCTAGAGGGCAAAATCTACAGGTAGGCACTTCGCAAAAAACACCTCTGTTTTCTTCCAAAAATGTGGATGTTTCCACGTTGCGCTTTGGGGTGTTTCCTGTCGCGGGCGCTAGGCCTACCCGCACAAGTGAGGTATCATTTTTATCGGGAGACTTGGGGGAAGGCTGGGTGGAAGGAAATTTGTGGCTCCTCTCAGATTCCAGAACTTTCTGCAACAGAAATGTGAGTAACATGTGTTTTTTTAGCCAAATTTTGAGGTTTGAAAAGGATTCTTGGTAAGAGAACCTGGTCCGAGCCCCGCAAGTCACTCCATCTTGGATTCCCCTAGGTCTCTAGTTTTCAGAAATGCACAGGTTTGGTAGGTTTCCCTAGGTGCCGGCTGAGCTAGAGGCCAAAATCTACAGGTAGGCACTTCGCAAAAAACACCTCTGTTTTCTTCCAAAAATTTGGATGTGTCCACGTTGCGCTTTGGGGCGTTTCCTGTCGCGGGCGCTAGGCCTACCCACACAAGTGAGGTATCATTTTTATCAGGAGACTTGGGGGAACGCTGGGTGGAAGGAAATTTGTGGCTCCTCTCAGATTCCAGAACTTTCTGCCACAGAAATGTGAGTAACATGTGTTTTTTTAGCCAAATTTTGAGGTTTGCAAAGGATTCTGGGTAACAGAACCTGGTCCGAGCCCCGCAAGTCACCCCATCTTGGATTCCCCTAGGTCTCTAGTTTTCAGAAATGCACAGGTTTGGTAGGTTTCCCTAGGTGCCGGCTGAGCTAGAGGCCAAAATCTACAGGTAGGCACTTCGCAAAAAACACCTCTGTTTTCTTCCAAAAATTTGGATGTGTCCACGTTGCGCTTCGGGGCGTGTCCTGTCGCGGGCGCTAGGCCTACCCACACAAGTGAGGTATCATTTTTATCGGGAGACTTGGGGGAACGCCGGGTGGAAGGAAATTTGTGGCTCCTCTCAGATTCCAGAACTTTCTGCCACAGAAATGTGAGGAACATGTGTTTTTTTAGCCAAATTTTGAGGTTTGCAAAGGATTCTGGGTAACAGAACCTGGTCCGAGCCCCGCAAGTCACCCCTCCTTAGATTCCCATAGGTCTCTAGTTTTCAGAAATGCACAGGTTTGGTAGGTTTCCCTAGGTGCCGGCTGAGCTAGAGGCCAAAATCTACAGGTAGGCACTTTGCAAAAACGCCTCTGTTTTCTTTCAAAAATTTGGATGTGTCCACGTTGCGCTTTGGGGCGTTTCCTGTCACGGGCGCTAGGCCTACCCACACAAGTGAGGTATCATTTTTATCGGTAGACTTGGGGGAACGCTGGGTGGAAGGAAATTTGTGGCTCCTCTCAGATTCCAGAACTTTCTGCCACAGAAATGTGAGCAACATGAGTTTTTTTAGCCAAATTTTGAGGTTTGCAAAGGATTTTGGGTAACAGAACCTGGTCCGAGCCCCGCAAGTCACCCCATCTTGGATTCCCCTAGTTCTCTAGTTTTCAGAAATGCCCAGGTTTGGTAGGTTTCCCTAGGTGCCGGCTGAGTTAGAGGCCAAAATCTACAGGTAGGCACTTCGCAAAAATCACCTCTGTTTTCTTTTAAAAAATTGGATGTGTCCACGTTGCGCTTTGGGGCGTTTCCTGTCGCAGGCGCTAGGCCTACCCACACAAGTGAGGTATCATTTTTATCGGGAGACTTGGGGGAACGCTGGGTGGAAGGAAATTTGTGGCTCCTCTCAGATTCCAGAACTTTCTGCCACAGAAATGTGAGGAACATGTGTTTTTTTAGCCAAATTTTGAGGTTTGCAAAGGATTCTGGGTAACAGAACCTGGTCCGAGCCCCGCAAGTCACCCCATCTTGGATTCCCCTAGGTCTCTAGTTTTCAGAAATGCACAGGTTTGGTAGGTTTCCCTAGGTGCCGGCTGAGCTAGAGGCCAAAATCTACAGGTAGGCACTTCGCAAAAAACACCTCTGTTTTCTTCCAAAAATTTGGATGTGTCCACGTTGCGCTTTGGGGCGTTTCCTGTCGCGGGCGCTAGGCCTACCCACACAAGTGAGGTATCATTTTTATCAGGAGACTTGGGGGAACGCTGGGTGGAAGGAAATTTGTGGCTCCTCTCAGATTCCAGAACTTTCTGCCACAGAAATGTGAGTAACATGTGTTTTTTTAGCCAAATTTTGAGGTTTGCAAAGGATTCTGGGTAACAGAACCTGGTCCGAGCCCCGCAAGTCAACCCATCTTGGATTCCCCTAGGTCTCTAGTTTTCAGAAATGCACAGGTTTGGTAGGTTTCCCTAGGTGCCGGCTGAGCTAGAGGCCAAAATCTACAGGTAGGCACTTTGCAAAAACGCCTCTGTTTTCTTTCAAAAATTTGGATGTGTCCACGTTGCGCTTTGGGGCGTTTCCTGTCACGGGCGCTAGGCCTACCCACACAAGTGAGGTATCATTTTTATCGGGAGACTTGGGGGAACGCTGGGTGGATGGAAATGTGTGGCTCCTCTCAGATTCCAGAACTTTCTGCCACAGAAATGTGAGGAACATGTGTTTTTTTAGCCAAATTTTGAGGTTTGCAAAGGATTCTGGGTGACAGAACCTGGTCCGAGCCACGCAATCACCCCTCCTTAGATTCCCCTAGGTCTCTAGTTTTCAGAAATGCACAGGTTTGGTAGGTTTCCCTAGGTGCCGGCTGAGCTAGGGGCCAAAATCTACAGGTAGGCACTTTGCAAAAACGCCTCTGTTTTCTTTCAAAAATTTGGATGTGTCCACGTTGCGCTTTGGGGCGTTTCCTGTCACGGGCGCTAGGCCTACCCACACAAGTGAGGTATCATTTTTATCGGTAGACTTGGGGGAACGCTGGGTGGAAGGAAATTTGTGGCTCCTCTCAGATTCCAGAACTTTCTGCCACAGAAATGTGAGCAACATGAGTTTTTTTAGCCAAATTTTGAGGTTTGCAAAGGATTTTGGGTAACAGAACCTGGTCCGAGCCCCACAAGTCACCCCATCTTGGATTCCCCTAGTTCTCTAGTTTTCAGAAATGCACAGGTTTGGTAGGTTTCCCTAGGTGCCGGCTGAGTTAGAGGCCAAAATCTACAGGTAGGCACTTCGCAAAAATCACCTCTGTTTTCTTTTAAAAAATTGGATGTGTCCACGTTGCGCTTTGGGGCGTTTCCTGTCGCAGGCGCTAGGCCTACCCACACAAGTGAGGTATCATTTTTATCGGGAGACTTGGGGGAACGCTGGGTGGAAGGAAATTTGTGGCTCCTCTCAGATTCCAGAACTTTCTGCCACAGAAATGTGAGGAACATGTGTTTTTTTAGCCAAATTTTGAGGTTTGCAAAGGATTCTGGGTAACAGAACCTGGTCCGAGCCCCGCAAGTCACCCCATCTTGGATTCCCCTAGGTCTCTAGTTTTCAGAAATGCACAGGTTTGGTAGGTTTCCCAAGGTGCCGGCTGAGCTAGAGGCCAAAATCTACAGGTAGGCACTTCGCAAAAAACACCTCTGTTTTCTTCCAAAAATTTGGATGTGTCCACGTTGCGCTTTGGGGCGTTTCCTGTCGCGGGCGCTAGGCCTACCCACACAAGTGAGGTATCATTTTTATCAGGAGACTTGGGGGAACGCTGGGTGGAAGGAAATTTGTGGCTCCTCTCAGATTCCAGAACTTTCTGCCACAGAAATGTGAGTAACATGTGTTTTTTTAGCCAAATTTTGAGGTTTGCAAAGGATTCTGGGTAACAGAACCTGGTCCGAGCCCCGCAAGTCAACCCATCTTGGATTCCCCTAGGTCTCTAGTTTTCAGAAATGCACAGGTTTGGTAGGTTTCCCTAGGTGCCGGCTGAGCTAGAGGCCAAAATCTACAGGTAGGCACTTTGCAAAAACGCCTCTGTTTTCTTTCAAAAATTTGGATGTGTCCACGTTGCGCTTTGGGGCGTTTCCTGTCACGGGCGCTAGGCCTACCCACACAAGTGAGGTATCATTTTTATCGGTAGACTTGGGGGAACGCTGGGTGGAAGGAAATTTGTGGCTCCTCTCAGATTCCAGAACTTTCTGCCACAGAAATGTGAGCAACATGAGTTTTTTTAGCCAAATTTTGAGGTTTGCAAAGGATTTTGGGTAACAGAACCTGGTCCGAGCCCCGCAAGTCACCCCATCTTGGATTCCCCTAGTTCTCTAGTTTTCAGAAATGCCCAGGTTTGGTAGGTTTCCCTAGGTGCCGGCTGAGTTAGAGGCCAAAATCTACAGGTAGGCACTTCGCAAAAATCACCTCTGTTTTCTTTTAAAAAATTGGATGTGTCCACGTTGCGCTTTGGGGCGTTTCCTGTCGCAGGCGCTAGGCCTACCCACACAAGTGAGGTATCATTTTTATCGGGAGACTTGGGGGAACGCTGGGTGGAAGGAAATTTGTGGCTCCTCTCAGATTCCAGAACTTTCTGCCACAGAAATGTGAGGAACATGTGTTTTTTTAGCCAAATTTTGAGGTTTGCAAAGGATTCTGGGTAACAGAACCTGGTCCGAGCCCCGCAAGTCACCCCATCTTGGATTCCCCTAGGTCTCTAGTTTTCAGAAATGCACAGGTTTGGTAGGTTTCCCTAGGTGCCGGCTGAGCTAGAGGCCAAAATCTACAGGTAGGCACTTCGCAAAAAAACACCTCTGTTTTCTTCCAAAAATTTGGATGTGTCCACGTTGCGCTTTGGGGCGTGTCCTGTCGCGGGCGCTAGGCCTACCCACACAAGTGAGGTGTCATTTTTATCGGGAGACTTGGGGGAACGCTGGGTGGAAGGAAATTTGTGGCTCCTCTCAGATTCCAGAACTTTCTGCCACAGAAATGTGAGTAACATGTGTTTTTTTAGCCAAATTTTGAGGTTTGCAAAGGATTCTGGGTAACAGAACCTGGTCCGAGCCCCGCAAGTCAACCCATCTTGGATTCCCCTAGGTCTCTAGTTTTCAGAAATGCACAGGTTTGGTAGGTTTCCCTAGGTGCCGGCTGAGCTAGAGGCCAAAATCTACAGGTAGGCACTTTGCAAAAACGCCTCTGTTTTCTTTCAAAAATTTGGATGTGTCCACGTTGCGCTTTGGGGCGTTTCCTGTCACGGGCGCTAGGCCTACCCACACAAGTGAGGTATCATTTTTATCGGGAGACTTGGGGGAACGCTGGGTGGATGGAAATTTGTGGCTCCTCTCAGATTCCAGAACTTTCTGCCACAGAAATGTGAGGAACATGTGTTTTTTTTAGCCAAATTTTGAGGTTTGCAAAGGATTCTGGGTGACAGAACCTGGTCCGAGCCACGCAATCACCCCTCCTTAGATTCCCCTAGGTCTCTAGTTTTCAGAAATGCACAGGTTTGGTAGGTTTCCCTAGGTGCCGGCTGAGCTAGGGGCCAAAATCTACAGGTAGGCACTTTGCAAAAACGCCTCTGTTTTCTTTCAAAATTTGGATGTGTCCACGTTGCGCTTTGGGGCGTTTCCTGTCACGGGCGCTAGGCCTACCCACACAAGTGAGGTATCATTTTTATCGGTAGACTTGGGGGAACGCTGGGTGGAAGGAAATTTGTGGCTCCTCTCAGATTCCAGAACTTTCTGCCACAGAAATGTGAGCAACATGAGTTTTTTTAGCCAAATTTTGAGGTTTGCAAAGGATTTTGGGTAACAGAACCTGGTCCGAGCCCCGCAAGTCACCCCATCTTGGATTCCCCTAGTTCTCTAGTTTTCAGAAATGCACAGGTTTGGTAGGTTTCCCTAGGTGCCGGCTGAGTTAGAGGCCAAAATCTACAGGTAGGCACTTCGCAAAAATCACCTCTGTTTTCTTTTAAAAAATTGGATGTGTCCACGTTGCGCTTTGGGGCGTTTCCTGTCGCAGGCGCTAGGCCTACCCACACAAGTGAGGTATCATTTTTATCGGGAGACTTGGGGGAACGCTGGGTGGAAGGAAATTTGTGGCTCCTCTCAGATTCCAGAACTTTCTGCCACAGAAATGTGAGGAACATGTGTTTTTTTAGCCAAATTTTGAGGTTTGCAAAGGATTCTGGGTAACAGAACCTGGTCCGAGCCCCGCAAGTCACCCCATCTTGGATTCCCCTAGGTCTCTAGTTTTCAGAAATGCACAGGTTTGGTAGGTTTCCCTAGGTGCCGGCTGAGCTAGAGGCCAAAATCTACAGGTAGGCACTTCGCAAAAAACACCTCTGTTTTCTTCCAAAAATTTGGATGTGTCCACGTTGCGCTTTGGGGCGTTTCCTGTCGCGGGCGCTAGGCCTACCCACACAAGTGAGGTATCATTTTTATCAGGAGACTTGGGGGAACGCTGGGTGGAAGGAAATTTGTGGCTCCTCTCAGATTCCAGAACTTTCTGCCACAGAAATGTGAGTAACATGTGTTTTTTTAGCCAAATTTTGAGGTTTGCAAAGGATTCTGGGTAACAGAACCTGGTCCGAGCCCCGCAAGTCAACCCATCTTGGATTCCCCTAGGTCTCTAGTTTTCAGAAATGCACAGGTTTGGTAGGTTTCCCTAGGTGCCGGCTGAGCTAGAGGCCAAAATCTACAGGTAGGCACTTTGCAAAAACGCCTCTGTTTTCTTTCAAAAATTTGGATGTGTCCACGTTGCGCTTTGGGGCGTTTCCTGTCACGGGCGCTAGGCCTACCCACACAAGTGAGGTATCATTTTTATCGGGAGACTTGGGGGAACGCTGGGTGGATGGAAATTTGTGGCTCCTCTCAGATTCCAGAACTTTCTGCCACAGAAATGTGAGGAACATGTGTTTTTTTAGCCAAATTTTGAGGTTTGCAAAGGATTCTGGGTGACAGAACCTGGTCCGAGCCACGCAATCACCCCTCCTTAGATTCCCCTAGGTCTCTAGTTTTCAGAAATGCACAGGTTTGGTAGGTTTCCCTAGGTGCCGGCTGAGCTAGGGGCCAAAATCTACAGGTAGGCACTTTGCAAAAACGCCTCTGTTTTCTTTCAAAAATTTGGATGTGGCCACGTTGCGCTTTGGGGCGTTTGCTGTCACGGGCGCTAGGCCTACCCACACAAGTGAGGTATCATTTTTATCGGGAGACTTGGGGGAACGCTGGGTGGAAGGAAATTTGTGGCTCCTCTCAGATTCCAGAACTTTCTGCCACAGAAATGTGAGGAACATGTGTTTTTTTAGCCAAATTTTGAGGTTTGCAAAGGATTCTGGGTAACAGAACCTGGTCCGAGCCCCGCAAGTCACCCCATCTTGGATTCCCCTAGGTCTCTAGTTTTCAGAAATGCACAGGTTTGGTAGGTTTCCCTAGGTGCCGGCTGAGCTAGAGGCCAAAATCTACCTGTAGGCACTTCGCAAAAAACACCTCTGTTTTCTTCCAAAAATGTGGATGTGTCCACGTTGCGCTTTGGGGCGTTCACTGTCGCGGGCGCTAGGCCTACCCACACAAGTGGGGTATCATTTTTATCGGGAGACTTGGGGGAACGCTGGGTGGAATGAAATTTGTGGCTCCTCTCAGATTCCAGAACTTTCTGCCACAGAAATGTGAGTTTTCTAGCCACATTTTGAGGTTTGCAAAGGATTCTGGGTAACAGAACCTGGTCCGAGCCCCGCAAGTCACCCCATCTTGGATTCCCCTAGGTCTCTAGTTTTCAGAAATGCACAGGTTTGGTAGGTTTCCCTAGGTGCCGGCTGAGCTAGAGGCCAAAATCTACAGGTAGGTACTTCGCAAAAAACAACCTCTGTTTTCTTCCAAAAATTTGGATGTGTCCACGTTGCACTTTGGGGCGTTTCCTGTCGCAGGCGCTAGGCCTACCCACACAAGTGAGGTATCATTTTTATCGGGAGACTTGGGAGAACGCTGGGTGGAAGGAAATTTGTGGCTCCTCTCAGATTCCAGAACTTTCTGCCACAGAAATGTGAGTAACATGTGTTTTTTTAGCCAAATTTTGAGGTTTGCAAAGGATTCTGGGTAACAGAACCTGGTCCGAGCCCCGCAAGTCACCCCATCTTGGATTCCCCTAGGTCTCTAGTTTTCAGAAATGCACATGTTTGGTAGGTTTCCCTAGGTGCCGGCTGAGCTAGAGGGCAAAATCTACAGGTAGGCACTTCGCAAAAAACACCTCTGTTTTCTTCCAAAAATGTGGATGTGTCCACGTTGCGCTTTGGGGTGTTTCCTGTCGCGGGCGCTAGGCCTACCCACACAAGTGAGGTATCATTTTTATCGGGAGACTTGGGGGAACGTTGGGTGGAAGGAAATTTGTGGCTCCTCTCAGATTCCAGAACTTTCTGCCACAGAAATGTGAGTAACATGTGTTTTTTTAGCCAAACTTTGAGGTTTGCAAAGGATTCTGGGTAACAGAACCTGGTCCGAGCCCCGCAAGTCACCCCATCTTGGATTCCCCTAGGTCTCTATTTTTCAGAAATGCACAGGTTTGGTAGGTTTCCCTAGGTGCCGGCTGAGCTAGAGGCCAAAATCTACAGGTAGGCACTTCGCAAAAAACACCTCTGTTTTCTTCCAAAAAATTGGATGTGTCCACGTTGCGCTTTGGGGCGTTTCCTGTCGCGGGCGCAAGGCCTACCCACACAAGTGAGGTATCATTTTTATCGGGAGACTTGGGGGAACGCTGGGTGGAAGGAAATTTGTGGCTCCTCTCAGATTCCAGAACTTTCTGCCACAGAAATGTGAGGAACATGTGTTTTTTTAGCCAAATTTTGAGGTTTGCAAAGGATTCTGGGTAACAGAACCTGGTCCGAGCCCCGCAAGTCACCCCTCCTTAGATTCCCCTAGGTCTCTAGTTTTCAGAAATGCACAGGTTTGGTAGGTTTCCCTGGGTGCCGGCTGAGCTAGAGGCCAAAATCTACAGGTAGGCACTTTGCAAAAACACCTCTGTTTTCTTTCAAAAATTTTGGATGTGTCCACGTTGCGCTTTGGGGCGTTTCCTGTCACGGGCGCTAGGCCTACCCACACAAGTGAGGTATCATTTTTATCGGGAGACTTGGGGGGAACGCTGGGTGGAAGGACATTTGTGGCTCCTCTCAGATTCCAGAACTTTCTGCCACAGAAATGTGAGCAACATGAGTTTTTTTTAGCCAAATTTTGAGGTTTGCAAAGGATTTTGGGTAACAGAACCTGGTCTGAGCCCCGCAAGTCACCCCATCTTGGATTCCCCTAGTTCTCTAGTTTTCAGAAATGCACAGGTTTGGTAGGTTTCCCTAGGTGCCGGCTGAGCTAGAGGCCAAAATCTACAGGTAGGCACTTCGCAAAAAACACCTCTGTTTTCTTCCAAAAAATTGGATGTGTCCACGTTGCGCTTTGGGGCATTTCCTGTCGCGGGCGCAAGGCCGACCCACACAAGTGAGGTATCATTTTTATCGAGAGACTTGGGGGGAACGCTGGGTGGAAGGAAATTTGTGGCTCCTCTCAGATTCCAGAACTTTCTGCCACAGAAATGTGAGGAACATGT
Organism: Pleurodeles waltl; assembly: GCF_031143425.1. Lineage (NCBI taxonomy): Eukaryota > Metazoa > Chordata > Amphibia > Caudata > Salamandridae > Pleurodeles > Pleurodeles waltl. The sequence continues at coordinate 367,657,886 of NC_090444.1, read as the reverse complement.
GTTTTTTTTAGCCAAATTTTGAGGTTTGCAAAGGATTCTGGGTAACAGAACCTGGTCCGAGCCCCGCAAGTCACCCCTCCTTAGATTCCCCTAGGTCTCTAGTTTTCAGAAATGCACAGGTTTGGTAGGTTTCCCTAGGTGCCGGCTGAGCTAGAGGCCAAAATCTACAGGTAGGCACTTTGCAAAAACACCTCTGTTTTCTTTCAAAAATTTGGATGTGTCCACGTTGCGCTTTGGGGCGTTTCCTGTCACGGGCGCTAGGCCTACCCACACAAGTGAGGTATCATTTTTATCGGGAGACTTGGGGGAACGCTGGGTGGAAGGACATTTGTGGCTCCTCTCAGATTCCAGAACTTTCTGCCACAGAAATGTGAGCAACATGAGTTTTTTTAGCCAAATTTTGAGGTTTGCAAAGGATTTTGGGTAACAGAACCTGGTCCGAGCCCCGCAAGTCACCCCATCTTGGATTCCCCTAGTTCTCTAGTTTTCAGAAATGCACAGGTTTGGTAGGTTTCCCTAGGTGCCGGCTGAGCTAGAGGCCAAAATCTACAGGTAGGCACTTCGCAAAAATCACCTCTGTTTTCTTTTAAAAAATTGGATGTGTCCACGTTGCGCTTTGGGGCGTTTCCTGTCGCAGGCGCTAGGCCTACCCACACAAGTGAGGTATCATTTTTAGACTTGGGGCAACGCTGGGTGGATGGAAATTTGTGGCTCCTCTCAGATTCCAGAACTTTCTGCCACAGAAATGTGAGTAACATGTGTTTTTTTAGCCAAATTTTGAGGTTTGCAAAGGATTCTGGGTAACAGAACCTGGTCCGAGCCCCGCAAGTCACCCCATCTTGGATTCCCCTAGGTCTCTAGTATTCAGAAATGCACAGGTTTGGTAGGTTTCCCTAGGTGCCGGCTGAGCTAGAGGCCAAAATCTACAGGTCGGCACTTCGCAAAAAACACCTCTGTTTTCTTCCAAAAATTTGGATGTGTCCACGTTGCGCTTTGGGGTGTTTCCTGTCGCGGGCGCTAGGCCTACCCACACAAGTGAGGTATCATTTTTATCGGGAGACTTGGGGGAACGCTGGGTGGAAGGAAATTTGTGGCTCCTCTCAGATTCCAGAACTTTCTGCCACAGAAATGTGAGTAACATGTGTTTTTTTAGCCAAATTTTGAGGTTTTTAAAGGATTCTCGGTAACAGAACCTGGTCCGAGCCCTGCAAGTCACCCCATCTTGGATTTCCCTAGGTCTCTAGTTTTCAGACATGCACAGGTTTGGTAGGTTTCCCTAGGTGCCGGCTGAGCTAGAGACCAAAATCTACAGGTAGGCACTTCGCAAAAAACACCTCTGTTTTCTTCCAAAAATGTTGATGTTTCCACGTTGCGCTTTGGGGCATTTCCTGTCGCGGGCGCTAGGCCTACCCACACAAGTGAGGTATCATTTTTATCGGGAGACTTGGGGGAATGCTGGGTGGAAGGAAATTTGTGGCTCTTCTCAGAGTCCAGAACTTTCTGCCACAGAAATGTGAGGAACATGTGTTTTTTTAGCCAAATTTTGAGGTTTGCAAAGGATTCTGGGTAACAGAACCTGGTCCGAGCCCCGCAAGTCACCCCTCCTTAGATTCCCCTAGGTCTCTAGTTTTCAGAAATGCACAGGTTTGGTAGGTTTCCCTAGGTGCCGGCTGAGCTAGAGGCCAAAATCTACAGGTAGGCACTTTGCAAAAACGCCTCTGTTTTCTTTCAAAAATTTGGATGTGTCCACGTTGCGCTTTGGGGCGTTTCCTGTCACGGGCGCTAGGCCTACCCACACAAGTGAGGTATCATTTTTATCGGGAGACTTGGGGGAACGCTGGGTGGAAGGAAATTTGTGGCTCCTCTCAGATTCCAGAACTTTCTGCCACAGAAATGTGAGTAACATGTGTTTTTTTAGCCAAATTTTGAGGTTTGCAAAGGATTCTGGGTAACAGAACCTGGTCCGAGACCCCAAGTCACCCCATCTTGGATTCCCCTAGGTCTCTAGTTTTCTGAAATGCACAGGTTTGGTAGGTTTCCCATCGGTGCCGGCTGAGCTAGAGGGCAAAATCTACAGGTAGGCACTTCGCAAAAAACACCTCTGTTTTCTTCCAAAAATGTGGATGTGTCCACGTTGCGCTTTGGTGCGTTTCCTGTCTCGGGCGCTAGGCCTACCCACACAAGTGAGGTATCATTTTTATCAGGAGACTTGGGGGAACGCTGGGTGGAAGGAAATTTGTGGCTCCTCTCAGATTCCAGAACTTTCTGCCACAGAAATGTGAATAACATGTGTTTTTTTAGCCAAATTTTGAGGTTTGTAAAGGATTCTGGGTAACAGAACCTGGTCCGAGCCCCGCAAGTCACCCCATCTTGGATTCCCCTAGGTCTCTAGTTTTCAGAAATGCACTGGTTTGGTAGGTTTCCCTAGGTGCCGGCTGAGCTAGAGGGCAAAATCTACAGGTAGGCACTTCGCAAAAAACACCTCTGTTTTCTTCCAAAAATTTGGATGTGTCCACGTTGCGCTTTGGGGTGTTTCCTGTCGCGGGTGCTAGGCCTACCCACACAAGTGAGGTATCATTTTTATCAGGAGACTTGGGGGAACGCTGAGAGGAATGAAATTTGTGGCTCCTCTCAGATTCCAGAACTTTCTGCCACAGAAATGTGAGTTTTCTAGCCAAATTTTGAGGTTTGCAAAGGATTCTGGGTAACAGAACCTGGTCCGAGCCCCGCAAGTCACCCCATCTTGGATTCCCCTAGGTCTCTAGTTTTCAGAAATGCACAGGTTTGGTAGGTTTCCCTAGGTGCCGGCTGAGCTAGAGGGCAAAATCTACAGGTAGGCACTTCGCAAAAAACACCTCTGTTTTCTTCCAAAAATTTGGATGTTTCCACCTTGCGCTTTGGGGTGTTTCCTGTCGCGAGCGCTAGGCCTACCCGCACAAGTGAGGTATCTTTTTTATCGGGAGACTTGGGGGAAGGCTGGGTGGAAGGAAATTTGTGGCTCCTCTCAGATTCCAGAACTTTCTGCAACAGAAATGTGAGTAACATGTGTTTTTTTAGCCAAATTTTGAGGTTTGAAAAGGATTCTTGGTAACAGAACCTGGTCCGAGCCCCGCAAGTCACTCCATCTTGGATTCCCCTAGGTCTCTAGTTTTCAGAAATGCACAGGTTTGGTAGGTTTCCCTAGGTGCCGGCTGAGCTAGAGGCCAAAATCTACAGGTAGGCACTTCGCAAAAAACACCTCTGTTTTCTTCCAAAAATTTGGATGTGTCCACGTTGCGCTTTGGGGCGTTTCCTGTCGCGGGCGCTAGGCCTACCCACACAAGTGAGGTATCATTTTTATCAGGAGACTATGGGGAACGCTGGGTGGAAGGAAATTTGTGGCTCCTCTCAGATTCCAGAACTTTCTGCCACAGAAATGTGAGTAACATGTGTTTTTTTAGCCAAATTTTGAGGTTTGCAAAGGATTCTGGGTAACAGAACCTGGTCCGAGCCCCGCAAGTCACCCCATCTTGGATTCCCCTAGGTCTCTAGTTTTCAGAAATGCACAGGTTTGGTAGGTTTCCCTAGGTGCCGGCTGAGCTAGAGGCCAAAATCTACAGGTAGGCACTTCGCAAAAAACACCTCTGTTTTCTTCCAAACATTTGGATGTGTCCACGTTGCGCTTCGGGGCGTGTCCTGTCGCGGGCGCTAGGCCTACCCACACAAGTGAGGTATCATTTTTATCGGGAGACTTGGGGGAACGCCGGGTGGAAGGAAATTTGTGGCTCCTCTCAGATTCCAGAACTTTCTGCCACAGAAATGTGAGGAACATGTGTTTTTTTAGCCAAATTTTGAGGTTTGCAAAGGATTCTGGGTAACAGAACCTGGTCCGAGCCCCGCAAGTCACCCCTCCTTAGATTCCCCTAGGTCTCTAGTTTTCAGAAATGCACAGGTTTGGTAGGTTTCCCTAGGTGCCGGCTGAGCTAGAGGCCAAAATCTACAGGTAGGCACTTTGCAAAAACGCCTCTGTTTTCTTAAAAAAATTTGGATGTGTCCACGTTGCGCTTTGGGGCGTTTCCTGTCACGGGCGCTAGGCCTACCCACACAAGTGAGGTATCATTTTTATCAGGAGACTTGGGGGAACGCTGAGAGGAATGAAATTTGTGGCTCCTCTCAGATTCCAGAACTTTCTGCCACAGAAATGTGAGTTTTCTAGCCAAATTTTGAGGTTTGCAAAGGATTCTGGGTAACAGAACCTGGTCCGAGCCCCGCAAGTCACCCCATCTTGGATTCCCCTAGGTCTCTAGTTTTCAGAAATGCACAGGTTTGGTAGGTTTCCCTAGGTGCCGGCTGAGCTAGAGGGCAAAATCTACAGGTAGGCACTTCGCAAAAAACACCTCTGTTTTCTTCCAAAAATTTGGATGTTTCCACGTTGCGCTTTGGGGTGTTTCCTGTCGCGGGCGCTAGGCCTACCCGCACAAGTGAGGTATCATTTTTATCGGGAGACTTGGGGGAAGGCTGGGTGGAAGGAAATTTGTGGCTCCTCTCAGATTCCAGAACTTTCTGCAACAGAAATGTGAGTAACATGTGTTTTTTTAGCCAAATTTTGAGGTTTGAAAAGGATTCTTGGTAAGAGAACCTGGTCCGAGCCCCGCAAGTCACTCCATCTTGGATTCCCCTAGGTCTCTAGTTTTCAGAAATGCACAGGTTTGGTAGGTTTCCCTAGGTGCCGGCTGAGCTAGAGGCCAAAATCTACAGGTAGGCACTTCGCAAAAAACACCTCTGTTTTCTTCCAAAAATTTGGATGTGTCCACGTTGCGCTTTGGGGCGTTTCCTGTCGCGGGCGCTAGGCCTACCCACACAAGTGAGGTATCATTTTTATCAGGAGACTTGGGGGAACGCTGGGTGGAAGGAAATTTGTGGCTCCTCTCAGATTCCAGAACTTTCTGCCACAGAAATGTGAGTAACATGTGTTTTTTTAGCCAAATTTTGAGGTTTGCAAAGGATTCTGGGTAACAGAACCTGGTCCGAGCCCCGCAAGTCACCCCATCTTGGATTCCCCTAGGTCTCTAGTTTTCAGAAATGCACAGGTTTGGTAGGTTTCCCTAGGTGCCGGCTGAGCTAGAGGCCAAAATCTACAGGTAGGCACTTCGCAAAAAACACCTCTGTTTTCTTCCAAAAATTTGGATGTGTCCACGTTGCGCTTCGGGGCGTGTCCTGTCGCGGGCGCTAGGCCTACCCACACAAGTGAGGTATCATTTTTATCGGGAGACTTGGGGGAACGCCGGGTGGAAGGAAATTTGTGGCTCCTCTCAGATTCCAGAACTTTCTGCCACAGAAATGTGAGGAACATGTGTTTTTTTAGCCAAATTTTGAGGTTTGCAAAGGATTCTGGGTAACAGAACCTGGTCCGAGCCCCGCAAGTCACCCCTCCTTAGATTCCCATAGGTCTCTAGTTTTCAGAAATGCACAGGTTTGGTAGGTTTCCCTAGGTGCCGGCTGAGCTAGAGGCCAAAATCTACAGGTAGGCACTTTGCAAAAACGCCTCTGTTTTCTTTCAAAAATTTGGATGTGTCCACGTTGCGCTTTGGGGCGTTTCCTGTCACGGGCGCTAGGCCTACCCACACAAGTGAGGTATCATTTTTATCGGTAGACTTGGGGGAACGCTGGGTGGAAGGAAATTTGTGGCTCCTCTCAGATTCCAGAACTTTCTGCCACAGAAATGTGAGCAACATGAGTTTTTTTAGCCAAATTTTGAGGTTTGCAAAGGATTTTGGGTAACAGAACCTGGTCCGAGCCCCGCAAGTCACCCCATCTTGGATTCCCCTAGTTCTCTAGTTTTCAGAAATGCCCAGGTTTGGTAGGTTTCCCTAGGTGCCGGCTGAGTTAGAGGCCAAAATCTACAGGTAGGCACTTCGCAAAAATCAACTCTGTTTTCTTTTAAAAAATTGGATGTGTCCACGTTGCGCTTTGGGGCGTTTCCTGTCGCAGGCGCTAGGCCTACCCACACAAGTGAGGTATCATTTTTATCGGGAGACTTGGGGGAACGCTGGGTGGAAGGAAATTTGTGGCTCCTCTCAGATTCCAGAACTTTCTGCCACAGAAATGTGAGGAACATGTGTTTTTTTAGCCAAATTTTGAGGTTTGCAAAGGATTCTGGGTAACAGAACCTGGTCCGAGCCCCGCAAGTCACCCCATCTTGGATTCCCCTAGGTCTCTAGTTTTCAGAAATGCACAGGTTTGGTAGGTTTCCCTAGGTGCCGGCTGAGCTAGAGGCCAAAATCTACAGGTAGGCACTTCGCAAAAAACACCTCTGTTTTCTTCCAAAAATTTGGATGTGTCCACGTTGCGCTTTGGGGCGTTTCCTGTCGCGGGCGCTAGGCCTACCCACACAAGTGAGGTATCATTTTTATCAGGAGACTTGGGGGAACGCTGGGTGGAAGGAAATTTGTGGCTCCTCTCAGATTCCAGAACTTTCTGCCACAGAAATGTGAGTAACATGTGTTTTTTTAGCCAAATTTTGAGGTTTGCAAAGGATTCTGGGTAACAGAACCTGGTCCGAGCCCCGCAAGTCAACCCATCTTGGATTCCCCTAGGTCTCTAGTTTTCAGAAATGCACAGGTTTGGTAGGTTTCCCTAGGTGCCGGCTGAGCTAGAGGCCAAAATCTACAGGTAGGCACTTTGCAAAAACGCCTCTGTTTTCTTTCAAAAATTTGGATGTGTCCACGTTGCGCTTTGGGGCGTTTCCTGTCACGGGCGCTAGGCCTACCCACACAAGTGAGGTATCATTTTTATCGGGAGACTTGGGGGAACGCTGGGTGGATGGAAATTTGTGGCTCCTCTCAGATTCCAGAACTTTCTGCCACAGAAATGTGAGGAACATGTGTTTTTTTAGCCAAATTTTGAGGTTTGCAAAGGATTCTGGGTGACAGAACCTGGTCCGAGCCACGCAATCACCCCTCCTTAGATTCCCCTAGGTCTCTAGTTTTCAGAAATGCACAGGTTTGGTAGGTTTCCCTAGGTGCCGGCTGAGCTAGGGGCCAAAATCTACAGGTAGGCACTTTGCAAAAACGCCTCTGTTTTCTTTCAAAAATTTGGATGTGTCCACGTTGCGCTTTGGGGCGTTTCCTGTCACGGGCGCTAGGCCTACCCACACAAGTGAGGTATCATTTTTATCGGTAGACTTGGGGGAACGCTGGGTGGAAGGAAATTTGTGGCTCCTCTCAGATTCCAGAACTTTCTGCCACAGAAATGTGAGCAACATGAGTTTTTTTAGCCAAATTTTGAGGTTTGCAAAGGATTTTGGGTAACAGAACCTGGTCCGAGCCCCGCAAGTCACCCCATCTTGGATTCCCCTAGTTCTCTAGTTTTCAGAAATGCACAGGTTTGGTAGGTTTCCCTAGGTGCCGGCTGAGTTAGAGGCCAAAATCTACAGGTAGGCACTTCGCAAAAATCACCTCTGTTTTCTTTTAAAAAATTGGATGTGTCCACGTTGCGCTTTGGGGCGTTTCCTGTCGCAGGCGCTAGGCCTACCCACACAAGTGAGGTATCATTTTTATCGGGAGACTTGGGGGAACGCTGGGTGGAAGGAAATTTGTGGCTCCTCTCAGATTCCAGAACTTTCTGCCACAGAAATGTGAGGAACATGTGTTTTTTTAGCCAAATTTTGAGGTTTGCAAAGGATTCTGGGTAACAGAACCTGGTCCGAGCCCCGCAAGTCACCCCATCTTGGATTCCCCTAGGTCTCTAGTTTTCAGAAATGCACAGGTTTGGTAGGTTTCCCTAGGTGCCGGCTGAGCTAGAGGCCAAAATCTACAGGTAGGCACTTCGCAAAAAACACCTCTGTTTTCTTCCAAAAATTTGGATGTGTCCACGTTGCGCTTTGGGGCGTTTCCTGTCGCGGGCGCTAGGCCTACCCACACAAGTGAGGTATCATTTTTATCAGGAGACTTGGGGGAACGCTGGGTGGAAGGAAATTTGTGGCTCCTCTCAGATTCCAGAACTTTCTGCCACAGAAATGTGAGTAACATGTGTTTTTTTAGCCAAATTTTGAGGTTTGCAAAGGATTCTGGGTAACAGAACCTGGTCCGAGCCCCGCAAGTCAACCCATCTTGGATTCCCCTAGGTCTCTAGTTTTCAGAAATGCACAGGTTTGGTAGGTTTCCCTAGGTGCCGGCTGAGCTAGAGGCCAAAATCTACAGGTAGGCACTTTGCAAAAACGCCTCTGTTTTCTTTCAAAAATTTGGATGTGTCCACGTTGCGCTTTGGGGCGTTTCCTGTCACGGGCGCTAGGCCTACCCACACAAGTGAGGTATCATTTTTATCGGGAGACTTGGGGGAACGCTGGGTGGATGGAAATTTGTGGCTCCTCTCAGATTCCAGAACTTTCTGCCACAGAAATGTGAGGAACATGTGTTTTTTTAGCCAAATTTTGAGGTTTGCAAAGGATTCTGGGTGACAGAACCTGGTCCGAGCCACGCAATCACCCCTCCTTAGATTCCCCTAGGTCTCTAGTTTTCAGAAATGCACAGGTTTGGTAGGTTTCCCTAGGTGCCGGCTGAGCTAGGGGCCAAAATCTACAGGTAGGCACTTTGCAAAAACGCCTCTGTTTTCTTTCAAAAATTTGGATGTGGCCACGTTGCGCTTTGGGGCGTTTGCTGTCACGGGCGCTAGGCCTACCCACACAAGTGAGGTATCATTTTTATCGGGAGACTTGGGGGAACGCTGGGTGGAAGGAAATTTGTGGCTCCTCTCAGATTCCAGAACTTTCTGCCACAGAAATGTGAGGAACATGTGTTTTTTTAGCCAAATTTTGAGGTTTGCAAAGGATTCTGGGTAACAGAACCTGGTCCGAGCCCCGCAAGTCACCCCATCTTGGATTCCCCTAGGTCTCTAGTTTTCAGAAATGCACAGGTTTGGTAGGTTTCCCTAGGTGCCGGCTGAGCTAGAGGCCAAAATCTACCTGTAGGCACTTCGCAAAAAACACCTCTGTTTTCTTCCAAAAATGTGGATGTGTCCACGTTGCGCTTTGGGGCGTTCACTGTCGCGGGCGCTAGGCCTACCCACACAAGTGGGGTATCATTTTTATCGGGAGACTTGGGGGAACGCTGGGTGGAATGAAATTTGTGGCTCCTCTCAGATTCCAGAACTTTCTGCCACAGAAATGTGAGTTTTCTAGCCACATTTTGAGGTTTGCAAAGGATTCTGGGTAACAGAACCTGGTCCGAGCCCCGCAAGTCACCCCATCTTGGATTCCCCTAGGTCTCTAGTTTTCAGAAATGCACAGGTTTGGTAGGTTTCCCTAGGTGCCGGCTGAGCTAGAGGCCAAAATCTACAGGTAGGTACTTCGCAAAAAACACCTCTGTTTTCTTCCAAAAATTTGGATGTGTCCACGTTGCGCTTTGGGGCGTTTCCTGTCGCAGGCGCTAGGCCTACCCACACAAGTGAGGTATCATTTTTATCGGGAGACTTGGGAGAACGCTGGGTGGAAGGAAATTTGTGGCTCCTCTCAGATTCCAGAACTTTCTGCCACAGAAATGTGAGTAACATGTGTTTTTTTAGCCAAATTTTGAGGTTTGCAAAGGATTCTGGGTAACAGAACCTGGTCCGAGCCCCGCAAGTCACCCCATCTTGGATTCCCCTAGGTCTCTAGTTTTCAGAAATGCACATGTTTGGTAGGTTTTCCTAGGTGCCGGCTGAGCTAGAGGGCAAAATCTACAGGTAGGCACTTCGCAAAAAACACCTCTGTTTTCTTCCAAAAATGTGGATGTGTCCACGTTGCGCTTTGGGGTGTTTCCTGTCGCGGGCGCTAGGCCTACCCACACAAGTGAGGTATCATTTTTATCGGGAGACTTGGGGGAACGTTGGGTGGAAGGAAATTTGTGGCTCCTCTCAGATTCCAGAACTTTCTGCCACAGAAATGTGAGTAACATGTGTTTTTTTAGCCAAACTTTGAGGTTTGCAAAGGATTCTGGGTAACAGAACCTGGTCCGAGCCCCGCAAGTCACCCCATCTTGGATTCCCCTAGGTCTCTATTTTTCAGAAATGCACAGGTTTGGTAGGTTTCCCTAGGTGCCGGCTGAGCTAGAGGCCAAAATCTACAGGTAGGCACTTCGCAAAAAACACCTCTGTTTTCTTCCAAAAAATTGGATGTGTCCACGTTGCGCTTTGGGGCGTTTCCTGTCGCGGGCGCAAGGCCTACCCACACAAGTGAGGTATCATTTTTATCGGGAGACTTGGGGGAACGCTGGGTGGAAGGAAATTTGTGGCTCCTCTCAGATTCCAGAACTTTCTGCCACAGAAATGTGAGGAACATGTGTTTTTTTAGCCAAATTTTGAGGTTTGCAAAGGATTCTGGGTAACAGAACCTGGTCCGAGCCCCGCAAGTCACCCCTCCTTAGATTCCCCTAGGTCTCTAGTTTTCAGAAATGCACAGGTTTGGTAGGTTTCCCTAGGTGCCGGCTGAGCTAGAGGCCAAAATCTACAGGTAGGCACTTTGCAAAAACACCTCTGTTTTCTTTCAAAAATTTGGATGTGTCCACGTTGCGCTTTGGGGCGTTTCCTGTCACGGGCGCTAGGCCTACCCACACAAGTGAGGTATCATTTTTATCGGGAGACTTGGGGGAACGCTGGGTGGAAGGACATTTGTGGCTCCTCTCAGATTCCAGAACTTTCTGCCACAGAAATGTGAGCAACATGAGTTTTTTTAGCCAAATTTTGAGGTTTGCAAAGGATTTTGGGTAACAGAACCTGGTCTGAGCCCCGCAAGTCACCCCATCTTGGATTCCCCTAGTTCTCTAGTTTTCAGAAATGCACAGGTTTGGTAGGTTTCCCTAGGTGCCGGCTGAGCTAGAGGCCAAAATCTACAGGTAGGCACTTCGCAAAAATCACCTCTGTTTTCTTTTAAAAAATTGGATGTGTCCACGTTGCGCTTTGGGGCGTTTCCTGTCGCAGGCGCTAGGCCTACCCACACAAGTGAGGTATCATTTTTATCGGGAGACTTGGGGCAACGCTGGGTGGATGGAAATTTGTGGCTCCTCTCAGATTCCAGAACTTTCTGCCACAGAAATGTGAGTAACATGTGTTTTTTTAGCCAAATTTTGAGGTTTGCAAAGGATTCTGGGTAACAGAACCTGGTCCGAGCCCCGCAAGTCACCCCATCTTGGATTCCCCTAGGTCTCTAGTATTCAGAAATGCACAGGTTTGGTAGGTTTCCCTAAGTGCCGGCTGAGCTAGAGGCCAAAATCTACAGGTCGGCACTTCGCAAAAAACACCTCTGTTTTCTTCCAAAAATTTGGATGTGTCCACGTTGCGCTTTGGGGTGTTTCCTGTCGCGGGCGCTAGGCCTACCCACACAAGTGAGGTATCATTTTTATCGGGAGACTTGGGGGAACGCTGGGTGGAAGGAAATTTGTGGCTCCTCTCAGATTCCAGAACTTTCTGCCACAGAAATGTGAGTAACATGTGTTTTTTTAGCCAAATTTTGAGGTTTTTAAAGGATTCTCGGTAACAGAATCTGGTCCGAGCCCTGCAAGTCACCCCATCTTGGATTTCCCTAGGTCTCTAGTTTTCAGACATGCACAGGTTTGGTAGGTTTCCCTAGGTGCCGGCTGAGCTAGAGACCAAAATCTACAGGTAGGCACTTCGCAAAAAACACCTCTGTTTTCTTCCAAAAATGTTGATGTTTCCACGTTGCGCTTTGGGGCATTTCCTGTCGCGGGCGCTAGGCCTACCCACACAAGTGAGGTATCATTTTTATCGGGAGACTTGGGGGAATGCTGGGTGGAAGGAAATTTGTGGCTCTTCTCAGAGTCCAGAACTTTCTGCCACAGAAATGTGAGGAACATGTGTTTTTTTAGCCAAATTTTGAGGTTTGCAAAGGATTCTGGGTAACAGAACCTGGTCCGAGCCCCGCAAGTCACCCCTCCTTAGATTCCCCTAGGTCTCTAGTTTTCAGAAATGCACAGGTTTGGTAGGTTTCCCTAGGTGCCGGCTGAGCTAGAGGCCAAAATCTACAGGTAGGCACTTTGCAATAACGCCTCTGTTTTCTTTCAAAAATTTGGATGTGTCCACGTTGCGCTTTGGGGCGTTTCCTGTCACGGGCGCTAGGCCTACCCACACAAGTGAGGTATCATTTTTATCGGGAGACTTGGGGGAACGCTGGGTGGAAGGAAATTTGTGGCTCCTCTCAGATTCCAGAACTTTCTGCCACAGAAATGTGAGCAACATGAGTTTTTTTAGCCAAATTTTGAGGTTTGCAAAGGATTTTGGGTAACAGAACCTGGTCCGAGACCCCAAGTCACCCCATCTTGGATTCCCCTAGTTCTCTAGTTTTCAGAAATGCACAGGTTTGGTAGGTTTCCCTAGGTGCTGGCTGAGCTAGAGGCCAAAATCTACAGGTAGGCACTTCGCAAAAAACACCTCTGTTTTCTTTTAAAAAATTGGATGTGTCCACGTTGCGCTTTGGGGCGTTTCCTGTCGCAGGCGCTAGGCCTACCCACACAAGTGAGGTATCATTTTTATCGGGAGACTTGGGGGAACGCTGGGTGGAAGGAAATTTGTGGCTCCTCTCAGATTCCAGAACTTTCTGCCACAGAAATGTGAGTAACATGTGTTTTTTTAGCCAAATTTTGAGGTTTGCAAAGGATTCTGGGTAACAGAACCTGGTCCGAACCCCGCAAGTCACCCCATCTTGGATTCCCCTAGGTCTCTAGTTTTCTGAAATGCACAGGTTTGGTAGGTTTCCCATCGGTGCCGGCTGAGCTAGAGGGCAAAATCTACAGGTAGGCACTTCGCAAAAAACACCTCTGTTTTCTTCCAAAAATGTGGATGTGTCCACGTTGCGCTTTGGTGCGTTTCCTGTCTCGGGCGCTAGGCCTACCCACACAAGTGAGGTATCATTTTTATCAGGAGACTTGGGGGAACGCTGGGTGGAAGGAAATTTGTGGCTCCTCTCAGATTCCAGAACTTTCTGCCACAGAAATGTGAATAACATGTGTTTTTTTAGCCAAATTTTGAGGTTTGTAAAGGATTCTGGGTAACAGAACCTGGTCCGAGCCCCGCAAGTCACCCCATCTTGGATTCCCCTAGGTCTCTAGTTTTCAGAAATGCACTGGTTTGGTAGGTTTCCCTAGGTGCCGGCTGAGCTAGAGGGCAAAATCTACAGGTAGGCACTTCGCAAAAAACACCTCTGTTTTCTTCCAAAAATTTGGATGTGTCCACGTTGCGCTTTGGGGTGTTTCCTGTCGCGGGTGCTAGGCCTACCCACACAAGTGAGGTATCATTTTTATCAGGAGACTTGGGGGAACGCTGAGAGGAATGAAATTTGTGGCTCCTCTCAGATTCCAGAACTTTCTGCCACAGAAATGTGAGTTTTCTAGCCAAATTTTGAGGTTTGCAAAGGATTCTGGGTAACAGAACCTGGTCCGAGCCCCGCAAGTCACCCCATCTTGGATTCCCCTAGGTCTCTAGTTTTCAGAAATGCACAGGTTTGGTAGGTTTCCCTAGGTGCCGGCTGAGCTAGAGGGCAAAATCTACAGGTAGGCACTTCGCAAAAAACACCTCTGTTTTCTTCCAAAAATTTGGATGTTTCCACCTTGCGCTTTGGGGTGTTTCCTGTCGCGGGCGCTAGGCCTACCCGCTCAAGTGTGGTATCATTTTTATCGGGAGACTTGGGGGAAGGCTGGGTGGAAGGAAATTTGTGGCTCCTCTCAGATTCCAGAACTTTCTGCAACAGAAATGTGAGTAACATGTGTTTTTTTAGCCAAATTTTGAGGTTTGAAAAGGATTCTTGGTAACAGAACCTGGTCCGAGCCCCGTAAGTCACTCCATCTTGGATTCCCCTAGGTCTCTAGTTTTCAGAAATGCACAGGTTTGGTAGGTTTCCCTAGGTGCCGGCTGAGCTAGAGGCCAAAATCTACAGGTAGGCACTTCGCAAAAAACACCTCTGTTTTCTTCCAAAAATTTGGATGTGTCCACGTTGCGCTTTGGGGCGTTTCCTGTCGCGGGCGCTAGGCCTACCCACACAAGTGAGGTATCATTTTTATCAGGAGACTTGGGGGAACGCTGGGTGGAAGGAAATTTGTGGCTCCTCTCAGATTCCAGAACTTTCTGCCACAGAAATGTGAGTAACATGTGTTTTTTTAGCCAAATTTTGAGGTTTGCAAAGGATTCTGGGTAACAGAACCTGGTCCGAGCCACGCAAGTCACCCCATCTTGGATTCCCCTAGGTCTCTAGTTTTCAGAAATGCACAGGTTTGGTAGGTTTCCCTAGGTGCCGGCTGAGCTAGAGGCCAAAATCTACAGGTAGGCACTTAGCAAAAAACACCTCTGTTTTCTTCCAAAAATTTGGATGTGTCCACGTTGCGCTTCGGGGCGTGTCCTGTCGCGGGCGCTAGGCCTACCCACACAAGTGAGGTATCATTTTTATCGGGAGACTTGGGGGAACGCCGGGTGGAAGGAAATTTGTGGCTCCTCTCAGATTCCAGAACTTTCTGCCACAGAAATGTGAGGAACATGTGTTTTTTTAGCCAAATTTTGAGGTTTGCAAAGGATTCTGGGTAACAGAACCTGGTCCGAGCCCCGCAAGTCACCCCTCCTTAGATTCCCCTAGGTCTCTAGTTTTCAGAAATGCACAGGTTTGGTAGGTTTCCCTAGGTGCCGGCTGAGCTAGAGGCCAAAATCTACAGGTAGGCACTTTGCAAAAACGCCTCTGTTTTCTTTCAAAAATTTGGATGTGTCCACGTTGCGCTTTGGGGCGTTTCCTGTCACGGGCGCTAGGCCTACCCACACAAATGGGGTATCATTTTTATCAGGAGACTTGGAGGAACGCTGAGAGGAATGAAATTTGTGGCTCCTCTCAGATTCCAGAACTTTCTGCCACAGAAATGTGAGTTTTCTAGCCAAATTTTGAGGTTTGCAAAGGATTCTGGGTAACAGAACCTGGTCCGAGCCCCGCAAGTCACCCCATCTTGGATTCCCCTAGGTCTCTAGTTTTCAGAAATGCACAGGTTTGGTAGGTTTCCCTAGGTGCCGGCTGAGCTAGAGGGCAAAATCTACAGGTAGGCACTTCGCAAAAAACACCTCTGTTTTCTTCCAAAAATTTGGATGTTTCCACGTTGCGCTTTGGGGTGTTTCCTGTCGCGGGCGCTAGGCCTACCCGCACAAGTGAGGTATCATTTTTATCGGGAGACTTGGGGGAAGGCTGGGTGGAAGGAAATTTGTGGCTCCTCTCAGATTCCAGAACTTTCTGCAACAGAAATGTGAGTAACATGTGTTTTTTTAGCCAAATTTTGAGGTTTGAAAAGGATTCTTGGTAACAGAACCTGGTCCGAGCCCCGCAAGTCACTCCATCTTGGATTCCCCTAGGTCTCTAGTTTTCAGAAATGCACAGGTTTGGTAGGTTTCCCTAGGTGCCGGCTGAGCTAGAGGCCAAAATCTACAGGTAGGCACTTCGCAAAAAACACCTCTGTTTTCTTCCAAAAATTTGGATGTGTCCACGTTGCGCTTTGGGGCGTTTCCTGTCGCGGGCGCTAGGCCTACCCACACAAGTGAGGTATCATTTTTATCAGGAGACTTGGGGGAACGCTGGGTGGAAGGAAATTTGTGGCTCCTCTCAGATTCCAGAACTTTCTGCCACAGAAATGTGAGTAACATGTGTTTTTTGAGCCAAATTTTGAGGTTTGCAAAGGATTCTGGGTAACAGAACCTGGCCCGAGCCCCGCAAGTCACCCCATCTTGGATTCCCCTAGGTCTCTAGTTTTCAGAAATGCACAGGTTTGGTAGGTTTCCCTAGGTGCCGGCTGAGCTAGAGGCCAAAATCTACAGGTAGGCACTTCGCAAAAAACACCTCTGTTTTCTTCCAAAAATTTGGATGTGTCCACGTTGCGCTTCGGGGCGTGTCCTGTCGCGGGCGCTAGGCCTACCCACACAAGTGATGTATCATTTTTATCGGGAGACTTGGGGGAACGCCGGGTGGAAGGAAATTTGTGGCTCCTCTCAGATTCCAGAACTTTCTGCCACAGAAATGTGAGGAACATGTGTTTTTTTAGCCAAATTTTGAGGTTTGCAAAGGATTCTGGGTAACAGAACCTGGTCCGAGCCCCGCAAGTCACCCCTCCTTAGATTCCCATAGGTCTCTAGTTTTCAGAAATGCACAGGTCTGGTAGGTTTCCCTAGGTGCCGGCTGAGCTAGAGGCCAAAATCTACAGGTAGGCACTTTGCAAAAACGCCTCTGTTTTCTTTAAAAAATTTGGATGTGTCCACGTTGCGCTTTGGGGCGTTTCCTGTCACGGGCGCTAGGCCTACCCACACAAGTGAGGTATCATTTTTATCGGTAGACTTGGGGGAACGCTGGGTGGAAGGAAATTTGTGGCTCCTCTCAGATTCCAGAACTTTCTGCCACAGAAATGTGAGCAACATGAGTTTTTTTAGCCAAATTTTGAGGTTTGCAAAGGATTTTGGGTAACAGAACCTGGTCCGAGCCCCGCAAGTCACCCCATCTTGGATTCCCCTAGTTCTCTAGTTTTCAGAAATGCACAGGTTTGGTAGGTTTCCCTAGGTGCCGGCTGAGTTAGAGGCCAAAATCTACAGGTAGGCACTTCGCAAAAATCACCTCTGTTTTCTTTTAAAAAATTGGATGTGTCCACGTTGCGCTTTGGGGCGTTTCCTGTCGCAGGCGCTAGGCCTACCCACACAAGTGAGGTATCATTTTTATCGGGAGACTTGGGGGAACGCTGGGTGGAAGGAAATTTGTGGCTCCTCTCAGATTCCAGAACTTTCTGCCACAGAAATGTGAGTAACATGTGTTTTTTTAGCCAAATTTTGAGGTTTGCAAAGGATTCTGGGTAACAGAACCTGGTCCGAGCCCCGCAAGTCACCCCATCTTGGATTCCCCTAGGTCTCTAGTTTTCAGAAATGCACAGGTTTGGTAGGTTTCCCTAGGTGCCGGCTGAGCTAGAGGCCAAAATCTACAGGTAGGCACTTCGCAAAAAACACCTCTGTTTTCTTCCAAAAATGTGGATGTGTCCACGTTGCGCTTTGGGGCGTTTCCTGTCGCGGGCGCTAGGCCTACCCACACAAGTGAGGTATCATTTACATCAGGAGACTTGGGGGAACGCTGGGTGGAAGGAAATTTGTGGCTCCTCTCAGATTCCAGAACTTTCTGCCACAGAAATGTGAGTAACGTGTTTTTTTAGCCAAATTTTGAGGTTTGCAAAGGATTCTGGGTAACAGAACCTGGTCCGAGCCCCGCAAGTCACCCCATCTTGGATTCCCCTAGGTCTCTAGTTTTCAGAAATGCACAGGTATGGTAGGTTTCCCTAGATGCCGGCTGAGCTAGAGGCCAAAATCTACAGGTAGGCACTTCGCAAAAAACACCTCTGTTTTCTTCCAAAAATTTGGATGTGTCCACGTTGCGCTTCGGGGGCGTGTCCTGTCGCGGGCGCTAGGCCTACCCACACAAGTGAGGTATCATTTTTATCGGGAGACTTGGGGGAACGCCGGGTGGAAGGAAATTTGTGGCTCCTCTCAGATTCCAGAACTTTCTGCCACAGAAATGTGAGGAACATGTGTTTTTTTAGCCAAATTTTGAGGTTTGCAAAGGATTCTGGGTAACAGAACCTGGTCCGAGCCCCGCAAGTCACCCCTCCTTAGATTCCCCTAGGTCTCTAGTTTTCAGAAATGCACAGGTTTGGTAGATTTCCCGAGGTGCCGGCTGAGCTAGAGGCCAAAATCTACAGGTAGGCACTTTGCAAAAACGCCTCTGTTTTCTTTCAAAAATTTGGATGTGTCCACGTTGCGCTTTGGGGCGTTTCCTGTCACGGGCGCTAGGCCTACCCACACAAGTGAGGTATCATTTTTATCGGGAGACTTGGGGGAACGCTGGGTGGAAGGAAATTTGTGGCTCCTCTCAGATTCCAGAACTTTCTGCCACAGAAATGTGAGCAACATGAGTTTTTTTAGCCAAATTTTGAGGTTTGCAAAGGATTTTGGGTAACAGAACCTGGTCCGAGCCCCGCAAGTCACCCCATCTTGGATTCCCCTAGTTCTCTAGTTTTCAGAAATGCATAGGTTTGGTAGGTTTCCCTAGTTGCCGGCTGAGCTAGAGGCCAAAATCTACAGGTAGGCACTTCGCAAAAATCACCTCTGTTTTCTTTTAAAAAATTGGATGTGTCCACGTTGCGCTTTGGGGCGTTTCCTGTCACGGGCGCTAGGCCTACCCACACAAGTGAGGTATCATTTTTATCGGTAGACTTGGGGGAACGCTGGGTGGAAGGAAATTTGTGGCTCGTCTCAGATTCCAGAACTTTCTGCCACAGAAATGTGAGCAACATGAGTTTTTTTAGCCAAATTTTGAGGTTTGCAAAGGATTTTGGGTAACAGAACTTGGTCCGAGCCCCGCAAGTCACCCCATCTTGGATTCCCCTAGTTCTCTAGTTTTCAGAAATGCACAGGTTTGGTAGGTTTCCCTAGGTGCCGGCTGAGTTAGAGGCCAAAATCTACAGGTAGGCACTTCGCAAAAATCACCTCTGTTTTCTTTTAAAAAATTGGATGTGTCCACGTTGCGCTTTGGGGCGTTTCCTGTCGCAGGCGCTAGGCCTACCCACACAAGTGAGGTATCATTTTTATCGGGAGACTTGGGGGAACGCTGGGTGGAAGGAAATTTGTGGCTCCTCTCAGATTCCAGAACTTTCTGCCACAGAAATGTGAGTAACATGTGTTTTTTTAGCCAAATTTTGAGGTTTGCAAAGGATTCTGGGTAACAGAACCTGGTCCGAGCCCCGCAAGTCACCCCATCTTGGATTCCCCTAGGTCTCTAGTTTTCAGAAATGCACAGGTTTGGTAGGTTTCCCTAGGTGCCGGCTGAGCTAGAGGCCAAAATCTACAGGTAGGCACTTCGCAAAAAACACCTCTGTTTTCTTCCAAAAATGTGGATGTGTCCACGTTGCGCTTTGGGGCGTTTCCTGTCGCGGGCGCTAGGCCTACCCACACAAGTGAGGTATCATTTTTATCAGGAGACTTGGGGGAACGCTGGGTGGAAGGAAATTTGTGGCTCCTCTCAGATTCCAGAACTTTCTGCCACAGAAATGTGAGTAACGTGTTTTTTTAGCCAAATTTTGAGGTTTGCAAAGGATTCTGGGTAACAGAACCTGGTCCGAGCCCCGCAAGTCACCCCATCTTGGATTCCCCTAGGTCTCTAGTTTTCAGAAATGCACAGGTATGGTAGGTTTCCCTAGATGCCGGCTGAGCTAGAGGCCAAAATCTACAGGTAGGCACTTCGCAAAAAACACCTCTGTTTTCTTCCAAAAATTTGGATGTGTCCACGTTGCGCTTCGGGGCGTGTCCTGTCGCGGGCGCTAGGCCTACCCACACAAGTGAGGTATCATTTTTATCGGGAGACTTGGGGGAACGCCGGGTGGAAGGAAATTTGTGGCTCCTCTCAGATTCCAGAACTTTCTGCCACAGAAATGTGAGGAACATGTGTTTTTTTAGCCAAATTTTGAGGTTTGCAAAGGATTCTGGGTAACAGAACCTGGTCCGAGCCCCGCAAGTCACCCCTCCTTAGATTCCCCTAGGTCTCTAGTTTTCAGAAATGCACAGGTTTGGTAGGTTTCCCTAGGTGCCGGCTGAGCTAGAGGCCAAAATCTACAGGTAGGCACTTCGCAAAAATCACCTCTGTTTTCTTTTAAAAAATTGGATGTGTCCACGTTGCGCTTTGGGGCGTTTCCTGTCGCAGGCGCTAGGCCTACCCACACAAGTGAGGTATCATTTTTATCGGGAGACTTGGGGGAACGCTGGGTGGAAGAAAATTTGTGGCTCCTCTCAGATTCCAGAACTTTCTGCCACAGAAATGTGAGTAACATGTGTTTTTTTAGCCAAATTTTGAGGTTTGCAAAGGATTCTGGGTAACAGAACCTGGTCCGAGCCCCGCAAGTCACCCCATCTTGGATTCCCCTAGGTCTCTAGTTTTCAGAAATGCACAGGTTTGGTAGGTTTCCCTAGGTGCCGGCTGAGCTAGAGGCCAAAATCTACAGGTAGGCACTTTGCAAAATACAGCTCTGTTTTCTGTCAAAAAATGGGATGTGTCCACGTTGTGCTTTGGGGCATTTCCTGTCGCGGGCACTAGGCCTACCCACACAAGTGAGGTATGATTTTTATCGGGAGACTTGGGGGAACGCTGGGTGGAAGGAAATTTGTGGCTCCTCTCAGATTCCAGAACTTTCTGCCACAGAAATGTGAGTAACATGTGTTTTTGTAGCCAAATTTTGAGGTTTGCAAAGGATTCTGGGTAACAGAACCTGGTCCGAGCCCCGCAAGTCACCCCATCTTGGATTCCCCTAGGTCTCTAGATTTCAGAAATGCACAGGTATGGTAGGTTTCCCTAGGTGCCGGCTGAGCTAGAGGCCAAAATCTACAGGTAGGCACTTCGCAAAAAACACCTCTGTTTTCTTCCAAAAATTTGGATGTGTCCACGTTGCGCTTCGGGGCGTGTCCTGTCGCGGGCGCTAGGCCTACCCACACAAGTGAGGTATCATTTTTATCTGGAGACTTGGGGGAACGCCGGGTGGAAGGAAATTTGTGGCTCCTCTCAGATTCCAGAACTTTCTGCCACAGAAATGTGAGGAACATGTGTTTTTTTAGCCAAATTTTGAGGTTTGCAAAGGATTCTGGGTAACAGAACCTGGTCCGAGCCCCGCAAGTCACCCCTCCTTAGATTCCCCTAGGTCTCTAGTTTTCAGAAATGCACAGGTTTGGTAGGTTTCCCTAGGTGCCGGCTGAGCTAGAGGCCAAAATCTACAGGTAGGCACTTTGCAAAAACGCCTCTGTTTTCTTTCAAAAATTTGGATGTGTCCACGTTGCGCTTTGGGGCGTTTCCTGTCACGGGCGCTAGGCCTACCCACACAAGTGAGGTATCATTTTTATCGGGAGACTTGGGGGAACGCTGGGTGGAAGGAAATTTGTGGCTCCTCTCAGATTCCAGAACTTTCTGCCACAGAAATGTGAGCAACATGAGTTTTTTTAGCCAAATTTTGAGGTTTGCAAAGGATTTTGGGTAACAGAACCTGGTCCGAGCCCCGCAAGTCACCCCATCTTGGATTCCCCTAGTTCTCTAGTTTTCAGAAATGCACAGGTTTGGTAGGTTTCCCTAGGTGCCGGCTGAGCTAGAGGCCAAAATCTACAGGTAGGCACTTCGCAAAAATCACCTCTGTTTTCTTTTAAAAAATTGGATGTGTCCACGTTGCGCTTTGGGGCGTTTCCTGTCACAGGCGCTAGGCCTACCCACACAAGTGAGGTATCATTTTTATCGGGAGACTTGGGGGAACGCTGGGTGGAAGGAAATTTGTGGCTCCTCTCAGATTCCAGAACTTTCTGCCACAGAAATGTGAGTAACATGTGTTTTTTTAGCCAAATTTTGAGGTTTGCAAAGGATTCTGGGTAACAGAACCTGGTCCGAGCCCCGCAAGTCACCCCATCTTGGATTCCCCTAGGTCTTTAGTTTTCAGAAATGCACAGGTTTGGTAGGTTTCCCTAGGTGCCGGCTGAGCTAGAGGCCAAAATCTACAGGTCGGCACTTCGCAAAAAACACCTCTGTTTTCTTCCAAAAATTTGGATGTGTCCACGTTGCGCTTTGGGGTGTTTCCTGTCGCGGGCGCTAGGCCTACCCACACAAGTGAGGTATCATTTTTATCAGGAGACTTGGGGGAACGCTGGGTGGAAGGAAATTTGTGGCTCCTCTCAGATTCCAGAACTTTCTGCCACAGAAATGTGAGTAACATGTGTTTTTTTAGCCAAATTTTGAGGTTTTTAAAGGATTCTGGGTAACAGAACCTGGTCCGAGCCCTGCAAGTCACCCCATCTTGGATTCCCCTAGGTCTCTAGTTTTCAGACATGCACAGGTTTGGTAGGTTTCCCTAGGTGCCGGCTGAGCTAGAGACCAAAATCTACTGGTAGGCACTTCGCAAAAAACACCTCTGTTTTCTTCCAAAAATGTTGATTATTCCACGTTGCGCTTTGGGGCGTTTCCTGTCGCGGGCGCTAGGCCTACCCACACAAGTGAGGTATCATTTTTTATCGGGAGACTTGGGGGAACGGTGGGTGGAAGGAAATTTGTGGCTCCTCTCAGATTCAAGAACTTTCTGCCACAGAAATGTGAGTTTTCTAGCCACATTTTGAGGTTTGCAAAGGATTCTGGGTAACAGAACCTGGCCCGAGCCCCGCAAGTCACCCCATCTTGGATTCCCCTCGGTCTCTAGTTTTCAGAAATGCACGGGTTTGGTAGGTTTCCCTAGGTGCCGGCTGAGCTAGAGGCCAAAATCTACAGGTAAGCACTTTGCAAAAAACACCTCTGTTTTCTTCCAAAAATTTGGATGTGTCCACGTTGCGCTTTGGGGCGTTTCCTGTCGCGGGCGCTAGGCCTACCCACACAAGTGAGGTATCATTTTTATCGGGAGACTTGGGGGAACGCTGGGTGGATGGAAATTTGTGGCTCTTCTCAGATTCCTGAACTTTCTGCCACAGAAATGTGAGGAACATGTGTTTTTTTAGCCAAATTTTGAGGTTTGCAAAGGATTCTGGGTGACAGAACCTGGTCCGAGCCACGCAATCACCCCTCCTTAGATTCCCCTAGGTCTCTAGTTTTCAGAAATGCACAGGTTTGGTAGATTTCCCTAGGTGCCGGCTGAGCTAGGGGCCAAAATCTACAGGTAGGCACTTTGCAAAAACGCCTCTGTTTTCTTTCAAAAATTTGGATGTGGCCACGTTGCGCTTTGGGGCGTTTGCTGTCACGGGCGCTAGGCCTACCCACACAAGTGAGGTATCATTTTTATCGGGAGACTTGGGGGAACGCTGGGTGGAAGGAAATTTGTGGCTCCTCTCAGATTCCAGAACTTTCTGCCACAGAAATGTGAGGAACATGTGTTTTTTTAGCCAAATTTTGAGGTTTGCAAAGGATTCTGGGTAACAGAACCTGGTCCGAGCCCCGCAAGTCACCCCATCTTGGATTCCCCTAGGTCTCTAGTTTTCAGAAATGCACAGGTTTGGTAGGTTTCCCTAGGTGCCGGCTGAGCTAGAGGCCAAAATCTACCTGTAGGCACTTCGCAAAAAACACCTCTGTTTTCTTCCAAAAATGTGGATGTGTCCACGTTGCGCTTTGGGGCGTTCACTGTCGCGGGCGCTAGGCCTACCCACACAAGTGGGGTATCATTTTTATCGGGAGACTTGGGGGAACGCTGGGTGGAATGAAATTTGTGGCTCCTCTCAGATTCCAGAACTTTCTGCCACAGAAATGTGAGTTTTCTAGCCACATTTTGAGGTTTGCAAAGGATTCTGGGTAACAGAACCTGGTCCGAGCCCCGCAAGTCACCCCATCTTGGATTCCCCTAGGTCTCTAGTTTTCAGAAATGCACAGGTTTGGTAGGTTTCCCTTTGTGCCGGCTGAGCTAGAGGCCAAAATCTACAGGTAGGCACTTCGCAAAAAACACCTCTGTTTTCTTCCAAAAATTTGGATGTGTCCACGTTGCGCTTTGGGGCGTTTCCTGTCGCAGGCGCTAGGCCTACCCACACAAGTGAGGTATCATTTTTATCGGGAGACTTGGGAGAACGCTGGGTGGAAGGAAATTTGTGGCTCCTCTCAGATTCCAGAACTTTCTGCCACAGAAATGTGAGTAACATGTGTTTTTTTAGCCAAATTTTGAGGTTTGCAAAGGATTCTGGGTAACAGAACCTGGTCCGAGCCCCGCAAGTCACCCCATCTTGGATTCCCCTAGGTCTCTAGTTTTCAGAAATGCACATGTTTGGTAGGTTTCCCTAGGTGCCGGCTGAGCTAGAGGGCAAAATCTACAGGTAGGCACTTCGCAAAAAACACCTCTGTTTTCTTCCAAAAATGTGGATGTGTCCACGTTGCGCTTTGGGGTGTTTCCTGTCGCGGGCGCTAGGCCTACCCACACAAGTGAGGTATCATTTTTATCGGGAGACTTGGGGGAACGTTGGGTGGAAGGAAATTTGTGGCTCCTCTCAGATTCCAGAACTTTCTGCCACAGAAATGTGAGTAACATGTGTTTTTTTAGCCAAACTTTGAGGTTTGCAAAGGATTCTGGGTAACAGAACCTGGTCCGAGCCCCGCAAGTCACCCCATCTTGGATTCCCCTAGGTCTCTATTTTTCAGAAATGCACAGGTTTGGTAGGTTTCCCTAGGTGCCGGCTGAGCTAGAGGCCAAAATCTACAGGTAGGCACTTCGCAAAAAACACCTCTGTTTTCTTCCAAAAAATTGGATGTGTCCACGTTGCGCTTTGGGGCGTTTCCTGTCGCGGGCGCAAGGCCTACCCACACAAGTGAGGTATCATTTTTATCGGGAGACTTGGGGGAACGCTGGGTGGAAGGAAATTTGTGGCTCCTCTCAGATTCCAGAACTTTCTGCCACAGAAATTTGAGGAACATGTGTTTTTTTAGCCAAATTTTGAGGTTTGCAAAGGATTCTGGGTAACAGAACCTGGTCCGAGCCCCGCAAGTCACCCCATCTTGGATTCCCCTAGGTCTCTAGTTTTCAGAAATGCACAGGTTTGGTAGGTTTCCCTAGGTGCCGGCTGAGCTAGAGTCCAAAATCTACAGGTTGGCACTTCGCAAAAAACACCTCTGTTTTCTTCCAAAAATTTGGATGTGTCCACGTTGCGCTTTGGGGCGTTTCCTGTCACGGGCGCTAGGCCTACCCACACAAGTGAGGTATCATTTTTATCGGGAGACTTGGGGGAACGCTGGGTGGATGGAAATTTGTGGCTCTTCTCAGATTCCAGAACTTTCTGCCACAGAAATGTGAGGAACATGTGTTTTTTTAGCCAAATTTTGAGGTTTGCAAAGGATTCTGGGTGACAGAACCTGGTCCGAGCCACGCAATCACCCCTCCTTAGATTCCCCTAGGTCTCTAGTTTTCAGAAATGCACAGGTTTGGTAGGTTTCCCTAGGTGCCGGCTGAGCTAGGGGCCAAAATCTACAGGTAGGCACTTTGCAAAAACGCCTCTGTTTTCTTTCAAAAATTTGGATGTGGCCACGTTGCGCTTTGGGGCGTTTGCTGTCACGGGCGCTAGGCCTACCCACACAAGTGAGGTATCATTTTTATCGGGAGACTTGGGGGAACGCTGGGTGGAAGGAAATTTGTGGCTCCTCTCAGATTCCAGAACTTTCTGCCACAGAAATGTGAGGAACATGTGTTTTTTTAGCCAAATTTTGAGGTTTGCAAAGGATTCTGGGTAACAGAACCTGGTCCGAGCCCCGCAAGTCACCCCATCTTGGATTCCCCTAGGTCTCTAGTTTTCAGAAATGCACAGGTTTGGTAGGTTTCCCTAGGTGCCGGCTGAGCTAGAGGCCAAAATCTACCTGTAGGCACTTCGCAAAAAACACCTCTGTTTTCTTCCAAAAATGTGGATGTGTCCACGTTGCGCTTTGGGGCGTTCACTGTCGCGGGCGCTAGGCCTACCCACACAAGTGGGGTATCATTTTTATCGGGAGACTTGGGGGAACGCTGGGTGGAATGAAATTTGTGGCTCCTCTCAGATTCCAGAACTTTCTGCCACAGAAATGTGAGTTTTCTAGCCACATTTTGAGGTTTGCAAAGGATTCTGGGTAACAGAACCTGGTCCGAGCCCCGCAAGTCACCCCATCTTGGATTCCCCTAGGTCTCTAGTTTTCAGAAATGCACAGGTTTGGTAGGTTTCCCTAGGTGCCGGCTGAGCTAGAGGCCAAAATCTACAGGTAGGTACTTCGCAAAAAACACCTCTGTTTTCTTCCAAAAATTTGGATGTGTCCACGTTGCGCTTTGGGGCGTTTCCTGTCGCAGGCGCTAGGCCTACCCACACAAGTGAGGTATCATTTTTATCGGGAGACTTGGGAGAACGCTGGGTGGAAGGAAATTTGTGGCTCCTCTCAGATTCCAGAACTTTCTGCCACAGAAATGTGAGTAACATGTGTTTTTTTAGCCAAATTTTGAGGTTTGCAAAGGATTCTGGGTAACAGAACCTGGTCCGAGCCCCGCAAGTCACCCCATCTTGGATTCCCCTAGGTCTCTAGTTTTCAGAAATGCACATGTTTGGTAGGTTTCCCTAGGTGCCGGCTGAGCTAGAGGGCAAAATCTACAGGTAGGCACTTCGCAAAAAACACCTCTGTTTTCTTCCAAAAATGTGGATGTGTCCACGTTGCGCTTTGGGGTGTTTCCTGTCGCGGGCGCTAGGCCTACCCACACAAGTGAGGTATCATTTTTATCGGGAGACTTGGGGGAACGTTGGGTGGAAGGAAATTTGTGGCTCCTCTCAGATTCCAGAACTTTCTGCCACAGAAATGTGAGTAACATGTGTTTTTTTAGCCAAACTTTGAGGTTTGCAAAGGATTCTGGGTAACAGAACCTGGTC
This sequence comes from Pleurodeles waltl, assembly GCF_031143425.1. Taxonomy (NCBI): domain Eukaryota; kingdom Metazoa; phylum Chordata; class Amphibia; order Caudata; family Salamandridae; genus Pleurodeles; species Pleurodeles waltl. Next base: position 367,631,510 of record NC_090444.1, on the reverse strand, counting down.
CGAGCCCCGCAAGTCACCCCATCTTGGATTCCCCTAGGTCTCTATTTTTCAGAAATGCACAGGTTTGGTAGGTTTCCCTAGGTGCCGGCTGAGCTAGAGGCCAAAATCTACAGGTAGGCACTTCGCAAAAAACACCTCTGTTTTCTTCCAAAAAATTGGATGTGTCCACGTTGCGCTTTGGGGCGTTTCCTGTCGCGGGCGCAAGGCCTACCCACACAAGTGAGGTATCATTTTTATCGGGAGACTTGGGGGAACGCTGGGTGGAAGGAAATTTGTGGCTCCTCTCAGATTCCAGAACTTTCTGCCACAGAAATGTGAGGAACATGTGTTTTTTTAGCCAAATTTTGAGGTTTGCAAAGGATTCTGGGTAACAGAACCTGGTCCGAGCCCCGCAAGTCACCCCTCCTTAGATTCCCCTAGGTCTCTAGTTTTCAGAAATGCACAGGTTTGGTAGGTTTCCCTAGGTGCCGGCTGAGCTAGAGGCCAAAATCTACAGGTAGGCACTTCGCAAAAACGCCTCTGTTTTCTTTCAAAAATTTGGATGTGTCCACGTTGCGCTTTGGGGCGTTTCCTGTCACGGGCGCTAGGCCTACCCACACAAGTGAGGTATCATCTTTATCGGGAGACTTTGGGGAACGCTGGGTGGAAGGACATTTGTGGCTCCTCTCAGATTCCAGAACTTTCTGCCACAGAAATGTGAGCAACATGAGTTTTTTTAGCCAAATTTTGAGGTTTGCAAAGGATTTTGGGTAACAGAACCTGGTCCGAGCCCCGCAAGTCACCCCATCTTGGATTCCCCTAGTTCTCTAGTTTTCAGAAATGCACAGGTTTGGTAGGTTTCCCTAGGTGCCGGCTGAGCTAGAGGCCAAAATCTACAGGTAGGCACTTCGCAAAAATCACCTCTGTTTTCTTTTAAAAAATTGGATGTGTCCACGTTGCGCTTTGGGGCGTTTCCTGTCGCAGGCGCTAGGCCTACCCACACAAGTGAGGTATCATTTTTATCGGGAGACTTGGGGCAACGCTGGGTGGATGGAAATTTGTGGCTCCTCTCAGATTCCAGAACTTTCTGCCACAGAAATGTGAGTAACATGTGTTTTTTTAGCCAAATTTTGAGGTTTGCAAAGGATTCTGGGTAACAGAACCTGGTCCGAGCCCCGCAAGTCACCCCATCTTGGATTCCCCTAGGTCTCTAGTATTCAGAAATGCACAGGTTTGGTAGGTTTCCCTAGGTGCCGGCTGAGCTAGAGGCCAAAATCTACAGGTCGGCACTTTGCAAAAAACACCTCTGTTTTCTTCCAAAAATTTGGATGTGTCCACGTTGCGCTTTGGGGTGTTTCCTGTCGCGGGCGCTAGGCCTACCCACACAAGTGAGGTATCATTTTTATCGGGAGACTTGGGGGAACACTGGGTGGAAGGAAATTTGTGGCTCCTCTCAGATTCCAGAACTTTCTGCCACAGAAATGTGAGTAACATGTGTTTTTTTAGCCAAATTTTGAGGTTTTTAAAGGATTCTGGGTAACAGAACCTTGTCCGAGCCCTGCAAGTCACCCCATCTTGGATTCCCCTAGGTCTCTAGTTTTCAGAAATGCACAGGTTTGGTAGGTTTCCCTAGGTGCCGGCTGAGCTAGAGACCAAAATCTACAGGTAGGCACTTCGCAAAAAACACCTCTGTTTTCTTCCAAAAATGTTGATGTTTCCACGTTGCGCTTTGGGGCATTTCCTGTCGCGGGCGCTAGGCCTACCCACACAAGTGAGGTATCATTTTTATCGGGAGACTTGGGGGAATGCTGGGTGGAAGGAAATTTGTGGCTCTTCTCAGAGTCCAGACCTTTCTGCCACAGAAATGTGAGGAACATGTGTTTTTTTAGCCAAATTTTGAGGTTTGCAAAGGATTCTGGGTAACAGAACCTGGTCCGAGCCCCGCAAGTCACCCCTCCTTAGATTCCCCTAGGTCTCTAGTTTTCAGAAATGCACAGGTTTGGTAGGTTTCCCTAGGTGCCGGCTGAGCTAGAGGCCAAAATCTACAGGTAGGCACTTTGCAAAAACGCCTCTGTTTTCTTTAAAAAATTTGGATGTGTCCACGTTGCGCTTTGGGGCGTTTCCTGTCACGGGCGCTAGGCCTACCCACACAAGTGAGGTATCATTTTTATCGGGAGACTTGGGGGAACGCTGGGTGGAAGGAAATTTGTGGCTCCTCTCAGATTCCAGAACTTTCTGCCACAGAAATGTGAGCAACATGAGTTTTTTTAGCCAAATTTTGAGGTTTGCAAAGGATTTTGGGTAACAGAACCTGGTCCGAGACCCGCAAGTCACCCCCTCTTGGATTCCCCTAGTTCTCTAGTTTTCAGAAATGCACAGGTTTGGTAGGTTTCCCTAGGTGCCGGCTGAGCTAGAGGCCAAAATCTACAGGTAGGCACTTCGCAAAAATCACCTCTGTTTTCTTTTAAAAAATTGGATGTGTCCACGTTGCGCTTTGGGGCGTTTCCTGTCGCAGGCGCTAGGCCTACCCACACAAGTGAGGTATCATTTTTATCGGGAGACTTGGGGGAACGCTGGGTGGAAGGAAATTTGTGGCTCCTCTCAGATTCCAGAACTTTCTGCCACAGAAATGTGAGGAACATGTGTTTTTTTAGCCAAATTTTGAGGTTTGCAAAGGATTCTGGGTAACAGAACCTGGTCCGAACCCCGCAAGTCACCCCATCTTGGATTCCCCTAGGTCTCTAGTTTTCTGAAATGCACAGGTTTGGTAGGTTTCCCATCGGTGCCGGCTGAGCTAGAGGGCAAAATCTACAGGTAGGCACTTCGCAAAAAACACCTCTGTTTTCTTCCAAAAATGTGGATGTGTCCACGTTGCGCTTTGGTGCGTTTCCTGTCTCGGGCGCTAGGCCTACCCACACAAGTGAGGTATCATTTTTATCAGGAGACTTGGGGGAACGCTGGGTGGAAGGAAATTTGTGGCTCCTCTCAGATTCCAGAACTTTCTGCCACAGAAATGTGAATAACATGTGTTTTTTTAGCCAAATTTTGAGGTTTGTAAAGGATTCTGGGTAACAGAACCTGGTCCGAGCCCCGCAAGTCACCCCATCTTGGATTCCCCTAGGTCTCTAGTTTTCAGAAATGCACTGGTTTGGTAGGTTTCCCTAGGTGCCGGCTGAGCTAGAGGGCAAAATCTACAGGTAGGCACTTCGCAAAAAACACCTCTGTTTTCTTCCAAAAATTTGGATGTGTCCACGTTGCGCTTTGGGGTGTTTCCTGTCGCGGGTGCTAGGCCTACCCACACAAGTGAGGTATCATTTTTATCAGGAGACTTGGGGGAACGCTGAGAGGAATGAAATTTGTGGCTCCTCTCAGATTCCAGAACTTTCTGCCACAGAAATGTGAGTTTTCTAGCCAAATTTTGAGGTTTGCAAAGGATTCTGGGTAACAGAACCTGGTCCGAGCCCCGCAAGTCACCCCATCTTGGATTCCCCTAGGTCTCTAGTTTTCAGAAATGCACAGGTTTGGTAGGTTTCCCTAGGTGCCGGCTGAGCTAGAGGCCAAAATCTACAGGTAGGCACTTCGCAAAAAACACCTCTGTTTTCTTCCAAAAGTTTGGATGTGTCCACGTTGCGCTTTGGGGCGTTTCCTGTCGCAGGCGCTAGGCCTACCCACACAAGTGAGGTATCATTTTTATCAGGAGACTTGGGGGAACGCTGGGTGGAAGGAAATTTGTGGCTCCTCTCAGATTCCAGAACTTTCTGCAACAGAAATGTGAGGAACATGTGTTTTTTTAGCCAAATTTTGAGGTTTGCAAAGGATTCTGGGTAACAGAACCTGGTCCGAGCTCCGCAAGTCACCCCATCTTGGATTCCCCTAGGTCTCTAGTTTTCAGAAATGCACAGGTTTGGTAGGTTTCCCTAGGTGCCGGCTGAGCCAGAGGCCAGAATCTACAGGTAGGCACTTCGCAAAAAAAACCTCTGTTTTCTTCCAAAAATTTGGATGTGTCCACGTTGCGCTTTGGGGCGTTTCCTGTCACGGGCGCTAGGCCTACCCACACAAGTGAGGTATCATTTTTATCGGGAGACTTGGGGGAACGCTGGGTGGAAGGAAATTCGTGGCTCCTCTCAGATTCCAGAACTTTCTGCCACAGAAATGTGAGGAACATGTGTTTTTTTAGCCAAATTTTGAGGTTTGCAAAGGATTCTGGGTAACAGAACCTGGTCCGAGCCCCGCAAGTCACCCCATCTTGGATTCCCCTAGGTCTCTAGTTTTCAGAAATGCACAGGTTTGGTAGGTATCCCTGGGTGCCGGCTGAGCTAGAGGCCAAAATCTACAGGTAGGCACTTCGCAAAAAACACCTCTGTTTTCTTCCAAAAATTTGGATGTGTCCATGTTGCGCTTCGGGGCGTGTCCTGTTGCGGGCGCTAGGCCTACCCACACAAGTGAGGTATCATTTTTATCGGGAGACTTGGGGGAACGCTGGGTGGAAGGAAATTTGTGGCTCCTCTCAGATTCCAGAACTTTCTGCCACAGAAATGTGAGTAACATGTGTTTTTTTAGCCAAATTTTGAGGTTTGCAAAGGATTCTGGGTAACAGAACCTGGTCCGAGCCCCGCAAGTCACCACATCTTGGATTCCCCTAGGACTCTAGTTTTCAGAAATGCACAGGTTTGGTAGGTTTCCCTAGGTGCCGGCTGAGCTAGAGGCCAAAATCTACAGGTAGGCACTTCGCAAAAAACACCTCTGTTTTCTTCCAAAAATTTGGATGTGTCCACGTTGCGCTTTGGGGCGTTTCCTGTCGCGGGCGCTAGGCCTACCCACACAAGTGAGGTATCATTTTTATCAGGAGACTTGGGGGAACGCTGAGTGGAAGGAAATTTGTGGCTCCTCTCAGATTCCAGAACTTTCTACCACAGAAATGTGAATAACATGTGTTTTTTTAGCCAAATTTTGAGGTTTGTAAAGGATTCTGGGTAACAGAACCTGGTCCGAGCCCCGCAAGTCACCCCATCTTGGATTCCCCTAGGTCTCTAGTTTTCAGAAATGCACAGGTTTTGTAGGTTTCCCTAGGTGCCGGCTGAGCTAGAGGGCAAAATCTACAGGTAGGCACTTCGCAAAAAACACCTCTGTTTTCTTCCAAAAATTTGGATGTGTCCACGTTGCGCTTTGGGGTGTTTCCTGTCGCGGGTGCTAGGCCTACCCACACAAGTGAGGTATCATTTTTATCGGGAGACTTGGGGAAACGCTGGGTGGAAGGAAATTTGTGGCTCCTCTCAGATTCCAGAACTTTCTGCCACAGAAATGTGAGGAACATGTGTTTTTTTAGCCAAATTTTGAGGTTTGCAAAGGATTTTGGGTAACAGAACCTGGTCCGAGCCCCGCAAGTCACCCCATCTTGGATTCCCCTAGGTCTCTAGTTTTCAGAAATGCACAGGTTTGGTAGGTTTCCCTAGGTGGCGGCTGAGCTAGAGGCCAAAATCTACAGGTAGGCACTTCGCAAAAATCACCTCTGTTTTCTTTAAAAAATTGGAGGTGTCCACGTTGCGCTTTGGGGCGTTTCCTGTCGCAGGCGCTAGGCCTACCCACACAAGTGAGGTATCATTTTTATCGGGAGACTTGGGGGAACGCTGGGTGGAAGGAAATTTGTGGCTCCTCTCAGATTCCAGAACTTTCTGCCACAGAAATGTGAGTAACATGTGTTTTTTTAGCCAAACTTTGAGGTTTGCAAAGGATTCTGGGTAACAGAACCTGGTCCGAGCCCCGCAAGTCACCCCATCTTGGATTCCCCTAGGTCTCTATTTTTCAGAAATGCACAGGTTTGGTAGGTTTCCCTAGGTGCCGGCTGAGCTAGAGGCCAAAATCTACAGGTAGGCACTTCGCAAAAATCACCTCTGTTTTCTTTAAAAAATTGGAGGTGTCCACGTTGCGCTTTGGGGCGTTTCCTGTCACGGGCGCAAGGCCTACCCACACAAGTGAGGTATCATTTTTATCGGGAGACTTGGGGGAACGCTGGGTGGAAGGAAATTTGTGGCTCCTCTCAGATTCCAGAACTTTCTGCCACAGAAATGTGAGGAACATGTGTTTTTTTAGCCAAATTTTGAGGTTTGCAAAGGATTCTGGGTAACAGAACCTGGTCCGAGCCCCGCAAGTCACCCCATCTTGGATTCCCCTAGGTCTCTAGTTTTCAGAAATGCACAGGTTTGGTAGGTTTCCCTAGGTGCCGGCTGAGCTAGAGTCCAAAATCTACAGGTAGGCACTTCTCAAAAAACACCTCTGTTTTCTTCCAAAAATTTGGATGTGTCCACGTTGCGCTTTGGGGCGTTTCCTGTCGCAGTCGCTAGGCCTACCCACACAAGTGAGGTATCATTTTTATCGGGAGACTTGGGGGAACGCTGGGTGGAGGGAAATTTGTGGCTCCTCTCAGATTCCAGAACTTTCTGCCACAGAAATGTGAGGAACATGTGTTTTTTTAGCCAAATTTTGAGGTTTGCAAAGGATTCTGGGTAACAGAACCTGGTCCGAGCCCCGCAAGTCACCCCTCCTTAGATTCCCCTAGGTCTCTAGTTTTCAGAAATGCACAGGTTTGGTAGGTTTCCCTAGGTGCCGGCTGAGCTAGAGGCCAAAATCTACAGGTAGGCACTTTGCAAAAACGCCTCTGCTATCTTTCAAAAATTTGGATGTGTCCACGTTGCGCATTGGGGCGTTTCCTGTCGCGGGCGCTAGGCCTACCCACACAAGTGAGGTATCATTTTTATCGGGAGACTTGGGGGAACGCTGGGTGGAAGGAAACTTGTGGCTCCTCTCAGATTCCAGAACTTTCTGCCACAGAAATGTGAGGAACATGTGTTTTTTTAGCCAAATTTTGAGGTTTGCAAAGGATTCTGGGTAACAGAACCTGGTCCGAGCCCCGCAAGTCACCCCATCTTGGATTCCCCTAGGTCTCTAGTTTTCAGAAATGCACTGGTTTGGTAGGTTTCCCTAGGTGCCGGCTGAGCTAGAGGGCAAAATCTACAGGTAGGCACTTCGCAAAAAACACCTCTGTTTTCTTCCAAAAATTTGGATGTGTCCACGTTGCGCTTTGGGGTGTTTCCTGTCGTGGGTGCTAGGCCTACCCACACAAGTGAGGTATCATTTTTATCAGGAGACTTGGGGGAACGCTGAGAGGAATGAAATTTGTGGCTCCTCTCAGATTCCAGAACTTTCTGCCACAGAAATGTGAGTTTTCTAGCCAAATTTTGAGGTTTGCAAAGGATTCTGGGTAACAGAACCTGGTCCGAGCCCCGCAAGTCACCCCATCTTGGATTCCCCTAGGTCTCTAGTTTTCAGAAATGCACAGGTTTGGTAGGTTTCCCTAGGTGCCGGCTGAGCTAGAGGCCAAAATCTACAGGTAGGCACTTCGCAAAAAACACCTCTGTTTTCTTCCAAAAGTTTGGATGTGTCCACGTTGCGCTTTGGGGCGTTTCCTGTCGCAGGCGCTAGGCCTACCCACACAAGTGAGGTATCATTTTTATCAGGAGACTTGGGGGAACGCTGGGTGGAAGGAAATTTGTGGCTCCTCTCAGATTCCAGAACTTTCTGCAACAGAAATGTGAGGAACATGTGTTTTTTTAGCCAAATTTTGAGGTTTGCAAAGGATTCTGGGTAACAGAACCTGGTCCGAGCTCCGCAAGTCACCCCATCTTGGATTCCCCTAGGTCTCTAGTTTTCAGAAATGCACAGGTTTGGTAGGTTTCCCTAGGTGCCGGCTGAGCCAGAGGCCAGAATCTACAGGTAGGCACTTCGCAAAAAAAACCTCTGTTTTCTTCCAAAAATTTGGATGTGTCCACGTTGCGCTTTGGGGCGTTTCCTGTCACGGGCGCTAGGCCTACCCACACAAGTGAGGTATCATTTTTATCGGGAGACTTGGGGGAACGCTGGGTGGAAGGAAATTCGTGGCTCCTCTCAGATTCCAGAACTTTCTGCCACAGAAATGTGAGGAACATGTGTTTTTTTAGCCAAATTTTGAGGTTTGCAAAGGATTCTGGGTAACAGAACCTGGTCCGAGCCCCGCAAGTCACCCCATCTTGGATTCCCCTAGGTCTCTAGTTTTCAGAAATGCACAGGTTTGGTAGGTATCCCTGGGTGCCGGCTGAGCTAGAGGCCAAAATCTACAGGTAGGCACTTCGCAAAAAACACCTCTGTTTTCTTCCAAAAATTTGGATGTGTCCATGTTGCGCTTCGGGGCGTGTCCTGTTGCGGGCGCTAGGCCTACCCACACAAGTGAGGTATCATTTTTATCGGGAGACTTGGGGGAACGCTGGGTGGAAGGAAATTTGTGGCTCCTCTCAGATTCCAGAACTTTCTGCCACAGAAATGTGAGCAACATGAGTTTTTTTAGCCAAATTTTGAGGTTTACAAAGGATTTTGGGTAACAGAACCTGGTCCGAGCCCCGCAAGTCACCCCATCTTGGATTCCCCTAGTTCTCTAGTTTTCAGAAATGCACAGGTTTGGTAGGTTTCCCTAGGTGCCGGCTGAGCTAGAGGCCAAAATCTACAGGTAGGCACTTCGCAAAAATCACCTCTGTTTTCTTTTAAAAAATTGGATGTGTCCACGTTGCGCTTTGGGGCGTTTCCTGTCGCAGGCGCTAGGCCTACCCACACAAGTGAGGTATCATTTTTATCGGGAGACTTTGGGGAACGCTGGGTGGATGGAAATTTGTGGCTCCTCTCAGATTCCAGAACTTTCTGCCACAGAAATGTGAGTAACATGTGTTTTTTTAGCCAAATTTTGAGGTTTGCAAAGGATTCTGGGTAACAGAACCTGGTCCGAGCCCCGCAAGTCACCCCATCTTGGATTCCCCTAGGTCTCTAGTATTCAGAAATGCACAGGTTTGGTAGGTTTCCCTAGGTGCCGGCTGAGCTAGAGGCCAAAATCTACAGGTCGGCACTTCGCAAAAAACACCTCTGTTTTCTTCCAAAAATTTGGATGTGTCCACGTTGCGCTTTGGGGTGTTTCCTGTCGCGGGCGCTAGGCCTACCCACACAAGTGAGGTATCATTTTTATCGGGAGACTTGGGGGAACGCTGGGTGGAAGGAAATTTGTGGCTCCTCTCAGATTCCAGAACTTTCTGCCACAGAAATGTGAGTAACATGTGTTTTTTTAGCCAAATTTTGAGGTTTTTAAAGGATTCTGGGTAACAGAACCTGGTCCGAGCCCTGCAAGTCACCCCATCTTGGATTCCCCTAGGTCTCTAGTTTTCAGACATGCACAGGTTTGGTAGGTTTCCCTAGGTGTCGGCTGAGCTAGAGACCAAAATCTACAGGTAGGCACTTCGCAAAAAACACCTCTGTTTTCTTCCAAAAATGTTGATGTTTCCACGTTGCGCTTTGGGGCATTTCCTGTCGCGGGCGCTAGGCCTACCCACTCAAGTGAGGTATCATTTTTATCGGGAGACTTGGGGGAATGCTGGGTGGAAGGAAATTTGTGGCTCTTCTCAGAGTCCAGAACTTTCTGCCACAGAAATGTGAGGAACATGTGTTTTTTTAGCCAAATTTTGAGGTTTGCAAAGGATTCTGGGTAACAGAACGTGGTCCGAGCCCCGCAAGTCACCCCTCCTTAGATTCCCCTAGGTCTCTAGTTTTCAGAAATGCACAGGTTTGGTAGGTTTCCCTAGGTGCCGGCTGAGCTAGAGGCCAAAATCTACAGGTAGGCACTTTGCAAAAATGCCTCTGTTTTCTTTCAAAAATTTGGATGTGTCCACGTTGCGCTTCGGGGCGTGTCCTGTTGCGGGCGCTAGGCCTACCCACACAAGTGAGGTATCATTTTTATCGGGAGACTTGGGGGAACGCTGGGTGGAAGGAAATTTGTGGCTCCTCTCAGATTCCAGAACTTTCTGCCACAGAAATGTGAGCAACATGAGTTTTTTTAGCCAAATTTTGAGGTTTGCAAAGGATTTTGGGTAACAGAACCTGGTCCGAGACCCGCAAGTCACCCCATCTTGGATTCCCCTAGTTCTCTAGTTTTCAGAAATGCACAGGTTTGGTAGGTTTCCCTAGGTGCCGGCTGAGCTAGAGGCCAAAATCTACAGGTAGGCACTTCGCAAAAATCACCTCTGTTTTCTTTTAAAAAATTGGATGTGTCCACGTTGCGCTTTGGGGCGTTTCCTGTCGCAGGCGCTAGGCCTACCCACACAAGTGAGGTATCATTTTTATCGGGAGACTTGGGGGAACGCTGGGTGGAAGGAAATTTGTGGCTCCTCTCAGATTCCAGAACTTTCTGCCACAGAAATGTGAGTAACATGTGTTTTTTTAGCCAAATTTTGAGGTTTGCAAAGGATTCTGGGTAACAGAACCTGGTCCGAGCCCCGCAAGTCACCCCATCTTGGATTCCCCTAGGTCTCTAGTTTTCAGAAATGCACAGGTTTGGTAGGTTTCCCTAGGTGCCGGCTGAGCTAGAGGCCAAAATCTACAGGTCGGCACTTCGCAAAAAACACCTCTGTTTTCTTCCAAAAATTTGGATGTGTCCACGTTGCGCTTTGGGGTGTTTCCTGTCGCGGGCGCTAGGCCTACCCACACAAGTGAGGTATCATTTTTAACGGGAGACTTGGGGGAACGCTGGGTGGAAGGAAATTTGTGGCTCCTCTCAGATTCCAGAACTTTCTGCCACAGAAATGTGAGTAACATGTGTTTTTTTAGCCAAATTTTGAGGTTTTTAAAGGATTCTGGGTAACAGAACCTGGTCCGAGCCCTGCAAGTCACCCCATCTTGGATTCCCCTAGGTCTCTAGTTTTCAGACATGCACAGGTTTGGTAGGTTTCCCTAGGTGCCGGCTGAGCTAGAGACCAAAATCTACAGGTAGGCACTTCGCAAAAAACACCTCTGTTTTCTTCCAAAAATGTTGATGTTTCCACGTTGCGCTTTGGGGCATTTCCTGTCGCGGGCGCTAGGCCTACCCACACAAGTGAGGTATCATTTTTATCGGGAGACTAGGGGGAACGGTGGGTGGAAGAAAATGTGTGGCTCCTCTCAGATTCCAGAACTTTCTGCCACAGAAATGTGAGTTTTCTAGCCACATTTTGAGGTTTGCAAAGGATTCTGGGTAACAGAACCTGGCCCGAGCCCCGCAAGTCACCCCATCTTGGATTCCCCTCGGTCTCTAGTTTTCAGAAATGCACAGGTTTGGTAGGTTTCCCTAGGTGCCGGCTGAGCTAGAGGCCAAAATTTACAGGTAAGCACTTTGCAAAAAACACCTCTGTTTTCTTCCAAAAATTTGGATGTGTCCACGTTGCGCTTTGGGGCGTTTCCTGTCGCGGGCGCTAGGCCTACCCACACAAGTGAGGTATCATTTTTATCGGGAGACTTGGGGGAACGCTGGGTGGAAGGAAATTTGTGGCTCTTCTCAGAGTCCAGAACTTTCTGCCACAGAAATGTGAGGAACATGTGTTTTTTTAGCCAAATTTTGAGGTTTGCAAAGGATTCTGGGTAACAGAACCTGGTCCGAGCCCCGCAAGTCACCCCTCCTTAGATTCCCCTAGGTCTCTAGTTTTCAGAAATGCACAGGTTTGGTAGGTTTCCCTAGGTGCCGGCTGAGCTAGAGGCCAAAATCTACAGGTCGGCACTTCGCAAAAAACACCTCTGTTTTCTTCCAAAAATTTGGATGTGTCCACGTTGCGCTTTGGGGTGTTTCCTGTCGCGGGCGCTAGGCCTACCCACACAAGTGAGGTATCATTTTTAACGGGAGACTTGGGGGAACGCTGGGTGGAAGGAAATTTGTGGCTCCTCTCAGATTCCAGAACTTTCTGCCACAGAAATGTGAGTAACATGTGTTTTTTTAGCCAAATTTTGAGGTTTTTAAAGGATTCTGGGTAACAGAACCTGGTCCGAGCCCTGCAAGTCACCCCATCTTGGATTCCCCTAGGTCTCTAGTTTTCAGACATGCACAGGTTTGGTAGGTTTCCCTAGGTGCCGGCTGAGCTAGAGACCAAAATCTACAGGTAGGCACTTCGCAAAAAACACCTCTGTTTTCTTCCAAAAATGTTGATGTTTCCACGTTGCGCTTTGGGGCATTTCCTGTCGCGGGCGCTAGGCCTACCCACACAAGTGAGGTATCATTTTTATCGGGAGACTAGGGGGAACGGTGGGTGGAAGAAAATGTGTGGCTCCTCTCAGATTCCAGAACTTTCTGCCACAGAAATGTGAGTTTTCTAGCCACATTTTGAGGTTTGCAAAGGATTCTGGGTAACAGAACCTGGCCCGAGCCCCGCAAGTCACCCCATCTTGGATTCCCCTCGGTCTCTAGTTTTCAGAAATGCACAGGTTTGGTAGGTTTCCCTAGGTGCCGGCTGAGCTAGAGGCCAAAATTTACAGGTAAGCACTTTGCAAAAAACACCTCTGTTTTCTTCCAAAAATTTGGATGTGTCCACGTTGCGCTTTGGGGCGTTTCCTGTCGCGGGCGCTAGGCCTACCCACACAAGTGAGGTATCATTTTTATCGGGAGACTTGGGGGAACGCTGGGTGGAAGGAAATTTGTGGCTCTTCTCAGAGTCCAGAACTTTCTGCCACAGAAATGTGAGGAACATGTGTTTTTTTAGCCAAATTTTGAGGTTTGCAAAGGATTCTGGGTAACAGAACCTGGTCCGAGCCCCGCAAGTCACCCCTCCTTAGATTCCCCTAGGTCTCTAGTTTTCAGAAATGCACAGGTTTGGTAGGTTTCCTAAGGTGCCGGCTGAGCTAGAGGCCAAAATCTACAGGTAGGCACTTTGTAAAAACGCCTCTGTTTTCTTTCAAAAATGTGGATGTGTCCACGTTGCGCTTTGGGGCGTTTCCTGTCACGGGCGCTAGGCCTACCCACACAAGTGAGGTATCATTTTTATCGGGAGACTTGGGGGAACGCTGGTTGGAAGGAAATTTGTGGCTCCTCTCAGATTCCAGAACTTTCTGCCACAGAAATGTGAGCAACATGAGTTTTTTTAGCCAAATTTTGAGGTTTGCAAAGGATTTTGTGTAACAGAACCTGGTCCGAGCCCCGCAAGTCACCCCTCCTTAGATTCCCCTAGGTCTCTAGTTTTCAGAAATGCACAGGTTTGGTAGGTTTCCCTAGGTGCCGGCTGAGCTAGAGGCCAAAATCTACAGGTAGGCACTTCGCAAAAATCACCTCTGTTTTCTTTTAAAAAATTGGATGTGTCCACGTTGCGCTTTGGGGCGTTTCCTGTCGCAGGCGCTAGGCCTACCCACACAAGTGAGGTATCATTTTTATCGGGAGACTTGGGGGAACGCTGGGTGGAAGGAAATTTGTGGCTCCTCTCAGATTCCAGAACTTTCTGCCACAGAAATGTGAGTAACATGTGTTTTTTTAGCCAAATTTTGAGGTTTGCAAAGGATTCTGGGTAACAGAACCTGGTCCGAGCCCCGCAAGTCACCCCATCTTGGATTCCCCTAGGTCTCTAGTTTTCAGAAATGCACAGGTTTGGTAGGTTTCCCTAGGTGCCGGCTGAGCTAGAGGCCAAAATCTACAGGTCCGCACTTCGCAAAAAACACCTCTGTTTTCTTCCAAAAATGTGGATGTGTCCACGTTGCGCTTTGGGGTGTTTCCTGTCGCGAGCGCTAGGCCTACCCACACAAGTGAGGTATCATTTTTATCGGGAGACTTGGGGGAACGCTGGGTGGAAGGAAATTTGTGGCTCCTCTCAGATTCCAGAACTTTCTGCCACAGAAATGTGAGTAAAATGTGTTTTTTTTTTCGCCAAATTTTGAGGTTTTTAAAGGATTCTGGGTAACAGAACCTGGTCCGAGCCCTGCAAGTCACCCCATCTTGGATTCCCCTAGGTCTCTAGTTTTCAGACATGCAAAGGTTTGGTAGGTTTCCCTAGGTGCCGGCTGAGCTAGAGACCAAAATCTACAGGTAGGCACTTCGCAAAAAACACCTCTGTTTTCTTCCAAAAATGTTGATGTTTCCACGTTGCGCTTTGGGGCGTTTCCTGTCGCGGGCGCTAGGCCTACCCACACAAGTGAGGTATCATTTTTATCGGGAGACTTGGGGGAACGGTGGGTGGAAGGAAATTTGTGGCTCCTCTCAGATTCCAGAACTTTCTGCCACAGAAATGTGAGTTTTCTAGCCACATTTTGAGGTTTGCAAAGGATTCTGGGTAACAGAACCTGGCCCGAGCCCTGCAAGTCACCCCATCTTGGATTCCCCTCGATCTCTAGTTTTCAGAAATGCACAGGTTTGGTAGGTTTCCCTAGGTGCCGGCTGAGCTAGAGGCCAAAATCTCCAGGTAAGCACTTTGCAAAAAACACCTCTGTTTTCTTCCAAAAATTTGGATGTGTCCACATTGCTCTTTGGGGCGTTTCCTGTCGCGGGCGCTAGGCCTACCCACACAAGTGAGGTATCATTTTTATCGGGAGACTTGGGGGAACGCTGGGTGGAAGGAAATTTGTGGCTCTTCTCAGATTCCAGAACTTTCTGCCACAGAAATATGAGGAACATGTGTTTTTTTAGCCAAATTTTGAGGTTTGCAAAGGATTCTGGGTAACAGAACCTGGTCCGAGCCCCGCAAGTCACCCCATCTTGGATTCCCCTAGGTCTCTAGTTTTCAGAAATGCACAGGTTTGGTAGGTTTCCCTAGGTGCCGGCTGAGCTAGAGCCCAAAATCTACAGGTAGGCACTTCGCAAAAAAAACCTCTGTTTTCTTCCAAAAATTTGGATCTGTCCACGTTGCGCATTGGGGCGTTTCCTGTCGCGGGCGCTAGGCGTACCCACACAAGTGAGGTATCATTTTTATCGAGAGACTTGGGGGAACGCTGGGTGGAAGGAAATTTGTGGCTCCTCTCAGATTCCAGAACTTTCTGCCACAGAAATGTGAGGAACATGTTTTTTTTTAGCCAAATTTTGAGGTTTGCAAAGGATTCTGGGTAACAGAACCTGGTCCGAGCCCCGCAAGTCACCCCATCTTGGATTCCCCTAGGTCTCTAGTTTTCAGAAATGCACAGGTTTGGTAGGTTTCCCTAGGTGCCGGCTGAGCTAGAGACCAAAATCTACAGGTAGGCACTTCGCAAAAAACACCTCTGTTTTCTTCCAAAAATGTTGATGTTTCCACGTTGCGCTTTGGGGCGTTTCCTGTCGCGGGCGCTAGGCCTACCCACACAAGTGAGGTATCATTTTTATCGGGAGACTTGGGGGAACGGTGGGTGGAAGGAAATTTGTGGCTCCTCTCAGATTCCAGAACTTTCTGCCACAGAAATGTGAGTTTTCTAGCCACATTTTGAGGTTTGCAAAGGATTCTGGGTAACAGAACCTGGCCCGAGCCCTGCAAGTCACCCCATCTTGGATTCCCCTCGGTCTCTAGTTTTCAGAAATGCACAGGTTTGGTAGGTTTCCCTAGGTGCCGGCTGAGCTAGAGGCCAAAATCTACAGGTAAGCACTTTGCAAAAAACACCTCTGTTTTCTTTCAAAAATTTGGATGTGTCCACATTGCTCTTTGGGGCGTTTCCTGTCGCGGGCGCTAGGCCTACCCACACAAGTGAGGTATCATTTTTATCGGGAGACTTGGGGGAACGCTGGGTGGAAGGAAATTTGTGGCTCTTCTCAGATTCCAGAACTTTCTGCCACAGAAATATGAGGAACATGTGTTTTTTTAGCCAAATTTTGAGGTTTGCAAAGGATTCTGGGTAACAGAACCTGGTCCGAGCCCCGCAAGTCACCCCATCTTGGATTCCCCTAGGTCTCTAGTTTTCAGAAATGCACAGGTTTGGTAGGTTTCCCTAGGTGCCGGCTGAGCTAGAGGCCAAAATCTACAGGTAGGCACTTCGCAAAAAAAACCTCTGTTTTCTTCCAAAAATTTGGATCTGTCCACGTTGCTCATTGGGGCGTTTCCTGTCGCGGGCGCTAGGCGTACCCACACAAGTGAGGTATCATTTTTATCGAGAGACTTGGGGGAACGCTGGGTGGAAGGAAATTTGTGGCTCCTCTCAGATTCCAGAACTTTCTGCCACAGAAATGTGAGGAACATGTTTTTTTTTAGCCAAATTTTGAGGTTTGCAAAGTATTCTGGGTAACAGAACCTGGTCCGAGCCCCGCAAGTCACCCCATCTTGGATTCCCCTAGGTCTCTAGTTTTCAGAAATGCACAGGTTTGGTAGGTTTCCCTAGGTGCCGGCTGAGCTAGAGGCCAAAATCTACCTGTAGGCACTTCGCAAAAAACTCCTCTGTTTTCTTCCAAAAATGTGGATGTGTCCACGTTGCGCTTTGGGGCGTTTCCTGTCGCGGGCGGTAGGCCTACCCACACAAGTGGGGTATCATTTTTATCGGGAGACTTGGGGGAACGCTGGGTGGAATGAAATTTGTGGCTCCTCTCAGATTCCAGAACTTTCTGCCACAGAAATGTGAGTTTTCTAGCCACATTTTGAGGTTTGCAAAGGATTCTGGGTAACAGAACCTGGTCCGAGCCCCGCAAGTCACCCCATCTTGGATTCCCCTAGGTCTCTAGTTTTCAGAAATGCACAGGTTTGGTAGGTTTCCCTAGGTGCCGGCTGAGCTAGAGGCCAAAATCTACAGGTAGGCACTTCGCAAAAAACACCTCTGTTTTCTTCCAAAAATCTGGATGTGTCCACGTTGCACTTTGGGGCGTTTCCTGTCGCAGGCGCTAGGCCTACCCACACAAGTGAGGTATAGTTTTTATCGGGAGACTTGGGGGAACGCTGGGTGGAAGGAAATTTGTGGCTCCTCTCAGATTCCAGAACTTTCTGCCACAGAAATGTGAGTAACATGTGTTTTTTTAGCCAAATTTTGAGGTTTGCAAAGGATTCTGGGTAACAGAACCTGGTCCGAGCCCCGCAAGTCACCCCATCTTGGATTCCCCTAGGTCTCTAGTTTTCAGAAATGCACATGTTTGGTAGGTTTCCCTAGGTGCCGGCTGAGCTAGAGGGCAAAATCTACAGGTAGGCACTTCGCAAAAAACACCTCTGTTTTCTTCCAAAAATGTGGATGTGTCCACGTTGCGCTTTGGGGTGTTTCCTGTCGCGGGCGCTAGGCCTACCCACACAAGTGAGGTATCATTTTTATCGGGAGACTAGGGGGAACGCTGGGTGGAAGGAAATTTGTGGCTCCTCTCAGATTCCAGAACTTTCTGCCACAGAAATGTGAGTAACATGTGTTTTTTTAGCCAAACTTTGAGGTTTGCAAAGGATTCTGGGTAACAGAACCTGGTCCGAGCCCCGCAAGTCACCCCATCTTGGATTCCCCTCGGTCTCTAGTTTTCAGAAATGCACAGGTTTGGTAGGTTTCCCTAGGTGCCGGCTGAGCTAGAGGCCAAAATCTACAGGTAGGCACTTCGCAAAAAACACCTCTGTTTTCTTCCAAAAGTTTGGATGTGTCCACGTTGCGCTTTGGGGCGTTTCCTGTCGCAGGCGCTAGGCCTACCCACACAAGTGAGGTATCATTTTTATCAGGAGACTTGGGGGAACGCTGGGTGGAAGGAAATTTGTGGCTCCTCTCAGATTCCAGAACTTTCTGCCACAGAAATGTGAGGAACATGTGTTTTTTTAGCCAAATTTTGAGGTTTGCAAAGGATTCTGGGTAACAGAACCTGGTCCGAGCTCCGCAAGTCACCCCATCTTGGATTCCCCTAGGTCTCTAGTTTTCAGAAATGCACAGGTTTGGTAGGTTTCCCTAGGTGCCGGCTGAGCCAGAGGCCAGAATCTACAGGTAGGCACTTCGCAAAAAAAAACTCTGTTTTCTTCCAAAAATTTGGATGTGTCCACGTTGCGCTTTGGGGCGTTTCCTGTCACGGGCGCTAGGCCTACCCACACAAATGAGGTATCATTTTTATCGGGAGACTTGGGGGAACGCTGGGTGGAAGGAAATTCGTGGCTCCTCTCAGATTCCAGAACTTTCTGCCACAGAAATGTGAGGAACATGTGTTTTTTTAGCCAAATTTTGAGGTTTGCAAAGGATTCTGGGTAACAGAACCTGGTCCGAGCCCCGCAAGTCACCCCATCTTGGATTCCCCTAGGTCTCTAGTTTTCAGAAATGCACAGGTTTGGTAGGTATCCCAAGGTGCCGGCTGAGCTAGAGGCCAAAATCTACAGGTAGGCACTTCGCAAAAAACACCTCTGTTTTCTTCCAAAAATTTGGGTGTGTCCATGTTGCGCTTCGGGGCGTGTCCTGTCGCGGGCGCTAGGCCTACCCACACAAGTGAGGTATCATTTTTATCGGGAGACTTGGGGGAACGCTGGGTGGAAGGAAATTTGTGGCTCCTCTCAGATTCCAGAACTTTCTGCCACAGAAATGTGTGGAACATGTGTTTTTTTAGCCAAATTTTGAGGTTTGCAAAGGATTCTGGGTAACAGAACCTGGTCCGAGCCCCGCAAGTCACCCCATCTTGGATTCCCCTAGGTCTCTAGTTTTCAGAAATGCACAGGTTTGGTAGGTTTCCCTAGGTGCCGGCTGAGCTAGAGGCCAAAATCTACAGGTAGGCACTTCGCTAAAAACACCTCTGTTTTCTTCCAAAAGTTTGGATGTGTCCACGTTGCGCTTTGGGGCGTTTCCTGTCGCAGGCGCTAGGCCTACCCACACAAGTGAGGTATCATTTTTATCAGGAGACTTGGGGGAACGCTGGGTGGAAGGAAATTTGTGGCTCCTCTCAGATTCCAGAACTTTCTGCCACAGAAATGTGAGGAACATGTGTTTTTTTAGCCAAATTTTGAGGTTTGCAAAGGATTCTGGGTAACAGAACCTGGTCCGAGCTCCGCAAGTCACCCCATCTTGGATTCCCCTAGGTCTCTAGTTTTCAGAAATGCACAGGTTTGGTAGGTTTCCCTAGGTGCCGGCTGAGCCAGAGGCCAGAATCTACAGGTAGGCACTTCGCAAAAAAAAACTCTGTTTTCTTCCAAAAATTTGGATGTGTCCACGTTGCGCTTTGGGGCGTTTCCTGTCACGGGCGCTAGGCCTACCCACACAAATGAGGTATCATTTTTATCGGGAGACTTGGGGGAACGCTGGGTGGAAGGAAATTCGTGGCTCCTCTCAGATTCCAGAACTTTCTGCCACAGAAATGTGAGGAACATGTGTTTTTTTAGCCAAATTTTGAGGTTTGCAAAGGATTCTGGGTAACAGAACCTGGTCCGAGCCCCGCAAGTCACCCCATCTTGGATTCCCCTAGGTCTCTAGTTTTCAGAAATGCACAGGTTTGGTAGGTATCCCAAGGTGCCGGCTGAGCTAGAGGCCAAAATCTACAGGTAGGCACTTCGCAAAAAACACCTCTGTTTTCTTCCAAAAATTTGGGTGTGTCCATGTTGCGCTTCGGGGCGTGTCCTGTCGCGGGCGCTAGGCCTACCCACACAAGTGAGGTATCATTTTTATCGGGAGACTTGGGGGAACGCTGGGTGGAAGGAAATTTGTGGCTCCTCTCAGATTCCAGAACTTTCTGCCACAGAAATGTGAGTAACATGTGTTTTTTTAGCCAAATTTTGAGGTTTGCAAAGGATTCTGGGTAACAGAACCTGGTCCGAGCCCCGCAAGTCACCACATCTTGGATTCCCCTAGGACTCTAGTTTTCAGAAATGCACAGGTTTGGTAGGTTTCCCTAGGTGCCGGCTGAGCTAGAGGCCAAAATCTACAGGTAGGCACTTCGCAAAAAACACCTCTGTTTTCTTCCAAAAATTTGGATGTGTCCACGTTGCACTTTGGGGCGTTTCCTGTCGCGGGCGCTAGGCCTACCCACACAAGTGAGGTATCATTTTTATCAGGAGACTTGGGGGAACGCTGAGTGGAAGGAAATTTGTGGCTCCTCTCAGATTCCAGAACTTTCTACCACAGAAATGTGAATAACATGTGTTTTTTTAGCCAAATTTTGAGGTTTGTAAAGGATTCTGGGTAACAGAACCTGGTCCGAGCCCCGCAAGTCACCCCATCTTGGATTCCCCTAGGTCTCTAGTTTTCAGAAATGCACAGGTTTGGTAGGTTTCCCTTTGTGCCGGCTGAGCTAGAGGCCAAAATCTACAGGTAGGCACTTCGCAAAAAACACCTCTGTTTTCTTCCAAAAATGTGGATGTGTCCACGTTGCGCTTTGGGGTGTTTCCTGTCGCGGGTGCTAGGCCTACCCACACAAGTGAGGTATCATTTTTATCGGGAGACTTGGGGAAACGCTCGGTGGAAGGAAATTTGTGGCTCCTCTCAGATTCCAGAACTTTCTGCCACAGAAATGTGAGGAACATGTGTTTTTTTAGCCAAATTTTGAGGTTTGCAAAGGATTTTGGGTAACAGAACCTGGTCCGAGCCCCGCAAGTCACCCCATCTTGGATTCCCCTAGGTCTCTAGTTTTCAGAAATGCACAGGTTTGGTAGGTTTCCCTAGGTGGCGGCTGAGCTAGAGGCCAAAATCTACAGGTAGGCACTTCGCAAAAATCACCTCTGTTTTCTTTAAAAAATTGGAGGTGTCCACGTTGCGCTTTGGGGCGTTTCCTGTCGCAGGCGCTAGGCCTACCCACACAAGTGAGGTATAATTTTTATCGGGAGACTTGGGGGAACGCTGGGTGGAAGGAAATTTGTGGCTCCTCTCAGATTCCAGAACTTTCTGCCACAGAAATGTGAGTAACATGTGTTTTTTTAGCCAAATTTTGAGGTTTGCAAAGGATTCTGGGTAACAGAACCTGGTCCGAGCCCCGCAAGTCACCCCATCTTGGATTCCCCTAGGTCTCTAGTTTTCAGAAATGCACAGGTTTGGTAGGTT
The DNA here is from genome assembly GCF_031143425.1 of Pleurodeles waltl. Classification (NCBI taxonomy): domain Eukaryota; kingdom Metazoa; phylum Chordata; class Amphibia; order Caudata; family Salamandridae; genus Pleurodeles; species Pleurodeles waltl. The sequence continues at coordinate 367,610,828 of NC_090444.1, read as the reverse complement.
TCCCTAGGTGCCGGCTGAGCTAGAGGGCAAAATCTACAGGTAGGCACTTCGCAAAAAACACCTCTGTTTTCTTCCAAAAATATGGATGTGTCCACGTTGCGCTTTGGGGTGTTTCCTGTCGCGGGCGCTAGGCCTACCCGCACAAGTGAGGTATCATTTTTATCGGGAGACTTGGGGGAACGCTGGGTGGAAGGAAATTTGTGGCTCCTCTCAGATTCCAGAACTTTCTGCCACAGAAATGTGAGGAACATGTGTTTTTTTAGCCAAATTTTGAGGTTTGCAAAGGATTCTGGGTAACAGAACCTGGTCCGAGCCCCGCAAATCACCACATCTTGGATTCCCCTAGGACTCTAGTTTTCAGAAATGCACAGGTTTGGTAGGTTTCCCTAGGTGCCGGCTGAGCTAGAGGGCAAAATCTACAGGTAGGCACTTCGCAAAAAACACCTCTGTTTTCTTCCAAAAATTTGGATGTGTCCACGTTGCGCTTTGGGGTGTTTCCTGTCGCGGGTGCTAGGCCTACCCACACAAGTGAGGTATCATTTTTATCGGGAGACTTGGGGAAACGCTGGGTGGAAGGAAATTTGTGGCTCCTCTCAGATTCCAGAACTTTCTGCCACAGAAATGTGAGGAACATGTGTTTTTTTAGCCAAATTTTGAGGTTTGCAAAGGATTTTGGGAAACAGAACCTGGTCCGAGCCCCGCAAGTCACCCCATCTTGGATTCCCCTAGGTCTCTAGTTTTCAGAAATGCACAGGTTTGGTAGGTTTCCCTAGGTGGCGGCTGAGCTAGAGGCCAAAATCTACAGGTAGGCACTTCCCACAAATCACCTCTGTTTTCTTTAAAAAATTGGAGGTGTCCACGTTGCGCTTTGGGGCGTTTCCTGTCGCAGGCGCTAGGCCTACCCACACAAGTGAGGTATCATTTTTATCGGGAGACTTGGGGGAACGCTGGGTGGAAGGAAATTTGTGGCTCCTCTCAGATTCCAGAACTTTCTGCCACAGAAATGTGAGTAACATGTGTTTTTTTAGCCAAATTTTGAGGTTTGCAAAGGATTCTGGGTAACAGAACCTGGTCCGAGCCCCGCAAGTCACCCCATCTTGGATTCCCCTAGGTCTCTAGTTTTCAGAAATGCACAGGTTTGGTAGGTTTCCCTAGGTGCCGGCTGAGCTAGAGGGCAAAATCTACAGGTAGGCACTTCGCAAAAAACTCCTCTGTTTTCTTCCAAAAATATGGATGTGTCCACGTTGTGCTTTGGGGTGTTTCCTGTCGCGGGCGCTAGGCCTACCCGCACAAGTGAGGTATTATTTTTATCGGGAGACTTGGGGGAACGCTGGGTGGAAGGAAATTTGTGGCTCCTCTCAGATTCCAGAACTTTCTGCCACAGAAATGTGAGTAACATGTGTTTTTTTAGCCAAATTTTGATGTTTGCAAAGGATTCTGGGTAACACAACCTGGTCCGAGCCCCGCAAGTCACCCCATCTTGGATTCCCCTAGGTCTCTAGTTTTCAGAAATGCACAGGTTTGGTAGGTTTCCCTAGGTGCCGGCTGAGCTAGAGGGCAAAATCTACAGGTAGGCACTTCGCAAAAAACACCTCTGTTTTCTTCCAAAAATTTGGATGTGTCCACGTTGCGCTTTGGGGTGTTTCCTGTCGCGGGCGCTAGGCCTACCCGCACAAGTGAGGTATCATTTTTATCGGGAGACTTGGGGGAACGCTGGGTGGAAGGAAATTTGTGGCTCCTCTCAGATTCCAGAACTTTCTGCCACAGAAATGTGAGTAACATGTGTTTTTTTAGCCAAATTTTGATGTTTGCAAAGGATTCTGGGTAACAGAACCTGGTCCGAGCCCCGCAAGTCACCCCATCTTGGATTCCCCTAGGTCTCTAGTTTTCAGAAATGCACAGGTTTGGTAGGTTTCCATAGGTGCCGGCTGAGCTAGAGGCCAAAATCTACAGGTAGGCACTTCGCAAAAAAACACCTCTGTTTTCTTCCAAAAATTTGGATGTGTCTACGTTGCGCTTTGGGGCGTTTCCTGTCGCGGGCGCTAGGCCTACCCACACAAGTGAGGTATCATTTTTATCGGGAGACTTGGGGAAACGCTGGGTGGAAGGAAATTTGTGGCTCCTCTCAGATTCCAGAACTTTCTGCCACAGAAATGTGAGGAACATGTGTTTTTTTAGCCAAATTTTGAGGTTTGCAAAGGATTCTGGGTAACAGAACCTGGTCTGAGCCCCGCAAGTCACCCCATCTTGGATTCCCCTAGGTCTCTAGTTTTCAGAAATGCACAGGTTTGGTAGGTTTCCCTAGGTGCCGGCTGAGCTAGAGGCCAAAATCTACAGGTAGGCACTTCGCAAAAAACACCTCTGTTTTCTTCCCAAAATTTGGATGTGTCCACGTTGCGCTTTGGGGCGTTTCCTGTCGCGTGCGCTAGGCCTACCCACACAAGTGAGGTATCATTTTTATCGGGAGACTTGGGGGAACGCTGGGTGGAAGGAAATTCGTGGCTCCTCTCAGATTCCAGAACTTTCTGCCACAGAAATGTGAGGAACATGTGTTTTTTTAGCCAAATTTTGAGGTTTGCAAAGGATTCTGGGTAACAGAACCTGGTCCGAGCCCCGCAAGTCACCCCTCCTTAGATTCCCCTAGGTCGCTAGTTTTCAGAAATGCACAGGTTTGGTAGGTTTTCCTAGGTTCCGGCTGAGCTAGAGGGTAAAATCTACAGGTAGGCACTTCGCAAAAAACACCTCTGTTTTCTTCCAAAAATTTGGATGTGTCCACGTTGCGCTTTGGGGTGTTTCCTGTCGCGGGCGCTAGGCCTACCACACAAATGAGGTATCATTTTTATCGGGAGACTTGGGGGAACGCTGGATGGAAGGAAATTTGTGGCTCCTCTCAGATTCCAGAACTTTCTGCCACAGAAATGTGAGGAACATGTGTTTTTTTAGCCAAATTTTGAGGTTTGCAAAGGATGCTGGGTAACAGAACCTGGTCCGAGCCCTGCAAGTCACCCCATCTTGGATTCCCCTAGGTCTCTAGTTTTTTTCATAAATGCACAGGTTTGGTAGGTTTCCCTAGGAAATTTGTGGCTCCTCTCAGATTCCAGAACTTTCTGCCACAGAAATGTGAGGAACATGTGTTTTTTTAGCCAAATTTTGAGGTTTGCAAAGGATTCTGGGTAACAGAACCTGGTCCGAGCCCCGCAAGTCACCCCATATTGGATTCCCCTAGGTCTCTAGTTTTCAGAAATGCACAGGTTTGGTAGGTTTCCCTAGGTGCCGGCTGAGCTAGAGGCCAAAATCTACAGGTAGGCACTTCGCAAAAAACACCTCTGTTTTCTTCCCAAAATTTGGATGTGTCCACGTTGCGCTTTGGGGCGTTTCCTGTCGCGTGCGCTAGGCCTACCCACACAAGTGAGGTATCATTTTTATCGGGAGACTTGGGGGAACGCTGGGTGGAAGGAAATTTGTGGCTCCTCTCAGATTCCAGAACTTTCTGCCACAGAACTGTGAGGTACATGTGTTTTTTAATCCAAATTTTGAGGTTTGCAAAGAATTCTGGGTAACAGAACCTGGTCCGAGCCCCGCAAGTCACCCCTCCTTAGATTCCCCTAGGTCTCTAGTTTTCAGAAATGCACAGGTTTGGTAGATTTCCCTAGGTGCCGGCTGAGCTAGAGGCCAAAATCTACAGGTAGGCACATCGCAAAAAACACCTCTGTTTTCTTCCAAAAATTTGGATGTGTCCACGTTGCGCTTTGGGGAGTGTCCCGTCGCGGGCGCTAGGCCTACCCACACAAGTGAGGTATCATTTTTATCGGGAGACTTGGGGGAACGCTGGGTGGAAGGAAATTTGTGGCTCCTCTCAGATTCCAGAACTTACTGCCACAGTAATGTGAGTTTTCTTGCCACATTTTGAGGTTTGCAAAGGATTCTGGGTAACAGAACCTGGTCCGAGCCCCGCAAGTCACCCCTCCTTAGATTCCCCTAGGTCTCTAGTTTTCAGAAATGCACAGGTTTGGTAGGTTTCCCTAGGTGCCGGCTGAGCTAGAGGCCAAAATCTACAGGTAGGCACTTCGCAAAAATCACCTCTGTTTTCTTTTAAAACATTTTATGTGTCCACGTTGCGCTTTGGGGCGTTTCCTGTCGCAGGCGCTAGGCCTACCCACACAAGTGAGGTATCATTTTTATCGGGAGACTTGGGGGAACGCTGGGTGGAAGGAAATTTGTGGCTCCTCTCAGATTCCAGAACTTTCTGCCACAGAAATCTGAGTAACATGTGTTTTTTTAGCCAAATTTTGAGGTTTGCAAAGGATTCTGGGTAACAGAACCTGGTCCGAGCCCCGCACGTCACCCCATCTTGGATTCCCCTAGGTCTCTAGTTTTTAGAAATGCACAGGTTTGGTAGGTTTCCCTAGGTGCCGGCTGAGCTAGAGGCCAAAATCTACAGGTAGGCACTTCGCAAAAATCACCTCTGTTTTCTTTTAAAAAATTTGATGTGTCCACGTTGCGCTTTGGGGCATTTCCTGTCGCAGGCGCTAGACCTACCCACACAAGTGAGGTATCATTTTTATCGGGAGACTTGGGGGAACGCCGGGTGGAAGGAAATTTGTGGCTCCTCTCAGATTCCAGAACTTTCTGCCACAGAAATGTGAGGAACATGTGTTTTTTTAGCCAAATTTTGAGGTTTGCAAAGGATTCTGGGTAACAGAACCTGGTCCGAGCCCCGCAAGTCACCCCTCCTTAGATTCCCCTAGGTCTCTAGTTTTCAGAAATGCACAGGTTTGGTAGGTTTCCCTAGGTGCCGGCTGATCTTGAGGCCAAAATCTACAGGTAGGCACTTTGCAAAAATGCCTCTGTTTTCTTTAAAAAATTTGGATGTGTCCACGTTGCGCTTTGGGGCGTTTCCTGTCACGGGCGCTAGGCCTACCCACACAAGTGAGGTATCATTTTTATCGGGAGACTTGGGGGAACGCTGGGTGGAAGGAAATTTGTGGCTCCTCTCAGATTCCAGAACTTTCTGCCACAGAAATGTGAGCTACATGAGTTTTTTTAGCCAAATTTTGAGGTTTGCAAAGGATTTTGGGTAACAGAACCTGGTCCGAGCCCCGCAAGTCACCCCATCTTGGATTCCCCTAGGTCTCTAGTTTTCAGAAATGCACAGGTTTGGTAGATTTCCCTAGGTGCCGGCTGAGCTAGAGGCCAAAATCTACAGGTAGGCACATCGCAAAAAACACCTCTGTTTTCTTCCAAAAATTTGGATGTGTCCACGTTGCGCTTTGGGGAGTGTCCCGTCGCGGGCGCTAGGCCTACCCACACAAGTGAGGTATCATTTTTATCGGGAGACTTGGGGGAACGCTGGGTGGAAGGAAATTTGTGGCTCCTCTCAGATTCCAGAACTTACTGCCACAGTAATGTGAGTTTTCTTGCCACATTTTGAGGTTTGCAAAGGATTCTGGGTAACAGAACCTGGTCCGAGCCCCGCAAGTCACCCCTCCTTAGATTCCCCTAGGTCTCTAGTTTTCAGAAATGCACAGGTTTGGTAGGTTTCCCTAGGTGCCGGCTGAGCTAGAGGCCAAAATCTACAGGTAGGCACTTCGCAAAAATCACCTCTGTTTTCTTTTAAAACATTTTATGTGTCCACGTTGCGCTTTGGGGCGTTTCCTGTCGCAGGCGCTAGGCCTACCCACACAAGTGAGGTATCATTTTTATCGGGAGACTTGGGGGAACGCTGGGTGGAAGGAAATTTGTGGCTCCTCTCAGATTCCAGAACTTTCTGCCACAGAAATCTGAGTAACATGTGTTTTTTTAGCCAAATTTTGAGGTTTGCAAAGGATTCTGGGTAACAGAACCTGGTCCGAGCCCCGCACGTCACCCCATCTTGGATTCCCCTAGGTCTCTAGTTTTTAGAAATGCACAGGTTTGGTAGGTTTCCCTAGGTGCCGGCTGAGCTAGAGGCCAAAATCTACAGGTAGGCACTTCGCAAAAATCACCTCTGTTTTCTTTTAAAAAATTTGATGTGTCCACGTTGCGCTTTGGGGCATTTCCTGTCGCAGGCGCTAGGCCTACCCACACAAGTGAGGTATCATTTTTATCGGGAGACTTGGGGGAACGCCGGGTGGAAGGAAATTTGTGGCTCCTCTCAGATTCCAGAACTTTCTGCCACAGAAATGTGAGGAACATGTGTTTTTTTAGCCTAATTTTGAGGTTTGCAAAGGATTCTGGGTAACAGAACCTGGTCCGAGCCCCGCAAGTCACCCCTCCTTAGATTCCCCTAGGTCTCTAGTTTTCAGAAATGCACAGGTTTGGTAGGTTTCCCTAGGTGCCGGCTGATCTTGAGGCCAAAATCTACAGGTAGGCACTTTGCAAAAATGCCTCTGTTTTCTTTCAAAAATTTGGATGTGTCCACGTTGCGCTTTGGGGCGTTTCCTGTCACGGGCGCTAGGCCTACCCACACAAGTGAGGTATCATTTTTATCGGGAGACTTGGGGGAACGCTGGGTGGAAGGAAATTTGTGGCTCCTCTCAGATTCCAGAACTTTCTGCCACAGAAATGTGAGCTACATGAGTTTTTTTAGCCAAATTTTGAGGTTTGCAAAGGATTTTGGGTAACAGAACCTGGTCCGAGCCCCGCAAGTCACCCCATCTTGGATTCCCCTAGGTCTCTAGTTTTCAGAAATGCACAGGTTTGGTAGGTTTCCCTAGGTGCCGGCTGAGCTAGAGGCCAAAATCTACAGGTAGGCACTTCGCAAAAATCACCTCTGTTTTCTTTTAAAAATTGGATGTGTCCACGTTGCGCTTTGGGGCGTTTCCTGTCGCAGGCGCTAGGCCTACCCACACAAGTGAGGTATCATTTTTATCGGGAGACTTGGGGGAACGCTGGGTGGAAGGAAATTTGTGGCTCCTCTCAGATTCCAGAACTTTCTGCCACAGAAATGTGAGTAACATGCGTTTTTTTAGCCAAATTTTGAGGTTTGCAAAGGATTCTGGGTAACAGAACCTGGTCCGAGCCCCGCAAGTCACCCCATCTTGGATTCCCCTAGGTCTCTAGTTTTCAGAAATGCACAGGTTTGGTAGGTTTCCCTAGGTGCCGGCTGAGCTAGAGGCCAAAATCTACAGGTCGGCACTTCGCAAAAAACACCTCTGTTTTCTTCCAAAAATTTGGATGTGTCCACGTTGCGCTTTGGGGTGTTTCCTGTCGCGGGCGCTAGGCCTACCCACACAAGTGAGGTATCATTTTTATCGGGAGACTTGGGGGAACGCTGGGTGGAAGGAAATTTGTGGCTCCTCTCAGATTCCAGAACTTTCTGCCACAGAAATGTGAGTAACATGTGTTTTTTTAGCCAAATTTTGAGGTTTGCAAAGGATTCTGTGTAACAGAACCTGGTCCGAGCCCTGCAAGTCACCCCATCTTGGATTCCCCTAGGTCTCTAGTTTTCAGACATGCACAGGTTTGGTAGGTTTCCATAGGTGCCGGCTGAGCTAGAGACCAAAATCTACAGGTAGGCACTTCGCAAAAAACACCTCTGTTTTCTTCCAAAAATGTTGATGTTTCCACGTTGCGCTTTGGGGCGTTTCCTGTCGCGGGCGCTAGGCCTACCCACACAAGTGAGGTATCATTTTTATCAGGAGACTTGGGGGAACGGTGGGTGGAAGGAAATTTGTGGCTCCTCTCAGATTCCAGAACTTTCTGCCACAGAAATGTGAGTTTTCTAGCCACATTTTGAGGTTTGCAAAGGATTCTGGGTAACAGAACCTGGCTCGAGCCCCGCAAGTCACCCCATCTTGGATTCCCCTCGGTCTCTAGTTTTCAGAAATGCACAGGTTTGGTAGGTTTCCCTAGGTGCCGGCTGAGCTAAAGGCCAAAATCTACAGGTAGGCACTTCGCAAAAAACACCTCTGTTTTCTTCCAAAAATGTGGATGTGTCCACGTTGCGCTTTGGGGCGTTTCCTGTCGCGGGCGCTAGGCCTACCCACACAAGTGAGGTATCATTTTTATCGGGAGACTTAGGGGAACGCTGGGTGGAAGGAAATTTGTGGCTCCTCTCAGATTCCAGAACTTTCTGCCACAGAAATGTGAGTTTTCTTGCCACATTTTGAGGTTTGCAAAGGATTCTGGGTAACAGAACCTGGTCCGAGCCCCGCAAGTCACCCCATCTTGGATTCCCCTAGGTCTCTAGTTTTCAGAAATGCACAGGTTTGGTAGGTTTCCCTAGGTGCCGGCTGAGCTAGAGGCCAAAATCTACAGGTAGGCACTTCGCAAAAAACTCCTCTGTTTTCTTCCAAAAATGTGGATGTGTCCACGTTGCGCTTCGGGGCGTTTCCTGTCGCGGGCGCTAGGCCTACCCACACAAGTGAGGTATCATTTTTATCGGGAGACTTGGGGGAACGCTGAGTGGAATTAAATTTGTGGCTTCTCTCAGATTCCAGAACTTTCTGCCACAGAAATGTGAGTTTTCTAGCCAAATTTTGAGGTTTGCAAAGGATTCTGGGTAACAGAACCTGGTCCGAGCCCCGCAAGTCACCCCTCCTTAGATTCCTCTAGGTCTCTAGTTTTCAGAAATGCACAGGTTTGGTAGGTTTCCCTAGGTGCCGGCTGAGCTAGAGGCCAAAATCTACAGGTAGGCACTTTGCAAAAACGCCTCTGTTTTCTTTCAAAAATTTGGATGTGTCCACGTTGCGCTTTGGGGCGTTTCCTGTCACGGGCGCTAGGCCTACCCACACAAGTGAGGTATCATTTTTATCGGGAGACTTGGGGAAACGCTGGGTGGAAGGAAATTTGTGGCTCCTCTCAGATTCCAGAACTTTCTGCCACAGAAATGTGAGCAACATGAGTTTTTTTAGCCAAATTTTGAGGTTTGCAAAGGATTTTGGGTAACAGAACCTGGTCCGAGCCCAAGCAAGTCACCCCATCTTGGATTCCCCTAGGTCTCTAGTTTTCAGAAATGCACAGGTTTGGTAGGTTTCCCTAGGTGCCGGCTGAGCTAGAGGCCAAAATCTGCAGGTAGGCACTTCGCAAAAAACACCTCAGTTTTCTTCCCAAAATTTGGATGTGTCCACGTTGCGCTTTGGGGCGTTTACTGTCGCGTGCGCTAGGCCTACCCACACAAGTGAGGTATCATTTTTATCGGGAGACTTGGGGGAACGCTGGGTGGAAGGAAATTTGTGGCTCCTCTCAGATTCCAGAACTTTCTGCCACAGAAATGTGAGGAACATGTGTTTTTTAATCCAAATTTTGAGGTTTGCAAAGAATTCTGGGTAACAGAACCTGGTCCGAGCCCCGCAAGTCACCCCTCCTTAGATTCCCCTAGGTCTCTAGTTTTCAGAAATGCACAGGTTTGGTAGGTTTCCCTAGGTGCCGGCTGAGCTAGAGGCCAAAATCTACAGGTAGGCACATCGCAAAAAACACCTCTGTTTTCTTCCAAAAATGTGGATGTGTCCACGTTGCGCTTTGGGGCGTGTGCCGTCGCGGGCTCTAGGCCTACCCACACAAGTGAGGTATCATTTTTATCGGGAGACTTGGGGGAACGCTGGGTGGAAGGAAATTTGTGGCTCCTCTCAGATTCCAGAACTTTCTGCCACAGAAATGTGAGGAACATGTGTTTTTTTAGCCAAATTTTGAGGTTTGCAAAGGATTCTGGGTAACAGAACCTGGTCCGAGCCCCGCAAGTCACCCCTCCTTAGATTCCCCTAGGTCTCTAGTTTTCAGAAATGCACAGGTTTGGTAGGTTTCCCTAGGTGCCGGCTGAGCTAGAGGCCAAAATCTACAGGTAGGCACTTCGCAAAAATCACCTCTGTTTTCTTTTAAAAAAATTTATGTGTCCACGTTGCGCTTTGGGGCGTTTCCTGTCGCAGGCGCTAGGCCTACCCACACAAGTGAGGTATCATTTTTATCGGGAGACTTGGGGGAACGCTGGGTGGAAGGAAATTTGTGGCTCCTCTCAGATTCCAGAACTTTCTGCCACAGAAATCTGAGTAACATGTGTTTTTTTAGCCAAATTTTGAGGTTTGCAAAGGATTCTGGGTAACAGAACCTGGTCCGAGCCCCGCACGTCACCCCATCTTGGATTCCCCTAGGTCTCTAGTTTTTAGAAATGCACAGGTTTGGTAGGTTTCCCTAGGTGCCGGCTGAGCTAGAGGCCAAAATCTACAGGTAGGCACTTCGCAAAAATCACCTCTGTTTTCTTTTAAAAAATTTGATGTGTCCACGTTGCGCTTTGGGGCGTTTCCTGTCGCAGGCGCTAGGCCTACCCACACAAGTGAGGTATCATTTTTATCGGGAGACTTGGGGGAACGCTGGGTGGAAGGAAATTTGTGGCTCCTCTCAGATTCCAGAACTTTCTGCCACAGAAATGTGAGTAACATGTGTTTTTTTAGCCAAATTTTGAGGTTTGCAAAGGATTCTGGGTAACAGAACCTGGTCCGAGCCCCGCAAGTCACCCCATCTTGGATTCCTCTAGGTCTCTAGTTTTCAGAAATGCACAGGTTTGGTAGGTTTCCCTAGGTGCCGGCAGAGCTAGAGGCCAAAATCTACAGGTAGGCACTTCGCAAAAAACACCTCTGTTTTCTTCCAAAAATTTGGATGTGCCCACGTTGCGCTTCGGGGCGTGTCCTGTCGCGGGCGCTAGGCCTACCCACACAAGTGAGGTATCATTTTTATCGGGAGACTTGGGGGAACGCCGGGTGGAAGGAAATTTGTGGCTCCTCTCAGATTCCAGAACTTTCTGCCACAGAAATGTGAGGAACATGTGTTTTTTTAGCCAAATTTTGAGGTTTGCAAAGGATTCTGGGTAACAGAACCTGGTCCGAGCCCCGCAAGTCACCCCTCCTTAGATTCCCCTAGGTCTCTAGTTTTCAGAAATGCACAGGTTTGGTAGGTTTCCCTAGGTGCCGGCTGAGCTAGAGGCCAAAATCTACAGGTAGGCACTTTGCAAAAATGCCTCTGTTTTCTTTCAAAAATTTGGATGTTTCCACTTTGCGCTTTGGGGCGTTTCCTGTCACGGGCGCTAGGCCTACCCACACAAGTGATGTATCATTTTTATCGGGAGACTTGGGGGAACGCTGGGTGGAAGGAAATTTGTGGCTCCTCTCAGATTCCAGAACTTTCTGCCACAGAAATGTGAGCTACCTGAGTTTTTTTAGCCAAATTATGAGGTTTGCAAAGGATTTTGGGTAACAGATCCTGGTCCGAGCCCCGCAAGTCACCCCATCTTGGATTCCCCTAGGTCTCTAGTTTTCAGAAATGCACAGGTTTGGTAGGTTTCCCTAGGTGCCGGCTGAGCTAGAGGCCAAAATCTACAGGTCGGCACTTCGCAAAAAACACCTCTGTTTTCTTCCAAAAATTTGGATGTGTCCACGTTGCGCTTTGGGGTGTTTCCTGTCGCGGGCGCTAGGCCTACCCACACAAGTGAGGTATCATTTTTATCGGGAGACTTGGGGGAACGCTGGGTGGAAGGAAATTTGTGGCTCCTCTCAGATTCCAGAACTTTCTGCCACAGAAATGTGAGTAACATGTGTTTTTTTAGCCAAATTTTGAGGTTTGCAAAGGATTCTGGGTAACAGAACCTGGTCCGAGCCCTGCAAGTCACCCCATCTTGGATTCCCCTAGGTCTCTAGTTTTCAGACATGCACAGGTTTGGTAGGTTTCCCTAGGTGCCGGCTGAGCTAGAGACCAAAATCTACAGGTAGGCACTTCGCAAAAAACACCTCTGTTTTCTTCCAAAAATGTTGATGTTTCCACGTTGCGCTTTGGGGCGTTTCCTGTCGCGGGCGCTAGGCCTACCCACACAAGTGAGGTATCATTTTTATCAGGAGACTTGGGGGAACAGTGGGTGGAAGGAAATTTGTGGCTCCTCTCAGATTCCAGAACTGTCTGCCACAGAAATGTGAGTTTTCTAGCCACATTTTGAGGTTTGCAAAGGATTCTGGGTAACAGAACCTGGCTCGAGCCCCGCAAGTCACCCCATCTTGGATTCCCCTCGGTCTCTAGTTTTCAGAAATGCACAGGTTTGGTAGGTTTCCCTAGGTGCCGGCTGAGCTAGAGGCCAAAATCTACAGGTAGGCACTTCGCAAAAAACACCTCTGTTTTCTTCCAAAAATGTGGATGTGTCCACGTTGCGCTTTGGAGCGTTTCCTGTCGCGGGCACTAGGCCTACCCACACAAGTGAGGTATCATTTTTATCGGGAGACTTGGGGGAACGCTGGGTGGAAGGAAATTTGTGGCTCCTCTCAGATTCCAGAACTTTCTGCCACAGAAATGTGAGTTTTCTAGCCACATTTTGAGGTTTGCAAAGGATTCTGGGTAACAGAACCTGGCTCGAGCCCTGCAAGTCACCCCTCCTTAGATTCCCCTAGGTCCCTAGTTTTCAGAAATGCACAGGTTTGGTAGGTTTCCCTAGGTGCCGGCTGAGCTAGAGGCCAAAATCTACAGGTAGGCACTTTGCAAAAACGCCTCTGTTTTCTTTCAAAAATTTGGATGTGTCCACGTTGCGCTTTGGGGCGTTTCCTGTCACGGGCGCTAGGCCTACCCACACAAGTGAGGTATCATTTTTATCGGGAGACTTGGGGAAACGCTGGGTGGAAGGAAATTTGTGGCTCCTCTCAGATTCCAGAACTTTCTGCCACAGAAATGTGAGTAACATGTGTTTTTTTAGCCAAATTTTGAGGTTTGCAAAGGATTCTGGGTAACAGAACCTGGTCCGATCCCCGCAAGTCACCCCATCTTGGATTCCCCTAGGTCTCTAGTTTTCAGAAATGCACAGGTTTGGTAGGTTTCCCTAGGTGCCGGCTGAGCTAGAGGCCAAAATCTACAGGTAGGCACTTCGCAAAAAACACCTCTGTTTTCTTCCAAAAATTTGGATGTGTCCACGTTGCGCTTTGGGGCGTTTCCTGTCACGGGCGCTAGGCCTACCCACACAAGTGAGGTATCATTTTTATCGGGAGACTTGGGGGAACGCTGGGTGGAAGGAAATTTGTGGCTCCTCTCAGATTCCAGAACTTTCTGCCACAGAAATGTGAGTAACATGTGTTTTTTTAGCCAAATTTTGAGGTTTGCAAAGGATTCTGGGTAACAGAACCTGGTCCGAGCCCCGCAAGTCACCCCATCTTGGATTCCCCTAGGTCTCTAGGTTTTAGAAATGCACAGGTTTGGTAGGTTTCCCTAGGTGCCGGCTGAGCTAGATGCCAGAATCTACAGGTAGGCACTTCGCAAAAAACACCTCTGTTTTCTTCCAAAAATTTGGATGTGTCCACGTTGCGCTTTGGGGCGTTTCCTGTCACGGGCGCTAGGCCTACCCACACAAGTGAGGTATCATTTTTATCGGGAGACTTGGGGGAACGCTGGGTGGAAGGAAATTTGTGGCTCCTCTCAGATTCCATAACTTTCTGCCACAGAAATGTGAGGAACATGTGTTTTTTTAGCCAAATTTTGAGGTTTGCAAAGGATTCTGGGTAACAGAACCTGGTCCGAGCCCCGCAAGTCACCCCATCTTGGATTTCCCTAGGTCTCTAGTTTTCAGAAATGCACAGGTTTGGTAGGTTTCCATAGGTGCCGGCTGAGCTAGAGACCAAAATCTACAGGTAGGCACTTCGCAAAAAACACCTCTGTTTTCTTCCAAAAATTTGGATGTGTCCACGTTGCGCTTCGGGGCGTGTCCTGTCGCGGGCGCTAGGCCTACCCACACAAGTGAGGTATCATTTTTATCGGGAGACTTGGGGGAACGCTGGGTGGAAGGAAATTTGTGGCTCCTCTCAGATTCCAGAACTTTCTGACACAGAAATGTGAGTAACATGTGTTTTTTTAGCCAAATTTTGAGGTTTGCAAAGGATTCTAGGTAACAGAACCTGGTCCGAACCCCGCAAGTCACCCCTCCTTAGATTCCCCTAGGTCTCTACTTTTCAGAAATGCACAGGTTTGGTAGGTTTCCCTGGGTGCCGGCTGGGCTAGAGGCCAAAATCTGCAGGTAGGCACTTCGCAAAAATCACCTCTGTTTTCTTTTAAAAAATTGGATGTGTCCACGTTGCGCTTTGGGGCGTTTCCTGTCGCAGGCGCTAGGCCTACGAACACAAGTGAGGTATCATTTTTATCGGGAGACTTGGGGGAACGCTGGGTGGAAGGAAATTTGTGGCTCCTCTCAGATTCCAGAACTTTCTGCCACAGAAATGTGAGTAACATGTGTTTTTTTAGCCAAATTTTGAGGTTTGCAAAGGATTCTGGGTAACAGAACCTGGTCCGAGCCCCGCAAGTCACCCCATCTTGGATTCCCCTAGGTCTCTAGTTTTCAGAAATGCACAGGTTTGGTAGGTTTCCCTAGGTGCCGGCTGAGCTAGAGGGCAAAATCTACAGGTAGGCACTTCGCAAAAAACACCTCTGTTTTCATCCAAAAATTTGGATGTGTCCATGTTGCGCTTTGGGGTGTTTCCTGTCGCGGGCGCTAGGCCTACCCGCACAAGTGAGGTATCATTTTTATCGGGAGACTTGGGGGAACGCTGGGTGGAAGGTAATTTGTGGCTCCTCTCAGATTCCAGAACTTTCTGCCACAGAAATGTGAGTAACATGTATTTTTTTAGCCAAATTTTGAGGTTTGCAAAGGATTCTGGGTAACAGAACCTGGTCCGAGCCCCGCAAGTCACCCCATCTTGGATTCCCCTAGGTCTCTAGTTTTCAGAAATGCACAGGTTTGGTAGGTTTCCCTAGGTGCCGGCTGAGCTAGAGGCCAAAATCTACAGGTAGGCACTTTGCAAAAACGCCTCTGTTTTCTTTCAAAAATTTGGATGTGTCCACGTTGCGCTTTGGGGCGTTTCCTGTCACGGGCGCTAGGCCTACCCACACAAGTGAGGTATCATTTTTATCGGGAGACTTGGGGGAACGCTGGGTGGAAGGAAATTTGTGGCTCCTCTCAGATTCCAGAACTTTCTGCCACAGAAATTTGATCAACATGAGTTTTTTTAACCAAATTTTGAGGTTTGCAAAGGATTTTGGGTAACAGAACCTGGTCCGAGCCCCGCAAGTCACCCCATCTTGGATTCCCCTAGGTCTCTAGTTTTCAGAAATGCACAGGTTTGGTAGGTTTCCCTAGGTGCCGGCTGAGCTAGAGGCCAAAATCTACAGGTAGGCACTTCGCAAAAATCACCTCTGTTTTGTTTAAAAAACTTGGAGGTGTCCACGTTGCGCTTTGGGGCGTTTCCTGTCGGAGGCGCCAGGCCTACCAACACAAGTGAGGTATCATTTTTATCGGGAGACTTGGGGGAACGCTGGGTGGAAGGAAATTTGTGGCTCCTCTCAGATTCCAGAACTTTCTGCCACAGAAATGTGAGTAACATGTGTTTTTTTAGCCAAATTTTGAGGTTTGCAAAGGATTCTGGGTAACAGAACCTGGTCCGAGCCCCGCAAGTCACCCCATCTTGGATTCCCCTAGGTCTCTAGTTTTCAGAAATGCACAGGTTTGGTAGGTTTCCCTAGGTGCCGGCTGAGCTAGAGGGCAAAATCTACAGGTAGGCACTTCGCAAAAAACACCTCTGTTTTCTTCCAAAAATTTGGATGTGTCCACGTTGCGCTTTGGGGTGTTTCCTGTCGCGGGCGCTAGGCCTACCCGCACAAGTGAGGTATCATTTTTATCGGGAGACTTGGGGGAACGATGGGTGGAAGGAAATTTGTGGCTCCTCTCAGATTCCAGAACTTTCTGCCACAGAAATGTGAGTAACATGTGTTTTTTTAGCCAAATTTTGATGTTTGCAAAGGATTCTGGGTAACAGAACCTGGTCCGAGCCCCGCAAGTCACCCCATCTTGGATTCCCCTAGGTCTCTAGTTTTCAGAAATGCACAGGTTTGGTAGGTTTCCCTAGGTGCCGGCTGAGCTAGAGGCCAAAATCTACAGGTAGGCACTTCGCAAAAAAACACCTCTGTTTTCTTCCAAAAATTTGGATGTGTCCACGTTGCGCTTTGGGGCGTTTCCTGTCGCGGGCGCTAGGCCTACCCACACAAGTGAGGTATCATTTTTATCAGGAGACTTGGGGGAACGCTGAGTGGAAGGAAATTTGTGGCTCCTCTCAGATTCCAGAACTTTCTGCCACAGAAATGTGAATAACATGTGTTTTTTTAGCCAAATTTTGAGGTTTGTAAAGGATTCTGGGTAACAGAACCTGGTCCGAGCCCTGCA
Source organism: Pleurodeles waltl (assembly GCF_031143425.1). NCBI lineage: Eukaryota > Metazoa > Chordata > Amphibia > Caudata > Salamandridae > Pleurodeles > Pleurodeles waltl. Next base: position 367,594,681 of record NC_090444.1, on the reverse strand, counting down.
AGTCACCCCATCTTGGATTCCCCTATGTCTCTAGTTTTCAGAAATGCACAGGTTTGGTAGGTTTCCCTAGGTGCCGGCTGAGCTAGAGGCCAAAATCTACAGGTAGGCACTTCGCAAAAAACACCTCTGTTTTCTTCCCAAAATTTGGATGTGTCCACGCTGCGCTTTCGGGCGTTTCCTGTCGCGTGCGCTAGGCCTACCCACACAAGTGAGGTATCATTTTTATCGGCAGACTTGGGGGAACGCTGGGTGGAAGGAAATTCGTGGCTCCTCTCAGATTCCAGAACTTTCTGCCACAGAAATGTGAGGAACATGTGTTTTTTTAGCCAAATTTTGAGGTTTGCAAAGGATTCTGGGTAACAGAACCTTTTCCGAGCCCCGCAAGTCACCCCTCCTTAGATTCCCCTAGGTCGCTAGTTTTCAGAAATGCACAGGTTTGGTAGGTTTCCCTAGGTGCCGGCTGAGCTAGAGGCCAAAATCTACAGGTAGGCACTTCGCAAAAAACTCCTCTGTTTTCTTCCAAAAATTTGGATGTGTCCACGTTGCGCTTCGGGGCGTTTCCTGTCGCGGGCGCTAGGCCTACCCACACAAGTGAGGTATCATTTTTATCGGGAGACTTGGGGGAACGCTGAGTGGAATGAAATTTGTGGCTCCTCTCAGATTCCAGAACTTTCTGCCACAGAAATGTGAGGAACATGTTTTTTTTTAGCCAAATTTTGAGGTTTGCAAAGGATTCTGGGTAACAGAACCTGGTCCGAGCCCCGCAAGTCACCCCTCCTTAGATTCCCCTAGGTCGCTAGTTTTCAGAAATGCACAGGTTTGGTAGGTTTCCCTAGGTTCCGGCTGAGCTAGAGGGTAAAATCTACAGGTAGGCACTTCGCAAAAAACACCTCTGTTTTCTTCCAAAAATTTGGATATGTCCACGTTGCGCTTTGGGGTGTTTCCTGTCGCGGGCGCTAGGCCTACCCGCACAAGTGAGGTATCATTTTTATCGGGAGACTTGGGGGAACGCTGGATGGAAGGAAATTTGTGGCTCCTCTCAGATTCCAGAACTTTCTGCCACAGAAATGTGAGGAACATGTGTTTTTTTAGCCAAATTTTGAGGTTTGCAAAGGATTCTGGGTAACAGAACCTGGTCCGAGCCCCGCAAGTCACCCCTCCTTAGATTCCCCTAGGTCGTTAGTTTTCAGAAATGCACAGGTTTGGTAGGTTTCCCTAGGTTCCGGCTGAGCTAGAGGGTAAAATCTACAGGTAGGCACTTCGCAAAAAACACCTCTGTTTTCTTCCAAAAATTTGGATTTGTCCACGTTGCGCTTTGGGGTGTTTCCTGTCGCGGGCGCTAGGCCTACCACACAAGTGAGGTATCATTTTTATCGGGAGACTTGGGGGAACGCTGGATGGAAGGAAATTTGTGGCTCCTCTCAGATTCCAGAACTTTCTGCCACAGAAATGTGAGGAACATGTGTTTTTTTAGCCAAATTTTGAGGTTTGCAAAGGATGCTGGGTAAGAGAACCTGGTCCGAGCCCTGCAAGTCACCCCATCTTGGATTCCCCTAGGTCTCTAGTTTTCAGAAATGCACAGGTTTGGTAGGTTTCCCTAGGTGCCGGCTGAGCTAGAGGCCAAAATCTACAGGTAGGCACTTCGCAAAAAACACCTCTGTTTTCTTCCAAAAATTTGGATGTGTCAACGTTGCGCTTTGGGGTGTTTCCTGTCGCGGGCGCTAGGCCTACCCACACAAGTGAGGTATCATTTTTATCGGGAGACTTGGGGGAACGCTGAGTGGAATGAAATTTGTGGCTCCTCTCAGATTCCAGAACTTTCTGCCACAGAAATGTGAGGAACATGTGTTTTTTTAGCCAAATTTTGAGGTTTGCAAAGGATTCTGGGTAACAGAACCTGGTCCGAGCCCCGCAAGTCACCCCTCCTTAGATTCCCCTAGGTCGCTAGTTTTCAGAAATGCACAGGTTTGGTAGGTTTCCCTAGGTTCCGGCTGAGCTAGAGGGTAAAATCTACAGGTAGGCACTTCGCAAAAAACACCTCTGTTTTCTTCCAAAAATTTGGATTTGTCCACGTTGCGCTTTGGGGTGTTTCCTGTCGCGGGCGCTAGGCCTACCACACAAGTGAGGTATCATTTTTATCGGGAGACTTGGGGGAACGCTGGATGGAAGGAAATTTGTGGCTCCTCTGAGATTCCAGAACTTTCTGCCACAGAAATGTGAGGATCATGTGTTTTTTTAGCCAAATTTTCAGGTTTGCAAAGGATGCTGGGTAACAGAACCTGGTCCGAGCCCTGCAAGTCACCCCATGTTGGATTCCCCTAGGTCTCTAGTTTTCAGAAATGCACAGGTTTGGTAGGTTTCCCTAGGTGCCGGCTGAGCTAGAGGCCAAAATCTACAGGTAGGCACTTCGCAAAAAACACCTCTGTTTTCTTCCAAAAATTTGGATGTGTCCACGTTGCGCTTTGGGGTGTTTCCTGTCGCGGGCGCTAGGCCTACCACACAAGTGAGGTATCATTTTTATCGGGAGACTTGGGGGAACGCTGGATGGAAGGAAATTTGTGGCTCCTCTCAGATTCCAGAACTTTCTGCCACAGAAATGTGAGGAACATGTGTTTTTTTAGCCAAATTTTGAGGTTTGCAAAGGATTCTGGGTAACAGAACCTGGTCCGAGCCCTGCAAGTCACCCCATCTTGGATTCCCCTAGGTCTCTAGTTTTCAGAAATGCACAGGTTTGGTAGGTTTCCCTAGGTGCCGGCTGAGTTAGAGGCCAAAATCTACAGGTAGGCACTTCGCAAAAATCACCTCTGTTTTCTTTAAAAAATTGGAGGTGTCCACGTTGCGCTTTGGGGCGTTTCCTGTCGCAGGCGCTAGGCCTACCCACACAAGTGAGGTATCATTTTTATCGGGAGACTTGGAGGAACGCTGGGTGGAAGGAAATTTGTGGCTCCTCTCAGATTCCAGAACTTTCTGCCACAGAAATGTGAGTAACGTGTTTTTTTAGCCAAATTTTGAGGTTTGCAAAGGATTCTGAGTAACAGAACCTGGTCCGAGCCACGCAAGTCACCCCATCTTGGATTCCCCTAGGTCTCTAGTTTTCAGAAATGCACAGGTTTGGTAGGTTTCCCTAGGTGCCGGCTGAGCTAGAGGGCAAAATCTACAGGTAGGCACTTCGCAAAAAACACCTCTGTTTTCTTCCAAAAATTTTGATGTGTCCACGTTGCGCTTTGGGGTGTTTCCTGTCGCGGGCGCTAGGCCTACCCGCACAAGTGAGGTATCATTTTTATCGGGAGACTTGGGGGAACGCTGGGTGGAAGGAAATTTGTGGCTCCTCTCAGATTCCAGAACTTTCTGCCACAGAAATGTGAGTAACATGTGTTTTTTTAGCCAAATTTTGATGTTTGCAAAGGATTCTGGGTAACAGAACCTGGTCCGAGCCCCGCAAGTCACCCCATCTTGGATTCCCCTAGGTCTCTAGTTTTCAGAAATGCACAGGTTTGGTAGGTTTCCCTAGGTGCCGGCTGAGCTAGAGGGCAAAACCTACAGGTAGGCACTTCGCAAAAAACACCTCTGTTTTCTTCCAAAAATTTGGATGTGTCCACGTTGCGCTTTGGGGTGTTTCCTGTTGCGGGTGCTAGGCCTACCCACACAAGTGAGGTATCATTTTTATCGGGAGACTTGGGGAAACGCTGGGTGGAAGGAAATTTGTGGCTCCTCTCAGATTCCAGAACTTTCTGCCACAGAAATGTGAGGAACATGTGTTTTTTTAGCCAAATTTTGAGGTTTGCAAAGGATTCTGGGTAACAGAACCTGGTCCGAGCCCCGCAAGTCACCCCTCCTTAGATTCCCCTAGGTCGCTAGTTTTCAGAAATGCACAGGTTTGGTAGGTTTCCCTAGGTGCCGGCTGAGCTAGAGGCCAAAATCTACAGGTAAGCACTTCGCAAAAAACTCCTCTGTTTTCTTCCAAAAATTTGGATGTGTCCACGTTGCGCTTCGGGGCGTTTCCTGTCGCGGGCGCTAGGCCTACCCACACAAGTGAGGTATCATTTTTATCGGGAGACTTGGGGGAACGCTGAGTGGAATGAAATTTGTGGCTCCTCTCAGATTCCAGAACTTTCTGCCACAGAAATGTGAGGAACATGTGTTTTTTTAGCCAAATTTTGAGGTTTGCAAAGGATTCTGGGTAACAGAACCTGGTCCGAGCCCCGCAAGTCACCCCTCCTTAGATTCCCCTAGGTCGCTAGTTTTCAGAAATGCACAGGTTTGGTAGGTTTCCCTAGGTTCCGGCTGAGCTAGAGGGTAAAATCTACAGGTAGGCACTTCGCAAAAAACACCTCTGTTTTCTTCCAAAAATTTGGATTTGTCCACGTTGCGCTTTGGGGTGTTTCCTGTCGCGGGCGCTAGGCCTACCACACAAGTGAGGTATCATTTTTATCGGGAGACTTGGGGGAACGCTGGATGGAAGGAAATTTGTGGCTCCTCTCAGATTCCAGAACTTTCTGCCAGAGTAATGTGAGGAACATGTGTTTTTTTAGCCAAATTTTCAGGTTTGCAAAGGATGCTGGGTAACAGAACCTGGTCCGAGCCCTGCAAGTCACCCCATCTTGGATTCCCCTAGGTCTAAAGTTTTTAGAAATGCACAGGTTTGGTAGGTTTCCCTAGGTGCCGGCTGAGCTAGAGGCCAAAATCTACAGGTAGGCACTTCGCAAAAAACACCTCTGTTTTCTTCCAAAAATTTGGATGTGTCCACGTTGCGCTTTGGGGTGTTTCCTGTCGCGGGCGCTAGGCCTACCACACAAGTGAGGTATCATTTTTATCGGGAGACTTGGGGGAACGCTGGATGGAAGGAAATTTGTGGCTCCTCTCAGATTCCAGAACTTTCTGGAACAGAAATGTGAGGAACATGTGTTTTTTTAGCCAAATTTTGAGGTTTGCAAAGGATTCTGGGTAACAGAACCTGGTCCGAGCCCTGCAAGTCACCCCAACTTGGATTCCCGTAGGTCTCTAGTTTTCAGAAATGCACAGGTTTGGTAGGTTTCCCTAGGTGCCGGCTGAGCTAGAGGCCAAAATATACAGGTAGGCACTTCGCAAAAAACACCTCTGTTTTCTTCCAAAAATTTGGATGTGTCCACGTTGCGCTTTGGGGCATTTCCTGTCGCGGGCGCTAGGCCTACCCACACAAGTGAGGTATCATTTTTATCGGGAGACTTGGGGTAACGCTGGGTGGAAGGAAATTTGTGGCTCCTCTCAGATTCCAGAACTTTCTGCCACAGAAATGTGAGGAACATGTGTTTTTTTAGCCAAATTTTGAGGTTTGCAAAGGATTCTGGGTAACAGAACCTGGTCCAAGCCCCGCAAGTCACCCCATCTTGGATTCCCCTAGGTCTCTAGTTTTCAGAAATGCACAGGTTTGGTAGGTTTCCCTAGGTGCCGGCTGAGCTAGAGGCCAAAATCTACAGGTAGGCACATAGCAAAAAACACCTCTGTTTTCTTCAAACAATTTGGATGTGTCCACGTTGCGCTTTGGGGCGTGTCCTGTCGCGGGCGCTACGCCTACCCACACAAGTGAGGTATCATTTTTATCGGGAGACTTGGGGAAACGCTGGGTGGAAGGAAATTTGTGGCTCCTCTCAGATTCCAGAACTTTCTGCCAGAGTAATGTGAGGAACATGTGTTTTTTTAGCCAAATTTTCAGGTTTGCAAAGGATGCTGGGTAACAGAACCTGGTCCGAGCCCTGCAAGTCACCCGATCTTGGATTCCCCTAGGTCTCTAGTTTTTAGAAATGCACAGGTTTGGTAGGTTTCCCTAGGTGCCGGCTGAGCTAGAGGCCAAAATCTACAGGTAGGCACTTCGCAAAAAACACCTCTGTTTTCTTCCAAAAATTTGGATGTGTCCACGTTGCGCTTTGGGGTGTTTCCTGTCGCGGGCGCTAGGCCTACCACACAAGTGAGGTATCATTTTTATCGGGAGACTTGGGGGAACGCTGGATGGAAGGAAATTTGAGGCTCCTCTCAGATTCCAGAACTTTCTGGAACAGAAATGTGAGGAACATGTGTTTTTTTAGCCAAATTTTGAGGTTTGCAAAGGATTCTGGGTAACAGAACCTGGTCCGAGCCCTGCAAGTCACCCCAACTTGGATTCCCGTAGGTCTCTAGTTTTCAGAAATGCACAGGTTTGGTAGGTTTCCCTAGGTGCCGGCTGAGCTAGAGGCCAAAATCTACAGGTAGGCACTTCACAAAAAACACCTCTGTTTTCTTCCAAAAATTTGGATGTGTCCACGTTGCGCTTTGGGGCATTTCCTGTTGCGGGCGCTAGGCCTACCCACACAAGTGAGGTATCATTTTTATCGGGAGACTTGGGGGAACGCTGGGTGGAAGGAAATTTGTGGCTCCTCTCAGATTCCAGAACTTTCTGCCACAGAAATGTGAGGAACATGTGTTTTTTTAGCCAAATTTTGAGGTTTGCAAAGGATTCTGGGTAACAGAACCTGGTCCGAGCCCCGCAAGTCACCCCATCTTGGATTCCCCTAGGTCTCTAGTTTTCAGAAATGCACAGGTTTGGTAGGTTTCCCTAGGTGCCGGCTGAGCTAGAGGCCAAAATCTACAGGTAGGCACATAGCAAAAAACACCTCTGTTTTCTTCCAAAAATTTGGATGTGTCCACGTTGCGCTTTGGGGCGTGTCCTGTCGCGGGCGCTACGCCTACCCACACAAGTGAGGTATCATTTTTATCGGGAGACTTGGGGAAACGCTGGGTGGAAGGAAATTTGTGGCTCCTCTCAGATTCCAGAACTTTCTGCCACAGAAATGTGAGGAACATGTGTTTTTTTAGCCAAATTTTGAGGTTTGCAAAGGATTCTGGGTAACAGAACCTGGTCTGAGCCCCGCAAGTCACCCCATCCTGGATTCCCCTAGGTCTCTAGTTTTCAGAAATGCACAGGTTTGGTAGTTTTCCCTAGGTGCCGGCTGAGCTAGAGGCCAAAATCTACAGGTAGGCACTTCGCAAAAAACACCTCTGTTTTCTTCCCAAAATTTGGATGTGTCCACGTTGAGCTTTGGGGCGTTTCCTGTCGCGTGCGCTAGGCCTACCCACACAAGTGAGGTATCATTTTTATCGGGAGACTTGGGGGAACGCTGGTTGGAAGGAAATTCGTGGCTCCTCTCAGATTCCAGAACTTTCTGCCAGAGTAATGTGAGGAACATGTGTTTTTTTAGCCAAATTTTCAGGTTTGCAAAGGATGCTGGGTAACAGAACCTGGTCCGAGCCCTGCAAGTCACCCCATCTTGGATTCCCCTAGGTCTCTAGTTTTCAGAAATGCACAGGTTTGGTAGGTTTCCCTAGGTGCCGGCTGAGCTAGAGGCCAAAATCTACAGGTAGGCACTTCGCAAAAAACACCTCTGTTTTCTTCCAAAAATTTGGATGTGTCCACGTTGCGCTTTGGGGCATTTCCTGTCGCGGGCGCTAGGCCTACCCACACAAGTGAGGTATCATTTTTATCGGGAGACTTGGGGGAACGCTGGGTGGAAGGAAATTTGTGGCTCCTCTCAGATTCCAGAACTTTCTGCCACAGAAATGTGAGGAACATGTGTTTTTTTAGCCAAATTTTGAGGTTTGCAAAGGATTCTGGGTAACAGAACCTGGTCCGAGCCCCGCAAGTCACCCCATCTTGGATTCCCCTAGGTCTCTAGTTTTCAGAAATGCACAGGTTTGGTAGGTTTCCCTAGGTGGCGGCTGAGCTAGAGGCCAAAATCTACAGGTAGGCACTTCGCAAAAAACACCTCTGTTTTCTTCCAAAAATTTGGATGTGTCCACGTTGCGCTTTGGGGTGTTTCCTGTTGCGGGTGCTAGGCCTACCCACACAAGTGAGGTATCATTTTTATCGGGAGACTTGGGGAAACGCTGGGTGGAAGGAAATTTGTGGCTCCTCTCAGATTCCAGAACTTTCTGCCACAGAAATGTGAGGAACATGTGTTTTTTTTAGCCAAATTTTGAGGTTTGCAAAGGATTCTGGGTAACAGAACCTGGTCTGAGCCCCGCAAGTCACCCCATCTTGGATTCCCCTAGGTCTCTAGTTTTCAGAAATGCACAGGTTTGGTAGGTTTCCCTAGGTGCCGGCTGAGCTAGAGGCCAAAATCTACAGGTAGGCACTTCGCAAAAATCACCTCTGTTTTCTTTTAAAAAATTTGATGTGTCCACGTTGCGCTTTGGGGCGTTTCCTGTCGCAGGCGCTAGGCCTACCCACACAAGTGAGGTATCATTTTTATCGGGAGACTTGGGGGAACGCTGGGTGGCAGGAAATTTGTGGCTCCTCTCAGATTCCACAACTTTCTGCCACAGAAATGTGAGTAACATGTGTTTTTTTAGCCAAATTTTGAGGTTTGCAAAGGATTCTGGGTAACAGAACCTGGTCCGAGCCCGCAAGTCTCCCCATCTTGGATTCCCCTAGGTCTCTAATTTTCAGAAATGCACAGGTTTGGTAGGTTTCCCTAGGTGCCGGCTGAGCTAGAGGCCAAAATCTACAGGTAGGCACTTCGCAAAAAACATCTCTGTTTTCTTCCAAAAATTTGCATGTGTCCACGTTGCGCTTTGGGGCGTGTCCTGTCGCGGGCGCTACGCCTACCCACACAAGTGAGGTATCATTTTTATCGGGAGACTTGGGGAAACGCTGGGTGGAAGGAAATTTGTGGCTCCTCTCAGATTCCAGAACTTTCTGCCAGAGTAATGTGAGGAACATGTGTTTTTTTAGCCAAATTTTCAGGTTTGCAAAGGATGCTGGGTAACAGAACCTGGTCCGAGCCCTGCAAGTCACCCGATCTTGGATTCCCCTAGGTCTCTAGTTTTTAGAAATGCACAGGTTTGGTAGGTTTCCCTAGGTGCCGGCTGAGCTAGAGGCCAAAATCTACAGGTAGGCACTTCGCAAAAAACACCTCTGTTTTCTTCCAAAAATTTGGATGTGTCCACGTTGCGCTTTGGGGTGTTTCCTGTCGCGGGCGCTAGGCCTACCACACAAGTGAGGTATCATTTTTATCGGGAGACTTGGGGGAACGCTGGATGGAAGGAAATTTGAGGCTCCTCTCAGATTCCAGAACTTTCTGGAACAGAAATGTGAGGAACATGTGTTTTTTTAGCCAAATTTTGAGGTTTGCAAAGGATTCTGGGTAACAGAACCTGGTCCGAGCCCTGCAAGTCACCCCAACTTGGATTCCCGTAGGTCTCTAGTTTTCAGAAATGCACAGGTTTGGTAGGTTTCCCTAGGTGCCGGCTGAGCTAGAGGCCAAAATCTACAGGTAGGCACTTCACAAAAAACACCTCTGTTTTCTTCCAAAAATTTGGATGTGTCCACGTTGCGCTTTGGGGCATTTCCTGTTGCGGGCGCTAGGCCTACCCACACAAGTGAGGTATCATTTTTATCGGGAGACTTGGGGGAACGCTGGGTGGAAGGAAATTTGTGGCTCCTCTCAGATTCCAGAACTTTCTGCCACAGAAATGTGAGGAACATGTGTTTTTTTAGCCAAATTTTGAGGTTTGCAAAGGATTCTGGGTAACAGAACCTGGTCCGAGCCCCGCAAGTCACCCCATCTTGGATTCCCCTAGGTCTCTAGTTTTCAGAAATGCACAGGTTTGGTAGGTTTCCCTAGGTGCCGGCTGAGCTAGAGGCCAAAATCTACAGGTAGGCACATAGCAAAAAACACCTCTGTTTTCTTCCAAAAATTTGGATGTGTCCACGTTGCGCTTTGGGGCGTGTCCTGTCGCGGGCGCTACGCCTACCCACACAAGTGAGGTATCATTTTTATCGGGAGACTTGGGGAAACGCTGGGTGGAAGGAAATTTGTGGCTCCTCTCAGATTCCAGAACTTTCTGCCACAGAAATGTGAGGAACATGTGTTTTTTTAGCCAAATTTTGAGGTTTGCAAAGGATTCTGGGTAACAGAACCTGGTCTGAGCCCCGCAAGTCACCCCATCCTGGATTCCCCTAGGTCTCTAGTTTTCAGAAATGCACAGGTTTGGTAGTTTTCCCTAGGTGCCGGCTGAGCTAGAGGCCAAAATCTACAGGTAGGCACTTCGCAAAAAACACCTCTGTTTTCTTCCCAAAATTTGGATGTGTCCACGTTGAGCTTTGGGGCGTTTCCTGTCGCGTGCGCTAGGCCTACCCACACAAGTGAGGTATCATTTTTATCGGGAGACTTGGGGGAACGCTGGTTGGAAGGAAATTCGTGGCTCCTCTCAGATTCCAGAACTTTCTGCCAGAGTAATGTGAGGAACATGTGTTTTTTTAGCCAAATTTTCAGGTTTGCAAAGGATGCTGGGTAACAGAACCTGGTCCGAGCCCTGCAAGTCACCCCATCTTGGATTCCCCTAGGTCTCTAGTTTTCAGAAATGCACAGGTTTGGTAGGTTTCCCTAGGTGCCGGCTGAGCTAGAGGCCAAAATCTACAGGTAGGCACTTCGCAAAAAACACCTCTGTTTTCTTCCAAAAATTTGGATGTGTCCACGTTGCGCTTTGGGGCATTTCCTGTCGCGGGCGCTAGGCCTACCCACACAAGTGAGGTATCATTTTTATCGGGAGACTTGGGGGAACGCTGGGTGGAAGGAAATTTGTGGCTCCTCTCAGATTCCAGAACTTTCTGCCACAGAAATGTGAGGAACATGTGTTTTTTTAGCCAAATTTTGAGGTTTGCAAAGGATTCTGGGTAACAGAACCTGGTCCGAGCCCCGCAAGTCACCCCATCTTGGATTCCCCTAGGTCTCTAGTTTTCAGAAATGCACAGGTTTGGTAGGTTTCCCTAGGTGGCGGCTGAGCTAGAGGCCAAAATCTACAGGTAGGCACTTCGCAAAAAACACCTCTGTTTTCTTCCAAAAATTTGGATGTGTCCACGTTGCGCTTTGGGGTGTTTCCTGTTGCGGGTGCTAGGCCTACCCACACAAGTGAGGTATCATTTTTATCGGGAGACTTGGGGAAACGCTGGGTGGAAGGAAATTTGTGGCTCCTCTCAGATTCCAGAACTTTCTGCCACAGAAATGTGAGGAACATGTGTTTTTTTAGCCAAATTTTGAGGTTTGCAAAGGATTCTGGGTAACAGAACCTGGTCTGAGCCCCGCAAGTCACCCCATCTTGGATTCCCCTAGGTCTCTAGTTTTCAGAAATGCACAGGTTTGGTAGGTTTCCCTAGGTGCCGGCTGAGCTAGAGGCCAAAATCTACAGGTAGGCACTTCGCAAAAATCACCTCTGTTTTCTTTTAAAAAATTTGATGTGTCCACGTTGCGCTTTGGGGCGTTTCCTGTCGCAGGCGCTAGGCCTACCCACACAAGTGAGGTATCATTTTTATCGGGAGACTTGGGGGAACGCTGGGTGGCAGGAAATTTGTGGCTCCTCTCAGATTCCACAACTTTCTGCCACAGAAATGTGAGTAACATGTGTTTTTTTAGCCAAATTTTGAGGTTTGCAAAGGATTCTGGGTAACAGAACCTGGTCCGAGCCCGCAAGTCTCCCCATCTTGGATTCCCCTAGGTCTCTAATTTTCAGAAATGCACAGGTTTGGTAGGTTTCCCTAGGTGCCGGCTGAGCTAGAGGCCAAAATCTACAGGTAGGCACTTCGCAAAAAACATCTCTGTTTTCTTCCAAAAATTTGCATGTGTCCACGTTGCGCTTTGGGGTGTTTCCTGTCGCGGGCGCTAGGCCTACCCACACAAGTGAGGTATCATTTTTATCGGGAGACTTGGGGGAACGCTGGATGGAAGGAAATTTGTGGCTCCTCTCAGATTCCAGAACTTTCTGCCACAGAAATGTGAGTAACGTGTTTTTTTAGCCAAATTTTTTAGGTTTGCAAAGGATTCTGGGTAACAGAACCTGGTCCGATCCCCGCAAGTCACCCCATCTTGGATTCCCCTAAGTCTCTAGTTTTCAGAAATGCACAGGTTTGGTAGGTTTCCCTAGGTGCCGGCTGAGCTAGAGGCCAAAATCTACAGGTAGGCACTTCGCAAAAAACACCTCTGTTTTCTTCCAAAAATTTGGATGTGTCCACGTTGCGCTTTGGGGTGTTTCCTGTCGCGGGCGCTAGGCCTACCACACAAGTGAGGTATCATTTTTATCTGGAGACTTGGGGGAACGCTGGATGGAAGGAAATTTGTGGCTCCTCTCAGATTCCAGAACTTTCTGCCACAGAAATGTGAGGAACATGTGTTTTTTTATCCAAATTTTGAGGTTTGCAAAGGATTCTGGGTAACAGAACCTGGTCCGAGCCCTGCAAGTCACCCCATCTTGGATTCCCCTAGGTCGCTAGTTTTCAGAAATGCACAGGTTTGGTAGGTTTCCCTAGGTGCCGGCTGAGCTAGAGGCCAAAATCTACAGGTAGGCACTTCGCAAAAAACTTCTCTGTTTTCTTCCAAAAATTTGGATGTGTCCACGTTGCGCTTCGGGGCGTTTCCTGTCGCGGGCGCTAGGCCTACCCACACAAGTGAGGTATCATTTTTATCGGGAGACTTGGGGGAACGCTGAGTGGAATGAAATTTGTGGCTCCTCTCAGATTCCAGAACTTTCTGCCACAGAAATGTGAGGAACATGTGTTTTTTTAGCCAAATTTTGAGGTTTGCAAAGGATTCTGGGTAACAGAACCTGGTCCGAGCCCCGCAAGTCACCCCTCCTTAGATTCCCCTAGGTCGCTAGTTTTCAGAAATGCACAGGTTTGGTAGGTTTCCCTAGGTTCCGGCTGAGCTAGAGGGTAAAATCTACAGGTAGGCACTTCGCAAAAAACACCTCTGTTTTCTTCCAAAAATTTGGATTTGTCCACGTTGCGCTTTGGGGTGTTTCCTGTCGCGGGCGCTAGGCCTACCACACAAGTGAGGTATCATTTTTATCGGGAGACTTGGGGGAACGCTGGATGGAAGGAAATTTGTGGCTCCTCTGAGATTCCAGAACTTTCTGCCACAGAAATGTGAGGATCATGTGTTTTTTTAACCAAATTTTCAGGTTTGCAAAGGATGCTGGGTAACAGAACCTGGTCCGAGCCCTGCAAGTCACCCCATCTTGGATTCCCCTAGGTCTCTAGTTTTCAGAAATGCACAGGTTTGGTAGGTTTCCCTAGGTGCCGGCTGAGCTAGAGGCCAAAATCTACAGGTAGGCACTTCGCAAAAAACACCTCTGTTTTCTTCCAAAAATTTGGATGTGTCCACGTTGCGCTTTGGGGTGTTTCCTGTCGCGGGCGCTAGGCCTACCACACAAGTGAGGTATCATTTTTATCGGGAGACTTGGGGGAACGCTGGATGGAAGGAAATTTGTGGCTCCTCTCAGATTCCAGAACTTTCTGCCACAGAAATGTGAGGAACATGTGTTTTTTTAGCCAAATTTTGAGGTTTGCAAAGGATTCTGGGTAACAGAACCTGGTCCGAGCCCTGCAAGTCACCCCATCTTGGATTCCCCTAGGTCTCTAGTTTTCAGAAATGCACAGGTTTGGTAGGTTTCCCTAGGTGCCGGCTGAGCTAGAGGCCAAAATCTACAGGTAGGCACTTCGCAAAAATCACCTCTGTTTTCTTTAAAAAATTGGAGGTGTCCACGTTGCGCTTTGGGGCGTTTCCTGTCGCAGGCGCTAGGCCTACCCACACAAGTGAGGTATCATTTTTATCGGGAGACTTGGAGGAACGCTGGGTGGAAGGAAATTTGTGGCTCCTCTCAGATTCCAGAACTTTCTGCCACAGAAATGTGAGTAACATGTGTTTTTTTAGCCAAATTTTGAGGTTTGCAAAGGATTCTGAGTAACAGAACCTGGTCCGAGCCACGCAAGTCACCCCATCTTGGATTCCCCTAGGTCTCTAGTTTTCAGAAATGCACAGGTTTGGTAGGTTTCCCTAGGTGCCGGCTGAGCTAGAGGGCAAAATCTACAGGTAGGCACTTCGCAAAAAACACCTCTGTTTTCTTCCCAAAATGTTGATGTGTCCACGTTGCGCTTTGGGGTGTTTCCTGTCGCGGGCGCTAGGCCTACCCGCACAAGTGAGGTATCATTTTTATCGGGAGACTTGGGGGAACGCTGGGTGGAAGGAAATTTGTGGCTCCTCTCAGATTCCAGAACTTTCTGCCACAGAAATGTGAGTAACATGTGTTTTTTTAGCCAAATTTTGATGTTTGCAAAGGATTCTGGGTAACAGAACCTGGTCCGAGCCCCGCAAGTCACCCCATCTTGGATTCCCCTAGGTCTCTAGTTTTCAGAAATGCACGGGTTTGGTAGGTTTCCCTAGGTGCCGGCTGAGCTAGAGGGCAAAACCTACAGGTAGGCACTTCGCAAAAAACACCTCTGTTTTCTTCCAAAAATTTGGATGTGTCCACGTTGCGCTTTGGGGTGTTTCCTGTTGCGGGTGCTAGGCCTACCCACACAAGTGAGGTATCATTTTTATCGGGAGACTTGGGGAAACGCTGGGTGGAAGGAAATTTGTGGCTCCTCTCAGATTCCAGAACTTTCTGCCACAGAAATGTGAGGAACATGTGTTTTTTTAGCCAAATTTTGAGGTTTGCAAAGGATTCTGGGTAACAGAACCTGGTCCGAGCCCCGCAAGTCACCCCTCCTTAGATTCCCCTAGGTTGCTAGTTTTCAGAAATGCACAGGTTTGGTAGGTTTCCCTAGGTGCCGGCTGAGCTAGAGGCCAAAATCTACAGGTAGGCACTTCGCAAAAAACTCCTCTGTTTTCTTCCAAAAATTTGGATGTGTCCACGTTGCGCTTCGGGGCGTTTCCTGTCGCGGGCGCTAGGCCTACCCACACAAGTGAGGTATCATTTTTATCGGGAGACTTGGGGGAACGCTGAGTGGAATGAAATTTGTGGCTCCTCTCAGATTCCAGAACTTTCTGCCACAGAAATGTGAGGAACATGTGTTTTTTTAGCCAAATTTTGAGGTTTGCAAAGGATTCTGGGTAACAGAACCTGGTCTGAGCCCCGCAAGTCACCCCATCCTGGATTCCCCTAGGTCTCTAGTTTTCAGAAATGCACAGGTTTGGTAGGTTTCCCTAGGTTCCGGCTGAGCTAGAGGGTAAAATCTACAGGTAGGCACTTCGCAAAAAACATCTCTGTTTTCTTCCAAAAATTTGGATTTGTCCACGTTGCGCTTTGGGGTGTTTCCTGTCGCGGGCGCTAGGCCTACCACACAAGTGAGGTATCATTTTTATCGGGAGACTTGGGGGAACGCTGGATGGAAGGAAATTTGTGGCTCCTCTCAGATTCCAGAACTTTCTGCCAGAGTAATGTGAGGAACATGTGTTTTTTTAGCCAAATTTTCAGGTTTGCAAAGGATGCTGGGTAACAGAACCTGGTCCGAGCCCTGCAAGTCACCCCATCTTGGATTCCCCTAGGTCTCTAGTTTTCAGAAATGCACAGGTTTGGTAGGTTTCCCTAGGTGCCGGCTGAGCTAGAGGCCAAAATCTACAGGTAGGCACTTCGCAAAAAACACCTCTGTTTTCTTCAAAAAATTTGGATGTGTCCACGTTGCGCTTTGGGGTGTTTCCTGTCGCGGGCGCTAGGCCTACCACACAAGTGAGGTATCATTTTTATCGGGAGACTTGGGGGAACGCTGGATGGAAGGAAATTTGTGGCTCCTCTCAGATTCCAGAACTTTCTGCCACAGAAATGTGAGGAACATGTGTTTTTTTAGCCAAATTTTGAGGTTTGCAAAGGATTCTGGGTAACAGAACCTGGTCCGAGCCCTGCAAGTCACCCCAACTTGGATTCCCGTAGGTCTCTAGTTTTCAGAAATGCACAGGTTTGGTAGGTTCCCTAGGTGCCTGCTGAGCTAGAGGCCAAAATCTACAGGTAGGCACTTCGCAAAAAACACCTCTGTTTTCTTCCAAAAATTTGGATGTGTCCACGTTGCGCTTTGGGGCATTTCCTGTCGCGGGCGCTAGGCCTACCCACACAAGTGAGGTATCATTTTTATCGGGAGACTTGGGGGAACGCTGGGTGGAAGGAAATTTGTGGCTCCTCTCAGATTCCAGAACTTTCTGCCACAGAAATGTGAGGAACATGTGTTTTTTAAGCCAAATTTTGAGGTTTGCAAAGGATTCTGGGTAACAGAACCTGGTCCGAGCCCCGCAAGTCACCCCATCTTGGATTCCCCTAGGTCTCTAGTTTTCAGAAATGCACAGGTTTGGTAGGTTTCCCTAGGTGCCGGCTGAGCTAGAGGCCAAAATCTACAGGTAGGCACATAGCAAAAAACACCTCTGTTTTCTTCCAAAAATTTGGATGTGTCCACGTTGCGCTTTGGGGCGTGTCCTGTCGCGGGCGCTAGGCCTACCCACACAAGTGAGGTATCATTTTTATCGGGAGACTTGGGGAAACGCTGGGTGGAAGGAAATTTGTGGCTCCTCTCAGATTCCAGAACTTTCTGCCACAGAAATGTGAGGAACATGTGTTTTTTTAGCCAAATTTTGAGGTTTGCAAAGGATTCTGGGTAACAGAACCTGGTCTGAGCCCCGCAAGTCACCCCATCCTGGATTCCCCTAGGTCTCTAGTTTTCAGAAATGCACAGGTTTGGTAGTTTTCCCTAGGTGCCGGCTGAGCTAGAGGCCAAAATCTACAGGTAGGCACTTCGCAAAAAACACCTCTGTTTTCTTCCCAAAATTTGGATGTGTCCACGTTGAGCTTTGGGGCGTTTCCTGTCGCGTGCGCTAGGCCTACCCACACAAGTGAGGTATCATTTTTATCGGGAGACTTGGGGGAACGCTGGGTGGAAGGAAATTCGTGGCTCCTCTCAGATTCCAGAACTTTCTGCCAGAGTAATGTGAGGAACATGTGTTTTTTTAGCCAAATTTTGAGGTTTGCAAAGGATTCTGGGTAACAGAACCTGGTCTGAGCCCCGCAAGTCACCCCATCCTGGATTCCCCTAGGTCTCTAGTTTTCAGAAATGCACAGGTTTGGTAGTTTTCCCTGGGTGCCGGCTGAGCTAGAGGCCAAAATCTACAGGTAGGCACTTCGCAAAAAACACCTCTGTTTTCTTCCCAAAATTTGGATGTGTCCACGTTGAGCTTTGGGGCGTTTCCTGTCGCGTGCGCTAGGCCTACCCACACAAGTGAGGTATCATTTTTATCGGGAGACTTGGGGGAACGCTGGGTGGAAGGAAATTCGTGGCTCCTCTCAGATTCCAGAACTTTCTGCCAGAGTAATGTGAGGAACATGTGTTTTTTTAGCCAAATTTTCAGGTTTGCAAAGGATGCTGGGTAACAGAACCTGGTCCGAGCCCTGCAAGTCACCCCTTCTTGGATTCCCCTAGGTCTCTAGTTTTCAGAAATGCACAGGTTTGGTAGGTTTCCCTAGGTGCCGGCTGAGCTAGAGGCCAAAATCTACAGGTAGGCACTTCGCAAAAAACACCTCTGTTTTCTTCCAAAAATTTGGATGTGTCCACGTTGCGCTTTGGGGCATTTCCTGTCGCGGGCGCTAGGCCTACCCACACAAGTGAGGTATCATTTTTATCGGAGACTTGGGGGAACGCTGGGTGGAAGGAAATTTGTGGCTCCTCTCAGATTCCAGAACTTTCTGCCACAGAAATG
Source organism: Pleurodeles waltl (assembly GCF_031143425.1). Classification (NCBI taxonomy): domain Eukaryota; kingdom Metazoa; phylum Chordata; class Amphibia; order Caudata; family Salamandridae; genus Pleurodeles; species Pleurodeles waltl. The sequence goes on along the minus strand of NC_090444.1, from coordinate 367,577,162 downwards.
TGAGGAACATGTGTTTTTTTAGCCAAATTTTGAGGTTTGCAAAGGATTCTGGGTAACAGAACCTGGTCCGAGCCCCGCAAGTCACCCCATCTTGGATTCCCCTAGGTCTCTAGTTTTCAGAAATGCACAGGTTTGGTAGGTTTCCCTAGGTGCCGGCTGAGCTAGAGGCCAAAATCTACAGGTAGGCACTTCGCAAAAAACACCTCTGTTTTCTTCCAAAAATTTGGATGTGTCCACGTTGCGCTTTGGGGTGTTTCCTGTTGCGGGTGCTAGGCCTACCCACACAAGTGAGGTATCATTTTTATCTGGAGACTTGGGGAAACGCTGGGTGGAAGGAAATTTGTGGCTCCTCTCAGATTCCAGAACTTTCTGCCACAGAAATGTGAGGAACATGTGTTTTTTTAGCCAAATTTTGAGGTTTGCAAAGGATTCTGGGTAACAGAACCTGGTCTGAGCCCCGCAGGTCACCCCATCTTGGATTCCCCTAGGTCTCTAGTTTTCAGAAATGCACAGGTTTGGTAGGTTTCCCTAGGTGCCGGCTGAGCTAGAGGCCAAAATCTACAGGTAGGCACTTCGCAATAATCACCTCTGTTTTCTTTTAAAAAATTTGATGTGTCCACGTTGCGCTTTGGGGCCTTTCCTGTCGCAGGCGCTAGGCCTACCCACACAAGTGAGGTATCATTTTTATCGGGAGACTTGGGGGAACGCTGGGTGGAAGGAAATTTGTGGCTCCTCTCAGATTCCACAACTTTCTGCCACAGAAATGTGAGTAACATGTGTTTTTTTTGCCAAATTTTGAGGTTTGCAAAGGATTCTGGGTAACAGAACCTTGTCCGAGCCCGCAAGTCACCCCATCTTGGATTCCCCTAGGTCTCTAATTTTCAGAAATGCACAGGTTTGGTAGGTTTCCCTAGGTGCCGGCTGAGCTAGAGGCCAAAATCTACAGGTAGGCACTTCGCAAAAAACACCTCTTTTTTCTTCCAAAAATTTGGATGTGTCAATGTTGCGCTTCGGGGCGTGTCCTGTCGCGGGCGCTAGGCCTACCCACACAAGTGAGGTATCATTTTTATCAGGAGACTTGGGGGAACGCTGGGTGGAAGGAAATTTGTGGCTCTTCTCAGATTCCAGAACTTTCTGCCACAGAAATGTGAGGAACATGTGTTTTTTTAGCCAAGTTTTGAGGTTTGCAAAGGATTCTGGGTAACAGAACCTGGTCCGAGCCCCGCAAGTCACCCCATCTTGGATTCCCCTAGGTCTCTAGTTTTCAGAAATGCACAGGTTTGGTAGGTTTCCCTAGGTGCCGGCTGAGCTAGAGGCCAAAATCTACAGGTAGGCACTTCGCAAAAAACACCTCTGTTTTCTTCCAAAAATTTTGATGTGTGCACGTTGCCCTTTGGGGCGTGTCCTGTCGCGGGCGCTAGGCCTACCCACACAAGTGAGGTATCATTTTTATCGGGAGACTTGGGGGAACGCTGGGTGGAAGGAAATTTGTGGCTCCTCTCAGATTCCAGAACTTTCTGCCACAGAAATGTGAGGAACATGTGTTTTTTTAGCCACATTTTGAGGTTTGCAAAGGATTCTGGGTAACAGAACCTGGTCCGAGCCCCGAAAGTCACCCCTCCTTAGATTCCCCTAGGTCTCTAGTTTTCAGAAATGCACAGGTTTGGTAGGTTTCCCTAGGTGCCGGCTGAGCTAGAGGCCAAAATCTACAGGTAGGCACTTCGCAAAAACACCTCTGTTTTCTTTAAAAAATTTGGATGTGTCCACGTTGCGCTTTGGGGCGTTTCCTGTCACTGGCGCTAGGCCTACCAAAACACAAGTGAGGTATCATTTTTATCGGGAGACTTGGGGGAACGCTGGGTGGAAGGAAATTTGTATCTCCTCTGAGATTCCAGAACATTCTGCCACAGAAATGTGAGGAACATGTGTTTTTTTTAGCCAAATTTTGAGGTTTGCAAAGGATTCTGGGTAACAGAACCTGGTCCGAGCCCTGCAAGTCACCCCATCTTGGATTCCCCTAGGTCTCTAGTTTTCAGAAATGCACAGGTTTGGTAGGTTTCCCTAGGTGCCGGCTGAGCTAGAGGCCAAAATCTACAGGTAGGCACTTCGCAAAAAACACCTCTGTTTTCTTCCAAAAATTTGGATGTGTCCACGTTGCGCTTTGGGGCATGTCCTGTCGCGGGCGCTAGGCCTACCCACTCAAGTGAGGTATCATTTTTATCGGGAGACTTGGGGGAACGCTGGGTGGAAGGAAATTTGTGGCTCCTCTCAGATTACAGAACTTTCTGCCACAGAAATGTGAGGAACATGTGTTTTTTTAGCCAAATTTTGAGGTTTGCAAAGGAATCTGGGTAACAGAACCTGGTCCGAGCCCCGCAAGTCACCCCTCCTTAGATTCCCCTAGGTCTCTAGTTTTCAGAAATGCACAGGTTTGGTAGGTTTCCCTAGGTGCCGGCTGAGCTAGAGGCCAAAATCTTCAGGTAGGCACTTCGCAAAAATCACCTCTGTTTTCTTTTAAAAAATTGGATGTGTCCACGTTGCGCTTTGGGGCGTTTCCTGTCACGGGCGCTAGGCCTACCCACACAAGTGAGGTATCATTTTTATCGGGAGACTTGGGGGAACGCTGGGTGGAAGGAAATTTGTGGCTCCTCTCAGATTCCAGAAATTTCTGCCACAGAAATGTGAGGAACATGTGTTTTTTTAGCCAAATTTTGAGGTTTGCAAAGGATTTTGGGTAACAGAATCTGGTCCGAGCCCCACAAGTCACCCCATCTTGGATTCGCCTCGGTCTCTAGTTTTCAGAAATGCACAGGTTTGGTAGGTTTCCCTAGGTGCCGGCTGAGCTAGAGGCCAAAATCTTCAGGTAGGCACTTCGCAAAAATCACCTCTGTTTTCTTTTAAAAAATTGGATGTGTCCACGTTGCGCTTTGGGGCGTTTCCTGTCGTAGGCGCTAGGCCTACCCACACAAGTGAGGTATCATTTTTATCGGGAGACTTGGGGGAACGCTGGGTGGAAGGAAATTTGTGGCTCCTCTCAGATTCCAGAACTTTCTGCCACAGAAATGTGAGTTTTCTAGCCACATTTTGAGGTTTGCAAAGGATTCTGGGTAACAGAACCTGGTCCGAGCCCCACAAGTCACCCCATCTTGGATTTCCCTCGGTCTCTAGTTTTCAGAAATGCACAGGTTTGGTAGGTTTCCCTAGGTGCCGGCTGAGCTAGAGGCCAAAATCTACAGGTAAGCACTTTGCAAAAAACACCTCTGTTTTCTTCCAAAAATTTGGATGTGTCCACGTTGCGCTTTGGGGCGTTTCCTGTCACGGGCGCTAGGCCTACCCACACAAGTGAGGTATCATTTTTATCGGGAGACTTGGGGGAACGCTGGGTGGAAGGAAATTTGTGTCTCTTCTCAGATTCCAGAACTTTCTGCCACAGAAATGTGAGGAACATGTGTTTTTTTAGCCAAATTTTGAGGTTTGCAAAGGATTCTGGGTAACAGAACCTGGTCCGAGCCCCGCAAGTCACCCCATCTTGGATTCCCCTAGGTCTCTAGTTTTCAGAAATGCACAGGTTTGGTAGGTTTCCCTAGGTGCCGGCTGAGCTAGAGGCCAAAATCTACAGGTAGGCACTTCGCAAAAAACACCTCTGTTTTCTTCCAAAAATTTGGATGTGTCCACGTTGCCCTTTGGGGCGTGTCCTGTTGCGGGCGCTAGGCCTACCCACACAAGTGAGGTATCATTTTTATCGGGAGACTCGGGGGAACGCTGGGTGGAAGGAAATTCGTGGCTCCTCTCAGATTCCAGAACTTTCTTCCACAGAAATGTGAGGAACATGTGTTTTTTTAGCCGAATTTTGAGGTTTGCAAAGAATTCTGGGTAACAGAACCTGGTCCGAGCCCCGAAAGTCACCCCTCCTTAGATTCCCCTAGGTCTCTAGTTTTCAGAAATGCACAGGTTTGGTATGTTTCCCTAGGTGCCGGCTGAGCTAGAGGCCAAAATCTACAGGTAGGCACTATGCAAAAAAGCCTCTGTTTTCTTTAAAAAATTTGGATGTGTCCACGTTGCGCTTTGGGGCGTTTCCTGTCGCGGGCGCTAGGCCTACCCACACAAGTGAGGTATCATTTTTATCGGGAGACTTGGGGGAACGCTGGGTGGAAGGAAATTTGTGGCTCCTCTCAGATTCCAGAACTTTCTGCCACAGAAATGTGAGGAACATGTGTTTTTTTAGCCACATTTTGAGGTTTGCAAAGGATTCTGGGTAACAGAACCTGGTCCGAGCCCCGAAAGTCACCCCTCCTTAGATTCCCCTAGGTCTCTAGTTTTCAGAAATGCACAGGTTTGGTAGGTTTCCCTAGGTGCCGGCTGAGCTAGAGGCCAAAATCTACAGGTAGGCACTTCGCAAAAACGCCTCTGTTTTCTTTAAAAAATTTGGATGTGTCCACGTTGCGCTTTGGGGCGTTTCCTGTCACTGGCGCTAGGCCTACCAAAACACAAGTGAGGTATCATTTTTATCGGGAGACTTGGGGGAACGCTGGGTGGAAGGAAATTTGTATCTCCTCTGAGATTCCAGAACATTCTGCCACAGAAATGTGAGGAACATGTGTTTTTTTTAGCCAAATTTTGAGGTTTGCAAAGGATTCTGGGTAACAGAACCTGGTCCGAGCCCTGCAAGTCACCCCATCTTGGATTCCCCTAGGTCTCTAGTTTTCAGAAATGCACAGGTTTGGTAGGTTTCCCTAGGTGCCGGCTGAGCTAGAGGCCAAAATCTACAGGTAGGCACTTCGCAAAAAACACCTCTGTTTTCTTCCAAAAATTTGGATGTGTCCACGTTGCGCTTTGGGGCATGTCCTGTCGCGGGCGCTAGGCCTACCCACACAAGTGAGGTATCATTTTTATCGGGAGACTTGGGGGAACGCTGGGTGGAAGGAAATTTGTGGCTCCTCTCAGATTACAGAACTTTCTGCCACAGAAATGTGAGGAACATGTGTTTTTTTAGCCAAATTTTGAGGTTTGCAAAGGAATCTGGGTAACAGAACCTGGTCCGAGCCCCGCAAGTCACCCCTCCTTAGATTCCCCTAGGTCTCTAGTTTTCAGAAATGCACAGGTTTGGTAGGTTTCCCTAGGTGCCGGCTGAGCTAGAGGCCAAAATCTTCAGGTAGGCACTTCGCAAAAATCACCTCTGTTTTCTTTTAAAAAATTGGATGTGTCCACGTTGCGCTTTGGGGCGTTTCCTGTCACGGGCGCTAGGCCTACCCACACAAGTGAGGTATCATTTTTATCGGGAGACTTGGGGGAACGCTGGGTGGAAGGAAATTTGTGGCTCCTCTCAGATTCCAGAAATTTCTGCCACAGAAATGTGAGGAACATGTGTTTTTTTAGCCAAATTTTGAGGTTTGCAAAGGATTTTGGGTAACAGAATCTGGTCCGAGCCCCACAAGTCACCCCATCTTGGATTCGCCTCGGTCTCTAGTTTTCAGAAATGCACAGGTTTGGTAGGTTTCCCTAGGTGCCGGCTGAGCTAGAGGCCAAAATCTTCAGGTAGGCACTTCGCAAAAATCACCTCTGTTTTCTTTTAAAAAATTGGATGTGTCCACGTTGCGCTTTGGGGCGTTTCCTGTCGTAGGCGCTAGGCCTACCCACACAAGTGAGGTATCATTTTTATCGGGAGACTTGGGGGAACGCTGGGTGGAAGGAAATTTGTGGCTCCTCTCAGATTCCAGAACTTTCTGCCACAGAAATGTGAGTTTTCTAGCCACATTTTGAGGTTTGCAAAGGATTCTGGGTAACAGAACCTGGTCCGAGCCCCACAAGTCACCCCATATTGGATTTCCCTCGGTCTCTAGTTTTCAGAAATGCACAGGTTTGGTAGGTTTCCCTAGGTGCCGGCTGAGCTAGAGGCCAAAATCTACAGGTAAGCACTTTGCAAAAAACACCTCTGTTTTCTTCCAAAAATTTGGATGTGTCCACGTTGCGCTTTGGGGCGTTTCCTGTCGCGGGCGCTAGGCCTACCCACACAAGTGAGGTATCATTTTTATCGGGAGACTTGGGGGAACGCTGGGTGGAAGGAAATTTGTGTCTCTTCTCAGATTCCAGAACTTTCTGCCACAGAAATGTGAGGAACATGTGTTTTTTTAGCCAAATTTTGAGGTTTGCAAAGGATTCTGGGTAACAGAACCTGGTCCGAGCCCCGCAAGTCACCCCATCTTGGATTCCCCTAGGTCTCTAGTTTTCAGAAATGCACAGGTTTGGTAGGTTTCCCTAGGTGCCGGCTGAGCTAGAGGCCAAAATCTACAGGTAGGCACTTCGCAAAAAACACCTCTGTTTTCTTCCAAAAATTTGGATGTGTCCACGTTGCCCTTTGGGGCGTGTCCTGTTGCGGGCGCTAGGCCTACCCACACAAGTGAGGTATCATTTTTATCGGGAGACTCGGGGGAACGCTGGGTGGAAGGAAATTCGTGGCTCCTCTCAGATTCCAGAACTTTCTTCCACAGAAATGTGAGGAACATGTGTTTTTTTAGCCAAATTTTGAGGTTTGCAAAGAATTCTGGGTAACAGAACCTGGTCCGAGCCCCGAAAGTCACCCCTCCTTAGATTCCCCTAGGTCTCTAGTTTTCAGAAATGCACAGGTTTGGTATGTTTCCCTAGGTGCCGGCTGAGCTAGAGGCCAAAATCTACAGGTAGGCACTATGCAAAAAAGCCTCTGTTTTCTTTAAAAAATTTGGATGTGTCCACGTTGCGCTTTGGGGCGTTTCCTGTCACTGGCGCTAGGCCTACCCACACAAGTGAGGTATCATTTTTATCGGGAGACTTGGGGTAACGCTGGGTGGAAGGAAATTTGTGGCTCCTCTGAGATTCCAGAACTTTCTGCCACAGAAATGTGAGGAACATGTGTTTTTTTAGCCAAATTTTGAGGTTTGCAAAGGATTTTGGGTAACAGAACCTGGTCCGAGCCCCGCACGTCACCCCATCTTGGATTCCCCTAGGTCTCTAGTTTTCAGAAATGCACAGGTTTGGTAGGTTTCCCTAGGTGCCGGCTGAGCTAGAGGCCAAAATCTACAGGTAGGCACTTCGCAAAAAACACCTCTGTTTTCTTCCAAAAATTTTGATGTGTCCACGTTGCGCTTTGGGGCGTTTCCTGTCGCGGGCGCTAGGCCTAGCCACACAAGTGAGGTATCATTTTTATCGGGAGACTTGGGGGAACGGTGGGTGGAAGGAAATTTGTGGCTCCTCTCAGATTCCAGAACTTTCTGCCACAGAAATGTAAGTTTTCTAGCCACATTTTAAGGTTTGCAAAGGATTCTGGGTAACAGAACCTGGTCCGAGCCCCGCAAGTCACCCCATCTTGGATTTCCCTCGGTCTCTAGTTTTCAGAAATGCACAGGTTTGGTAGGTTTCCCTAGGTGCCGGCTGAGCTAGAGGCCAAAATCTACAGGTTAGCACTTTGCAAAAAACACCTCTGTTTTCTTCCAAAAATTTGGATGTGTCCACGTTGCGCTTTGGGGCGTTTCCTGTCGCGGGCGCTAGGCCTTCCCACACAAGTGAGGTATCATTTTTATCGGGAGACTTGGGGGAACGCTGGGTGGAAGGAAATTTGTGGCTCTTCTCAGATTCCATAACTTTCTGCCACAGAAATGTGAGGAACATGTGTTTTTTTAGCCAAATTTTGAGGTTTGCAAAGGATTCTGGGTAACAGAACCTGGTCTGAGCCCCGCAAGTCACCCCATCTTGGATTCCCCTAGGTCTCTAGTTTTCAGAAATGCACAGGTTTGGTAGGTTTCCCTAGGTGCCGGCTGAGCTAGAGGCCAAAATCTACAGGTAGGCACTTCGCAAAAATCACCTCTGTTTTCTTCCCAAAATTTGGATGTGTCCACGTTGAGCTTTGGGGCGTTTCCTGTCGCGTGCGCTAGGCCTACCCACACAAGTGAGGTATCATTTTTATCGGGAGACTTGGGGAAACGCTGGGTGGAAGGAAATTTGTGGCTCCTCTCAGATTCCAGAACTTTCTGCCACAGAAATGTGAGGAACATGTGTTTTTTTAGCCAAATTTTGAGGTTTGCAAAGGATTCTGGGTAACAGAACCTGGTCTGAGCCCCGCAAGTCACCCCATCTTGGATTCCCCTAGGTCTCTAGTTTTCAGAAATGCACAGGTTTGGTAGGTTTCCCTAGGTGCCGGCTGAGCTAGAGGCCAAAATCTACAGGTAGGCACTTCGCAAAAATCACCTCTGTTTTCTTTTAAAAAATTTGATGTGTCCACGTTGCGCTTTGGGGCGTTTCCTGTCGCAGGCGGTAGGCCTACCCACACAAGTGAGGTATCATTTTTATCGGGAGACTTGGGGGAACGCTGGGTGGAAGGAAATTTGTGGCTCCTCTCAGATTCCACAACTTTCTGCCACAGAAATGTGAGTAACATGTGTTTTTTTAGCCAAATTTTGAGGTTTGCAAAGGATTCTGGGTAACAGAACCTGGTCCGAGCCCGCAAGTCACCCCATCTTGGATTCCCCTAGGTCTCTAATTTTCAGAAATGCACAGGTTTGGTAGGTTTCCCTAGGTGCCGGCTGAGCTAGAGGCCAAAATCTACAGGTAGGCACTTCGCAAAAAACATCTCTGTTTCCTTCCAAAAATTTGCATGTGTCCACGTTGCGCTTTGGGGTGTTTCCTGTCGCGGGCGCTAGGCCTACCCACACAAGTGAGGTATCATTTTTATCGGGAGACTTGGGGGAACGCTGGGTGGAAGGAAATTTGTGGCTCCTCTCAGATTCCAGAACTTTCTGCCACAGAAATGTGAGTAACGTGTTTTTTTAGCCAAATTTTTTAGGTTTGCAAAGGATTCTGGGTAACAGAACCTGGTCCGATCCCCGCAAGTCACCCCATCTTGGATTCCCCTAAGTCTCTAGTTTTCAGAAATGCACAGGTTTGGTAGGTTTCCCTAGGTGCCGGCTGAGCTAGAGGCCAAAATCTACAGGTAGGCACTTCGCAAAAAACACCTCTGTTTTCTTCCAAAAATTTGGATGTGTCCACGTTGCGCTTTGGGGTGTTTCCTGTCGCGGGCGCTAGGCCTACCACACAAGTGAGGTATCATTTTTATCTGGAGACTTGGGGGAACGCTGGATGGAAGGAAATTTGTGGCTCCTCTGAGATTCCAGAACTTTCTGCCACAGAAATGTGAGGATCATGTGTTTTTTTAGCCAAATTTTCAGGTTTGCAAAGGATGCTGGGTAACAGAACCTGGTCCGAGCCCTGCAAGTCACCCCATCTTGGATTCCCCTAGGTCTCTAGTTTTCAGAAATGCACAGGTTTGGTAGGTTTCCCTAGGTGCCGGCTGAGCTAGAGGCCAAAATCTACAGGTAGGCACTTCGCAAAAAACACCTCTGTTTTCTTCCAAAAATTTGGATGTGTCCACGTTGCGCTTTGGGGTGTTTCCTGTCGCGGGCGCTAGGCCTACCACACAAGTGAGGTATCATTTTTATCGGGAGACTTGGGGGAACGCTGGATGGAAGGAAATTTGTGGCTCCTCTCAGATTCCAGAACTTTCTGCCACAGAAATGTGAGGAACATGTGTTTTTTTAACCAAATTTTGAGGTTTGCAAAGGATTCTGGGTAACAGAACCTGGTCCGAGCCCTGCAAGTCCCCCCATCTTGGATTCCCCTAGGTCTCTAGTTTTCTGAAATGCACAGGTTTGGTAGGTTTCCCTAGGTGCCGGCTGAGCTAGAGGCCAAAATCTACAGGTAGGCACTTCGCAAAAATCACCTCTGTTTTCTTTAAAAAATTGGAGGTGTCCACGTTGCGCTTTGGGGCGTTTCCTGTCGCAGGCGCTAGGCCTACCCACACAAGTGAGGTATCATTTTTATCGGGAGACTTGGAGGAACGCTGGGTGGAAGGAAATTTGTGGCTCCTCTCAGATTCCAGAACTTTCTGCCACAGAAATGTGAGTAACATGTGTTTTTTTAGCCAAATTTTGAGGTTTGCAAAGGATTCTGAGTAACAGAACCTGGTCCGAGCCACGCAAGTCACCCCATCTTGGATTCCCCTAGGTCTCTAGTTTTCAGAAATGCACAGGTTTGGTAGGTTTCCCTAGGTGCCGGCTGAGCTAGAGGGCAAAATCTACAGGTAGGCACTTCGCAAAAAACACCTCTGTTTTCTTCCAAAAATTTTGATGTGTCCACGTTGCGCTTTGGGGTGTTTCCTGTCGCGGGCGCTAGGCCTACCCGCACAAGTGAGGTATCATTTTTATCGGGAGACTTGGGGGAACGCTGGGTGGAAGGAAATTTGTGGCTCCTCTCAGATTCCAGAACTTTCTGCCACAGAAATGTGAGTAACATGTGTTTTTTTAGCCAAATTTTGATGTTTGCAAAGGATTCTGGGTAACAGAACCTGGTCCGAGCCCCGCAAGTCACCCCATCTTGGATTCCCCTAGGTCTCTAGTTTTCAGAAATGCACAGGTTTGGTAGGTTTCCCTAGGTGCCGGCTGAGCTAGAGGGCAAAACCTACAGGTAGGCACTTCGCAAAAAACACCTCTGTTTTCTTCCAAAAATTTGGATGTGTCCACGTTGCGCTTTGGGGTGTTTCCTGTTGCGGGTGCTAGGCCTACCCACACAAGTGAGGTATCATTTTTATCGGGAGACTTGGGGAAACGCTGGGTGGAAGGAAATTTGTGGCTCCTCTCAGATTCCAGAACTTTCTGCCACAGAAATGTGAGGAACATGTGTTTTTTTAGCCAAATTTTGAGGTTTGCAAAGGATTCTGGGTAACAGAACCTGGTCCGAGCCCCGCAAGTCACCCCTCCTTAGATTCCCCTAGGTCGCTAGTTTTCAGAAATGCACAGGTTTGGTAGGTTTCCCTAGGTGCCGGCTGAGCTAGAGGCCAAAATCTACAGGTAGGCACTTCGCAAAAAACTCCTCTGTTTTCTTCCAAAAAATTGGATGTGTCCACGTTGCGCTTCGGGGCGTTTCCTGTCGCGGGCGCTAGGCCTACCCACACAAGTGAGGTATCATTTTTATCGGGAGACTTGGGGGAACGCTGAGTGGAATGAAATTTATGGCTCCTCTCAGATTCCAGAACTTTCTGCCACAGAAATGTGAGGAACATGTGTTTTTTTAGCCAAATTTTGAGGTTTGCAAAGGATTCTGGGTAACAGAACCTGGTCCGAGCCCCGCAAGTCACCCCTCCTTAGATTCCCCTAGGTCGCTAGTTTTCAGAAATGCACAGGTTTGGTAGGTTTCCCTAGGTTCCGGCTGAGCTAGAGGGTAAAATCTACAGGTAGGCACTTCGCAAAAAACACCTCTGTTTTCTTCCAAAAATTTGGATTTGTCCACGTTGCGCTTTGGGGTGTTTCCTGTCGCGGGCGCTAGGCCTACCACACAAGTGAGGTATCATTTTTATCGGGAGACTTGGGGGAACGCTGGATGGAAGGAAATTTGTGGCTCCTCTCAGATTCCAGAACTTTCTGCCAGAGTAATGTGAGGAACATGTGTTTTTTTAGCCAAATTTTCAGGTTTGCAAAGGATGCTGGGTAACAGAACCTGGTCCGAGCCCTGCAAGTCACCCCATCTTGGATTCCCCTAGGTCTCTAGTTTTCAGAAATGCACAGGTTTGGTAGGTTTCCCTAGGTGCCGGCTGAGCTAGAGGCCAAAATCTACAGGTAGGCACTTCGCAAAAAACACCTCTGTTTTCTTCCAAAAATTTGGATGTGTCCACGTTGCGCTTTGGGGTGTTTCCTGTCGCGGGCGCTAGGCCTACCACACAAGTGAGGTATCATTTTTATCGGGAGACTTGGGGGAACGCTGGATGGAAGGAAATTTGTGGCTCCTCTCAGATTCCAGAACTTTCTGCCACAGAAATGTGAGGAACATGTGTTTTTTTAGCCAAATTTTGAGGTTTGCAAAGGATTCTGGGTAACAGAACCTGGTCCGAGCCCTGCAAGTCACCCCAACTTGGATTCCCGTAGGTCTCTAGTTTTCAGAAATGCACAGGTTTGGTAGGTTTCCCTAGGTGCCGGCTGAGCTAGAGGCCAAAATCTACAGGTAGGCACTTCGCAAAAAACACCTCTGTTTTCTTCCAAAAATTTGGATGTGTCCACGTTGCGCTTTGGGGCATTTCCTGTCGCAGGCGCTAGGCCTACCCACACAAGTGAGGTATCATTTTTATCGGGAGACTTGGGGGAACGCTGGGTGGAAGGAAATTTGTGGCTCCTCTCAGATTCCAGAACTTTCTGCCACAGAAATGTGAGGAACATGTGTTTTTTTAGCCAAATTTTGAGGTTTGCAAAGGATTCTGGGTAACAGAACCTGGTCCGAGCCCCGCAAGTCACCCCATCTTGGATTCCCCTAGGTCTCTAGTTTTCAGAAATGCACAGGTTTGGTAGGTTTCCCTAGGTGCCGGCTGAGCTAGAGGCCAAAATCTACAGGTAGGCACATAGCAAAAAACACCTCTGTTTTCTTCCAAAAATTTGGATGTGTCCACGTTGCGCTTTGGGGCGTGTCCTGTCGCGGGCGCTAGGCCTACCCACACAAGTGAGGTATCATTTTTATCGGGAGACTTGGGGAAACGCTGGGTGGAAGGAAATTTGTGGCTCCTCTCAGATTCCAGAACTTTCTGCCACAGAAATGTGAGTAACATGTGTTTTTTTAGCCAAATTTTGAGGTTTGCAAAGGATTCTGGGTAACAGAACCTGGTCTGAGCCCCGCAAGTCACCCCATCCTGGATTCCCCTAGGTCTCTAGTTTTCAGAAATGCACAGGTTTGGTAGTTTTCCCTAGGTGCCGGCTGAGCTAGAGGCCAAAATCTACAGGTAGGCACTTCGCAAAAAACACCTCTGTTTTCTTCCCAAAATTTGGATGTGTCCACGTTGAGCTTTGGGGCGTTTCCTGTCGCGTGCGCTAGGCCTACCCACACAAGTGAGGTATCATTTTTATCGGGAGACTTGGGGGAACGCTGGGTGGAAGGAAATTCGTGGCTCCTCTCAGATTCCAGAACTTTCTGCCAGAGTAATGTGAGGAACATGTGTTTTTTTAGCCAAATTTTCAGGTTTGCAAAGGATGCTGGGTAACAGAACCTGGTCCGAGCCCTGCAAGTCACCCCATCTTGGATTCCCCTAGGTCTCTAGTTTTCAGAAATGCACAGGTTTGGTAGGTTTCCCTAGGTGCCGGCTGAGCTAGAGGCCAAAATCTACAGGTAGGCACTTCGCAAAAAACACCTCTGTTTTCTTCCAAAAATTTGGATGTGTCCACGTTGCGCTTTGGGGCATTTCCTGTCGCGGGCGCTAGGCCTACCCACACAAGTGAGGTATCATTTTTATCGGGAGACTTGGGGGAACGCTGGGTGGAAGGAAATTTGTGGCTCCTCTCAGATTCCAGAACTTTCTGCCACAGAAATGTGAGGAACATGTGTTTTTTTAGCCAAATTTTGAGGTTTGCAAAGGATTCTGGGTAACAGAACCTGGTCCGAGCCCCGCAAGTCACCCCATCTTGGATTCCCCTAGGTCTCTAGTTTTCAGAAATGCACAGGTTTGGTAGGTTTCCCTAGGTGCCGGCTGAGCTAGAGGCCAAAATCTACAGGTAGGCACTTCGCAAAAAACACCTCTGTTTTCTTCCAAAAATTTGGATGTGTCCACGTTGCGCTTTGGGGTGATTCCTGTTGCGGGTGCTAGGCCTACCCACACAAGTGAGGTATCATTTTTATCGGGAGACTTGGGGAAACGCTGGGTGGAAGGAAATTTGTGGCTCCTCTCAGATTCCAGAACTTTCTGCCACAGAAATGTGAGGAACATGTGTTTTTTTAGCCAAATTTTGAGGTTTGCAAAGGATTCTGGGTAACAGAACCTGGTCTGAGCCCCGCAAGTCACCCCATCTTGGATTCCCCTAGGTCTCTAGTTTTCAGAAATGCACAGGTTTGGTAGGTTTCCCTAGGTGCCGGCTGAGCTAGAGGCCAAAATCTACAGGTAGGCACTTCGCAATAATCACCTCTGTTTTCTTTTAAAAAATTTGATGTGTCCACGTTGCGCTTTGGGGCGTTTCCTGTCGCAGGCGCTAGGCCTACCCACACAAGTGAGGTATCATTTTTATCGGGAGACTTGGGGGAACGCTGGGTGGAAGGAAATTTGTGGCTCCTCTCAGATTCCACAACTTTCTGCCACAGAAATGTGAGTAACATGTGTTTTTTTAGCCAAATTTTGAGGTTTGCAAAGGATTCTGGGTAACAGAACCTGGTCCGAGCCCGCAAGTCACCCCATCTTGGATTCCCCTAGGTCTCTAATTTTCAGAAATGCACAGGTTTGGTAGGTTTCCCTAGGTGCCGGCTGAGCTAGAGGCCAAAATCTACAGGTAGGCACTTCGCAAAAAACATCTCTGTTTTCTTCCAAAAATTTGCATGTGTCCACGTTGCGCTTTGGGGTGTTTCCTGTCGCGGGCGCTAGGCCTACCCACACAAGTGAGGTATCATTTTTATCGGGAGACTTGGGGGAACGCTGGGTGGAAGGAAATTTGTGGCTCCTCTCAGATTCCAGAACTTTCTGCCACAGAAATGTGAGTAACGTGTTTTTTTAGCCAAATTTTTTAGGTTTGCAAAGGATTCTGGGTAACAGAACCTGGTCCGATCCCCGCAAGTCACCCCATCTTGGATTCCCCTAAGTCTCTAGTTTTCAGAAATGCACAGGTTTGGTAGGTTTCCCTAGGTGCCGGCTGAGCTAGAGGCCAAAATCTACAGGTAGGCACTTCGCAAAAAACACCTCTGTTTTCTTCAAAAAATTTGGATGTGTCCACGTTGCGCTTTGGGGCGTTTCCTGTCGCGGGCGCTAGGCCTACCCACACAAGTGAGGTATCATTTTTATCGGGAGACTTGGGGGAACGCTGGGTGAAGGAAATTTGTGGCTCCTCTCAGATTCCAGAACTTTCTGCCACAGAAATGTGAGGAACATGTGTTTTTTTAGCCAAATTTTGAGGTTTGCAAAGGATTCTGGGTAACAGAACCTGGTCCGAGCCCCGCAAGTAACCCCTCCTTAGATTCCCCTAGGTCTCTAGTTTTCAGAAATGCACAGGTTTGGTAGGTTTCCCTAGGTGCCGGCTGAGCTAGAGGCCAAAATCTACAGGTAGGCACTTCGCAAAAAACACCTCTGTTTTCTTCCAAAAAGTTTGATGTGTCCACGTTGCGCTTTGGGTCGTGTCCTGTCGCGGGCGCTAGCCTACCCACACAAGTGAGGTATCATTTTTATCGGGAGACTTGGGGGAACGCTGGGTGGAAGGAAATTTGTGGCTCCTCTCAGATTCCAGAACTTTCTGCCACAGAAATGTGAGGAACATGTGTTTTTTTAGCCAAATTTTGAGGTTTGCAAAGGATTCTGGGTAACAGAACCTGGTCCGAGCCCCGCAAGTAACCCCTCCTTAGATTCCCCTAGGTCTCTAGTTTTCAGAAATGCACAGGTTTGGTAGGTTTCCCTAGGTGCCGGCTGAGCTAGAGGCCAAAATCTACAGGTAGGCACTTCGCAAAAAACACCTCTGTTTTCTTCCAAAAAGTTTGATGTGTCCACGTTGCGCTTTGGGTCGTGTCCTGTCGCGGGCGCTAGCCTACCCACACAAGTGAGGTATCATTTTTATCGGGAGACTTGGGGGAACGCTGGGTGGAAGGAAATTTGTGGCTCTTCTCAGATTCCGGAACTTTCTGCCACAGAAATGTGAGGAACATGTGTTTTTTTAGCCAAATTTTGAGGTTTGCAAAGGATTCTGGGTAACAGAACCTGGACCGAGCCCCGCAAGTCACCCCATCTTGGATTCCCCTAGGTCTCTAGTTTTCAGAAATGCACAGGTTTGATAGGTATCCCTAGGTGCCGGCTGAGCTAGAGGCCAAAATCTACAGGTAGGCACTTCGCAAAAAACACCTCTGTTTTCTTCCAAAAATTTTGATGTGTCCACGTTGCCCTTTGGGGCGTGTCCTGTCGCGGGCGCTAGGCCTACCCACACAAGTGAGGTATCATTTTTATCGGGAGACTTGGGGGAACGCTGGGTGGAAGGAAATTTGTGGCTCCTCTCAGATTCCAGAACTTTCTGCCACAGAAATGTGAGGAACATGTGTTTTTTTAGCCACATTTTGAGGTTTGCAAAGGATTCTGGGTAACAGAACCTGGTCCGAGCCCCGAAAGTCACCCCTCCTTAGATTCCCCTAGGTCTCTAGTTTTCAGAAATGCACAGGTTTGGTAGGTTTCCCTAGGTGCCGGCTGAGCTAGAGGCCAAAATCTACAGGTAGGCACTTCGCAAAAACGCCTCTGTTTTCTTTAAAAAATTTGGATGTGTCCACGTTGCGCTTTGGGGCGTTTCCTGTCACTGGCGCTAGGCCTACCAAAACACAAGTGAGGTATCATTTTTATCGGGAGACTTGGGGGAACGCTGGGTGGAAGGAAATTTGTATCTCCTCTGAGATTCCAGAACATTCTGCCACAGAAATGTGAGGAACATGTGTTTTTTTTAGCCAAATTTTGAGGTTTGCAAAGGATTCTGGGTAACAGAACCTGGTCCGAGCCCTGCAAGTCACCCCATCTTGGATTCCCCTAGGTCTCTAGTTTTCAGAAATGCACAGGTTTGGTAGGTTTCCCTAGGTGCCAGCTGAGCTAGAGGCCAAAATCTACAGGTAGGCACTTCGCAAAAAACACCTCTGTTTTCTTCCAAAAATTTGGATGTGTCCATGTTGCGCTTTGGGGCATGTCCTGTCGCGGGCGCTAGGCCTACCCACACAAGTGAGGTATCATTTTTATCGGGAGACTTGGGGGAACGCTGGGTGGAAGGAAATTTGTGGCTCCTCTCAGATTCCAGAACTTTCTGCCACAGAAATGTGAGGAACATGTGTTTTTTTAGCCAAATTTTGAGGTTTGCAAAGGAATCTGGGTAACAGAACCTGGTCCGAGCCACGCAAGTCACCCCTCCTTAGATTCCCCTAGGTCTCTAGTTTTCAGAAATGCACAGGTTTGGTAGGTTTCCCTAGGTGCCGGCTGAGCTAGAGGCCAAAATCTTCAGGTAGGCACTTCGCAAAAATCACCTCTGTTTTCATTTAAAAAATTGGATGTGTCCACGTTGCGCTTTGGGGCATTTCCTGTCACGGGCGCTAGGCCTACCCACACAAGTGAGGTATCATTTTTATCGGGAGACTTGGGGGAACGCTGGGTGGAAGGAAATTTGTGGCTCCTCTGAGATTCCAGAACTTTCTGCCACAGAAATGTGAGGAACATGTGTTTTTTTAGCCAAATGTTGAGGTTTGCAAAGGAATCTGGGTAACAGAACCTGGTCCGAGCCCCGCAAGTCACCCTTCCTTAGATTCCCCTAGGTCTCTAGTTTTCAGAAATGCACAGGTTTGGTAGGTTTCCCTAGGTGCCGGCTGAGCTAGAGGCCAAAATCTTCAGGTAGGCACTTCGCAAAAATCACCTCTGTTTTCTTTTAAAAAATTGGATGTGTCCACGTTGCGCTTTGGGGCGTTTCCTGTCGCAGGCGCTAGGCCTACCCACACAAGTCAGGTATCATTTTTATCGGGAGACTTGGGGGAACGCTGGGTGGAAGGAAATTTGTGGCTCCTCTCAGTTTCCAGAACTTTCTGCCA
This sequence comes from Pleurodeles waltl, assembly GCF_031143425.1. NCBI lineage: Eukaryota > Metazoa > Chordata > Amphibia > Caudata > Salamandridae > Pleurodeles > Pleurodeles waltl. The sequence continues at coordinate 367,559,591 of NC_090444.1, read as the reverse complement.
CAGAAATGTGAGTTTTCTAGCCACATTTTGAGGTTTGCAAAGGATTCTGGGTAACAGAACCTGGTCCGAGCCCCGCAAGTCACCCCATCTTGGATTTCCCTCGGTCTCTAGTTTTCAGAAATGCACAGGTTTGGTAGGTTTCCCTAGGTGCCGGCTGAGCTAGAGGCCAAAATCTACAGGTAAGCACTTTGCAAAAAACACCTCTGTTTTCTTCCAAAAATTTGGATGTGTCCACGTTGCGCTTTGGGGCGTTTCCTGTCGCGGGCGCTAGGCCTACCCACACAAGTGAGGTATCATTTTTATCGGGAGACTTGGGGAAACGCTGGGTGGAAGGAAATTTGTGTCTCTTCTCAGATTCCAGAACTTTCTGCCACAGAAATGTGAGGAACATGTGTTTTTTTAGCCAAATTTTGAGGTTTGCAAAGGATTCTGGGTAACAGAACCTGGTCCGAGCCCCGCAAGTCACCCCATCTTGGATTCCCCTAGGTCTCTAGTTTTCAGAAATGCACAGGTTTGGTAGGTTTCCCTAGGTGCCGGCTGAGCTAGAGGCCAAAATCTACAGGTAGGCACTTCGCAAAAAACACCTCTGTTTTCTTCCAAAAATTTGGATGTGTCCACGTTGCCCTTTGGGGCGTGTCCTGTCGCGGGCGCTAGGCCTACCCACACAAGTGAGGTATCATTTTTATCGGGAGACTTGGGGGAACGCTGGGTGGAAGGAAATTCGTGCCTCCTCTCAGATTCCAGAACTTTCTGCCACAGAAATGTGAGGAACATGTGTTTTTTTAGCCAAATTTTGAGGTTTGCAAAGAATTCTGGGTAACAGAACCTGGTCCGAGCCCCGAAAGTCACCCCTCCTTAGATTCCCCTAGGTCTCTAGTTTTCAGAAATGCACAGGTTTGGTATGTTTCCCTAGGTGCCGGCTGAGCTAGAGGCCAAAATCTACAGGTAGGCACTACGCAAAAACGCCTCTGTTTTCTTTAAAAAATTTGGATGTGTCCACGTTGCGCTTTGGGGCGTTTCCTGTCACTGGCGCTAGGCCTACCCACACAAGTGAGGTATCATTTTTATCGGGAGACTTGGGGGAACGCTGGGTGGAAGGAAATTTGTGGCTCCTCTGAGATTCCAGAACTTTCTGCCACAGAAATGTGAGGAACATGTGTTTTTTTAGCCAAATTTTGAGGTTTGCAAAGGATTTTGGGTAACAGAACCTGGTCCGAGCCCCGAAAGTCACCCCTCCTTAGATTCCCCTAGGTCTCTAGTTTTCAGAAATGCACAGGTTTGGTATGTTTCCCTAGGTGCCGGCTGAGCTAGAGGCCAAAATCTACAGGTAGGCACTTCGCAAAAATCACCTCTGTTTTCTTTTTAAAAATTTGATGTGTCCACGTTGCGCTTTGGGGCGTTTCCTGACGCAGGCGCTAGGCCTACCCACACAAGTGAGCTATCATTTTTATCGGGAGACTTGGGGGAACGCTGGGTGGAAGGAAATTTGTGGCTCCTCTCAGATTCCAGAACTTTCTGCCACAGAAATCTGAGTAACATGTGTTTTTTTAGCCAAATTTTGAGGTTTGCAAAGGATTCTGGGTAACAGAACCTGGTCCGAGCCCCGCACGTCACCCCATCTTGGATTCCCCTAGGTCTCTAGTTTTCAGAAATGCACAGGTTTGGCAGGTTTCCCTAGGTGCCGGCTGAGCTAGAGGCCAAAATCTACAGGTAAGCACTTTGCAAAAAACACCTCTGTTTTCTTCCAAAAATTTGGATGTGTCCACGTTGCGCTTTGGGGCGTTTCCTGTCGCGGGTGCTAGGCCTACCCACACAAGTGAGGTATCATTTTTATCGGGAGACTTGGGGGAACGCTGGGTGGAAGGAAATTTGTGGCTCTTCTCAGATTCCATAACTTTCTGCCACAGAAATGTGAGGAACATGTGTTTTTTTAGCCAAATTTTGAGGTTTGCAAAGGATTCTGGGTAACAGAACCTGGTCTGAGCCCCGCAAGTCACCCCATCTTGGATTCCCCTAGGTCTCTAGTTTTCAGAAATGCACAGGTTTGGTAGGTTTCCCTAGGTGCCGGCTGAGCTAGAGGCCAAAATCTACAGGTAGGCACTTCACAAAAATCACCTCTGTTTTCTTTTAAAAAATTTGATGTGTCCACGTTGCGCTTTGGGGCGTTTCCTGTCGCAGGCGCTAGGCCTACCCACACAAGTGAGGAATCATTTTTATCGGGAGACTTGGGGGAACGCTGGGTGGAAGGAAATTTGTGGCTCCTCTCAGATTCCACAACTTTCTGCCACAGAAATGTGAGTAACATGTGTTTTTTTAGCCAAATTTTGAGGTTTGCAAAGGATTCTGGGTAACAGAACCTGGTCCGAGCCCACAAGTCACCCCATCTTGGATTCCCCTAGGTCTCTAATTTTCAGAAATGCACAGGTTTGGTAGGTTTCCCTAGGTGCCGGCTGAGCTAGAGGCCAAAATCTACAGGTAGGCACTTCGCAAAAAACACCTCTGTTTTCTTCCAAAAATTTGCATGTGTCCACGTTGCGCTTTGGGGTGTTTCCTGTCGCGGGCGCTAGGCCTACCCACACAAGTGAGGTATCATTTTTATCGGGAGACTTGGGGGAACGCTGGGTGGAAGGAAATTTGTGGCTCCTCTCAGATTCCAGAACTTTCTGCCACAGAAATGTGAGTAACGTGTTTTTTTAGCCAAATTTTTTAGGTTTGCAAAGGATTCTGGGTAACAGAACCTGGTCCGATCCCCGCAAGTCACCCCATCTTGGATTCCCCTAAGTCTCTAGTTTTCAGAAATGCACAGGTTTGGTAGGTTTCCCTAGGTGCCAGCTGAGCTAGAGGCCAAAATCTACAGGTAGGCACTTCGCAAAAAACACCTCTGTTTTCTTCCAAAAATTTGGCTGTGTCCACGTTGCGCTTTGGGGTGTTTCCTGTCGCGGGCGCTAGGCCTACCACACAAGTGAGGTATCATTTTTATCGGGAGACTTGGGGGAACGCTGGATGGAAGGAAATTTGTGGCTCCTCTGAGATTCCAGAACTTTCTGCCACAGAAATGTGAGTAACGTGTTTTTTTAGCCAAATTTTTTAGGTTTGCAAAGGATTCTGGGTAACAGAACCTGGTCCGATCCCCGCAAGTCACCCCATCTTGGATTCCCCTAGGTCTCTAGTTTTCAGAAATGCACAGGTTTGGTAGGTTTCCCTAGGTGCCGGCTGAGCTAGAGGCCAAAATCTACAGGTAGGCACTTCGCAAAAAACACCTCTGTTTTCTTCAAAAAATTTGGATGTGTCCACGTTGCGCTTTGGGGCGTTTCCTGTCGCGGGCGCTAGGCCTACCCACACAAGTGAGGTATCATTTTTATCGGGAGACTTGGGGGAACGCTGGGTGAAGGAAATTTGTGGCTCCTCTCAGATTCCAGAACTTTCTGCCACAGAAATGTGAGGAACATGTGTTTTTTTAGCCAAATTTTGAGGTTTGCAAAGGATTCTGGGTAACAGAACCTGGTCCGAGCCCCGCAAGTAACCCCTCCTTAGATTCCCCTAGGTCTCTAGTTTTCAGAAATGCACAGGTTTGGTAGGTTTCCCTAGGTGCCGGCTGAGCTAGAGGCCAAAATCTACAGGTAGGCACTTCGCAAAAAACACCTCTGTTTTCTTCCAAAAAGTTTGATGTGTCCACGTTGCGCTTTGGGTCGTGTCCTGTCGCGGGCGCTAGCCTACCCACACAAGTGAGGTATCATTTTTATCGGGAGACTTGGGGGAACGCTGGGTGGAAGGAAATTTGTGGCTCTTCTCAGATTCCGGAACTTTCTGCCACAGAAATGTGAGGAACATGTGTTTTTTTAGCCAAATTTTGAGGTTTGCAAAGGATTCTGGGTAACAGAACCTGGACCGAGCCCCGCAAGTCACCCCATCTTGGATTCCCCTAGGTCTCTAGTTTTCAGAAATGCACAGGTTTGATAGGTATCCCTAGGTGCCGGCTGAGCTAGAGGCCAAAATCTACAGGTAGGCACTTCGCAAAAAACACCTCTGTTTTCTTCCAAAAATTTTGATGTGTCCACGTTGCCCTTTGGGGCGTGTCCTGTCGCGGGCGCTAGGCCTACCCACACAAGTGAGGTATCATTTTTATCGGGAGACTTGGGGGAACGCTGGGTGGAAGGAAATTTGTGGCTCCTCTCAGATTCCAGAACTTTCTGCCACAGAAATGTGAGGAACATGTGTTTTTTTAGCCACATTTTGAGGTTTGCAAAGGATTCTGGGTAACAGAACCTGGTCCGAGCCCCGAAAGTCACCCCTCCTTAGATTCCCCTAGGTCTCTAGTTTTCAGAAATGCACAGGTTTGGTAGGTTTCCCTAGGTGCCGGCTGAGCTAGAGGCCAAAATCTACAGGTAGGCACTTCGCAAAAACGCCTCTGTTTTCTTTAAAAAATTTGGATGTGTCCACGTTGCGCTTTGGGGCGTTTCCTGTCACTGGCGCTAGGCCTACCAAAACACAAGTGAGGTATCATTTTTATCGGGAGACTTGGGGGAACGCTGGGTGGAAGGAAATTTGTATCTCCTCTGAGATTCCAGAACATTCTGCCACAGAAATGTGAGGAACATGTGTTTTTTTTAGCCAAATTTTGAGGTTTGCAAAGGATTCTGGGTAACAGAACCTGGTCCGAGCCCTGCAAGTCACCCCATCTTGGATTCCCCTAGGTCTCTAGTTTTCAGAAATGCACAGGTTTGGTAGGTTTCCCTAGGTGCCAGCTGAGCTAGAGGCCAAAATCTACAGGTAGGCACTTCGCAAAAAACACCTCTGTTTTCTTCCAAAAATTTGGATGTGTCCATGTTGCGCTTTGGGGCATGTCCTGTCGCGGGCGCTAGGCCTACCCACACAAGTGAGGTATCATTTTTATCGGGAGACTTGGGGGAACGCTGGGTGGAAGGAAATTTGTGGCTCCTCTCAGATTCCAGAACTTTCTGCCACAGAAATGTGAGGAACATGTGTTTTTTTAGCCAAATTTTGAGGTTTGCAAAGGAATCTGGGTAACAGAACCTGGTCCGAGCCACGCAAGTCACCCCTCCTTAGATTCCCCTAGGTCTCTAGTTTTCAGAAATGCACAGGTTTGGTAGGTTTCCCTAGGTGCCGGCTGAGCTAGAGGCCAAAATCTTCAGGTAGGCACTTCGCAAAAATCACCTCTGTTTTCATTTAAAAAATTGGATGTGTCCACGTTGCGCTTTGGGGCATTTCCTGTCACGGGCGCTAGGCCTACCCACACAAGTGAGGTATCATTTTTATCGGGAGACTTGGGGGAACGCTGGGTGGAAGGAAATTTGTGGCTCCTCTGAGATTCCAGAACTTTCTGCCACAGAAATGTGAGGAACATGTGTTTTTTTAGCCAAATGTTGAGGTTTGCAAAGGAATCTGGGTAACAGAACCTGGTCCGAGCCCCGCAAGTCACCCTTCCTTAGATTCCCCTAGGTCTCTAGTTTTCAGAAATGCACAGGTTTGGTAGGTTTCCCTAGGTGCCGGCTGAGCTAGAGGCCAAAATCTTCAGGTAGGCACTTCGCAAAAATCACCTCTGTTTTCTTTTAAAAAATTGGATGTGTCCACGTTGCGCTTTGGGGCGTTTCCTGTCGCAGGCGCTAGGCCTACCCACACAAGTCAGGTATCATTTTTATCGGGAGACTTGGGGGAACGCTGGGTGGAAGGAAATTTGTGGCTCCTCTCAGTTTCCAGAACTTTCTGCCACAGAAATGTGAGTTTTCTAGCCACATTTTGAGGTTTGCAAAGGATTCTGGGTAACAGAACCTGGTCCGAGCCCCGCAAGTCACCCCATCTTGGATTTCCCTCGGTCTCTAGTTTTCAGAAATGCACAGGTTTGGTAGGTTTCCCTAGGTGCCGGCTGAGCTAGAGGCCAAAATCTACAGGTAAGCACTTTGCAAAAAACACCTCTGTTTTCTTCCAAAAATTTGGATGTGTCCACGTTGCGCTTTGGGGCGTTTCCTGTCGCGGGCGCTAGGCCTACCCACACAAGTGAGGTATCATTTTTATCGGGAGACTTGGGGAAACGCTGGGTGGAAGGAAATTTGTGTCTCTTCTCAGATTCCAGAACTTTCTGCCACAGAAATGTGAGGAACATGTGTTTTTTTAGCCAAATTTTGAGGTTTGCAAAGGATTCTGGGTAACAGAACCTGGTCCGAGCCCCGCAAGTCACCCCATCTTGGATTCCCCTAGGTCTCTAGTTTTCAGAAATGCACAGGTTTGGTAGGTTTCCCTAGGTGCCGGCTGAGCTAGAGGCCAAAATCTACAGGTAGGCACTTCGCAAAAAACACCTCTGTTTTCTTCCAAAAATTTGGATGTGTCCACGTTGCCCTTTGGGGCGTGTCCTGTCGCGGGCGCTAGGCCTACCCACACAAGTGAGGTATCATTTTTATCGGGAGACTTGGGGGAACGCTGGGTGGAAGGAAATTCGTGCCTCCTCTCAGATTCCAGAACTTTCTGCCACAGAAATGTGAGGAACATGTGTTTTTTTAGCCAAATTTTGAGGTTTGCAAAGAATTCTGGGTAACAGAACCTGGTCCGAGCCCCGAAAGTCACCCCTCCTTAGATTCCCCTAGGTCTCTAGTTTTCAGAAATGCACAGGTTTGGTATGTTTCCCTAGGTGCCGGCTGAGCTAGAGGCCAAAATCTACAGGTAGGCACTACGCAAAAACGCCTCTGTTTTCTTTAAAAAATTTGGATGTGTCCACGTTGCGCTTTGGGGCGTTTCCTGTCACTGGCGCTAGGCCTACCCACACAAGTGAGGTATCATTTTTATCGGGAGACTTGGGGGAACGCTGGGTGGAAGGAAATTTGTGGCTCCTCTGAGATTCCAGAACTTTCTGCCACAGAAATGTGAGGAACATGTGTTTTTTTAGCCAAATTTTGAGGTTTGCAAAGGATTTTGGGTAACAGAACCTGGTCCGAGCCCCGAAAGTCACCCCTCCTTAGATTCCCCTAGGTCTCTAGTTTTCAGAAATGCACAGGTTTGGTATGTTTCCCTAGGTGCCGGCTGAGCTAGAGGCCAAAATCTACAGGTAGGCACTTCGCAAAAATCACCTCTGTTTTCTTTTTAAAAATTTGATGTGTCCACGTTGCGCTTTGGGGCGTTTCCTGACGCAGGCGCTAGGCCTACCCACACAAGTGAGCTATCATTTTTATCGGGAGACTTGGGGGAACGCTGGGTGGAAGGAAATTTGTGGCTCCTCTCAGATTCCAGAACTTTCTGCCACAGAAATCTGAGTAACATGTGTTTTTTTAGCCAAATTTTGAGGTTTGCAAAGGATTCTGGGTAACAGAACCTGGTCCGAGCCCCGCACGTCACCCCATCTTGGATTCCCCTAGGTCTCTAGTTTTCAGAAATGCACAGGTTTGGCAGGTTTCCCTAGGTGCCGGCTGAGCTAGAGGCCAAAATCTACAGGTAAGCACTTTGCAAAAAACACCTCTGTTTTCTTCCAAAAATTTGGATGTGTCCACGTTGCGCTTTGGGGCGTTTCCTGTCGCGGGTGCTAGGCCTACCCACACAAGTGAGGTATCATTTTTATCGGGAGACTTGGGGGAACGCTGGGTGGAAGGAAATTTGTGGCTCTTCTCAGATTCCATAACTTTCTGCCACAGAAATGTGAGGAACATGTGTTTTTTTAGCCAAATTTTGAGGTTTGCAAAGGATTCTGGGTAACAGAACCTGGTCTGAGCCCCGCAAGTCACCCCATCTTGGATTCCCCTAGGTCTCTAGTTTTCAGAAATGCACAGGTTTGGTAGGTTTCCCTAGGTGCCGGCTGAGCTAGAGGCCAAAATCTACAGGTAGGCACTTCACAAAAATCACCTCTGTTTTCTTTTAAAAAATTTGATGTGTCCACGTTGCGCTTTGGGGCGTTTCCTGTCGCAGGCGCTAGGCCTACCCACACAAGTGAGGAATCATTTTTATCGGGAGACTTGGGGGAACGCTGGGTGGAAGGAAATTTGTGGCTCCTCTCAGATTCCACAACTTTCTGCCACAGAAATGTGAGTAACATGTGTTTTTTTAGCCAAATTTTGAGGTTTGCAAAGGATTCTGGGTAACAGAACCTGGTCCGAGCCCACAAGTCACCCCATCTTGGATTCCCCTAGGTCTCTAATTTTCAGAAATGCACAGGTTTGGTAGGTTTCCCTAGGTGCCGGCTGAGCTAGAGGCCAAAATCTACAGGTAGGCACTTCGCAAAAAACACCTCTGTTTTCTTCCAAAAATTTGCATGTGTCCACGTTGCGCTTTGGGGTGTTTCCTGTCGCGGGCGCTAGGCCTACCCACACAAGTGAGGTATCATTTTTATCGGGAGACTTGGGGGAACGCTGGGTGGAAGGAAATTTGTGGCTCCTCTCAGATTCCAGAACTTTCTGCCACAGAAATGTGAGTAACGTGTTTTTTTAGCCAAATTTTTTAGGTTTGCAAAGGATTCTGGGTAACAGAACCTGGTCCGATCCCCGCAAGTCACCCCATCTTGGATTCCCCTAAGTCTCTAGTTTTCAGAAATGCACAGGTTTGGTAGGTTTCCCTAGGTGCCAGCTGAGCTAGAGGCCAAAATCTACAGGTAGGCACTTCGCAAAAAACACCTCTGTTTTCTTCCAAAAATTTGGCTGTGTCCACGTTGCGCTTTGGGGTGTTTCCTGTCGCGGGCGCTAGGCCTACCACACAAGTGAGGTATCATTTTTATCGGGAGACTTGGGGGAACGCTGGATGGAAGGAAATTTGTGGCTCCTCTGAGATTCCAGAACTTTCTGCCACAGAAATGTGAGGATCATGTGTTTTTTTAGCCAAATTTTCAGGTTTGCAAAGGATGCTGGGTAACAGAACCTGGTCCGAGCCCTGCAAGTCACCCCATCTTGGATTCCCCTAGGTCTCTAGTTTTCAGAAATGCACAGGTTTGGTAGGTTTCCCTAGGTGCCGGCTGAGCTAGAGGCCAAAATCTACAGGTAGGCACTTCGCAAAAAACACCTCTGTTTTCTTCCAAAAATTTGGATGTGTCCACGTTGCGCTTTGGGGTGTTTCCTGTCGCGGGCGCTAGGCCTACCACACAAGTGAGGTATCATTTTTATCGGGAGACTTGGGGGAACGCTGGATGGAAGGAAATTTGTGGCTCCTCTCAGATTCCAGAACTTTCTGCCACAGAAATGTGAGGAACATGTGTTTTTTTAGCCAAATTTTGAGGTTTGCAAAGGATTCTGGGTAACAGAACCTGGTCCGAGCCCTGCAAGTCACCCCATCTTGGATTCCCCTAGGTCTCTAGTTTTCAGAAATGCACAGGTTTGGTAGGTTTCCCTAGGTGCCGGCTGAGCTAGAGGCCAAAATCTACAGGTAGGCACTTCGCAAAAATCACCTCTGTTTTCTTTAAAAAATTGGAGGTGTCCACGTTGCGCTTTGGGGCGTTTCCTGTCGCAGGCGCTAGGCCTACCCACACAAGTGAGGTATCATTTTTATCGGGAGACTTGGAGGAACGCTGGGTGGAAGGAAATTTGTGGCTCCTCTCAGATTCCAGAACTTTCTGCCACAGAAATGTGAGTAACATGTGTTTTTTTAGCCAAATTTTGAGGTTTGCAAAGGATTCTGAGTAACAGAACCTGGTCCGAGCCACGCAAGTCACCCCATCTTGGATTCCCCTAGGTCTCTAGTTTTCAGAAATGCACAGGTTTGGTAGGTTTCCCTAGGTGCCGGCTGAGCTAGAGGCCAAAATCTACAGGTAGGCACTTCGCAAAAAACACCTCTGTTTTCTTCCAAAAATTTTGATGTGTCCACGTTGCGCTTTGGGGTGTTTCCTGTCGCGGGCGCTAGGCCTACCCGCACAAGTGAGGTATCATTTTTATCGGGAGACTTGGGGGAACGCTGGGTGGAAGGAAATTTGTGGCTCCTCTCAGATTCCAGAACTTTCTGCCACAGAAATGTGAGTAACATGTGTTTTTTTAGCCAAATGTTGATGTTTGCAAAGGATTCTGGGTAACAGAACCTGGTCCGAGCCCCGCAAGTCACCCCATCTTGGATTCCCCTAGGTCTCTAGTTTTCAGAAATGCACGGGTTTGGTAGGTTTCCCTAGGTGCCGGCTGAGCTAGAGGGCAAAACCTACAGGTAGGCACTTCGCAAAAAACACCTCTGTTTTCTTCCAAAAATTTGGATGTGTCCACGTTGCGCTTTGGGGTGTTTCCTGTTGCGGGTGCTAGGCCTACCCACACAAGTGAGGTATCATTTTTATCGGGAGACTTGGGGAAACGCTGGGTGGAAGGAAATTTGTGGCTCCTCTCAGATTCCAGAACTTTCTGCCACAGAAATGTGAGGAACATGTGTTTTTTTAGCCAAATTTTGAGGTTTGCAAAGGATTCTGGGTAACAGAACCTGGTCCGAGCCCCGCAAGTCACCCCTCCTTAGATTCCCCTAGGTCGCTAGTTTTCAGAAATGCACAGGTTTGGTAGGTTTCCCTAGGTGCCGGCTGAGCTAGAGGACAAAATCTACAGGTAGGCACTTCGCAAAAAACTCCTCTGTTTTCTTCCAAAAATTTGGATGTGTCCACGTTGCGCTTCGGGGCGTTTCCTGTCGCGGGCGCTAGGCCTACCCACACAAGTGAGGTATCATTTTTATCGGGAGACTTGGGGGAACGCTGAGGGGAATGAAATTTGTGGCTCCTCTCAGATTCCAGAACTTTCTGCCACAGAAATGTGAGGAACATGTGTTTTTTTAGCCTAATTTTGAGGTTTGCAAAGGATTCTGGGTAACAGAACCTGGTCCGAGCCCCGCAAGTCACCCCTCCTTAGATTCCCCTAGGTCGCTAGTTTTCAGAAATGCACAGGTTTGGTAGGTTTCCCTAGGTTCCGGCTGAGCTAGAGGGTAAAATCTACAGGTAGGCACTTCGCAAAAAACACCTCTGTTTTCTTCCAAAAATTTGGATTTGTCCACGTTGCGCTTTGGGGTGTTTCCTGTCGCGGGCGCTAGGCCTACCACACAAGTGAGGTATCATTTTTATCGGGAGACTTGGGGGAACGCTGGATGGAAGGAAATTTGTGGCTCCTCTCAGATTCCAGAACTTTCTGCCAGAGTAATGTGAGGAACATGTGTTTTTTTAGCCAAATTTTCAGGTTTGCAAAGGATGCTGGGTAACAGAACCTGGTCCGAGCCCTGCAAGTCACCCCATCTTGGATTCCCCTAGGTCTCTAGTTTTCAGAAATGCACAGGTTTGGTAGGTTTCCCTAGGTGCCGGCTGAGCTAGAGGCCAAAATCTACAGGTAGGCACTTCGCAAAAAACACCTCTGTTTTCTTCCAAAAATTTGGATGTGTCCACGTTGCGCTTTGGGGTGTTTCCTGTCGCGGGCGCTAGGCCTACCACACAAGTGAGGTATCATTTTTATCGGGAGACTTGGGGGAACGCTGGATGGAAGGAAATTTGTGGCTCCTCTCAGATTCCAGAACTTTCTGCCACAGAAATGTGAGGAACATGTGTTTTTTTAGCCAAATTTTGAGGTTTGCAAAGGATTCTGGGTAACAGAACCTGGTCCGAGCCCTGCAAGTCACCCCAACTTGGATTCCCGTAGGTCTCTAGTTTTCAGAAATGCACAGGTTTGGTAGGTTTCCCTAGGTGCCGGCTGAGCTAGAGGCCAAAATCTACAGGTAGGCACTTCGCAAAAAACACCTCTGTTTTCTTCCAAAAATTTGGATGTGTCCACGTTGTGCTTTGGGGCATTTCCTGTCGCGGGCGCTAGGCCTACCCACACAAGTGAGGTATCATTTTTATCGGGAGACTTGGGGGAACGCTGGGTGGAAGGAAATTTGTGGCTCCTCTCAGATTCCAGAACTTTCTGCCACAGAAATGTGAGGAACATGTGTTTTTTTAGCCAAATTTTGAGGTTTGCAAAGGATTCTGGGTAACAGAACCTAGTCCGAGCCCCGCAAGTCACCCCATCTTGGATTCCCCTAGGTCTCTAGTTTTCAGAAATGCACAGGTTTGGTAGGTTTCCCTAGGTGCCGGCTGAGCTAGAGGCCAAAATCTACAGGTAGGCAAATAGCAAAAAACACCTCTGTTTTCTTCCAAAAATTTGGATGTGTCCACGTTGCGCTTTGGGGCGTGTCCTGTCGCGGGCGCTAGGCCTACCCACACAAGTGAGGTATCATTTTTATCGGGAGACTTGGGGAAACGCTTGGTGGAAGGAAATTTGTGGCTCCTCTCAGATTCCAGAACTTTCTGCCACAGAAATGTGAGGAACATGTGTTTTTTTAGCCAAATTTTGAGGTTTGCAAAGGATTCTGGGTAACAGAACCTGGTCTGAGCCCCGCAAGTCACCCCATCCTGGATTCCCCTAGGTCTCTAGTTTTCAGAAATGCACAGGTTTGGTAGTTTTCCCTAGGTGCCGGCTGAGCTAGAGGCCAAAATCTACAGGTAGGCACTTCGCAAAAAACACCTCTGTTTTCTTCCCAAAATTTGGATGTGTCCACGTTGAGCTTTGGGGCGTTTCCTGTCGCGTGCGCTAGGCCTACCCACACAAGTGAGGTATCATTTTTATCGGGAGACTTGGGGGAACGCTGGGTGGAAGGAAATTCGTGGCTCCTCTCAGATTCCAGAACTTTCTGCCAGAGTAATGTGAGGAACATGTGTTTTTTTAGCCAAATTTTCAGGTTTGCAAAGGATGCTGGGTAACAGAACCTGGTCCGAGCCCTGCAAGTCACCCCATCTTGGATTCCCCTAGGTCTCTAGTTTTCAGAAATGCACAGGTTTGGTAGGTTTCCCTAGGTGCCGGCTGAGCTAGAGGCCAAAATCTACAGGTAGGCACTTCGCAAAAAACACCTCTGTTTTCTTCCAAAAATTTGGATGTGTCCACGTTGCGCTTTGGGGCATTTCCTGTCGCGGGCGCTAGGCCTACCCACACAAGTGAGGTATCATTTTTATCGGGAGACTTGGGGGAACGCTGGGTGGAAGGAAATTTGTGGCTCCTCTCAGATTCCAGAACTTTCTGCCACAGAAATGTGAGGAACATGTGTTTTTTTAGCCAAATTTTGAGGTTTGCAAAGGATTCTGGGTAACAGAACCTGGTCCGAGCCCCGCAAGTCACCCCATCTTGGATTCCCCTAGGTCTCTAGTTTTCAGAAATGCACAGGTTTGGTAGGTTTCCCTAGGTGCCGGCTGAGCTAGAGGCCAAAATCTACAGGTAGGCACTTCGCAAAAAACACCTCTGTTTTCTTCCAAAAATTTGGATGTGTCCACGTTGCGCTTTGGGGTGTTTCCTGTTGCGGTGCTAGGCCTACCCACACAAGTGAGGTATCATTTTTATCGGGAGACTTGGGGAAACGCTGGGTGGAAGGAAATTTGTGGCTCCTCTCAGATTCCAGAACTTTCTGCCACAGAAATGTGAGGAACATGTGTTTTTTTAGCCAAATTTTGAGGTTTGCAAAGGATTCTGGGTAACAGAACCTGGTCTGAGCCCCGCAAGTCACCCCATCTTGGATTCCCCTAGGTCTCTAGTTTTCAGAAATGCACAGGTTTGGTAGGTTTCCCTAGGTGCCGGCTGAGCTAGAGGCCAAAATCTACAGGTAGGCACTTCGCAAAAATCACCTCTGTTTTCTTTTAAAAAATTTGATGTGTCCACGTTGCGCTTTGGGGCGTTTCCTGTCGCAGGCGCTAGGCCTACCCACACAAGTGAGGTATCATTTTTATCGGGAGACTTGGGGGAACGCTGGGTGGAAGGAAATTTGTGGCTCCTCTCAGATTCCACAACTTTCTGCCACAGAAATGTGAGTAACATGTGTTTTTTTAGCCAAATTTTGAGGTTTGCAAAGGATTCTGGGTAACAGAACCTGGTCCGAGCCCGCAAGTCACCCCATCTTGGATTCCCCTAGGTCTCTAATTTTCAGAAATGCACAGGTTTGGTAGGTTTCCCTAGGTGCCGGCTGAGCTAGAGGCCAAAATCTACAGGTAGGCACTTCGCAAAAAACATCTCTGTTTTCTTCCAAAAATTTGCATGTGTCCACGTTGCGCTTTGGGGTGTTTCCTGTCGCGGGCGCTAGGCCTACCCACACAAGTGAGGTATCATTTTTATCGGGAGACTTGGGGGAACGCTGGGTGGAAGGAAATTTGTGGCTCCTCTCAGATTCCAGAACTTTCTGCCACAGAAATGTGAGTAACGTGTTTTTTTAGCCAAATTTTTTAGGTTTGCAAAGGATTCTGGGTAACAGAACCTGGTCCGATCCCCGCAAGTCACCCCATCTTGGATTCCCCTAAGTCTCTAGTTTTCAGAAATGCACAGGTTTGGTAGGTTTCCCTAGGTGCCGGCTGAGCTAGAGGCCAAAATCTACAGGTAGGCACTTCGCAAAAAACACCTCTGTTTTCTTCAAAAAATTTGGATGTGTCCACGTTGCGCTTTGGGGCGTTTCCTGTCGCGGGCGCTAGGCCTACCCACACAAGTGAGGTATCATTTTTATGGGGAGACTTGGGGGAACGCTGGGTGAAGGAAATTTGTGGCTCCTCTCAGATTCCAGAACTTTCTGCCACAGAAATGTGAGGAACATGTGTTTTTTTAGCCAAATTTTGAGGTTTGCAAAGGATTCTGGGTAACAGAACCTGGTCCGGTCCCCGCAAGTAACCCCTCCTTAGATTCCCCTAGGTCTCTAGTTTTCAGAAATGCACAGGTTTGGTAGGTTTCCCTAGGTGCCGGCTGAGCTAGAGGCCAAAATCTACAGGTAGGCACTTCGCAAAAAACACCTCTGTTTTCTTCCAAAAAGTTTGATGTGTCCACGTTGCGCTTTGGGTCGTGTCCTGTCGCGGGCGCTAGCCTACCCACACAAGTGAGGTATCATTTTTATCGGGAGACTTGGGGGAACGCTGGGTGGAAGGAAATTTGTGGCTCTTCTCAGATTCCAGAACTTTCTGCCACAGAAATGTGAGGAACATGTGTTTTTTTAGCCAAATTTTGAGGTTTGCAAAGGATTCTGGGTAACAGAACCTGGACCGAGCCCCGCAAGTCACCCCATCTTGGATTCCCCTAGGTCTCTAGTTTTCAGAAATGCACAGGTTTGGTAGGTATCCCTATGTGCCGGCTGAGCTAGAGGCCAAAATCTACAGGTAGGCACTTCGCAAAAAACACCTCTTTTTTCTTCCAAAAATTTGGATGTGTCAATGTTGCGCTTTGGGGCGTGTCCTGTCGCGGGCGCTAGGCCTACCCACACAAGTGAGGTATCATTTTTATCAGGAGACTTGGGGGAACGCTGGGTGGAAGGAAATTTGTGGCTCTTCTCAGATTCCAGAACTTTCTGCCACAGAAATGTGAGGAACATGTGTTTTTTTAGCCAAGTTTTGAGGTTTGCAAAGGATTCTGGGTAACAGAACCTGGTCCGAGCCCCGCAAGTCACCCCATCTTGGATTCCCCTAGGTCTCTAGTTTTCAGAAATGCACAGGTTTGGTAGGTTTCCCTAGGTGCCGGCTGAGCTAGAGGCCAAAATCTACAGGTAGGCACTTCGCAAAAAACACCTCTGTTTTCTTCCAAAAATTTTGATGTGTCCACGTTGCCCTTTGGGGCGTGTCCTGTCGCGGGCGCTAGGCCTACCCACACAAGTGAGGTATCATTTTTATCGGGAGACTTGGGGGAACGCTGGGTGGAAGGAAATTTGTGGCTCCTCTCAGATTCCAGAACTTTCTGCCACAGAAATGTGAGGAACATGTGTTTTTTTAGCCACATTTTGAGGTTTGCAAAGGATTCTGGGTAACAGAACCTGGTCCGAGCCCCGAAAGTCACCCCTCCTTAGATTCCCCTAGGTCTCTAGTTTTCAGAAATGCACAGGTTTGGTAGGTTTCCCTAGGTGCCGGCTGAGCTAGAGGCCAAAATCTACAGGTAGGCACTTCGCAAAAACGCCTCTGTTTTCTTTAAAAAATTTGGATGTGTGCACGTTGCGCTTTGGGGCGTTTCCTGTCACTGGCGCTAGGCCTACCAAAACACAAGTGAGGTATCATTTTTATCGGGAGACTTGGGGGAACGCTGGGTGGAAGGAAATTTGTATCTCCTCTGAGATTCCAGAACATTCTGCCACAGAAATGTGAGGAACATGTGTTTTTTTTAGCCAAATTTTGAGGTTTGCAAAGGATTCTGGGTAACAGAACCTGGTCCGAGCCCTGCAAGTCACCCCATCTTGGATTCCCCTAGGTCTCTAGTTTTCAGAAATGCACAGGTTTGGTAGGTTTCCCTAGGTGCCGGCTGAGCTAGAGGCCAAAATCTACAGGTAGGCACTTCGCAAAAAACACCTCTGTTTTCTTCCAAAAATTTGGATGTGTCCACGTTGCGCTTTGGGGCATGTCCTGTCGCGGGCGCTAGGCCTACCCACACAAGTGAGGTATCATTTTTATCGGGAGACTTGGGGGAACGCTGGGTGGAAGGAAATTTGTGGCTCCTCTCAGATTCCAGAACTTTCTGCCACAGAAATGTGAGGAACATGTGTTTTTTTAGCCAAATTTTGAGGTTTGCAAAGGAATCTGGGTAACAGAACCTGGTCCGAGCCCCGCAAGACACCCCTCCTTAGATTCCCCTAGGTCTCTAGTTTTCAGAAATGCACAGGTTTGGTAGGTTTCCCTAGGTGCCGGCTGAGCTAGAGGCCAAAATCTTCAGGTAGGCACTTCGCAAAAATCACCTCTGTTTTCTTTTAAAAAATTGGATGTGTCCACGTTGCGCTTTGGGGCATTTCCTGTCACGGGCGCTAGGCCTACCCACACAAGTGAGGTATCATTTTTATCGGGAGACTTGGGGGAACGCTGGGTGGAAGGAAATTTGTGGCTCCTCTCAGATTCCAGAACTTTCTGCCACAGAAATGTGAGGAACATGTGTTTTTTTAGCCAAATTTTGAGGTTTGCAAAGGATTTTGGGTAACAGAATCTGGTCCGAGCCCCACAAGTCACCCCATCTTGGATTCGCCTCGGTCTCTAGTTTTCAGAAATGCACAGGTTTGGTAGGTTTCCCTAGGTGCCGGCTGAGCTAGAGGCCAAAATCTTCAGGTAGGCACTTCGCAAAAATCACCTCTGTTTTCTTTTAAAAAATTGGATGTGTCCACGTTGCGCTTTGGGGCGTTTCCTGTCGCAGGCGCTAGGCCTACCCACACAAGTGAGGTATCATTTTTATCGGGAGACTTGGGGGAACGCTGGGTGGAAGGAAATTTGTGGCTCCTCTCAGATTCCAGAACTTTCTGCCACAGAAATTTGAGTTTTCTAGCCACATTTTGAGGTTTGCAAAGGATTCTGGGTAACAGAACCTGGTCCGAGCCCCGCAAGTCACCCCATCTTGGATTTCCCTCGGTCTCTAGTTTTCAGAAATGCACAGGTTTGGTAGGTTTCCCTAGGTGCCAGCTGAGCTAGAGGCCAAAATCTACAGGTAAGCACTTTGCAAAAAACACCTCTGTTTTCTTCCAAAAATTTGGATGTGTCCACGTTGCGCTTTGGGGCGTTTCCTGTCGCGGGCGCTAGGCCTACCCACACAAGTGAGGTATCATTTTTATCGGGAGACTTGGGGGAACGCTGGGTGGAAGGAAATTTGTGTCTCTTCTCAGATTCCAGAACTTTCTGCCACAGAAATGTGAGGAACATGTG
This sequence comes from Pleurodeles waltl, assembly GCF_031143425.1. NCBI lineage: Eukaryota > Metazoa > Chordata > Amphibia > Caudata > Salamandridae > Pleurodeles > Pleurodeles waltl. The sequence continues at coordinate 367,541,998 of NC_090444.1, read as the reverse complement.
TTTTTTTAGCCAAATTTTGAGGTTTGCAAAGGATTCTGGGTAACAGAACCTGGTCCGAGCCCCGCAAGTCACCCCATCTTGGATTCCCCTAGGTCTCTAGTTTTCAGAAATGCACAGGTTTGGTAGGTTTCCCTAGGTGCCGGCTGAGCTAGAGGCCAAAATCTACAGGTAGGCACTTCGCAAAAAACACCTCTGTTTTCTTCCAAAAATTTGGATGTGTCCACGTTGCCCTTTGGGGCGTGTCCTGTCGCGGGCGCTAGGCCTACCCACACAAGTGAGGTATCATTTTTATCGGGAGACTTGGGGGAACGCTGGGTGGAAGGAAATTCGTGGCTCCTCTCAGATTCCAGAACTTTCTGCCACAGAAATGTGAGGAACATGTGTTTTTTTAGCCAAATTTTGAGGTTTGCAAAGAATTCTGGGTAACAGAACCTGGTCCGAGCCCCGAAAGTCACCCCTCCTTAGATTCCCCTAGGTCTCTAGTTTTCAGAAATGCACAGGTTTGGTATGTTTCCCTAGGTGCCGGCTGAGCTAGAGGCCAAAATCTACAGGTAGGCACTACGCAAAAACGCCTCTGTTTTCTTTAAAAAATTTGGATGTGTCCACGTTGCGCTTTGGGGCGTTTCCTGTCACTGGCGCTAGGCCTACCCACACAAGTGAGGTATCATTTTTATCGGGAGACTTGGGGGAACGCTGGGTGGAAGGAAATTTGTGGCTCCTCTGAGATTCCAGAACTTTCTGCCACAGAAATGTGAGAAACATGTGTTTTTTTAGCCAAATTTTGAGGTTTGCAAAGGATTTTGGGTAACAGAACCTGGTCCGAGCCCCGCACGTCACCCCATCTTGGATTCCCCTAGGTCTCTAGTTTTCAGAAATGCACAGGTTTGGTAGGTTTCCCTAGGTGCCGGCTGAGCTAGAGGCCAAAATCTACAGGTAGGCACTTCGCAAAAATCACCTCTGTTTTCTTTTTAAAAATTTGATGTGTCCACGTTGCGCTTTGGGGCGTTTCCTGACGCAGGCGCTAGGCCTACCCACACAAGTGAGCTATCATTTTTATCGGGAGACTTGGGGGAACGCTGGGTGGAAGGAAATTTGTGGCTCCTCTCAGATTCCAGAACTTTCTGCCACAGAAATGTGAGGAACATGTGTTTTTTTAGCCAAATTTTGAGGTTTGCAAAGGATTCTGGGTAACAGAACCTGGTCCGAGCCCCTCAAGTCCCCCATCTTGGATTCCCCTAAGTCTCTAGTTTTCAGAAATGCACAGGTTTGGTAGGTTTCCCTAGGTGCCGGCTGAGCTAGAGGCCAAAATCTACAGGTAGGCACTTCGCAAAAAACACCTCTGTTTTCTTCAAAAAATTTGGATGTGTCCACGTTGCGCTTTGGGGCGTATCCTGTCGCGGGCGCTAGGCCTACCCACACAAGTGAGGTATCATTTTTATCGGGAGACTTGGGGGAACGCTGGGTGGAAGGAAATTTGTGGCTCCTCTCAGATTCCAGAACTTTCTGCCACAGAAATGTGAGGAACATGTGTTTTTTTAGCCAAATTTTTAGGTTTGCAAAGGATTTTGGGTAACAGAATCTGGTCCGAGCCCCACAAGTCACCCCATCTTGGATTCGCCTCGGTCTCTAGTTTTCAGAAATGCACAGGTTTGGTAGGTTTCCCTAGGTGCCGGCTGAGCTAGAGGCCAAAATCTTCAGGTAGGCACTTCGCAAAAATCACCTCTGTTTTCTTTTAAAAAATTGGATGTGTCCACGTTGCGCTTTGGGGCGTTTCCTGTCGCAGGCGCTAGGCCTACCCACACAAGTGAGGTATCATTTTTATCGGGAGACTTGGGGGAACGCTGGGTGGAAGGAAATTTGTGGCTCCTCTCAGATTCCAGAACTTTCTGCCACAGAAATTTGAGTTTTCTAGCCACATTTTGAGGTTTGCAAAGGATTCTGGGTAACAGAACCTGGTCCGAGCCCCGCAAGTCACCCCATCTTGGATTTCCCTCGGTCTCTAGTTTTCAGAAATGCACAGGTTTGGTAGGTTTCCCTAGGTGCCAGCTGAGCTAGAGGCCAAAATCTACAGGTAAGCACTTTGCAAAAAACACCTCTGTTTTCTTCCAAAAATTTGGATGTGTCCACGTTGCGCTTTGGGGCGTTTCCTGTCGCGGGCGCTAGGCCTACCCACACAAGTGAGGTATCATTTTTATCGGGAGACTTGGGGGAACGCTGGGTGGAAGGAAATTTGTGTCTCTTCTCAGATTCCAGAACTTTCTGCCACAGAAATGTGAGGAACATGTGTTTTTTTAGCCAAATTTTGAGGTTTGCAAAGGATTCTGGGTAACAGAACCTGGTCCGAGCCCCGCAAGTCACCCCATCTTGGATTCCCCTAGGTCTCTAGTTTTCAGAAATGCACAGGTTTGGTAGGTTTCCCTAGGTGCCGGCTGAGCTAGAGGCCAAAATCTACAGGTAGGCACTTCGCAAAAAACACCTCTGTTTTCTTCCAAAAATTTGGATGTGTCCACGTTGCCCTTTGGGGCGTGTCCTGTCGCGGGCGCTAGGCCTACCCACACAAGTGAGGTATCATTTTTATCGGGAGACTTGGGGGAACGCTGGGTGGAAGGAAATTCGTGGCTCCTCTCAGATTCCAGAACTTTCTGCCACAGAAATGTGAGGAACATGTGTTTTTTTAGCCAAATTTTGAGGTTTGCAAAGAATTCTGGGTAACAGAACCTGGTCCGAGCCCCGAAAGTCACCCCTCCTTAGATTCCCCTAGGTCTCTAGTTTTCAGAAATGCACAGGTTTGGTATGTTTCCCTAGGTGCCGGCTGAGCTAGAGGCCAAAATCTACAGGTAGGCACTACGCAAAAACGCCTCTGTTTTCTTTAAAAAATTTGGATGTGTCCACGTTGCGCTTTGGGGCGTTTCCTGTCACTGGCGCTAGGCCTACCCACACAAGTGAGGTATCATTTTTATCGGGAGACTTGGGGGAACGCTGGGTGGAAGGAAATTTGTGGCTCCTCTGAGATTCCAGAACTTTCTGCCACAGAAATGTGAGAAACATGTGTTTTTTTAGCCAAATTTTGAGGTTTGCAAAGGATTTTGGGTAACAGAACCTGGTCCGAGCCCCGCACGTCACCCCATCTTGGATTCCCCTAGGTCTCTAGTTTTCAGAAATGCACAGGTTTGGTAGGTTTCCCTAGGTGCCGGCTGAGCTAGAGGCCAAAATCTACAGGTAGGCACTTCGCAAAAATCACCTCTGTTTTCTTTTTAAAAATTTGATGTGTCCACGTTGCGCTTTGGGGCGTTTCCTGACGCAGGCGCTAGGCCTACCCACACAAGTGAGCTATCATTTTTATCGGGAGACTTGGGGGAACGCTGGGTGGAAGGAAATTTGTGGCTCCTCTCAGATTCCAGAACTTTCTGCCACAGAAATGTGAGGAACATGTGTTTTTTTAGCCAAATTTTGAGGTTTGCAAAGGATTCTGGGTAACAGAACCTGGTCCGAGCCCCTCAAGTCCCCCATCTTGGATTCCCCTAAGTCTCTAGTTTTCAGAAATGCACAGGTTTGGTAGGTTTCCCTAGGTGCCGGCTGAGCTAGAGGCCAAAATCTACAGGTAGGCACTTCGCAAAAAACACCTCTGTTTTCTTCAAAAAATTTGGATGTGTCCACGTTGCGCTTTGGGGCGTATCCTGTCGCGGGCGCTAGGCCTACCCACACAAGTGAGGTATCATTTTTATCGGGAGACTTGGGGGAACGCTGGGTGGAAGGAAATTTGTGGCTCCTCTCAGATTCCAGAACTTTCTGCCACAGAAATGTGAGGAACATGTGTTTTTTTAGCCAAATTTTTAGGTTTGCAAAGGATTCTGGGTAACAGAACCTGGTCCGAGCCCCGCAAGTCACCCCTCCTTAGATTCCCCTAGGTCTCCAGTTTTCAGAAATGCACAGGTTTGGTAGGTTTCCCTAGGTGCCGGCTGAGCTAGAGGCCAAAATCTACAGGTAGGCACTTCGCAAAAAACACCTCTGTTTTCTTCCCAAAAGTTTGATGTGTCCACGTTGCGCTTTGGGGCGTTTCCTGTCGCGGGCGCTAGGCCTACCCACACAAGTGAGGTATCATTTTTATCGGGAGACTTGGGGGAACGCTGGGTGGAAGGAAATTTGTGGCTCTTCTCAGATTCCAGAACTTTCTGCCACAGAAATGTGAGGAACATGTGTTTTTTTAGCCAAATTTTGAGGTTTGCAAAGGATTCTGGGTAACAGAACCTGGACCGAGCCCCGCGAAGTCACACCATCTTGGATTCCCCTAGGTCTCTAGTTTTCAGAAATGCACAGGTTTGGTAGGTTTCCCTAGGTGCCGGCTGAGCTAGAGACCAAAATCTACAGGTAGGCACTTTGCAAAAAACACCTCTGTTTTCTTCCAAAAATTTGGATGTGTCAACGTTGCGCTTTGGGGCGTGTCCTGTCGCGGGCGCTAGGCCTACCCACACAAGTGAGGTATCATTTTTATCGGGAGACTTGGGGGAACGCTGGGTGGAAGGAAATTTGTGGCTCCTCTCAGATTCCAGAACTTTCTGCCACAGAAATGTGAGGAACATGTGTTTTTTTAGCCAAATTTTTAGGTTTGCAAAGGATTCTGGGTAACAGAACCTGGTCCGAGCCCCGCAAGTCACCCCTCCTTAGATTCCCCTAGGTCTCCAGTTTTCAGAAATGCACAGGTTTGGTAGGTTTCCCTAGGTGCCGGCTGAGCTAGAGGCCAAAATCTACAGGTAGGCACTTCGCAAAAAACACCTCTGTTTTCTTCCCAAAAGTTTGATGTGTCCACGTTGCGCTTTGGGGCGTTTCCTGTCGCGGGCGCTAGGCCTACCCACACAAGTGAGGTATCATTTTTATCGGGAGACTTGGGGGAACGCTGGGTGGAAGGAAATTTGTGGCTCTTCTCAGATTCCAGAACTTTCTGCCACAGAAATGTGAGGAACATGTGTTTTTTTAGCCAAATTTTGAGGTTTGCAAAGGATTCTGGGTAACAGAACCTGGACCGAGCCCCGCAAGTCACCCCATCTTGGATTCCCCTAGGTCTCTAGTTTTCAGAAATGCACAGGTTTGGTAGGTTTCCCTAGGTGCCGGCTGAGCTAGAGGCCAAAATCTACAGGTAGGCACTTTGCAAAAAACACCTCTGTTTTCTTCCAAAAATTTGGATGTGTCAACGTTGCGCTTTGGGGCGCGTCCTGTCGCGGGCGCTAGGCCTACCCACACAAGTGAGGTATCATTTTTATCGGGAGACTTGGGGGAACGCTGGGTGGAAGGAAATTTGTGGCTCCTCTCAGATTCCAGAACTTTCTGCCACAGAAATTTGAGGAACATGTGTTCTTTTAGCCAAATTTTGAGGTTTGCAAAGGATTCTGGGTAACAGAACCTGGTCCGAGCCCAGCAAGTCACCCCTCCTTAGATTCCCCTAGGTCTCTAGTTTTCAGAAATGCACATGTTTGGTAGGTTTCCCTAGGTGCCGGCTGAGCCAGAGGCCAAAATCTACAGGTAGGCACTTCGCAAAAAATGCCTCTGTTTTCTTTCAAACATTTGGATGTGTCCATGTTGCGCTTTGAGGCGCTTCCTGTCACGGGCGCTAGGCCTACCCACACAAGTGAGGTATCATTTTTATCGGGAGCCTTGGGGGAACGCTGGGTGGAAGGAAATTTGTGGCTCCTCTCAGATTCCAGAACTTTCTGCCTCAGAAATGTGAGGAACATGTGTTTTTTTAGCCAAATTTTGAGGTTTGCAAAGGATTTTGGGTAACAGAACCTGGCCCGAGCCCCGCAAGTCACCCCATCTTGGATTCCCCTAGGTCTCTAGTTTTCAGAAATGCACAGGTTTGGTAGGTTTCCCTAGGTGCCGGCTGAGCTAGAGGCCAAAATCTACAGGTAGGCACTTCGCAAAAAACACCTCTGTTTTCTTCCAAAAATTTTGATGTGTCCACGTTGCGCTTTGGGGCGTTTCCTGCCGCGGGCGCTAGGCCTACCCACACAAGTGAGGTATCATTTTTATCGGGAGACTTGGGGGAACGCTGGGTGGAAGGAAATTTGTGGCTCCTCTCAGATTTCAGAACTTCCTGCCAAAGAAATGTGAGGAACAAGTGTTTTTTTAGCCAAATTTTTAGGTTTGCAAAGGATTCTGGGTAACAGAACCTGGTCAGAGCCCCGCAAGTCACCCCTCCTTAGATTCCCCTAGGTCTCTTGTTTTCAGAAATGCACAGGTTTGGTAGGTTTCCCTAGGTGCCGGCTGAGCTAGAGGCCAAAATCTACAGGTAGGCACTTCGCAAAAAACACCTCTGTTTTCTTTCAAAAATGTGGATGTGTCCACGTTGCGCTTTGGGGCGTTTCCTGTCGCAGGCGCTAGGCCTACCCACACAAGTGAGGTATCATCTTTATCGGGAGACTTGGGGGAACGCTGGGTGGAAGGAAATTTGTGGCTCCTCTCAGATTCCAGAACTTTCTGTCACAGAAATGTGAGTAACGTGTTTTTTTAGCCAAAGTTTGAGGTTTGCAAAGGATTCTGGGTAACAGAACCTGGTCAGAGCCCCGCAAGTCACCCCTCCTTAGATTCCCCTAGGTCTCTTGTTTTCAGAAATGCACAGGTTTGGTAGGTTTCCCTAGGTGCCGGCTGAGCTAGAGGCCAAAATCTACAGGTAGGCACTTTGCAAAAAACACCTCTGTTTTCTTCCAAAAATTTGGATGTGTCAATGTTGCGCTTTGGGGCGTGTCCTGTCGCGGGCGCTAGGCCTACCCACACAAGTGAGGTATCATTTTTATCGGGAGACTTGGGGGAACGCTGGGTGGAAGGAAATTTGTGGCTCCTCTCAGATTCTAGAACTTTCTGCCACAGAAATTTGAGGAACATGTGTTCTTTTAGCCAAATTTTGAGGTTTGCAAAGGATTCTGGGTAACAGAACCTGGTCCGAGCCCAGCAAGTCACCCCTCCTTAGATTCCCCTAGGTCTCTAGTTTTCAGAAATGCACATGTTTGGTAGGTTTCCCTAGGTGCCGGCTGAGCTAGAGGCCAAAATCCACAGTTTAGGCACTTTGCAAAAAACACCTCTGTTTTCTTCCAAAAATTTGGATGTGTCAACGTTGCGCTTTGGGGCGCGTCCTGTCGCGGGCGCTAGGCCTACCCACACAAGTGAGGTATCATTTTAATCGGGAGACTTGGGGGAACGCTGGGTGGAAGGAAACTTGTGGCTCCTCTCAGATTCCAGAACTTTCTGCCACAGAAATTTGAGGAACATGTGTTCTTTTAGCCAAATTTTGAGGTTTGCAAAGGATTCTGGGTAACAGAACCTGGTCCGAGCCCAGCAAGTCACCCCTCCTTAGATTCCCCTAGGTCTCTAGTTTTCAGAAATGCACATGTTTGGTAGGTTTCCCTAGGTGCCGGCTGAGCCAGAGGCCAAAATCTACAGGTAGGCACTTCGCAAAAAATGCCTCTGTTTTCTTTCAAACATTTGGATGTGTCCATGTTGCACTTTGAGGCGCTTCCTGTCACGGGCGCTAGGCCTACCCACACAAGTGAGGTATCATTTTTATCGGGAGACTTGGGGGAACGCTGGGTGGAAGGAAATTTGTGGCTCCTCTCAGATTCCAGAACTTTCTGCCTCAGAAATGTGAGGAACATGTGTTTTTTTAGCCAAATTTTGAGGTTTGCAAAGGATTTTGGGTAACAGAACCTGGCCCGAGCCCCGCAAGTCACCCCATCTTGGATTCCCCTAGGTCTCTAGTTTTCAGAAATGCACAGGTTTGGTAGGTTTCCCTAGGTGCCGGCTGAGCTAGAGGCCAAAATCTACAGGTAGGCACTTCGCAAAAAACACCTCTGTTTTCTTCCAAAAATTTTGATGTGTCCACGTTGCGCTTTGGGGCGTTTCCTGCCGCGGGCGCTAGGCCTACCCACACAAGTGAGGTATCATTTTTATCGGGAGACTTGGGGGAACGCTGGGTGGAAGGAAATTTGTGGCTCCTCTCAGATTTCAGATCTTCCTGCCACAGAAATGTGAGGAACAAGTGTTTTTTTAGCCAAATTTTTAGGTTTGCAAAGGATTCTGGGTAACAGAACCTGGTCAGAGCCCTGCAAGTCACCCCTCCTTAGATTCCCCTAGGTCTCTTGTTTTCAGAAATGCACAGGTTTGGTAGGTTTCCCTAGGTGCCGGCTGAGCTAGAGGCCAAAATCTACAGGTAGGCACTTCGCAAAAAACACCTCTGTTTTCTTTCAAAAATGTGGATGTGTACACGTTGCGCTTTGGGGCGTTTCCTGTCGCAGGCGCTAGGCCTACCCACACAAGTGAGGTATCATCTTTATCGGGAGACTTGGGGGAACGCTGGGTGGAAGGAAATTTGTGGCTCCTCTCAGATTCCAGAACTTTCTGCCACAGAAATGTGAGGAACATGTGTTTTTTTAGCCAAATGTTGAGGTTTGCAAAGGATTCTGGGTAACAGAACCTGGTCCGAGCCCCGCAAGTCACCCCATCTTGGATTCCCCTAGGTCTCTAGTTTTCAGAAATGCACAGGTTTGGTAGGTTTCCCTAGGTGCCGGCTGAGCTAGAGGGCAAAATCTACAGGTAAGCACTTTGCAAAAAACACCTCTGTTTTCTTCCAAAAATTTGGATGTGTCCACGTTGCGCTTTGGGTGGTTTCCTGTCGCGGGCGCTAGGCCTACCCACACAAGTGAGGTATCATTTTTATCGGGAGACTTGGAGGAACGCTGGGTGGAAGGAAATTTGTGGCTCTTCTCAGATTCCAGAACTTTCTGCCACAGAAATGTGAGGAACATGTGTTTTTTTAGCCAAATTTTGAGGTTTGCAAAGGATTCTGGGTAACAGAACCTGGACCGAGCCCCGCAAGTCACCCCATCTTGGATTCCCCTAGGTCTCTAGTTTTCAGAAATGCACAGGTTTGGTAGGTTTCCCTAGGTGCCGGCTGAGCTAGAGGGCAAAATCTACAGGTAAGCACTTTGCAAAAAACACCTCTGTTTTCTTCCAAAAATTTGGATGTGTCCACGTTGCCCTTTGGGGCGTGTCCTGTCGCGGGCGCTAGGCCTACCCACACAAGTGAGGTATAATTTTTATCGGGAGACTTGGGGGAACGCTGGGTGGAAGGAAATGTGTGGCTCCTCTCAGATTCCAGAACTTTCTGCCACAGAAATATGAGGAACATGTGTTTTTTTAGCCAAATTTTGAGGTTTGCAAAGGATTCTGGGTAACAGAACCTGGTCCGAGCCCCGAAAGTCACCCCTCCTTAGATTCCCCTAGGTCTCTAGTTTTCAGAAATGCACAGGTTTGGTAGGTTTCCCTAGGTGCCGGCTGAGTTAGAGGCCAAAATCTACAGGTAGGCACTACGCAAAAACGCCTCTGTTTTCTTTAAAAAATTTGGATGTGTCCACGTTGCGCTTTGGGGCGTTTCCTGTCACTGGCGCTAGGCCTACCCACACAAGTGAGGTATCATTTTTATCGGGAGACTTGGGGGAACGCTGAGTGGAAGGAAATTTGTGGCTCCTCTGAGATTCCAGAACTTTCTGCCACAGAAATGTGAGGAACATGTGTTTTTTTAGCCAAATTTTGAGGTTTGCAAACGATTTTGGGTTACAGAACCTGGTCCGAGCCCCGCACGTCACCCCATCTTGGATTCCCCTAGGTCTCTAGTTTTCAGAAATGCACAGGTTTGGTAGGTTTCCCTAGGTGCCGGCTGAGCTGGAGGCCAAAATCTACAGGTAGGCACTTCGCAAAAATCACCTCTGTTTTCTTTTAAAAAATTTGATGTGTCCACGTTGCGCTTTGGGGCGTTTCCTGTCGCAGGCGCTAGGCCTACCCACACAAGTGAGGTATCATTTTTATCGGGAGACTTGGGGGAACGCTGGGTGGAAGGAAATTTGTGGCTCCTCTCAGATTCCAGAACTTTCTGCCACAGAAATCTGAGTAACATGTGTTTTTTTAGCCAAATTTTGAGGTTTGCAAAGGATTCTGGGTAACAGAACCTGGTCCGATCCCCGCACGTCACCCCATCTTGGATTCCCCTAGGTCTCTAGTTTTCAGAAATGCACAGGTTTGGTAGGTTTCCCTAGGTGCCGGCTGAGCTAGAGGCCAAAATCTACAGGTAGGCACTTCGCAAAAATCACCTCTGTTTTCTTTTAAAAAATTTGATGTGTCCACGTTGCGCTTTGGGGCGTTTCCTGTCGCAGGCGCTAGGCCTACCCACACAAGTGAGGTATCACTTTTATCGGGAGACTTGGGGGAACGCTGGGTGGAAGGAAATTTGTGGCTCCTCTCAGATTCCAGAACTTTCTGCCACAGAAATGTGAGTAACATGTGTTTTTTTAGCCAAATTTTGAGGTTTGCAAAGGATTCTGGGTAACAGAACCTTGTCCGAGCCCGCAAGTCACCCCATCTTGGATTCCCCTAGGTCTCTAATTTTCAGAAATGCACAGGTTTGGTAGGTTTCCCTAGGTGCCGGCTGAGCTAGAGGCCAAAATCTACAGGTAGGCACTTCGCAAAAAACACCTCTGTTTTCTTCCAAAAATTTGCATGTGTCCACGTTGCGCTTTGGGGTGTTTCCTGTCGCAGGCGCTAGGCCTACCCACACAAGTGAGATATCATTTTTATCGGGAGACTTGGGGGAACGCTGGGAGGAAGGAAATTTGTGGCTCCTCTCAGATTCCAGAACTTTCTGTCACAGAAATGTGAGTAATGTGTTTTTTTAGCCAAAGTTTGAGGTTTGCAAAGGATTCTGGGTAACAGAACCTGGTCAGAGCCCCGCAAGTCACCCCTCCTTAGATTCCCCTAGGTCTCTTGTTTTCAGAAATGCACAGGTTTGGTAGGTTTCCCTAGGTGCCGGCTGAGCTAGAGGCCAAAATCTACAGGTAGGCACTTCGCAAAAAACACCTCTGTTTTCTTTCAAAAATTTGGATGTGTCCACGTTGCGCTTTGGGGCGTTTCCTGTCACGGGCGCTAGGCCTACCCACACAAGTGGGGTATCATTTTTATCGGGAGACTTGGGGGAACGCTGGGTGGAAGGAAATTTGTGGCTCCTCTCAGATTCCAGACCTTTCTGCCACAGAAATGTGTGGAACATGTGTTTTTTTAGCCAAATTTTGAGGTTTGCAAAGGATTCTGGGTAACAGAACCTGGTCCGAGCCCCGCAAGTCACCCCATCTTGGATTCCCCTTGCTCTCTAGTTTTCAGAAATGCACAGGTTTGGTAGGTTTCCCTAGGTGCCGGCTGAGTTAGAGGCCAAAATCTACAGGTAGGCACTACGCAAAAACGCCTCTGTTTTCTTTAAAAAATTTGGATGTGTCCACGTTGCGCTTTGGGGCGTTTCCTGTCACTGGCGCAAGGCCTACCCACACAAGTGAGGTATCATTTTTATCGGGAGACTTGGGGGAACGCTGAGTGGAAGGAAATTTGTGGCTCCTCTGAGATTCCAGAACTTTCTGCCACAGAAATGTGAGGAACATGTGTTTATTTAGCCAAATTTTGAGGTTTGCAAAGGATTTTGGGTTACAGAACCTAGTCCGAGCCCCGCACGTCACCCCATCTTGGATTCCCCTAGGTCTCTAGTTTTCAGAAATGCACAGGTTTGGTAGGTTTCCCTAGGTGCCGGCTGAGCTGGAGGCCAAAATCTACAGGTAGGCACTTCGCAAAAAACACCTCTGTTTTCTTCCAAAAATTTGCATGTGTCCACGTTGCGCTTTGGGGTGTTTCCTGTCGCGGGCGCTAGGCCTACCCACACAAGTGAAGTATCATTTTTATCGGGAGACTTGGGGGAACGCTGGGTGGAAGGAAATTTGTGGCTCCTCTCAGATTCCAGAACTTTCTGCCACAGAAATGTGAGGAACATGTGTTTTTTTAGCCAAATTTTGAGGTTTGCAAAGGATTCTGGGTAACAGAACCTGGTCCGAGCCCCGCAAGTCACCCCATCTTGGATTCCCCTAAGTCTCTAGTTTTCAGAAATGCACAGGTTTGGTAGGTTTCCCTAGGTGCCGGCTGAGCTGGAGGCCAAAATCTACAGGTAGGCACTTCGCAAAAATCACCTCTGTTTTCTTTTAAAAAATTTGATGTGTCCACGTTGCGCTTTGGGGCGTTTCCTGTCGCAGGCGCTAGGCCTACCCACACAAGTGAGGTATCATTTTTATCGGGAGACTTGGGGGAACGCTGGGTGGAAGGAAATTTGTGGCTCCTCTCAGATTCCAGAACTTTCTGCCACAGAAATCTGAGTAACATGTGTTTTTTTAGCCAAATTTTGAGGTTTGCAAAGGATTCTGGGTAACAGAACCTGGTCCGATCCCCGCACGTCACCCCATCTTGGATTCCCCTAGGTCTCTAGTTTTCAGAAATGCACAGGTTTGGTAGGTTTCCCTAGGTGCCGGCTGAGCTAGAGGCCAAAATCTACAGGTAGGCACTTCGCAAAAATCACCTCTGTTTTCTTTTAAAAAATTTGATGTGTCCACGTTGCGCTTTGGGGCGTTTCCTGTCGCAGGCGCTAGGCCTACCCACACAAGTGAGGTATCATTTTTATCGGGAGACTTGGGGGAACGCTGGGTGGAAGGAAATTTGTGGCTCCTCTCAGATTCCAGAACTTTCTGCCACAGAAATGTGAGTAACATGTGTTTTTTTAGCCAAATTTTGAGGTTTGCAAAGGATTCTGGGTAACAGAACCTGGTCCGAGCCCGCAAGTCACCCCATCTTGGATTCCCCTAGGTCTCTAATTTTCAGAAATGCACAGGTTTGGTAGGTTTCCCTAGGTGCCGGCTGAGCTAGAGGCCAAAATCTACAGGTAGGCACTTCGCAAAAAACACCTCTGTTTTCTTCCAAAAATGTGCATGTGTCCACGTTGCGCTTTGGGGTGTTTCCTGTCGCAGGCGCTAGGCCTACCCACACAAGTGAGATATCATTTTTATCGGGAGACTTGGGGGAACGCTGGGTGGAAGGAAATTTGTGGCTCCTCTCAGATTCCAGAACTTTCTGTCACAGAAATGTGAGTAATGTGTTTTTTTAGCCAAAGTTTGAGGTTTGCAAAGGATTCTGGGTAACAGAACCTGGTCAGAGCCCCGCAAGTCACCCCTCCTTAGATTCCCCTAGGTCTCTTGTTTTCAGAAATGCACAGGTTTGGTAGGTTTCCCTAGGTGCCGGCTGAGCTAGAGGCCAAAATCTACAGGTAGGCACTTCGCAAAAAACACCTCTGTTTTCTTTCAAAAATTTGGATGTGTCCACGTTGCGCTTTGGGGCGTTTCCTGTCACGGGCGCTAGGCCTACCCACACAAGTGGGGTATCATTTTTATCGGGAGACTTGGGGGAACGCTGGGTGGAAGGAAATTTGTGGCTCCTCTCAGATTCCAGACCTTTCTGCCACAGAAATGTGTGGAACATGTGTTTTTTTAGCCAAATTTTGAGGTTTGCAAAGGATTCTGGGTAACAGAACCTGGTCCGAGCCCCGCAAGTCACCCCATCTTGGATTCCCCTTGCTCTCTAGTTTTCAGAAATGCACAGGTTTGGTAGGTTTCCCTAGGTGCCGGCTGAGTTAGAGGCCAAAATCTACAGGTAGGCACTACGCAAAAACGCCTCTGTTTTCTTTAAAAAATTTGGATGTGTCCACGTTGCGCTTTGGGGCGTTTCCTGTCACTGGCGCAAGGCCTACCCACACAAGTGAGGTATCATTTTTATCGGGAGACTTGGGGGAACGCTGAGTGGAAGGAAATTTGTGGCTCCTCTGAGATTCCAGAACTTTCTGCCACAGAAATGTGAGGAACATGTGTTTATTTAGCCAAATTTTGAGGTTTGCAAAGGATTTTGGGTTACAGAACCTAGTCCGAGCCCCGCACGTCACCCCATCTTGGATTCCCCTAGGTCTCTAGTTTTCAGAAATGCACAGGTTTGGTAGGTTTCCCTAGGTGCCGGCTGAGCTGGAGGCCAAAATCTACAGGTAGGCACTTCGCAAAAAACACCTCTGTTTTCTTCCAAAAATTTGCATGTGTCCACGTTGCGCTTTGGGGTGTTTCCTGTCGCGGGCGCTAGGCCTACCCACACAAGTGAGGTATCATTTTTATCGGGAGACTTGGGGGAACGCTGGGTGGAAGGAAATTTGTGGCTCCTCTCAGATTCCAGAACTTTCTGCCACAGAAATGTGAGGAACATGTGTTTTTTTAGCCAAATTTTGAGGTTTGCAAAGGATTCTGGGTAACAGAACCTGGTCCGAGCCCCGCAAGTCACCCCATCTTGGATTCCCCTAAGTCTCTAGTTTTCAGAAATGCACAGGTTTGGTAGGTTTCCCTAGGTGCCGGCTGAGCTAGAGGCCAAAATCTACAGGTAGGCACTTCGCAAAAAACACCTCTGTTTTCTTCAAAAAATTTGGATGTGTCCACGTTGCGCTTTGGGGCGTATCCTGTCGCGGGCGCTAGGCCTACCCACACAAGTGAGGTATCATTTTTATCGGGAGACTTGGGGGAACGCTGGGTGGAAGGAAATTTGTGGCTCCTCTGAGATTCCAGAACTTTCTGCCACAGAAATGTGAGGAACATGTGTTTATTTAGCCAAATTTTTAGGTTTGCAAAGGATTCTGGGTAACAGAACCTGGTCCGAGCCCCGCAAGTCACCCCTCCTTAGATTCCCCTAGGTCTCCAGTTTTCAGAAATGCACAGGTTTGGTAGGTTTCCGTAGGTGCCGGCTGAGCTAGAGGCCAAAATCTACAGGTAGGCACTTCGCAAAAAACACCTCTGTTTTCTTCCCAAAAGTTTGATGTGTCCACGTTGCGCTTTGGGGCGTTTCCTGTCGCGGGCGCTAGGCCTACCCACACAAGTGAGGTATCATTTTTATCGGGAGACTTGGGGGAACGCTGGGTGGAAGGAAATTTGTGGCTCTTCTCAGATTCCAGAACTTTCTGCCACAGAAATGTGAGGAACATGTGTTTTTTTAGCCAAATTTTGAGGTTTGCAAAGGATTCTGGGTAACAGAACCTGGACCGAGCCCCGCAAGTCACCCCATCTTGGATTCCCCTAGGTCTCTAGTTTTCAGAAATGCACAGGTTTGGTAGGTTTCCCTAGGTGCCGGCTGAGCTAGAGGCCAAAATCTACAGGTAGGCACTTTGCAAAAAACACCTCTGTTTTCTTCCAAAAATTTGGATGTGTCAACGTTGCGCTTTGGGGCGTGTCCTGTCGCGGGCGCTAGGCCTACCCACACAAGTGAGGTATCATTTTTATCGGGAGACTTGGGGGAACGCTGGGTGGAAGGAAATTTGTGGCTCCTCTCAGATTCCAGAACTTTCTGCCACAGAAATTTGAGGAACATGTGTTCTTTTAGCCAAATTTTGAGGTTTGCAAAGGATTCTGGGTAACAGAACCTGGTCCGAGCCCAGCAAGTCACCCCTCCTTAGATTCCCCTAGGTCTCTAGTTTTCAGAAATGCACATGTTTGGTTGGTTTCCCTAGGTGCCGGCTGAGCTAGAGGCCAAAATCTACAGGTAGGCACTTTGCAAAAAACACCTCTGTTTTCTTCCAAAAATTTGGATGTGTCAACGTTGCGCTTTGGGGCGCGTCCTGTCGCAGGCGCTAGGCCTACCCACACAAGTGAGGTATCATTTTTATCGGGAGACTTGGGGGAACGCTGGGTGGAAGGAAATTTGTGGCTCCTCTCAGATTCCAGAACTTTCTGCCACAGAAATTTGAGGAACATGTGTTCTTTTAGCCAAATTTTGAGGTTTGCAAAGGATTCTGGGTAACAGAACCTGGTCCGAGCCCAGCAAGTCACCCCTCCTTAGATTCCCCTAGGTCTCTAGTTTTCAGAAATGCACATGTTTGGTAGGTTTCCCTAGGTGCCGGCTGAGCCAGAGGCCAAAATCTACAGGTAGGCACTTCGCAAAAAATGCCTCTGTTTTCTTTCAAACATTTGGATGTGTCCATGTTGCGCTTTGAGGCGCTTCCTGTCACGGGCGCTAGGCCTACCCACACAAGTGAGGTATCATTTTTATCGGGAGACTTGGGGGAACGCTGGGTGGAAGGAAATTTGTGGCTCCTCTCAGATTTCAGAACTTCCTGCCACAGAAATGTGAGGAACAAGTGTTTTTTTAGCCAAATTTTTAGGTTTGCAAAGGATTCTGGGTAACAGAACCTGGTCAGAGCCCCGCAAGTCACCCCTCCTTAGATTCCCCTAGGTCTCTTGTTTTCAGAAATGCACAGGTTTGGTAGGTTTCCCTAGGTGCCGGCTGAGCTACAGGCCAAAATCTACAGGTAGGCACTTCGCAAAAATCACCTCTGTTTTCTTTTAAAAAATTGGATGTGTCCACGTTGCGCTTTGGGGCGTTTCCTGTCGCAGGCGCTAGGCCTACCCACACAAGTGAGGTATCATTTTTATCGGGAGACTTGGGGGAACGCTGGGTGGAAGGAAATTTGTGGCTCTCTCAGATTCCAGAACTTTCTGCCACAGAAATGTGAGGAACATGTGTTTTTTTAGCCAAATTTTGAGGTTTGCAAAGGATTCTGGGTAACAGAACCTGGTCCGAGCCCCGAAAGTCACCCCTCCTTAGATTCCCCTAGGTCTCTAGTTTTCAGAAATGCACAGGTTTGGTAGGTTTCCCTAGGTGCCGGCTGAGTTAGAGGCCAAAATCTACAGGTAGGCACTACGCAAAAACGCCTCTGTTTTCTTTAAAAAATTTGGATGTGTCCACGTTGCGCTTTGGGGCGTTTCCTGTCACTGGCGCTAGGCCTACCCACACAAGTGAGGTATCATTTTTATCGGGAGACTTGGGGGAACGCTGAGTGGAAGGAAATTTGTGGCTACTCTGAGATTCCAGAACTTTCTGCCACAGAAATGTGAGGAACATGTGTTTTTTTAGCCAAATTTTGAGGTTTGCAAAGGATTTTGGGTCACAGAACCTGGTCCGAGCCCCGCACGTCACCCCATCTTGGATTCCCCTAGGTCTCTAGTTTTCAGAAATGCACAGGTTTGGTAGGTTTCCCTAGGTGCCGGCTGAGATGGAGGCCAAAATCTACAGGTAGGCACTTCGCAAAAATCACCTCTGTTTTCTTTTAAAAAATTTGATGTGTCCACGTTGCGCTTTGGGGCGTTTCCTGTCGCAGGCGCTAGGCCTACCCACACAAGTGAGGTATCATTTTTATCGGGAGACTTGGGGGAACGCTGGGTGGAAGGAAATTTGTGGCTCCTCTCAGATTCCAGAACTTTCTGCCACAGAAATCTGAGTAACATGTGTTTTTTTAGCCAAATTTTGAGGTTTGCAAAGGATTCTGGGTAACAGAACCTGGTCCGATCCCCGCACGTCACCTCATCTTGGATTCCCCTAGGTCTCTAGTTTTCAGAAATGCACAGGTTTGGTAGGTTTCCCTAGGTGCCGGCTGAGCTAGAGGCCAAAATCTACAGGTAGGCACTTCGCAAAAATCACCTCTGTTTTCTTTTAAAAAATTTGATGTGTCCACGTTGCGCTTTGGGGCGTTTCCTGTCGCAGGCGCTAGGCCTACCCACACAAGTGAGGTATTATTTTTATCGGGAGACTTGGGGGAACGCTGGGTGGAAGGAAATTTGTGGCTCCTCTCAGATTCCAGAACTTTCTGCCACAGAAATGTGAGTAACATGTGTTTTTTTATCCAAATTTTGAGGTTTGCAAAGGATTCTGGGTAACAGAACCTGGTCCGAGCCCGCAAGTCACCCCATCTTGGATTCCCCTAGGTCTCTAATTTTCAGAAATGCACAGGTTTGGTAGGTTTCCCTAGGTGCCGGCTGAGCTAGAGGCCAAAATCTACAGGTAGGCACTTCGCAAAAAACACCTCTGTTTTCTTCCAAAAATGTGCATGTGTCCACGTTGCGCTTTGGGGTGTTTCCTGTCGCAGGCGCTAGGCCTACCCACACAAGTGAGATATCATTTTTATCGGGAGACTTGGGGGAACGCTGGGTGGAAGGAAATTTGTGGCTCCTCTCAGATTCCAGAACTTTCTGTCACAGAAATGTGAGTAACGTGTTTTTTTAGCCAAAGTTTGAGGTTTGCAAAGGATTCTGGGTAACAGAACCTGGTCAGAGCCCCGCAAGTCACCCCTCCTTAGATTCCCCTAGGTCTCTTGTTTTCAGAAATGCACAGGTTTGGTAGGTTTCCCTAGGTGCCGGCTGAGCTAGAGGCCAAAATCTACAGGTAGGCACTTCGCAAAAAACACCTCTGTTTTCTTCAAAAAATTTGGATGTGTCCACGTTGCGCTTTGGGGCATATCCTGTCGCGGGTGCTAGGCCTACCCACACAAGTGAGGTAACATTTTTATCGGGAGACTTGGGGGAACGCTGGGTGGAAGGAAATTTGTGGCTCCTCTCAGATTCCAGAACTTTCTGCCACAGAAATGTGAGGAACATGTGTTTTTTTAGCCAAATTTTTAGGTTTGCAAAGGATTCTGGGTAACAGAACCTGGTCCGAGCCCCGCAAGTCACCCCATTTTGGATTCCCCTAGGTCTCTAGTTTTCAGAAATGCACAGGTTTGGTAGGTTTCCCTAGGTGCCGGCTGAGCTAGAGGCCAAAATCTACAGGTAGGCACTTCGCAAAAATCACCTCTGTTTTCTTTTAAAAAATGTGATGTGTCCACGTTGCGCTTTGGGGCGTTTCCTGTCGCAGGCGCTAGGCCTACCCACACAAGTGAGGTATCATTTTTATCGGGAGACTTGGGGGAACGCTGGGTGGAAGGAAATTTGTGGCTCCTCTCAGATTCCAGAACTTTCTGCCACAGAAATGTGAGGAACATGTGTTTTTTTAGCCAAATTTTTAGGTTTGCAAAGGATTCTGGGTAACAGAACCTGGTCCGAGCCCCGCAAGTCACCCCATCTTGGATTCCCCTAAGTCTCTAGTTTTCAGAAATGCACAGGTTTGGTAGGTTTCCCTAGGTGCCGGCTGAGCTAGAGGCCAAAATCTACAGGTAGGCACTTCGCAAAAAACACCTCTGTTTTCTTCAAAAAATTTGGATGTGTCCACGTTGCGCTTTGGGGCGTATCCTGTCGCGGGCGCTAGGCCTACCCACACAAGTGAGGTATCATTTTTATCGGGAGACTTGGGGGAACGCTGGGTGGAAGGAAATTTGTGGCTCCTCTCAGATTCCAGAACTTTCTGCCACAGAAATGTGAGGAACATGTGTTTTTTTAGCCAAATTTTTAGGTTTGCAAAGGATTCTGGGTAACAGAACCTGGTCCGAGCCCCGCAAGTCACCCCATTTTGGATTCCCCTAGGTCTCTAGTTTTCAGAAATGCACAGGTTTGGTAGGTTTCCCTAGGTGCCGGCTGAGCTAGAGGCCAAAATCTACAGGTAGGCACTTCGCAAAAATCACCTCTGTTTTCTTTTAAAAAATGTGATGTGTCCACGTTGCGCTTTGGGGCGTTTCCTGTCGCAGGCGCTAGGCCTACCCACACAAGTGAGGTATCATTTTTATCGGGAGACTTGGGGGAACGCTGGGTGGAAGGAAATTTGTGGCTCCTCTCAGATTCCAGAACTTTCTGCCACAGAAATCTGAGTAACATGTGTTTTTTTAGCCAAATTTTGAGGTTTGCAAAGGATTCTGGGTAACAGAACCTGTTTCGAGCCCGCAAGTCACCCCATCTTGGATTCCCCTAGGTCTCTAATTTTCAGAAATGCACAGGTTTGGTAGGTTTCCCTAGGTGCCGGCTGAGCTAGAGGCCAAAATCTACAGGTAGGCACTTCGCAAAAAACACCTCTGTTTTCTTCCAAAAATTTGCATGTGTCCACGTTGCGCTTTGGGGTGTTTTCTGTCGCGGGCGCTAGGCCTACCCACACAAGTGAGGTATCATTTTTATCGGGAGACTTGGGGGAACGCTGGGTGGAAGGAAATTTGTGGCTCCTCTCAGATTCCAGAACTTTCTGCCACAGAAATGTGAGTAACATGTGTTTTTTTAGCCAAATTTTGAGGTTTGCAAAGGATTCTGGGTAACAGAACCTGGTCCGATCCCCGCAAGTCACCCCATCTTGGATTCCCCTAGGTCTCTAGTTTTCAGAAATGCACAGGTTTGGTAGGTTTCCCTAGGTGCCGGCTGAGCTAGAGGCCAAAATCTACAGGTAGGCACTTCACAAAAAACACCTCTGTTTTCTTCCAAAAATTTGTATGTGTCCACGTTGCGCTTTGGGGCGTTTCCTGTCGCGGGCGCTAGGCCTACCCACACAAGTGAGGTATCATTTTTATCGGGAGACTTGGGGGAACACTGGGTGGAAGGAAATTTGTGGCTCCTCTCAGATTCCAGAACTTTCTGCCACAGAAATGTGAGGAACATGTGTTTTTTTAGCCAAATTTTGAGGTTTGCAAAGGATTCTGGGTAACAGAACCTGGTCCGAGCCCCGCAAGTCACCCCATCTTGGATTCCCCTAAGTCTCTAGTTTTCAGAAATGCCCAGGTTTGGTAGGTTTCCCTAGGTGCCGGCTGAGCTAGAGGCCAAAATCTACAGGTTGGCACTTCGCAAAAAACACCTCTGTTTTCTTCAAAAAATTTGGATGTGTCCACGTTGCGCTTTGGGGCGTATCCTGTCGCGGGCGCTAGGCCTACCCACACAAGTGAGGTATCATTTTTATCGGGAGACTTGGGGGAACGCTGGGTGGAAGGAAATTTGTGGCTCCTCTCAGATTCCAGAACTTTCTGCCACAGAAATGTGAGTAACATGTGTTTTTTTAGCCAAATTTTTAGGTTTGCAAAGGATTCTGGGTAACAGAACCTGGTCCGAGCCCCGCAAGTCACCCCTCCTTAGATTCCCCTAGGTCTCCAGTTTTCAGAAATGCACAGGTTTGGTAGATTTCCCTAGGTGCCGGCTGAGCTAGAGGCCAAAATCTACAGGTAGGCACTTCGCAAAAAACACCTCTGTTTTCTTCCCAAAAGTTTGATGTGTCCACGTTGCGCTTTGGGGCGTTTCCTGTCGCGGGCGCTAGGCCTACCCACACAAGTGAGGTATCATTTTTATCGGGAGACTTGGGGGAACGCTGGGTGGAAGGAAATTTGTGGCTCTTCTCAGATTCCAGAACTTTCTGCCACAGAAATGTGAGGAACATGTGTTTTTTTAGCCAAATTTTGAGGTTTGCAAAGGATTCTGGGTAACAGAACCTGGACCGAGCCCCGCAAGTCACCCCATCTTGGATTCCCCTAGGTCTCTAGTTTTCAGAAATGCACAGGTTTGGTAGGTTTCCCTAGGTGCCGGCTGAGCTAGAGGCCAAAATCTACAGGTAGGCACTTTGCAAAAAACACCTCTGTTTTCTTCCAAAAATTTGGATGTGTCAACGTTGCGCTTTGGGGCGTGTCCTGTCGCGGGCGCTAGGCCTACCCACACAAGTGAGGTATCATTTTTATCGGGAGACTTGGGGGAACGCTGGGTGGAAGGAAATTTGTGGCTCCTCTCAGATTCCAGAACTTTCTGCCACAGAAATGTGAGGAACATGTGTTTTTTTAGTCAAATTTTTAGGTTTGCAAAGGATTCTGGGTAACAGAACCTGGTCCGAGCCCCGCAAGTCACCCCTCCTTAGATTCCCCTAGGTCTCCAGTTTTCAGAAATGCACAGGTTTGGTAGGTTTCCCTAGGTGCCGGCTGAGCTAGAGGCCAAAATCTACAGGTAGGCACTTCGCAAAACACACCTCTGTTTTCTTCCCAAAAGTTTGATGTGTCCACGTTGCGCTTTGGGGCGTTTCCTGTCGCGGGCGCTAGGCCTACCCACACAAGTGAGGTATCATTTTTATCGGGAGACTTGGGGGAACGCTGGGTGGAAGGAAATTTGTGGCTCTTCTCAGATTCCAGAACTTTCTGCCACAGAAATGTGAGGAACATGTGTTTTTTTAGCCAAATTTTGAGGTTTGCAAAGGATTCTGGGTAACAGAACCTGGACCGAGCCCCGCAAGTCACCCCATCTTGGATTCCCCTAGGTCTCTAGTTTTCAGAAATGCACAGGTTTGGTAGGTTTCCCTAGGTGCCGGCTGAGCTAGAGGCCAAAATCTACAGGTAGGCACTTTGCAAAAAACACCTCTGTTTTCTTCCAAAAATTTGGATGTGTCAACGTTGCGCTTTGGGGCGTGTCCTGTCGCGGGCGCTAGGCCTACCCACACAAGTGAGGTATCATTTTTTTCGGGAGACTTGGGGGAACGCTGGGTGGAAGGAAATTTGTGGCTCCTCTCAGATTCTAGAACTTTCTGCCACAGAAATTTGAGGAACATGTGTTCTTTTAGCCAAATTTTGAGGTTTGCAAAGGATTCTGGGTAACAGAACCTGGTCCGAGCCCAGCAAGTCTCCCCTCCTTAGATTCCCCTAGGTCTCTAGTTTTCAGAAATGCACATGTTTGGTAGGTTTCCCTAGGTGCCGGCTGAGCTAGAGGCCAAAATCTACAGGTAGGCACTTTGCAAAAAACACCTCTGTTTTCTTCCAAAAATTTGGATGTGTCAACGTTGCGCTTTGGGGCGCGTCCTGTCGCGGGCGCTAGGCCTACCCACACAAGTGAGGTATCATTTTTATCGGGAGACTTGGGGGAACGCTGGGTGGAAGGAAATTTGTGGCTCCTCTCAGATTCCAGAACTTTCTGCCACAGAAATTTGAGGAACATGTGTTCTTTTAGCCAAATTTTGAGGTTTGCAAAGGATTCTGGGTAACAGAACCTGGTCCGAGCCCAGCAAGTCACCCCTCCTTAGATTCCCCTAGGTCTCTAGTTTTCAGAAATGCACATGTTTGGTAGGTTTCCCTAGGTGCCGGCTGAGCCAGAGGCCAAAATCTACAGGTAGGCACTTTGCAAAAAATGCCTCTGTTTTCTTTCAAACATTTGGATGTGTCCATGTTGCGCTTTGAGGCGCTTCCTGTCACGGGCGCTAGGCCTACCCACACAAGTGAGGTATCATTTTTATCGGGAGACTTGGGGGAACGCTGGGTGGAAGGAAATTTGTGGCTCCTCTCAGATTCCAGAACTTTCTGCCTCAGAAATGTGAGGAACATGTGTTTTTTTAGCCAAATTTTGAGGTTTGCAAAGGATTTTGGGTAACAGAACCTGGCCCGAGCCCCGCAAGTCACCCCATCTTGGATTCCCCTAGGTCTCTAGTTTTCAGAAATGCACAGGTTTGGTAGGTTTCCCTAGGTGCCGGCTGAGCTAGAGGCCAAAATCTACAGGTAGGCACTTCGCCAAAAACACCTCTGTTTTCTTCCAAAAATTTTTATGTGTCCACGTTGCGCTTTGGGGCGTTTCCTGCCGCGGGCGCTAGGCCTACCCACACAAGTGAGGTATCATTTTTATCGGGAGACTTGGGGGAACGCTGGGTGGAAGGAAATTTGTGGCTCCTCTCAGATTTCAGAACTTCCTGCCACAGAAATGTGAGGAACAAGTGTTTTTTTAGCCAAATTTTTAGGTTTGCAAAGGATTCTGGGTAACAGAACCTGGTCAGAGCCCCGCAAGTCACCCCTCCTTAGATTCCCCTAGGTCTCTTGTTTTCAGAAATGCACAGGTTTGGTAGGTTTCCCTAGGTGCCGGCTGAGCTAGAGGCCAAAATCTACAGGTAGGCACTTCGCAAAAAACACCTCTGTTTTCTTTCAAAAATGTGGATGTGTCCACGTTGCGCTTTGGGGCGTTTCCTGTCGCAGGCGCTAGGCCTACCCACACAAGTGAGGTATCATCTTTATCGGGAGACTTGGGGGAACGCTGGTTGGAAGGAAATTTGTGGCTCCTCTCAGATTCCAGAACTTTCTGCCACAGAAATGTGAGGAACATGTGTTTTTTTAGCCAAATGTTGAGGTTTGCAAAGGATTCTGGGTAACAGAACCTGGTCCGAGCCCCGCAAGTCACCCCATCTTGGATTCCCCTAGGTCTCTAGTTTTCAGAAATGCACAGGTTTGGTAGGTTTCCCTAGGTGCCGGCTGAGCTAGAGGGCAAAATCTACAGGTAAGCACTTTGCAAAAAACACCTCTGTTTTCTTCCAAAAATTTGGATGTGTCCACGTTGCGCTTTGGGTGGTTTCCTGTCGCGGGCGCTAGGCCTACCCACACAAGTGAGGTATCATTTTTATCGGGAGACTTGGAGGAACGCTGGGTGGAAGGAAATTTGTGGCTCTTCTCAGATTCCAGAACTTTCTGCCACAGAAATGTGAGGAACATGTGTTTTTTTAGCCAAATTTTGAGGTTTGCAAAGGATTCTGGGTAACAGAACCTGGTCCGAGCCCCGAAAGTCACCCCTCCTTAGATTCCCCTAGGTCTCTAGTTTTCAGAAATGCACAGGTTTGGTAGGTTTCCCTAGGTGCCGGCTGAGTTAGAGGCCAAAATCTACAGGTAGGCACTACGCAAAAACGCCTCTGTTTTCTTTAAAAAATTTGGATGTGTCCACGTTGCGCTTTGGGGCGTTTCCTGTCACTGGCGCTAGGCCTACCCACACAAGTGAGGTATCATTTTTATCGGGAGACTTGGGGGAACGCTGAGTGGAAGGAAATTTGTGGCTCCTCTGAGATTCCAGAACTTTCTGCCACAGAAATGTGAGGAACATGTGTTTTTTTAGCCAAATTTTGAGGTTTGCAAACGATTTTGGGTAACAGAACCTGGTCCGAGCCCCGCACGTCACCCCATCTTGGATTCCCCTAGGTCTCTAGTTTTCAGAAATGCACAGGTTTGGTAGGTTTCCCTAGATGCCGGCTGAGCTGGAGGCCAAAATCTACAGGTAGGCACTTCGCAAAAATCACCTCTGTTTTCTTTTAAAAAATTTGATGTGTCCACGTTGCGCTTTGGGGCGTTTCCTGTCGCAGGCGCTAGGCCTACCCACACAAGTGAGGTATCATTTTTATCGGGAGACTTGGGGGAACGCTGGGTGGAAGGAAATTTGTGGCTCCTCTCAGATTCCAGAACTTTCTGCCACAGAAATCTGAGTAACATGTGTTTTTTTAGCCAAATTTTGAGGTTTGCAAAGGATTCTGGGTAACAGAACCTGGTCCGATCCCCGCACGTCACCCCATCTTGGATTCCCCTAGGTCTCTAGTTTTCAGAAATGCACAGGTTTGGTAGGTTTCGCTAGGTGCCGGCTGAGCTAGAGGCCAAAATCTACAGGTAGGCACTTCGCAAAAATCACCTCTGTTTTCTTTTAAAAAATTTGATGTGTCCACGTTGCGCTTTGGGGCGTTTCCTGTCGCAGGCGCTAGGCCTACCCACACAAGTGAGGTATCATTTTTATCGGGAGACTTGGGGGAACGCTGGGTGGAAGGAAATTTGTGGCTCCTCTCAGATTCCAGAACTTTCTGCCACAGAAATGTGAGTAACATGTGTTTTTTTAGCCAAATTTTGAGGTTTGCAAAGGATTCTGGGTAACAGAATCTGGTCCGAGCCCGCAAGTCACCCCATCTTGGATTCCCCTAGGTCTCTAATTTTCAGAAATGCACAGGTTTGGTAGGTTTCCCTAGGTGCCGGCTGAGCTAGAGGCCATAATCTACAGGTAGGCACTTCGCAAAAAACACCTCTGTTTTCTTCCAAAAATTTGCATGTGTCCACGTTGCGCTTTGGGGTGTTTCCTGTCGCAGGCGCTAGGCCTACCCACACAAGTGAGATATCATTTTTATCGGGAGACTTGGGGGAACGCTGGGTGGAAGGAAATTTGTGGCTCCTCTCAGATTCCAGAACTTTCTGTCACAGAAATGTGAGTAACGTGTTTTTTTAGCCAAAGTTTGAGGTTTGCAAAGGATTCTGGGTAACAGAACCTGGTCAGAGCCCCGCAAGTCACCCCTCCTTAGATTCCCCTAGGTCTCTTGTTTTCAGAAATGCACAGGTTTGGTAGGTTTCCCTAGGTGCCGGCTGAGCTAGAGGCCAAAATCTACAGGTAGGCACTTCGCAAAAAACACCTCTGTTTTCTTTCAAAAATTTGGATGTGTCCACGTTGCGCTTTGGGGCGTTTCCTGTCACGGGCGCTAGGCCTACCCACACAAGTGGGGTATCATTTTTATCGGGAGACTTGGGGGAACGCTGGGTGGAAGGAAATTTGTGGCTCCTCTCAGATTCCAGACCTTTCTGCCACAGAAATGTGTGGAACATGTGTTTTTTTAGCCAAATTTTGAGGTTTGCAAAGGATTCTGGGTAACAGAACCTGGTCCGAGCCCCGCAAGTCACCCCATCTTGGATTCCCCTAGCTCTCTAGTTTTCAGAAATGCACAGGTTTGGTAGGTTTCCCTAGGTGCCGGCTGAGTTAGAGGCCAAAATCTACAGGTAGGCACTACGCAAAAACGCCTCTGTTTTCTTTAAAAAATTTGGATGTGTCCACGTTGCGCTTTGGGGCGTTTCCTGTCACTGGCGCAAGGCCTACCCACACAAGTGAGGTATCATTTTTATCGGGAGACTTGGGGGAACGCTGAGTGGAAGGAAATTTGTGGCTCCTCTGAGATTCCAGAACTTTCTGCCACAGAAATGTGAGGAACATGTGTTTTTTTAGCCAAATTTTGAGGTTTGCAAAGGATTTTGGGTTACAGAACCTGGTCCGAGCCCCGCACGTCACCCCATCTTGGATTCCCCTAGGTCTCTAGTTTTCAGAAATGCACAGGTTTGGTAGGTTTCCCTAGGTGCCGGCTGAGCTGGAGGCCAAAATCTACAGGTAGGCACTTCGCAAAAAACACCTCTGTTTTCTTCCAAAAATTTGCATGTGTCTACGTTGCGCTTTGGGGTGTTTCCTGTCGCGGGCGCTAGGCCTACCCACACAAGTGAGGTATCATTTTTATCGGGAGACTTGGGGGAACGCTGGGTGGAAGGAAATTTGTGGCTCCTCTCAGATTCCAGAACTTTCTGCCACAGAAATGTGAGGAACATGTGTTTTTTTAGCCAAATTTTGATGTTTGCAAAGGATTCTGGGTAACAGAACCTGGTCCGAGCCCCGCAAGTCACCCCATCTTGGATTCCCCTAAGTCTCTAGTTTTCAGAAATGCACAGGTTTGGTAGGTTTCCCTAGGTGCCGGCTGAGCTAGAGGCCAAAATCTACAGGTAGGCACTTCGCAAAAAACACCTCTGTTTTCTTCCAAAAATTTGGATGTGTCCACGTTGCGCTTTGGGGCGTATCCTGTCGCGGGCGCTAGGCCTACCCACACAAGTGAGGTATCATTTTTATCGGGAGACTTGGGGGAACGCTGGGTGGAAGGAAATTTGTGGCTCCTCTCAGATTCCAGAACTTTCTGCCACAGAAATGTGAGGAACATGTGTTTTTTTAGCCAAATTTTTAGGTTTGCAAAGGATTCTGGGTAACAGAACCTGGTCCGAGCCCCGCAAGTCACCCCTCCTTAGATTCCCCTAGGTCTCCAGTTTTCAGAAATGCACAGGTTTGGTAGGTTTCCATAGGTGCCGGCTGAGCTAGAGGCCAAAATCTACAGGTAGGCACTTCGCAAAAAACACCTCTGTTTTCTTCCCAAAAGTTTGATGTGTCCACGTTGCGCTTTGGGGCGTTTCCTGTCGCGGGCGCTAGGCCTACCCACACAAGTGAGGTATCATTTTTATCGGGAGACTTGGGGGAACGCTGGGTGGAAGGAAATTTGTGGCTCTTCTCAGATTCCAGAACTTTCTGCCACAGAAATGTGAGGAACATGTGTTTTTTTAGCCAAATTTTGAGGTTTGCAAAGGATTCTGGGTAACAGAACCTGGACCGAGCCCCGCAAGTCACCCCATCTTGGATTCCCCTAGGTCTCTAGTTTTCAGAAATGCACAGGTTTGGTAGGTTTCCCTAGGTGCCGGCTGAGCTAGAGGCCAAAATCTACAGGTAGGCACTTTGCAAAAAACACCTCTGTTTTCTTCCAAAAATTTGGATGTGTCAACGTTGCGCTTTGGGGCGTGTCCTGTCGCGGGCGCTAGGCCTACCCACACAAGTGAGGTATCATTTTTATCGGGAGACTTGGGGGAACGCTGGGTGGAAGGAAATTTGTGGCTCCTCTCAGATTCCAGAACTTTCTGCCACAGAAATTTGAGGAACATGTGTTCTTTTAGCCAAATTTTGAGGTTTGCAAAGGATTCTGGGTAACAGAACCTGGTCCGAGCCCAGCAAGTCACCCCTCCTTAGATTCCCCTAGGTCTCTAGTTTTCAGAAATGCACATGTTTGGTAGGTTTCCCTAGGTGCCGGCTGAGCCAGAGGCCAAAATCTACAGGTAGGCACTTCGCAAAAAATGCCTCTGTTTTCTTTCATACATTTGGATGTGTCCATGTTGCGCTTTGAGGCGCTTCCTGTCACGGGCGCTAGGCCTACCCACACAAGTGAGGTATCATTTTTATCGGGAGACTTGGGGGAACGCTTGGTGGAAGGAAATTTGTGGCTCCTCTCAGATTCCAGAACTTTCTGCCTCAGAAATGTGAGGAACATGTGTTTTTTTAGCCAAATTGTGAGGTTTGCAAAGGATTTTGGGTAACAGAACCTGGCCCGAGCCCCGCAAGTCACCCCATCTTGGATTCCCCTAGGTCTCTAGTTTTCAGAAATGCACAGGTTTGGTAGGTTTCCCTAGGTGCCGGCTGAGCTAGAGGCCAAAATCTACAGGTAGGCACTTCGCAAAAAACACCTCTGTTTTCTTCCAAAAATTTTGATGTGTCCACGTTGCGCTTTGGGGCGTTTCCTGCCGCGGGCGCTAGGCCTACCCACACAAGTGAGGTATCATTTTTATCGGGAGACTTGGGGGAACGCTGGGTGGAAGGAAATTTGTGGCTCCTCTCAGATTTCAGAACTTCCTGCCACAGAAATGTGAGGAACAAGTGTTTTTTTAGCCAAATTTTTAGGTTTGCAAAGGATTCTGGGTAACAGAACCTGGTCAGAGCCCCGCAAGTCACCCCTCCTTAGATTCCCCTAGGTCTCTTGTTTTCAGAAATGCACAGGTTTGGTAGGTTTCCCTAGGTGCTGGCTGAGCTAGAGGCCAAAATCTACAGGTAGGCACTTCGCAAAAAACACCTCTGTTTTCTTTCAAAAATGTGGATGTGTCCACGTTGCGCTTTGGGGCGTTTCCTGTCGCAGGCGCTAGGCCTACCCACACAAGTGAGGTATCATCTTTATCGGGAGACTTGGGGGAACGCTGGGTGGAAGGAAATTTGTGGCTCCTCTCAGATTCCAGAACTTTCTGCCACAGAAATGTGAGGAACATGTGTTTTTTTAGCCAAATGTTGAGGTTTGCAAAGGATTCTGGGTAACAGAACCTGGTCCGAGCCCCGCAAGTCACCCCATCTTGGATTCCCCTAGGTCTCTAGTTTTCAGAAATGCACAGGTTTGGTAGGTTTCCCTAGGTGCCGGCTGAGCTAGAGGGCAAAATCTACAGGTAAGCACTTTGCAAAAAACACCTCTGTTTTCTTCCAAAAATTTGGATGTGTCCACGTTGCGCTTTGGGGCGTTTCCTGTCGCGGGCGCTAGGCCTACCCACACAAGTGAGGTATCATTTTTATCGGGAGACTTGGAGGAACGCTGGGTGGAAGGAAATTTGTGGCTCTTCTCAGATTCCAGAACTTTCTGCCACAGAAATGTGAGGAACATGTGTTTTTTTAGCCAAATTTTGAGGTTTGCAAAGGATTCTGGGTAACAGAACCTGGTCCGAGCCCCGCAAGTCACCCCATCTTGGATTCCCCTAGGTCTCTAGTTTTCAGAAATGCACAGGTTTGGTAGGTTTCCCTAGGTGCCGGCTGAGCTAGAGGCCAAAATCTACAGGTAGGCACTTCGCAAAAATCACCTCTGTTTTCTTTTAAAAAATTTGATGTGTCCACGTTGCGCTTTGGGGCGTTTCCTGTCGCAGGCGCTAGGCCTACCCACACAAGTGAGGTATTATTTTTATCGGGAGACTTGGGGGAACGCTGGGTGGAAGGAAATTTGTGGCTCCTCTCAGATTCCAGAACTTTCTGCCACAGAAATGTGAGTAACATGTGTTTTTTTAGCCAAATTTTGAGGTTTGCAAAGGATTCTGGGTAACAGAACCTGGTCCGAGCCCGCAAGTCACCCCATCTTGGATTCCCCTAGGTCTCTAATTTTCAGAAATGCACAGGTTTGGTAGGTTTCCCTAGGTGCCGGCTGAGCTAGAGGCCAAAATCTACAGGTAGGCACTTCGCAAAAAACACCTCTGTTTTCTTCCAAAAATGTGCATGTGTCCACGTTGCGCTTTGGGGTGTTTCCTGTCGCAGGCGCTAGGCCTACCCACACAAGTGAGATATCATTTTTATCGGGAGACTTGGGGGAACGCTGGGTGGAAGGAAATTTGTGGCTCCTCTCAGATTCCAGAACTTTCTGTCACAGAAATGTGAGTAACGTGTTTTTTTAGCCAAAGTTTGAGGTTTGCAAAGGATTCTGGGTAACAGAACCTGGTCAGAGCCACGCAAGTCACCCCTCCTTAGATTCCCCTAGGTCTCTTGTTTTCAGAAATGCACAGGTTTGGTAGGTTTCCCTAGGTGCCGGCTGAGCTAGAGGCCAAAATCTACAGGTAGGCACTTCGCAAAAAACACCTCTGTTTTCTTTA
Source organism: Pleurodeles waltl (assembly GCF_031143425.1). Taxonomy (NCBI): domain Eukaryota; kingdom Metazoa; phylum Chordata; class Amphibia; order Caudata; family Salamandridae; genus Pleurodeles; species Pleurodeles waltl. The sequence goes on along the minus strand of NC_090444.1, from coordinate 367,511,574 downwards.
AAAAATTTGGATGTGTCCACGTTGCGCTTTGGGGCGTTTCCTGTCACGGGCGCTAGGCCTACCCACACAAGTGGGGTATCATTTTTATCGGGAGACTTGGGGGAACGCTGGGTGGAAGGAAATTTGTGGCTCCTCTCAGATTCCAGACCTTTCTGCCACAGAAATGTGTGGAACATGTGTTTTTTTAGCCATATTTTGAGGTTTGCAAAGGATTCTTGGTAACAGAACCTCGTCCGAGCCCCGCAACTCACCCCATCTTGGATTCCCCTAGCTCTCTAGTTTTCAGAAATGCACAGGTTTGGTAGGTTTCCCTAGGTGCCGGCTGAGTTAGAGGCCAAAATCTACAGGTAGGCACTACGCAAAAACGCCTCTGTTTTCTTTAAAAAATTTGGATGTGTCCACGTTGCGCTTTGGGGCGTTTCCTGTCACTGGCGCTAGGCCTACCCACACAATGAGGTATCATTTTTATCGGGAGACTTGGGGGAACGCTGAGTGGAAGGAAATTTGTGGCTCCTCTGAGATTCCAGAACTTTCTGCCACAGAAATGTGAGGAACATGTGTTTTTTTAGCCAAATTTTGAGGTTTGCAAAGGATTTTGGGTTACAGAACCTGGTTCGAGCCCCGCACGTCACCCCATCTTGGATTCCCCTAGGTCTCTAGTTTTCAGAAATGCACAGGTTTGGTAGGTTTCCCTAGGTGCCGGCTGAGCTGGAGGCCAAAATCTACAGGTAGGCACTTCGCAAAAATCACCTCTGTTTTCTTTTAAAAAATTTGATGTGTCCACGTTGCGCTTTGGGGCGTTTCCTGTCGCAGGCGCTAGGCCTACCCACACAAGTGAGGTATCATTTTTATCGGGAGACTTGGGGGAACGCTGGGTGGAAGGAAATTTGTGGCTCCTCTCAGATTCCAGAACTTTCTGCCACAGAAATCTGAGTAACATGTGTTTTTTTAGCCAAATTTTGAGGTTTGCAAAGGATTCTGGGTAACAGAACCTGGTCCGAGCCCCGCACGTCACCCCATCTTGGATTCCCCTAGGTCTCTAGTTTTCAGAAATGCACAGGTTTGGTAGGTTTCCCTAGGTGCCGGCTGAGCTAGAGGCCAAAATCTACAGGTAGGCACTTCGCAAAAATCACCTCTGTTTTCTTTTAAAAAATTTGATGTGTCCACATTGCGCTTTGGGGCGATTCCTGTCGCAGGCGCTAGGCCTACCCACACAAGTGAGGTATCATTTTTATCGGGAGACTTGGGGGAACGCTGGGTGGAAGGAAATTTGTGGCTCCTCTCAGATTCCAGAACTTTCTGCCACAGAAATGTGAGTAACATGTGTTTTTTTAGCCAAATTGTGAGGTTTGCAAAGGATTCTGGGTAACAGAACCTGGTCCGAGCCCGCAAGTCACCCCATCTTGGATTCCCCTAGGTCTCTAATTTTCAGAAATGCACAGGTTTGGTAGGTTTCCCTAGGTGCCGGCTGAGCTAGAGGCCAAAATCTACAGGTAGGCACTTCGCAAAAAACACCTCTGTTTTCTTCCAAAAATTTGCATGTGTCCACGTTGCGCTTTGGGGTGTTTCCTGTCGCAGGCGCTAGGCCTACCCACACAAGTGAGATATCATTTTTATCGGGAGACTTGGGGGAACGCTGGGTGGAAGGAAATTTGTGGCTCCTCTCAGATTCCAGAACTTTCTGTCACAGAAATGTGAGTAACGTGTTTTTTTAGCCAAAGTTTGAGGTTTGCATAGGATTCTGGGTAACAGAACCTGGTCCGAGCCCCGCAAGTCACCCCATCTTGGATTCCCCTAGGTCTCTAGTTTTCAGAAATGCACAGGTTTGGTAGGTTTCCCTAGGTGCCGGCTGAGCTAGAGGCCAAAATCTACAGGTAGGCACTTCGCAAAAAACACCTCTGTTTTCTTCCAAAAATTTGGATGTGTCCACGTTGCGCTTTGGGGCGTTTCGTGTCGCGGGCGCTAGGCCTACCCACACAAGTGAGGTATCATTTTTATCGGGAGACTTGGGGGAACGCTGAGTGGAAGGAAATTTGTGGCTCCTCTCAGATTCCAGAACTTTCTGCCACAGAAATGTGAGGAACATGTGTTTTTTTAGCCAAATTTTGAGCTTTGCAAAGGATTCTGGGTAACTGAACCTGGTCCGAGCCCCGCAAGTCACCCCATGTTGGATTCCCCTAAGTCTCTAGTTTTCAGAAATGCACAGGTTTGGTAGGTTTCCCTAGGTGCCGGCTGAGCTAGAGGCCAAAATTTACAGGTAGGCACTTTGCAAAAAACACCTCTGTTTTCTTCAAAAAATTTGGATGTGTCCACGTTGCGCTTTGGGGTGTTTCCTGTCGCGGGCGCTAGGCCTACCCACACAAGTGAGGTATCATTTTTATCGGGAGACTTGGGGGAACGCTGGGTGGAAGGAAATTTGTGGCTCCTCTCAGATTCCGGAACTTTCTGCCACAGAAATGTGAGGAACATGTGTTTTTTTAGCCAAATTTTGAGGTTTGCAAAGGATTCTGGGTAACAGAACCTGGTCCGAGCACCGCAAGTCACCCCTCCTTAGATTCCCCTAGGTCTCTAGTTTTCAGAAATGCACAGGTTCGGTAGGTTTCCCTAGGTGCCGGCTTAGCTAGAGGCCAAAATCTACAGGTAGGCACATCGCAAAAAACACCTCTGTTTTCTTCCAAAAAGTTTGATGTGTCCACGTTGCGCTTTGGGGCGTTTCCTGTCGTGGGCGCTAGGCCTACCCACACAAGTGAGGTATCATTTTTATCGGGAGACTTGGGGGAAAGCTGGGTGGAAGGAAATTTGTGGCTCTTCTCAGATTCCAGAACTTTCTGCCACAGAAATGTGAGGAACATGTGTTTTTTTAGCCAAATTTTGAGGTTTGCAAAGGATTCTGGGTAACAGAACCTGGACCGAGCCCCGCAAGTCACCCCATCTTGGATTCCCCTAGGTCTCTAGTTTTCAGAAATGCACAGGTTTGGTAGGTTTCCCTAGGTGCCGGCTGAGCTAGAGGCCAAAATCTACAGGTAGGCACTTCGCCAAAAACACCTCTGTTTTCTTCCAAAAATTTGGATGTGTCAACGTTGCGCTTTGGGGCGTGTCCTGTCACGGGCGCTAGGCCTACCCACACAAGTGAGGTATCATTTTTATCGGGAGACTTGGGGGAACGCTGGGTGGAAGGAAATTTGTGGCTCCTCTCAGATTCCAGAACTTTCTGCCACAGAAATTTGAGGAACATGTGTTCTTTTAGCCAAATTTTGAGGTTTGCAAAGGATTCTGGGTAACAGAACCTGGTCCGAGCCCAGCAAGTCACCCCTCCTTAGATTCCCCTAGGTCTCTAGTTTTCAGAAATGCACAGGTTTGGTACGTTTCCCTAGGTGCCGGCTGAGCTAGAGGCCAAAATCTACAGGTAGGCACTTCGCAAAAAACACCTCTGTTTTCTTCCAAAAAGTTTGATGTGTCCACGTTGCGCTTTGGGGCGTTTCCTGTCGCGGGCGCTAGGCCTACCCACACAAGTGAGGTATCATTTTTATTGGGAGACTTGGGGGAACGCTGGGTGGAAGGAAATTTGTGGCTCTTCTCAGATTCCAGAACTTTCTGCCACAGAAATGTGAGGAACATGTGTTTTTTTAGCCAAATTTTGAGGTTTGCAAAGGATTATGGGTAACAGAACCTGGACCGAGCCCCGCAAGTCACCCCATCTTGGATTCCCCTAGGTCTCTAGATTTCAGAAATGCACAGGTTTGGTAGATTTCCCTAGGTGCCGGCTGAGCTAGAGGCCAAAATCTACAGGTAGGCACTTCGCCAAAAACACCTCTGTTTTCTTCCAAAAATTTGGATGTGTCAACGTTGCGCTTTGGGGCGTGTCCTGTCGCGGGCGCTAGGCCTACCCATACAAGTGAGGTATCATTTTTATCGGGAGACTTGGGGGAACGCTGGGTGGAAGGAAATTTGTGGCTCCTCTCAGATTCCGGAACTTTCTGCCACAGAAATGTGAGGAACATGTGTTTTTTTAGCCAAATTTTGAGGTTTGCAATGGATTCTGGGTAACAGAACCTGGACCGAGCCCCGCAAGTCACCCCATCTTGGATTCCCCTAGGTCTCTAGTTTTCAGAAATGCACAGGTTTGGTAGGTTTCCCTAGGTGCCGGCTGAGCTAGAGGCCAAAATCTACAGGTAGGCACTTCGCCAAAAACACCTCTGTTTTCTTCCAAAAATTTGGATGTGTCAACGTTGCGCTTTGGGGCGTGTCCTGTCACGGGCGCTAGGCCTACCCACACAAGTGAGGTATCATTTTTATCGGGAGACTTGGGGGAACGCTGGGTGGAAGGAAATTTGTGGCTCCTCTCAGATTCCAGAACTTTCTGCCACAGAAATTTGAGGAACATGTGTTCTTTTAGCCAAATTTTGAGGTTTGCAAAGGATTCTGGGTAACAGAACCTGGTCCGAGCCCAGCAAGTCACCCCTCCTTAGATTCCCCTAGGTCTCTAGTTTTCAGAAATGCACAGGTTTGGTACGTTTCCCTAGGTGCCGGCTGAGCTAGAGGCCAAAATCTACAGGTAGGCACTTCGCAAAAAACACCTCTGTTTTCTTCCAAAAAGTTTGATGTGTCCACGTTGCGCTTTGGGGCGTTTCCTGTCGCGGGCGCTAGGCCTACCCACACAAGTGAGGTATCATTTTTATTGGGAGACTTGGGGGAACGCTGGGTGGAAGGAAATTTGTGGCTCTTCTCAGATTCCAGAACTTTCTGCCACAGAAATGTGAGGAACATGTGTTTTTTTAGCCAAATTTTGAGGTTTGCAAAGGATTATGGGTAACAGAACCTGGACCGAGCCCCGCAAGTCACCCCATCTTGGATTCCCCTAGGTCTCTAGATTTCAGAAATGCACAGGTTTGGTAGATTTCCCTAGGTGCCGGCTGAGCTAGAGGCCAAAATCTACAGGTAGGCACTTCGCCAAAAACACCTCTGTTTTCTTCCAAAAATTTGGATGTGTCAACGTTGCGCTTTGGGGCGTGTCCTGTCGCGGGCGCTAGGCCTACCCACACAAGTGAGGTATCATTTTTATCGGAAGACCTGGGGGAACGCTGGGTGGAAGGAAATTTGTGGCTTCTCTCAGATTCCAGAACTTTCTGCCACAGAAATGTGAGGAACATGTGTTTTTTTGGCCAAATTTTGAGGTTTGCAAAGGATTCTGGGTAACAGAACCTGGTCCGAGGCCCGCAAGTCGCCCCATCTTGGATTCCCCTAGGTCTCTAGTTTTCAGAAATGCACAGGTTTGGTAGGTTTCCCTAGGTGCCGGCTGAGCTAGAGGCCAAAATCTACAGGTAGGCACTTCGCAAAAAACACCTCTGCTTTCTTCCAAAAATGTGGATGTGTCCACGTTGCGCTTTGGGGCGTGTCCTGTCGCGGGCGCTGGGCCTACCCACACAAGTGAGGTATCATTTTTATCGGGAGACTTTGGGGAACGCTGGGTGGAAGGAAATTTGTGGCTCCTCTCAGATTCCAGAACTTTCTGCCACAGAAATGTGAGGAACATGTGTTTTTTTAGCCAAATTTTGAGGTTTGCAAAGGATTCTGGGTAACAGAACCTGGTCAGAGCCCCGCAAGTCACCCCTCCTTAGATTCCCCTAGGTCTCTTGTTTTCAGAAATGCACAGGTTTGGTAGGTTTCCCTAGGTGCCGGCTGAGCTAGAGGCCAAAATCTACAGGTAGGCACTTCGCAAAAATCACCTCTGTTTTCTTTTAAAAAATTTGATGTGTCCACGTTGCGCTTTGGGGCGTTTCCTGTCGCAGGCGCTAGGCCTACCCACACAAGTGAGGTATCACTTTTATCGGGAGACTTGGGGGAACGCTGGGTGGAAGGAAATTTGTGGCTCCTCTCAGATTCCAGAACTTTCTGCCACAGAAATGTGAGTAACATGTGTTTTTTTAGCCAAATTTTGAGGTTTGCAAAGGATTCTGGGTAACAGAACCTTGTCCGAGCCCGCAAGTCACCCCATCTTGGATTCCCCTAGGTCTCTAATTTTCAGAAATGCACAGGTTTGGTAGGTTTCCCTAGGTGCCGGCTGAGCTAGAGGCCAAAATCTACAGGTAGGCACTTCGCAAAAAACACCTCTGTTTTCTTCCAAAAATTTGCATGTGTCCACGTTGCGCTTTGGGGTGTTTCCTGTCGCAGGCGCTAGGCCTACCCACACAAGTGAGATATCATTTTTATCGGGAGACTTGGGGGAACGCTGGGTGGAAGGAAATTTGTGGCTCCTCTCAGATTCCAGAACTTTCTGTCACAGAAATGTGAGTAACGTGTTTTTTTAGCCAAAGTTTGAGGTTTGCAAAGGATTCTGGGTAACAGAACCTGGTCAGAGCCTCGCAAATCACCCCTCCTTAGATTCCCCTAGGTCTCTTGTTTTCAGAAATGCACAGGTTTGGTAGGTTTCCCTAGGTGCCGGCTGAGCTAGAGGCCAAAATCTACAGGTAGGCACTTCGCAAAAAACACCTCTGTTTTCTTTCAAAAATTTTGATGTGTCCACGTTGCGCTTTGGGGCGTTTCCTGTCATGGGCGCTAGGCCTACCCACACAAGTGGGGTATCATTTTTATCGGGAGACTTGGGGGAACGCTGGGTGGAAGGAAATTTGTGGCTCCTCTCAGATTCCAGACCTTTCTGCCACAGAAATGTGTGGAACATGTGTTTTTTTAGCCAAATTTTGAGGTTTGCAAAGGATTCTGGGTAACAGAACCTGGTCCGAGCCCCGCAAGTCACCCCATCTTGGATTCCCCTAGCTCTCTAGTTTTCAGAAATGCACAGGTTTGGTAGGTTTCCCTAGGTGCCGGCTGAGTTAGAGGCCAAAATCTACAGGTAGGCACTACGCAAAAACGCCTCTGTTTTCTTTAAAAAATTTGGATGTGTCCACGTTGCGCTTTGGGGCGTTTCCTGTCACTGGCGCTAGGCCTACCCACACAAGTGAGGTATCATTTTTATCGGGAGACTTGGGGGAACGCTGAGTGGAAAGAAATTTGTGGCTCCTCTGAGATTCCAGAACTTTCTGCCACAGAAATGTGAGTAACATGTGTTTTTTTAGCCAAATTTTGAGGTTTGCAAAGGATTCTGGGTAACAGAACCTGGTCCGAGCCCCGCACGTCACCCCATCTTGGATTCCCCTAGGTCTCTAGTTTTCAGAAATGCACAGGTTTGGTAGGTTTCCCTAGGTGCCGGCTGAGCTAGAGGCCAAAATCTACAGGTAGGCACTTCGCAAAAATCACCTCTGTTTTCTTTTAAAAAATTTGATGTGTCCACGTTGCGCTTTGGGGCGTTTCCTGTCGCAGGCGCTAGGCCTACCCACACAAGTGAGGTATCATTTTTATCGGGAGACTTGGGGGAACGCTGGGTGGAAGGAAATTTGTGGCTCCTCTCAGATTCCAGAACTTTCTGCCACAGAAATGTGAGTAACATGTGTTTTTTTATTCAAATTTTGAGGTTTGCAAAGGATTCTGGGTAACAGAACCTGGTCCGAGCCCGCAAGTCACCCCATCTTGGATTCCCCTAGGTCTCTAATTTTCAGAAATGCACAGGTTTGGTAGGTTTCCCTAGGTGCCGGCTGAGCTAGAGGCCAAAATCTACAGGTAGGCACTTCGCAAAAAACACCTCTGTTTTCTTCCAAAAATTTGCATGTGTCCACGTTGCGATTTGGGGTGTTTCCTGTCGCAGGCGCTAGGCCTACCCACACAAGTGAGATATCATTTTTATCGGGAGACTTGGGGGAACGCTGGGTGGAAGGAAATTTGTGGCTCCTCTCAGATTCCAGAACTTTCTGTCACAGAAATGTGAGTAACGTGTTTTTTTAGCCAAAGTTTGAGGTTTGCAAAGGATTCTGGGTAACAGAACCTGGTCCGATCCCCGCAAGTCACCCCATCTTGGATTCCCCTAGGTCTCTAGTTTTCAGAAATGCACAGGTTTGGTAGGTTTCCCTAGGTGCCGGCTGAGCTATAGGCCAAAATCTACAGGTAGGCACTTCGCAAAAAACACCTCTGTTTTCTTCCAAAAATTTGGATGTGTCCACGTTGCGCTTTGGGGCGTTTCGTGTCGCGGGCGCTAGGCCTACCCACACAAGTGAGGTATCATTTTTATCGGGAGACTTGGGGGAACGCTGGGTGGAAGGAAATTTGTGGCTCCTCTCAGATTCCAGAACTTTCTGCCACAGAAATGTGAGGAACATGTGTTTTTTTAGCCAAATTTTGAGCTTTGCAAAGGATTCTGGGTAACTGAACCTGGTCCGAGCCCCGCAAGTCACCCCATGTTGGATTCCCCTAAGTCTCTAGTTTTCAGAAATGCACAGGTTTGGTAGGTTTCCCTAGGTGCCGGCTGAGCTAGAGGCCAAAATTTACAGGTAGGCACTTTGCAAAAAACACCTCTGTTTTCTTCAAAAAATTTGGATGTGTCCACGTTGCGCTTTGGGGTGTTTCCTGTCGCGGGCGCTAGGCCTACCCACACAAGTGAGGTATCATTTTTATCGGGAGACTTGGGGGAACGCTGGGTGGAAGGAAATTTGTGGCTCCTCTCAGATTCCGGAACTTTCTGCCACAGAAATGTGAGGAACATGTGTTTTTTTAGCCAAATTTTGAGGTTTGCAAAGGATTCTGGGTAACAGAACCTGGTCCGAGCACCGCAAGTCACCCCTCCTTAGATTCCCCTAGGTCTCTAGTTTTCAGAAATGCACAGGTTCGGTAGGTTTCCCTAGGTGCCGGCTTAGCTAGAGGCCAAAATCTACAGGTAGGCACATCGCAAAAAACACCTCTGTTTTCTTCCAAAAAGTTTGATGTGTCCACGTTGCGCTTTGGGGCGTTTCCTGTCGTGGGCGCTAGGCCTACCCACACAAGTGAGGTATCATTTTTATCGGGAGACTTGGGGGAAAGCTGGGTGGAAGGAAATTTGTGGCTCTTCTCAGATTCCAGAACTTTCTGCCACAGAAATGTGAGGAACATGTGTTTTTTTAGCCAAATTTTGAGGTTTGCAAAGGATTCTGGGTAACAGAACCTGGACCGAGCCCCGCAAGTCACCCCATCTTGGATTCCCCTAGGTCTCTAGTTTTCAGAAATGCACAGGTTTGGTAGGTTTCCCTAGGTGCCGGCTGAGCTAGAGGCCAAAATCTACAGGTAGGCACTTCGCCAAAAACACCTCTGTTTTCTTCCAAAAATTTGGATGTGTCAACGTTGCGCTTTGGGGCGTGTCCTGTCACGGGCGCTAGGCCTACCCACACAAGTGAGGTATCATTTTTATCGGGAGACTTGGGGGAACGCTGGGTGGAAGGAAATTTGTGGCTCCTCTCAGATTCCAGAACTTTCTGCCACAGAAATTTGAGGAACATGTGTTCTTTTAGCCAAATTTTGAGGTTTGCAAAGGATTCTGGGTAACAGAACCTGGTCCGAGCCCAGCAAGTCACCCCTCCTTAGATTCCCCTAGGTCTCTAGTTTTCAGAAATGCACAGGTTTGGTACGTTTCCCTAGGTGCCGGCTGAGCTAGAGGCCAAAATCTACAGGTAGGCACTTCGCAAAAAACACCTCTGTTTTCTTCCAAAAAGTTTGATGTGTCCACGTTGCGCTTTGGGGCGTTTCCTGTCGCGGGCGCTAGGCCTACCCACACAAGTGAGGTATCATTTTTATTGGGAGACTTGGGGGAACGCTGGGTGGAAGGAAATTTGTGGCTCTTCTCAGATTCCAGAACTTTCTGCCACAGAAATGTGAGGAACATGTGTTTTTTTAGCCAAATTTTGAGGTTTGCAAAGGATTATGGGTAACAGAACCTGGACCGAGCCCCGCAAGTCACCCCATCTTGGATTCCCCTAGGTCTCTAGATTTCAGAAATGCACAGGTTTGGTAGATTTCCCTAGGTGCCGGCTGAGCTAGAGGCCAAAATCTACAGGTAGGCACTTCGCCAAAAACACCTCTGTTTTCTTCCAAAAATTTGGATGTGTCAACGTTGCGCTTTGGGGCGTGTCCTGTCGCGGGCGCTAGGCCTACCCATACAAGTGAGGTATCATTTTTATCGGGAGACTTGGGGGAACGCTGGGTGGAAGGAAATTTGTGGCTCCTCTCAGATTCCAGAACTTTCTGCCACAGAAATTTGAGGAACATGTGTTCTTTTAGCCAAATTTTGAGGTTTGCAAAAGATTCTGGGTAACAGAACCTGGTCCGAGCCCAGCAAGTCACCCCTCCTTAGATTCCCCTAGGTCTCTAGTTTTCAGAAATGCACAGGTTTGGTAGGTTTCCCTAGGTGCCGGCTGAGCCAGAGGCCAAAATCTACAGGTAGGCACTTCGCAAAAAACGCCTGTTTTCTTTCAAACATTTGGATGTGTCCACGTTGCGCTTTGAGGCGTTTCCTGTCACGGGCACTAGGCCTACCCACACAAGTGAGGTATCATTTTTATCGGGAGACTTGGGGGAACGCTGGGTGGAAGGAAATTTGTGGCTCCTCTCAGATTCCGGAACTTTCTGCCACAGAAATGTGAGGAACATGTGTTTTTTTAGCCAAATTTTGAGGTTTGCAATGGATTCTGGGTAACAGAACCTGGACCGAGCCCCGCAAGTCACCCCATCTTGGATTCCCCTAGGTCTCTAGTTTTCAGAAATGCACAGGTTTGGTAGGTTTCCCTAGGTGCCGGCTGAGCTAGAGGCCAAAATCTACAGGTAGGCACTTCGCCAAAAACACCTCTGTTTTCTTCCAAAAATTTGGATGTGTCAACGTTGCGCTTTGGGGCGTGTCCTGTCACGGGCGCTAGGCCTACCCACACAAGTGAGGTATCATTTTTATCGGGAGACTTGGGGGAACGCTGGGTGGAAGGAAATTTGTGGCTCCTCTCAGATTCCAGAACTTTCTGCCACAGAAATTTGAGGAACATGTGTTCTTTTAGCCAAATTTTGAGGTTTGCAAAGGATTCTGGGTAACAGAACCTGGTCCGAGCCCAGCAAGTCACCCCTCCTTAGATTCCCCTAGGTCTCTAGTTTTCAGAAATGCACAGGTTTGGTACGTTTCCCTAGGTGCCGGCTGAGCTAGAGGCCAAAATCTACAGGTAGGCACTTCGCAAAAAACACCTCTGTTTTCTTCCAAAAAGTTTGATGTGTCCACGTTGCGCTTTGGGGCGTTTCCTGTCGCGGGCGCTAGGCCTACCCACACAAGTGAGGTATCATTTTTATTGGGAGACTTGGGGGAACGCTGGGTGGAAGGAAATTTGTGGCTCTTCTCAGATTCCAGAACTTTCTGCCACAGAAATGTGAGGAACATGTGTTTTTTTAGCCAAATTTTGAGGTTTGCAAAGGATTATGGGTAACAGAACCTGGACCGAGCCCCGCAAGTCACCCCATCTTGGATTCCCCTAGGTCTCTAGATTTCAGAAATGCACAGGTTTGGTAGATTTCCCTAGGTGCCGGCTGAGCTAGAGGCCAAAATCTACAGGTAGGCACTTCGCCAAAAACACCTCTGTTTTCTTCCAAAAATTTGGATGTGTCAACGTTGCGCTTTGGGGCGTGTCCTGTCGCGGGCGCTAGGCCTACCCACACAAGTGAGGTATCATTTTTATCGGGAGACTTGGGGGAACGCTGGGTGGAAGGAAATTTGTGGCTCCTCTCAGATTCCAGAACTTTCTGCCACAGAAATTTGAGGAACATGTGTTCTTTTAGCCAAATTTTGAGGTTTGCAAAAGATTCTGGGTAACAGAACCTGGTCCGAGCCCAGCAAGTCACCCCTCCTTAGATTCCCCTAGGTCTCTAGTTTTCAGAAATGCACAGGTTTGGTAGGTTTCCCTAGGTGCCGGCTGAGCCAGAGGCCAAAATCTACAGGTAGGCACTTCGCAAAAAACGCCTGTTTTCTTTCAAACATTTGGATGTGTCCACGTTGCGCTTTGAGGCGTTTCCTGTCACGGGCGCTAGGCCTACCCACACAAGTGAGGTATCATTTTTATCGGGAGACTTGGGGGAACGCTGGGTGGAAGGAAATTTGTGGCTCCTCTCAGATTCCAGAACTTCCTGCCACAGAAATGTGAGGAACATGTGTTTTTTTAGCCAAATTTTGAGCTTTGCAAAGGATTCTGGGTAACAGAACCTGGTCAGAGCCCCGCAAGTCACCCCTCCTTAGATTCCCCTAGGTCTCTTGTTTTCAGAAATGCACAGGTTTGGTAGGTTTCCCTAGGTGCCGGCTGAGCTAGAGGCCAAAATCTACAGGTAGGCACTTTGCAAAAAACACCTCTGTTTTCTTTCAAAAATTTGGATGTGTCCACGTTGCGCTTTGGGGCGTTTCCTGTCGCGGGCGCTAGGCCTACCCACACAAGTGGGGTATCATTTTTATCGGGAGACTTGGGGGAACGCTGGGTGGAAGGAAATTTGTGGCTCCTCTCAGATTCCAGACCTTTCTGCCACAGAAATATGAGGAACATGTGTTTTTTTAGCCAAATTTTGAGGTTTGCAAAGGATTCTGGGTAACAGAACCTGGTCCGAGCCCCGCAAGTCACCCCATCTTGGATTCCCCTAGGTCTCTAGTTTTCAGAAATGCACAGGTTTGGTAGGTTTCCCTAGGTGCCGGCTGAGCTAGAGGGCAAAATCTACAGGTAGGCACTTCGCAAAAAACACCTCTGTTTTCTTCCAAAAATTTGGATGTGTCCACGTTGCGCTTTGGGGTGTTTCCTGTCGCGGGCGCTAGGCCTACCCACACAAGTGAGGTATCATTTTTATCGGAAGACTTGGGGGAACGCTGGGTGGAAGGAAATTTGTGGCTCCTCTCAGATTCCAGAACTTTCTGCCACAGAAATATGAGGAACATGTGTTTTTTTAGCCAAATTTTGAGGTTTGCAAAGGATTTTGGGTAACAGAACCTGGCCCGAGCCCCGCAAGTCACCCCATCTTGGATTCCCCTAGGTCTCTAGGTTTCAGAAATGCACAGGTTTGGTAGGTTTTCCTAGGTGCCGGCTGAGCTAGAGGCCAAAATCTACAGGTAGGCACTTCGCAAAAAACACCTCTGCTTTCTTCCAAAAATGTTGATGTGTCCACGTTGCGCTTTGGGGCGTGTCCTGTCGCGGGCGCTAGGCCTACCCACACAAGTGAGGTATCATTTTTATCGGGAGACTTGGGGGAACGCTGGGTGGAAGGAAATTTGTGGCTCCTCTCAGATTCCAGAACTTTCTGCCACAGAAATGTGAGGAACATGTGTTTTTTTAGCCAAATTTTGAGGTTTGCAAAGGATTCTGGGTAACAGAACCTGGTCAGAGCCCCGCAAGTCACCCCTCCTTAGATTCCCCTAGGTCTCTTGTTTTCAGAAATGCACAGGTTTGGTAGGTTTCTCTAGGTGCCGGCTGAGCTAGCGGCCAAAATCTACAGGTAGGCACTTCACAAAAAACACCTCTGTTTTCTTTCAATAATTTGGATGTGTCCACGTTGCGCTTTGGGGCGTTTCCTGTCGCGGGCGCTAGGCCTACCCACACAAGTGGGGTATCATTTTTATCGGGAGACTTGGGGGAACGCTGGGTGGAAGGAAATTTGTGGCTCCTCTCAGATTCCAGACCTTTCTGCCACAGAAATGTGTGGAACATGTGTTTTTTTAGCCAAATTTTGAGGTTTGCAAAGGATTCTGGGTAACAGAACCTGGTCCGAGCCCCGCAAGTCACCCCATCTTGGATTCCCCTAGCTCTCTAGTTTTCAGAAATGCACAGGTTTGGTAGGTTTCCCTAGGTGCCGGCTGAGCTACAGGCCAAAATCTACAGGTAGGCACTTCGCAAAAATCACCTCTGTTTTCTTTTAAAAAATTGGATGTGTCCACGTTGCGCTTTGGGGCGTTTCCTGTCGCAGGCGTTAGGCCTACCCACACAAGTGAGGTATCATCTTTATCGGGAGACTTGGGGGAACACTGGGTGGAAGGAAATTTGTGGCTCCTCTCAGATTCCAGACCTTTTTGCCACAGAAATGTGTGGAACATGTGTTTTTTTAGCCAAATTTTGAGGTTTGCAAAGGATTCTGGGTAACAGAACCTGGTCCGAGCCCCGCAAGTCACCCCATCTTGGATTCCCCTAGCTCTCTAGTTTTCAGAAATGCACAGGTTTGGTAGGTTTCCCTAGGTGCCGGCTGAGCTACAGGCCAAAATCTACAGGTAGGCACTTCGCAAAAATCACCTCTGTTTTCTTTTAAAAAATTGGATGTGTCCACGTTGCGCTTTGGGGTGTTTCCTGTCGCGGGCGCTAGGCCTACCCACACAAGTGAGGTATCATTTTTATCGGGAGACTTGGGGGAACGCTGGGTTGAAGGAAATTTGTGGCACTTCACAGATTCCAGAACTTTCTGCCACAGAAATGTGAGGAACATGTGTTTTTTTAGCCAAATTTTGAGGTTTGCAAAGGATTCTGGGTAACAGAACCTGGTCCGAGCCCCGAAAGTCACCCCTCCTTGGATTCCCCTCGGTCTCTAGTTTTCAGAAATGCACAGGTTTGGTAGGTTTCCCTAGGTGCCGGCTGAGCTAGAGGCCAAAATCTACAGGTAGGCACTTCGCAAAAAACACCTCTGTTTTCTTCCAAAAAGTTTGATGTGTCCTCGTTGCGCTTTGGGGCGTTTCCTGTCGCGGGCGCTAGGCCTACCCACACAAGTGAGGTATCATTTTTATTGGGAGACTTGGGGGAACGCTGGGAGGAAGGAAATTTGTGGCTCTTCTCAGATTCCAGAACTTTCTGCCACAGAAATGTGAGGAACATGTGTTTTTTTAGCCAAATTTTGAGGTTTGCAAAGGATTCTGGGTAACAGAACCTGGACCGAGCCCTGCAAGTCACCCCATCTTGGATTCCCCTAGGTCTCTAGTTTTCAGAAATGCACAGGTTTGGTAGGTTTCCCTAGGTGCCGGCTGAGCTAGAGGCCAAAATCTACAGGTAGGCACTTCGCCAAAAACACCTCTGTTTTCTTCCAAAAATTTGTATGTGTCAACGTTGCGCTTTGGGGCGTGTCCTGTCGCGGGCGCTAGGCCTACCCACACAAGTGAGGTATCATTTTTATTGGGAGACTTGGGGGAACGCTGGGTGGAAGGAAATTTGTGGCTCTTCTCAGATTCCAGAACTTTCTGCCACAGAAATGTGAGGAACATGTGTTTTTTTAGCCAAATTTTGAGGTTTGCAAAGGATTCTGGGTAACAGAACCTGGACCGAGCCCCGCAAGTCACCCCATCTTGGATTCCCCTAGGTCTCTAGTTTTCAGAAATGCACAGGTTTGGTAGGTTTCCCTAGGTGCCGGCTGAGGTAGAGGCCAAAATCTGCAGGTAGGCACTTCGCAAAAAACACCTCTGTTTTCTTCAAAAAATTTGGATGTGTCCACGTTGCGCTTTGGGGTGTTTCCTGTCGCGGGCGCTAGGCCTACCCACACAAGTGAGGTATCATTTTTATCGGGAGACTTGGGGGAACGCTGGGTGGAAGGAAATTTGTGGCTCCTCTCAGATTCCGGAACTTTCTGCCACAGAAATGTGAGGAACATGTGTTTTTTTAGCCAAATTTTGAGGTTTGCAAAGGATTCTGGGTAACAGAACCTGGTCTGAGCCCCGCAAGTCACCCCTCCTTAGATTCCCCTCGGTCTCTAGTTTTCAGAAATGCACAGGTTTGGTAGGTTTCCCTAGGTGCCGGCTGAGCTAGAGGCCAAAATCTACAGGTAGGCACTTCGCAAAAAACACCTCTGTTTTCTTCCAAAAAGTTTGATGTGTCCACGTTGCGCTTTGGGGCGTTTCCTGTCGCGGGCGCTAGGCCTACCCACACAAGTGAGGTATCATTTTTATTGGGAGACTTGGGGGAACGCTGGGTGGAAGGAAATTTGTGCCTCTTCTCAGATTCCAGAACTTTCTGCCACAGAAATGTGAGGAACATGTGTTTTTTTAGCCAAATTTTGAGGTTTGCAAAGGATTCTGGGTAACAGAACCTGGACCGAGCCCCGCAAGTCACCCCATCTTGGATTCCCCTAGGTCTCTAGTTTTCAGAAATGCACAGGTTTGGTAGGTTTCCCTAGGTGCCGGCTGAGCTAGAGGCCAAAATCTACAGGTAGGCACTTCGCCAAAAACACCTCTGTTTTCTTCCAAAAATTTGGATGTGTCAACGTTGCGCTTTGGGGCGTGTCCTGTCGCGGGCGCTAGGCCTACCCACACAAGTGAGGTATCATTTTTATCGGGAGACTTGGGGGAACGCTGGGTGGAAGGAAATTTGTGGCTCCTCTCAGATTCCAGAACTTTCTGCCACAGAAATTTGAGGAACATGTGTTCTTTTAGCCAAATTTTGAGGTTTGCAAAGGATTCTGGGTAACAGAACCTGGTCAGAGCCCCGCAAGTCACCCCTCCTTAGATTTCCCTCGGTCTCTAGTTTTCAGAAATGCACAGGTTTGGTAGGTTTCCCTAGGTGCCGGCTGAGCTAGAGGCCAAAATCTACAGGTAGGCACTTCGCAAAAAACACCTCTGTTTTCTTCCAAAAAGTTTGATGTGTCCACGTTGCGCTTTGGGGTGTTTCCTGTCGCGGGCGCTAGGCCTACCCACACAAGTGAGGTATCATTTTTATCGGGAGACTTGGGGGAACGCTGGGTGGAAGGAAATTTGTGGCTCCTCTCAGATTCCGGAACTTTCTGCCACAGAAATGTGAGGAACATGTGTTTTTTTAGCCAAATTTTGAGGTTTGCAAAGGATTCTGGGTAACAGAACCTGGTCCGAGCCCCGCAAGTCACCCCTCCTTAGATTCCCCTCGGTCTCTAGTTTTCAGAAATGCACAGGTTTGGTAGGTTTCCCTAGGTGCCGGCTGAGCTAGAGGCCAAAATCTACAGGTAGGCACTTCGTAAAAAACACCTCTGTTTTCTTCCCAAAAGTTTGATGTGTCCACGTTGCGCTTTGGGGCGTTTCCTGTCGCGGGCGCTAGGCCTACCCACACAAGTGAGGTATCATTTTTATTGGGAGACTTGGGGGAACGCTGGGTGAAAGGAAATTTGTGGCTCTTCTCAGATTCCAGAACTTTCTGCCACAGAAATGTGAGGAACATGTGTTTTTTTAGCCAAATTTTGAGGTTTGCAAAGGATTCTGGGTAACAGAACCTGGACCGAGCCCCGCAAGTCACCCCATCTTGGATTCCCCTAGGTCTCTAGTTTTCAGAAATGCACAGGTTTGGTAGGTTTCCCTAGGTGCCGGCTGAGCTAGAGGCCAAAATCTACAGGTAGGCACTTCGCCAAAAACACCTCTGTTTTCTTCCAAAAATTTGGATGTGTCAACGTTGCGCTTTGGGGCGTGTCCTGTCGCGGGCGCTAGGCCTACCCACACAAGTGAGGTATCATTTTTATCGGGAGACTTGGGGGAACGCTGGGTGGAAGGAAATTTGTGGCTCCTCTCAGATTCCAGAACTTTCTGCCACAGAAATTTGAGGAACATGTGTTCTTTTAGCCAAATTTTGAGGTTTGCAAAGGATTCTGGGTAACAGAACCTGGTCCGAGCCCAGCAAGTCACCCCTCCTTAGATTCCCCTAGGTCTCTAGTTTTCAGAAATGCACAGGTTTGGTAGGTTTCCCTAGGTGCCGGCTGAGCCAGAGGCCAAAATCTACAGGTAGGCACTTCGCAAAAAACGCCTCTGTTTTCTTTCAAACATTTGGATGTGTCCACGTTGCGCTTTGAGGCGTTTCCTGTCACGGGCGCTAGGCCTACCCACACAAGTGAGGTATCATTTTTATCGGGAGACTTGGGGGAACGCTGGGTGGAAGGAAATTTGTGGCTCCTCTCAGATTCCAGAACTTCCTGCCACAGAAATGTGAGGAACAGGTGTTTTTTTAGCCAAATTTTGAGCTTTGCAAAGGATTCTGGGTAACAGAACCTGGTCAGAGCCCCGCAAGTCACCCCTCCTTAGATTCCCCTATGTCTCTTGTTTTCAGAAATGTACAGGTTTGGTAGGTTTCCCTAGGTGCCGGCTGAGCTAGAGGCCAAAATCTACAGGTAGGCACTTCGCAAAAAACACCTCTGTTTTCTTTCAAAAAATTGGATGTGTCCACGTTGCTCTTTGGGGCGTTTCCTGTCGCGGGCGCTAGGCCTACCCACACAAGTGGGGTATCATTTTTATCGGGACACTTGGGAGAACGCTGGGTGGAAGGAAATTTGTGGCTCCTCTCAGATTCCAGAACTTTCTGCCACAGAAATGTGAGGAACATGTGTTTTTTTAGCCAAATTTTGAGGTTTGCAAAGGATTTTGGGTAACAGAACCTGGCCCGAGCCCCGCAAGTCACCCCATCTTGGATTCCCCTAGGTCTCTAGGTTTCAGAAATGCACAGGTTTGGTAGGTTTTCCTAGGTGCCGGCTGAGCTAGAGGCCAAAATCTACAGGTAGGCACTTCGCAAAAAACACCTCTGCTTTCTTCCAAAAATGTGGATGTGTCCACGTTGCGCTTTGGGGCGTGTCCTGTCGCGGGCGCTAGGCCTACCCACACAAGTGAGGTATCATTTTTATCGGGAGACTTGGGGGAACGCTGGGTGGAAGGAAATTTGTGGCTCCTCTCAGATTCCAGACCTTTCTGCCACAGAAATGTGAGGAACATGTGTTTTTTTAGCCAAATTTTGAGGTTTGCAAAGGATTCTGGGTAACAGAACCTGGACCGAGCCCCGCAAGTCACCCCATCTTGGATTCCCCTAGGTCTCTAGTTTTCAGAAATGCACAGGTTTGGTAGGTTTCCCTAGGTGCCGGCTGAGCTAGAGGCCAAAATCTACAGGTAGGCACTTCGCCAAAAACACCTCTGTTTTCTTCCAAAAATTTGGATGTGTCAACGTTGCGCTTTGGGGCGTGTCCTGTCACGGGCGCTAGGCCTACCCACACAAGTGAGGTATCATTTTTATCGGGAGACTTGGGGGAACGCTGGGTGGAAGGAAATTTGTGGCTCTTCTCAGATTCCAGAACTTTCTGCCACAGAAATGTGAGGAACATGTGTTTTTTTAGCCAAATTTTGAGGTTTGCAAAGGATTCTGGGTAACAGAACCTGGACCGAGCCCCGCAAGTCACCCCATCTTGGATTCCCCTAGGTCTCTAGTTTTCAGAAATGCACAGGTTTGGTAGGTTTCCCTAGGTGCCGGCTGAGCTAGAGGCCAAAATCTACAGGTAGGCACTTCGCCAAAAACACCTCTGTTTTCTTCCAAAAATTTGGATGTGTCAACGTTGCGCTTTGGGGCGTGTCCTGTCACGGGCGCTAGGCCTACCCACACAAGTGAGGTATCATTTTTATCGGGAGACTTGGGGGAACGCTGGGTGGAAGGAAATTTGTGGCTCCTCTCAGATTCCAGAACTTTCTGCCACAGAAATTTGAGGAACATGTGTTCTTTTAGCCAAATTTTGAGGTTTGCAAAGGATTCTGGGTAACAGAATCTGGTCCGAGCCCAGCAAGTCACCCCTCCTTAGATTCCCCTAGGTCTCTAGTTTTCAGAAATGCACAGGTTTGGTACGTTTCCCTAGGTGCCGGCTGAGCTAGAGGCCAAAATCTACAGGTAGGCACTTCGCAAAAAACACCTCTGTTTTCTTCCAAAAAGTTTGATGTGTCCACGTTGCGCTTTGGGGCGTTTCCTGTCGCGGGCGCTAGGCCTACCCACACAAGTGAGGTATCATTTTTATTGGGAGACTTGGGGGAACGCTGGGTGGAAGGAAATTTGTGGCTCTTCTCAGATTCCAGAACTTTCTGCCACAGAAATGTGAGGAACATGTGTTTTTTTAGCCAAATTTTGAGGTTTGCAAAGGATTATGGGTAACAGAACCTGGACCGAGCCCCGCAAGTCACCCCATCTTGGATTCCCCTAGGTCTCTAGATTTCAGAAATGCACAGGTTTGGTAGATTTCCCTAGGTGCCGGCTGAGCTAGAGGCCAAAATCTACAGGTAGGCACTTCGCCAAAAACACCTCTGTTTTCTTCCAAAAATTTGGATGTGTCAACGTTGCGCTTTGGGGCGTGTCCTGTCGCGGGCGCTAGGCCTACCCACACAGGTGAGGTATCATTTTTATCGGGAGACTTGGGGGAACGCTGGGTGGAAGGAAATTTGTGGCTCCTCTCAGATTCCAGAACTTTCTGCCACAGAAATTTGAGGAACATGTGTTCTTTTAGCCAAATTTTGAGGTTTGCAAAAGATTCTGGGTAACAGAACCTGGTCCGAGCCCAGCAAGTCACCCCTCCTTAGATTCCCCTAGGTCTCTAGTTTTCAGAAATGCACAGGTTTGGTAGGTTTCCCTAGGTGCCGGCTGAGCCAGAGGCCAAAATCTACAGGTAGGCACTTCGCAAAAAACGCCTGTTTTCTTTCAAACATTTGGATGTGTCCACGTTGCGCTTTGAGGCGTTTCCTGTCACGGGCGCTAGGCCTACCCACACAAGTGAGGTATCATTTTTATCGGGAGACTTGGGGGAACGCTGGGTGGAAGGAAATTTGTGGCTCCTCTCAGATTCCAGAACTTCCTGCCACAGAAATGTGAGGAACATGTGTTTTTTTAGCCAAATTTTGAGCTTTGCAAAGGATTCTGGGTAACAGAACCTGGTCAGAGCCCCGCAAGTCACCCCTCCTTAGATTCCCCTAGGTCTCTTGTTTTCAGAAATGCACAGGTTTGGTAGGTTTCCCTAGGTGCCGGCTGAGCTAGAGGCCAAAATCTACAGGTAGGCACTTTGCAAAAAACACCTCTGTTTTCTTTCAAAAATTTGGATGTGTCCACGTTGCGCTTTGGGGCGTTTCCTGTCGCGGGCGCTAGGCCTACCCACACAAGTGGGGTATCATTTTTATCGGGAGACTTGGGGGAACGCTGGGTGGAAGGAAATTTGTGGCTCCTCTCAGATTCCAGACCTTTCTGCCACAGAAATATGAGGAACATGTGTTTTTTTAGCCAAATTTTGAGGTTTGCAAAGGATTCTGGGTAACAGAACCTGGTCCGAGCCCCGCAAGTCACCCCATCTTGGATTCCCCTAGGTCTCTAGTTTTCAGAAATGCACAGGTTTGGTAGGTTTCCCTAGGTGCCGGCTGAGCTAGAGGGCAAAATCTACAGGTAGGCACTTCGCAAAAAACACCTCTGTTTTCTTCCAAAAATTTGGATGTGTCCACGTTGCGCTTTGGGGTGTTTCCTGTCGCGGGCGCTAGGCCTACCCACACAAGTGAGGTATCATTTTTATCGGAAGACTTGGGGGAACGCTGGGTGGAAGGAAATTTGTGGCTCCTCTCAGATTCCAGAACTTTCTGCCACAGAAATATGAGGAACATGTGTTTTTTTAGCCAAATTTTGAGGTTTGCAAAGGATTTTGGGTAACAGAACCTGGCCCGAGCCCCGCAAGTCACCCCATCTTGGATTCCCCTAGGTCTCTAGGTTTCAGAAATGCACAGGTTTGGTAGGTTTTCCTAGGTGCCGGCTGAGCTAGAGGCCAAAATCTACAGGTAGGCACTTCGCAAAAAACACCTCTGCTTTCTTCCAAAAATGTGGATGTGTCCACGTTGCGCTTTGGGGCGTGTCCTGTCGCGGGCGCTAGGCCTACCCACACAAGTGAGGTATCATTTTTATCGGGAGACTTGGGGGAACGCTGGGTGGAAGGAAATTTGTGGCTCTTCTCAGATTCCAGAACTTTCTGCCACAGAAATGTGAGGAACATGTGTTTTTTTAGCCAAATTTTGAGGTTTGCAAAGGATTCTGGGTAACAGAACCTGGACCGAGCCCCGCAAGTCACCCCATCTTGGATTCCCCTAGGTCTCTAGTTTTCAGAAATGCACAGGTTTGGTAGGTTTCCCTAGGTGCCGGCTGAGCTAGAGGCCAAAATCTACAGGTAGGCACTTCGCCAAAAACACCTCTGTTTTCTTCCAAAAATTTGGATGTGTCAACGTTGCGCTTTGGGGCGTGTCCTGTCACGGGCGCTAGGCCTACCCACACAAGTGAGGTATCATTTTTATCGGGAGACTTGGGGGAACGCTGGGTGGAAGGAAATTTGTGGCTCCTCTCAGATTCCAGAACTTTCTGCCACAGAAATTTGAGGAACATGTGTTCTTTTAGCCAAATTTTGAGGTTTGCAAAGGATTCTGGGTAACAGAATCTGGTCCGAGCCCAGCAAGTCACCCCTCCTTAGATTCCCCTAGGTCTCTAGTTTTCAGAAATGCACAGGTTTGGTACGTTTCCCTAGGTGCCGGCTGAGCTAGAGGCCAAAATCTACAGGTAGGCACTTCGCAAAAAACACCTCTGTTTTCTTCCAAAAAGTTTGATGTGTCCACGTTGCGCTTTGGGGCGTTTCCTGTCGCGGGCGCTAGGCCTACCCACACAAGTGAGGTATCATTTTTATTGGGAGACTTGGGGGAACGCTGGGTGGAAGGAAATTTGTGGCTCTTCTCAGATTCCAGAACTTTCTGCCACAGAAATGTGAGGAACATGTGTTTTTTTAGCCAAATTTTGAGGTTTGCAAAGGATTATGGGTAACAGAACCTGGACCGAGCCCCGCAAGTCACCCCATCTTGGATTCCCCTAGGTCTCTAGATTTCAGAAATGCACAGGTTTGGTAGATTTCCCTAGGTGCCGGCTGAGCTAGAGGCCAAAATCTACAGGTAGGCACTTCGCCAAAAACACCTCTGTTTTCTTCCAAAAATTTGGATGTGTCAACGTTGCGCTTTGGGGCGTGTCCTGTCGCGGGCGCTAGGCCTACCCACACAGGTGAGGTATCATTTTTATCGGGAGACTTGGGGGAACGCTGGGTGGAAGGAAATTTGTGGCTCCTCTCAGATTCCAGAACTTTCTGCCACAGAAATTTGAGGAACATGTGTTCTTTTAGCCAAATTTTGAGGTTTGCAAAAGATTCTGGGTAACAGAACCTGGTCCGAGCCCAGCAAGTCACCCCTCCTTAGATTCCCCTAGGTCTCTAGTTTTCAGAAATGCACAGGTTTGGTAGGTTTCCCTAGGTGCCGGCTGAGCCAGAGGCCAAAATCTACAGGTAGGCACTTCGCAAAAAACGCCTGTTTTCTTTCAAACATTTGGATGTGTCCACGTTGCGCTTTGAGGCGTTTCCTGTCACGGGCGCTAGGCCTACCCACACAAGTGAGGTATCATTTTTATCGGGAGACTTGGGGGAACGCTGGGTGGAAGGAAATTTGTGGCTCCTCTCAGATTCCAGAACTTCCTGCCACAGAAATGTGAGGAACATGTGTTTTTTTAGCCAAATTTTGAGCTTTGCAAAGGATTCTGGGTAACAGAACCTGGTCAGAGCCCCGCAAGTCACCCCTCCTTAGATTCCCCTAGGTCTCTTGTTTTCAGAAATGCACAGGTTTGGTAGGTTTCCCTAGGTGCCGGCTGAGCTAGAGGCCAAAATCTACAGGTAGGCACTTTGCAAAAAACACCTCTGTTTTCTTTCAAAAATTTGGATGTGTCCACGTTGCGCTTTGGGGCGTTTCCTGTCGCGGGCGCTAGGCCTACCCACACAAGTGGGGTATCATTTTTATCGGGAGACTTGGGGGAACGCTGGGTGGAAGGAAATTTGTGGCTCCTCTCAGATTCCAGACCTTTCTGCCACAGAAATATGAGGAACATGTGTTTTTTTAGCCAAATTTTGAGGTTTGCAAAGGATTCTGGGTAACAGAACCTGGTCCGAGCCCCGCAAGTCACCCCATCTTGGATTCCCCTAGGTCTCTAGTTTTCAGAAATGCACAGGTTTGGTAGGTTTCCCTAGGTGCCGGCTGAGCTAGAGGGCAAAATCTACAGGTAGGCACTTCGCAAAAAACACCTCTGTTTTCTTCCAAAAATTTGGATGTGTCCACGTTGCGCTTTGGGGTGTTTCCTGTCGCGGGCGCTAGGCCTACCCACACAAGTGAGGTATCATTTTTATCGGAAGACTTGGGGGAACGCTGGGTGGAAGGAAATTTGTGGCTCCTCTCAGATTCCAGAACTTTCTGCCACAGAAATATGAGGAACATGTGTTTTTTTAGCCAAATTTTGAGGTTTGCAAAGGATTTTGGGTAACAGAACCTGGCCCGAGCCCCGCAAGTCACCCCATCTTGGATTCCCCTAGGTCTCTAGGTTTCAGAAATGCACAGGTTTGGTAGGTTTTCCTAGGTGCCGGCTGAGCTAGAGGCCAAAATCTACAGGTAGGCACTTCGCAAAAAACACCTCTGCTTTCTTCCAAAAATGTGGATGTGTCCACGTTGCGCTTTGGGGCGTGTCCTGTCGCGGGCGCTAGGCCTACCCACACAAGTGAGGTATCATTTTTATCGGGAGACTTGGGGGAACGCTGGGTGGAAGGAAATTTGTGGCTCCTCTCAGATTCCAGAACTTTCTGCCACAGAAATGTGAGGAACATGTGTTTTTTTAGCCAAATTTTGAGGTTTGCAAAGGATTCTGGGTAACAGAACCTGGTCAGAGCCCCGCAAGTCACCCCTCCTTAGATTCCCCTAGGTCTCTTGTTTTCAGAAATGCACAGGTTTGGTAGGTTTCCCTAGGTGCCGGCTGAGCTAGCGGCCAAAATCTACAGGTAGGCACTTCACAAAAAACACCTCTGTTTTCTTTCAAAAATTTGGATGTGTCCACGTTGCGCTTTGGGGCGTTTCCTGTCGCGGGCGCTAGGCCTACCCACACAAGTGGGGTATCATTTTTATCGGGAGACTTGGGGGAACGCTGGGTGGAAGGAAATTTGTGGCTCCTCTCAGATTCCAGACCTTTCTGCCACAGAAATGTGTGGAACATGTGTTTTTTTAGCCAAATTTTGAGGTTTGCAAAGGATTCTGGGTAACAGAACCTGGTCCGAGCCCCGCAAGTCACCCCATCTTGGATTCCCCTAGCTCTCTAGTTTTCAGAAATGCACAGGTTTGGTAGGTTTCCCTAGGTGCCGGCTGAGCTACAGGCCAAAATCTACAGGTAGGCACTTCGCAAAAATCACCTCTGTTTTCTTTTAAAAAATTGGATGTGTCCACGTTGCGCTTTGGGGCGTTTCCTGTCGCAGGCGTTAGGCCTACCCACACAAGTGAGGTATCATCTTTATCGGGAGACTTGGGGGAACACTGGGTGGAAGGAAATTTGTGGCTCCTCTCAGATTCCAGACCTTTTTGCCACAGAAATGTGTGGAACATGTGTTTTTTTAGCCAAATTTTGAGGTTTGCAAAGGATTCTGGGTAACAGAACCTGGTCCGAGCCCCGCAAGTCACCCCATCTTGGATTCCCCTAGCTCTCTAGTTTTCAGAAATGCACAGGTTTGGTAGGTTTCCCTAGGTGCCGGCTGAGCTACAGGCCAAAATCTACAGGTAGGCACTTTGCAAAAATCACCTCTGTTTTCTTTTAAAAAATTGGATGTGTCCACGTTGCGCTTTGGGGCGTTTCCTGTCGCAGGCGTTAGGCCTACCCACACAAGTGAGGTATCATCTTTATCGGGAGACTTGGGGGAACACTGGGTGGAAGGAAATTTGTGGCTCCTCTCAGATTCCAGACCTTTGTGCCACAGAAATGTGTGGAACATGTGTTTTTTTAGCCAAATTTTGAGGTTTGCAAAGGATTCTGGGTAACAGAACCTGGTCCGAGCCCCGCAAGTCACCCCATCTTGGATTCCCCTAGCTCTCTAGTTTTCAGAAATGCACAGGTTTGGTAGGTTTCCCTAGGTGCCGGCTGAGCTACAGGCCAAAATCTACAGGTAGGCACTTCGCAAAAATCACCTCTGTTTTCTTTTAAAAAATTGGATGTGTCCACGTTGCGCTTTGGGGTGTTTCCTGTCGCGGGCGCTAGGCCTACCCACACAAGTGAGGTATCATTTTTATCGGGAGACTTGGGGGAACGCTGGGTTGAAGGAAAATTGTGGCACTTCACAGATTCCAGAACTTTCTGCCACAGAAATGTGAGGAACATGTGTTTTTTTAGCCAAATTTTGAGGTTTGCAAAGGATTCTGGGTAACAGAACCTGGTCCGAGCCCCGAAAGTCACCCCTCCTTGGATTCCCCTCGGTCTCTAGTTTTCAGAAATGCACAGGTTTGGTAGGTTTCCCTAGGTGCCGGCTGAGCTAGAGGCCAAAATCTACAGGTAGGCACTTCGCAAAAAACACCTCTGTTTTCTTCCAAAAAGTTTGATGTGTCCACGTTGCGCTTTGGGGCGTTTCCTGTCGCGGGCGCTAGGCCTACCCACACAAGTGAGGTATCATTTTTATTGGGAGACTTGGGGGAACGCTGGGAGGAAGGAAATTTGTGGCTCTTCTCAGATTCCAGAACTTTCTGCCACAGAAATGTGAGGAACATGTGTTTTTTTAGCCAAATTTTGAGGTTTGCAAAGGATTCTGGGTAACAGAACCTGGACCGAGCCCTGCAAGTCACCCCATCTTGGATTCCCCTAGGTCTCTAGTTTTCAGAAATGCACAGGTTTGGTAGGTTTCCCTAGGTGCCGGCTGAGCTAGAGGCCAAAATCTACAGGTAGGCACTTCGCCAAAAACACCTCTGTTTTCTTCCAAAAATTTGTATGTGTCAACGTTGCGCTTTGGGGCGTGTCCTGTCGCGGGCGCTAGGCCTACCCACACAAGTGAGGTATCATTTTTATTGGGAGACTTGGGGGAACGCTGGGTGGAAGGAAATTTGTGGCTCTTCTCAGATTCCAGAACTTTCTGCCACAGAAATGTGAGGAACATGTGTTTTTTTAGCCAAATTTTGAGGTTTGCAAAGGATTCTGGGTAACAGAACCTGGACCGAGCCCCGCAAGTCACCCCATCTTGGATTCCCCTAGGTCTCTAGTTTTCAGAAATGCACAGGTTTGGTAGGTTTCCCTAGGTGCCGGCTGAGGTAGAGGCCAAAATCTGCAGGTAGGCACTTCGCAAAAAACACCTCTGTTTTCTTCAAAAAATTTGGATGTGTCCACGTTGCGCTTTGGGGTGTTTCCTGTCGCGGGCGCTAGGCCTACCCACACAAGTGAGGTATCATTTTTATCGGGAGACTTGGGGGAACGCTGGGTGGAAGGAAATTTGTGGCTCCTCTCAGATTCCGGAACTTTCTGCCACAGAAATGTGAGGAACATGTGTTTTTTTAGCCAAATTTTGAGGTTTGCAAAGGATTCTGGGTAACAGAACCTGGTCTGAGCCCCGCAAGTCACCCCTCCTTAGATTCCCCTCGGTCTCTAGTTTTCAGAAATGCACAGGTTTGGTAGGTTTCCCTAGGTGCCGGCTGAGCTAGAGGCCAAAATCTACAGGTAGGCACTTCGCAAAAAACACCTCTGTTTTCTTCCAAAAAGTTTGATGTGTCCACGTTGCGCTTTGGGGCGTTTCCTGTCGCGGGCGCTAGGCCTACCCACACAAGTGAGGTATCATTTTTATTGGGAGACTTGGGGGAACGCTGGGTGGAAGGAAATTTGTGCCTCTTCTCAGATTCCAGAACTTTCTGCCACAGAAATGTGAGGAACATGTGTTTTTTTTAGCCAAATTTTGAGGTTTGCAAAGGATTCTGGGTAACAGAACCTGGACCGAGCCCCGCAAGTCACCCCATCTTGGATTCCCCTAGGTCTCTAGTTTTCAGAAATGCACAGGTTTGGTAGGTTTCCCTAGGTGCCGGCTGAGCTAGAGGCCAAAATCTACAGGTAGGCACTTCGCCAAAAACACCTCTGTTTTCTTCCAAAAATTTGGATGTGTCAACGTTGCGCTTTGGGGCGTGTCCTGTCGCGGGCGCTAGGCCTACCCACACAAGTGAGGTATCATTTTTATCGGGAGACTTGGGGGAACGCTGGGTGGAAGGAAATTTGTGCCTCTTCTCAGATTCCAGAACTTTCTGCCACAGAAATGTGAGGAACATGTGTTTTTTTAGCCAAATTTTGAGGTTTGCAAAGGATTATGGGTAACAGAACCTGGACCGAGCCCCGCAAGTCACCCCATCTTGGATTCCCCTAGGTCTCTAGATTTCAGAAATGCACAGGTTTGGTAGATTTCCCTAGGTGCCGGCTGAGCTAGAGGCCAAAATCTACAGGTAGGCACTTCGCCAAAAACACCTCTGTTTTCTTCCAAAAATTTGGATGTGTCAACGTTGCGCTTTGGGGCGTGTCCTGTCGCGGGCGCTAGGCCTACCCACACAGGTGAGGTATCATTTTTATCGGGAGACTTGGGGGAACGCTGGGTGGAAGGAAATTTGTGGCTCCTCTCAGATTCCAGAACTTTCTGCCACAGAAATTTGAGGAACATGTGTTCTTTTAGCCAAATTTTGAGGTTTGCAAAAGATTCTGGGTAACAGAACCTGGTCCGAGCCCAGCAAGTCACCCCTCCTTAGATTCCCCTAGGTCTCTAGTTTTCAGAAATGCACAGGTTTGGTAGGTTTCCCTAGGTGCCGGCTGAGCCAGAGGCCAAAATCTACAGGTAGGCACTTCGCAAAAAACGCCTGTTTTCTTTCAAACATTTGGATGTGTCCACGTTGCGCTTTGAGGCGTTTCCTGTCACGGGCGCTAGGCCTACCCACACAAGTGAGGTATCATTTTTATCGGGAGACTTGGGGGAACGCTGGGTGGAAGGAAATTTGTGGCTCCTCTCAGATTCCAGAACTTCCTGCCACAGAAATGTGAGGAACATGTGTTTTTTTAGCCAAATTTTGAGCTTTGCAAAGGATTCTGGGTAACAGAACCTGGTCAGAGCCCCGCAAGTCACCCCTCCTTAGATTCCCCTAGGTCTCTTGTTTTCAGAAATGCACAGGTTTGGTAGGTTTCCCTAGGTGCCGGCTGAGCTAGAGGCCAAAATCTACAGGTAGGCACTTTGCAAAAAACACCTCTGTTTTCTTTCAAAAATTTGGATGTGTCCACGTTGCGCTTTGGGGCGTTTCCTGTCGCGGGCGCTAGGCCTACCCACACAAGTGGGGTATCATTTTTATCGGGAGACTTGGGGGAACGCTGGGTGGAAGGAAATTTGTGGCTCCTCTCAGATTCCAGACCTTTCTGCCACAGAAATATGAGGAACATGTGTTTTTTTAGCCAAATTTTGAGGTTTGCAAAGGATTCTGGGTAACAGAACCTGGTCCGAGCCCCGCAAGTCACCCCATCTTGGATTCCCCTAGGTCTCTAGTTTTCAGAAATGCACAGGTTTGGTAGGTTTCCCTAGGTGCCGGCTGAGCTAGAGGGCAAAATCTACAGGTAGGCACTTCGCAAAAAACACCTCTGTTTTCTTCCAAAAATTTGGATGTGTCCACGTTGCGCTTTGGGGTGTTTCCTGTCGCGGGCGCTAGGCCTACCCACACAAGTGAGGTATCATTTTTATCGGAAGACTTGGGGGAACGCTGGGTGGAAGGAAATTTGTGGCTCCTCTCAGATTCCAGAACTTTCTGCCACAGAAATATGAGGAACATGTGTTTTTTTTAGCCAAATTTTGAGGTTTGCAAAGGATTTTGGGTAACAGAACCTGGCCCGAGCCCCGCAAGTCACCCCATCTTGGATTCCCCTAGGTCTCTAGGTTTCAGAAATGCACAGGTTTGGTAGGTTTTCCTAGGTGCCGGCTGAGCTAGAGGCCAAAATCTACAGGTAGGCACTTCGCAAAAAACACCTCTGCTTTCTTCCAAAAATGTGGATGTGTCCACGTTGCGCTTTGGGGCGTGTCCTGTCGCGGGCGCTAGGCCTACCCACACAAGTGAGGTATCATTTTTATCGGGAGACTTGGGGGAACGCTGGGTGGAAGGAAATTTGTGGCTCCTCTCAGATTCCAGAACTTTCTGCCACAGAAATGTGAGGAACATGTGTTTTTTTAGCCAAATTTTGAGGTTTGCAAAGGATTCTGGGTAACAGAACCTGGTCAGAGCCCCGCAAGTCACCCCTCCTTAGATTCCCCTAGGTCTCTTGTTTTCAGAAATGCACAGGTTTGGTAGGTTTCCCTAGGTGCCGGCTGAGCTAGCGGCCAAAATCTACAGGTAGGCACTTCACAAAAAACACCTCTGTTTTCTTTCAAAAATTTGGATGTGTCCACGTTGCGCTTTGGGGCGTTTCCTGTCGCGGGCGCTAGGCCTACCCACACAAGTGGGGTATCATTTTTATCGGGAGACTTGGGGGAACGCTGGGTGGAAGGAAATTTGTGGCTCCTCTCAGATTCCAGACCTTTCTGCCACAGAAATGTGTGGAACATGTGTTTTTTTAGCCAAATTTTGAGGTTTGCAAAGGATTCTGGGTAACAGAACCTGGTCCGAGCCCCGCAAGTCACCCCATCTTGGATTCCCCTAGCTCTCTAGTTTTCAGAAATGCACAGGTTTGGTAGGTTTCCCTAGGTGCCGGCTGAGCTACAGGCCAAAATCTACAGGTAGGCACTTCGCAAAAATCACCTCTGTTTTCTTTTAAAAAATTGGATGTGTCCACGTTGCGCTTTGGGGCGTTTCCTGTCGCAGGCGTTAGGCCTACCCACACAAGTGAGGTATCATCTTTATCGGGAGACTTGGGGGAACACTGGGTGGAAGGAAATTTGTGGCTCCTCTCAGATTCCAGACCTTTTTGCCACAGAAATGTGTGGAACATGTGTTTTTTTAGCCAAATTTTGAGGTTTGCAAAGGATTCTGGGTAACAGAACCTGGTCCGAGCCCCGCAAGTCACCCCATCTTGGATTCCCCTAGCTCTCTAGTTTTCAGAAATGCACAGGTTTGGTAGGTTTCCCTAGGTGCCGGCTGAGCTACAGGCCAAAATCTACAGGTAGGCACTTTGCAAAAATCACCTCTGTTTTCTTTTAAAAAATTGGATGTGTCCACGTTGCGCTTTGGGGCGTTTCCTGTCGCAGGCGTTAGGCCTACCCACACAAGTGAGGTATCATCTTTATCGGGAGACTTGGGGGAACACTGGGTGGAAGGAAATTTGTGGCTCCTCTCAGATTCCAGACCTTTGTGCCACAGAAATGTGTGGAACATGTGTTTTTTTAGCCAAATTTTGAGGTTTGCAAAGGATTCTGGGTAACAGAACCTGGTCCGAGCCCCGCAAGTCACCCCATCTTGGATTCCCCTAGCTCTCTAGTTTTCAGAAATGCACAGGTTTGGTAGGTTTCCCTAGGTGCCGGCTGAGCTACAGGCCAAAATCTACAGGTAGGCACTTCGCAAAAATCACCTCTGTTTTCTTTTAAAAAATTGGATGTGTCCACGTTGCGCTTTGGGGTGTTTCCTGTCGCGGGCGCTAGGCCTACCCACACAAGTGAGGTATCATTTTTATCGGGAGACTTGGGGGAATGCTGGGTTGAAGGAAAATTGTGGCACTTCACAGATTCCAGAACTTTCTGCCACAGAAATGTGAGGAACATGTGTTTTTTTAGCCAAATTTTGAGGTTTGCAAAGGATTCTGGGTAACAGAACCTGGTCCGAGCCCCGAAAGTCACCCCTCCTTGGATTCCCCTCGGTCTCTAGTTTTCAGAAATGCACAGGTTTGGTAGGTTTCCCTAGGTGCCGGCTGAGCTAGAGGCCAAAATCTACAGGTAGGCACTTCGCAAAAAACACCTCTGTTTTCTTCCAAAAAGTTTGATGTGTCCACGTTGCGCTTTGGGGCGTTTCCTGTCGCGGGCGCTAGGCCTACCCACACAAGTGAGGTATCATTTTTATTGGGAGACTTGGGGGAACGCTGGGAGGAAGGAAATTTGTGGCTCTTCTCAGATTCCAGAACTTTCTGCCACAGAAATGTGAGGAACATGTGTTTTTTTAGCCAAATTTTGAGGTTTGCAAAGGATTCTGGGTAACAGAACCTGGACCGAGCCCTGCAAGTCACCCCATCTTGGATTCCCCTAGGTCTCTAGTTTTCAGAAATGCACAGGTTTGGTAGGTTTCCCTAGGTGCCGGCTGAGCTAGAGGCCAAAATCTACAGGTAGGCACTTCGCCAAAAACACCTCTGTTTTCTTCCAAAAATTTGTATGTGTCAACGTTGCGCTTTGGGGCGTGTCCTGTCGCGGGCGCTAGGCCTACCCACACAAGTGAGGTATCATTTTTATTGGGAGACTTGGGGGAACGCTGGGTGGAAGGAAATTTGTGGCTCTTCTCAGATTCCAGAACTTTCTGCCACAGAAATGTGAGGAACATGTGTTTTTTTAGCCAAATTTTGAGGTTTGCAAAGGATTCTGGGTAACAGAACCTGGACCGAGCCCCGCAAGTCACCCCATCTTGGATTCCCCTAGGTCTCTAGTTTTCAGAAATGCACAGGTTTGGTAGGTTTCCCTAGGTGCCGGCTGAGGTAGAGGCCAAAATCTGCAGGTAGGCACTTCGCAAAAAACACCTCTGTTTTCTTCAAAAAATTTGGATGTGTCCACGTTGCGCTTTGGGGTGTTTCCTGTCGCGGGCGCTAGGCCTACCCACACAAGTGAGGTATCATTTTTATCGGGAGACTTGGGGGAACGCTGGGTGGAAGGAAATTTGTGGCTCCTCTCAGATTCCGGAACTTTCTGCCACAGAAATGTGAGGAACATGTGTTTTTTTAGCCAAATTTTGAGGTTTGCAAAGGATTCTGGGTAACAGAACCTGGTCTGAGCCCCGCAAGTCACCCCTCCTTAGATTCCCCTCGGTCTCTAGTTTTCAGAAATGCACAGGTTTGGTAGGTTTCCCTAGGTGCCGGCTGAGCTAGAGGCCAAAATCTACAGGTAGGCACTTCGCAAAAAACACCTCTGTTTTCTTCCAAAAAGTTTGATGTGTCCACGTTGCGCTTTGGGGCGTTTCCTGTCGCGGGCGCTAGGCCTACCCACACAAGTGAGGTATCATTTTTATTGGGAGACTTGGGGGAACGCTGGGTGGAAGGAAATTTGTGCCTCTTCTCAGATTCCAGAACTTTCTGCCACAGAAATGTGAGGAACATGTGTTTTTTTAGCCAAATTTTGAGGTTTGCAAAGGATTCTGGGTAACAGAACCTGGACCGAGCCCCGCAAGTCACCCCATCTTGGATTCCCCTAGGTCTCTAGTTTTCAGAAATGCACAGGTTTGGTAGGTTTCCCTAGGTGCCGGCTGAGCTAGAGGCCAAAATCTACAGGTAGGCACTTCGCCAAAAACACCTCTGTTTTCTTCCAAAAATTTGGATGTGTCAACGTTGCGCTTTGGGGCGTGTCCTGTCGCGGGCGCTAGGCCTACCCACACAAGTGAGGTATCATTTTTATCGGGAGACTTGGGGGAACGCTGGGTGGAAGGAAATTTGTGGCTCCTCTCAGATTCCAGAACTTTCTGCCACAGAAATTTGAGGAACATGTGTTCTTTTAGCCAAATTTTGAGGTTTGCAAAGGATTCTGGGTAACAGAACCTGGTCAGAGCCCCGCAAGTCACCCCTCCTTAGATTTCCCTCGGTCTCTAGTTTTCAGAAATGCACAGGTTTGGTAGGTTTCCCTAGGTGCCGGCTGAGCTAGAGGCCAAAATCTACAGGTAGGCACTTCGCAAAAAACACCTCTGTTTTCTTCCAAAAAGTTTGATGTGTCCACGTTGCGCTTTGGGGTGTTTCCTGTCGCGGGCGCTAGGCCTACCCACACAAGTGAGGTATCATTTTTATCGGGAGACTTGGGGGAACGCTGGGTGGAAGGAAATTTGTGGCTCCTCTCAGATTCCGGAACTTTCTGCCACAGAAATGTGAGGAACATGTGTTTTTTTAGCCAAATTTTGAGGTTTGCAAAGGATTCTGGGTAACAGAACCTGGTCCGAGCCCCGCAAGTCACCCCTCCTTAGATTCCCCTCGGTCTCTAGTTTTCAGAAATGCACAGGTTTGGTAGGTTTCCCTAGGTGCCGGCTGAGCTAGAGGCCAAAATCTACAGGTAGGCACTTCGCAAAAAACACCTCTGTTTTCTTCCAAAAAGTTTGATGTGTCCACGTTGCGCTTTGGGGCGTTTCCTGTCGCGGGCGCTAGGCCTACCCACACAAGTGAGGTATCATTTTTATTGGGAGACTTGGGGGAACGCTGGGTGAAAGGAAATTTGTGGCTCTTCTCAGATTCCAGAACTTTCTGCCACAGAAATGTGAGGAACATGTGTTTTTTTAGCCAAATTTTGAGGTTTGCAAAGGATTCTGGGTAACAGAACCTGGACCGAGCCCCGCAAGTCACCCCATCTTGGATTCCCCTAGGTCTCTAGTTTTCAGAAATGCACAGGTTTGGTAGGTTTCCCTAGGTGCCGGCTGAGCTAGAGGCCAAAATCTACAGGTAGGCACTTCGCCAAAAACACCTCTGTTTTCTTCCAAAAATTTGGATGTGTCAACGTTGCGCTTTGGGGCGTGTCCTGTCGCGGGCGCTAGGCCTACCCACACAAGTGAGGTATCATATTTATCGGGAGACTTGGGGGAACGCTGGGTGGAAGGAAATTTGTGGCTCCTCTCAGATTCCAGAACTTTCTGCCACAGAAATTTGAGGAACATGTGTTCTTTTAGCCAAATTTTGAGGTTTGCAAAGGATTCTGGGTAACAGAACCTGGTCCGAGCCCAGCAAGTCACCCCTCCTTAGATTCCCCTAGGTCTCTAGTTTTCAGAAATGCACAGGTTTGGTAGGTTTCCCTAGGTGCCGGCTGAGCCAGAGGCCAAAATCTACAGGTAGGCACTTCGCAAAAAACGCCTCTGTTTTCTTTCAAACATTTGGATGTGTCCACGTTGCGCTTTGAGGCGTTTCCTGTCACGGGCGCTAGGCCTACCCACACAAGTGAGGTATCATTTTTATCGGGAGACTTGGGGGAACGCTGGGTGGAAGGAAATTTGTGGCTCCTCTCAGATTCCAGAACTTCCTGCCACAGAAATGTGAGGAACAGGTGTTTTTTTAGCCAAATTTTGAGCTTTGCAAAGGATTCTGGGTAACAGAACCTGGTCAGAGCCCCGCAAGTCACCCCTCCTTAGATTCCCCTAGGTCTCTTGTTTTCAGAAATGTACAGGTTTGGTAGGTTTCCCTAGGTGCCGGCTGAGCTAGAGGCCAAAATCTACAGGTAGGCACTTCGCAAAAAACACCTCTGTTTTCTTTCAAAAAATTGGATGTGTCCACGTTGCTCTTTGGGGCGTTTCCTGTCGCGGGCGCTAGGCCTACCCACACAAGTGGGGTATCATTTTTATCGGGACACTTGGGAGAACGCTGGGTGGAAGGAAATTTGTGGCTCCTCTCAGATTCCAGACCTTTCTGCCACAGAAATGTGTGGAACATGTGTTTTTTTAGCCAAATTTTGAGGTTTGCAAAGGATTCTGGGTAACAGAACCTGGTCCGAGCCCCGCAAGTCACCCCATCTTGGATTCCCCTAGCTCTCTAGTTTTCAGAAATGCACAGGTTTTGTAGGTTTCCCTAGGTGCCGGCTGAGCTACAGGCCAAAATCTACAGGTAGGCACTTCGCAAAAATCACCTCTGTTTTCTTTTAGAAAATTGGATGTGTCCACGTTGCGCTTTGGGGTTTTTCCTGTCGCGGGCGCTAGGCCTACCCACACAAATGAGGTATCATTTTTATCGAGAGACTTGGGGGAACGCTGGGTGGAAGGAAATTTGTGGCACTTCACAGATTCCAGAACTTTCTGCCACAGAAATGTGAGGAACATGTGTTTTTTTAGCCAAATTTTGAGGTTTGCAAAGGATTCTGGGTAACAGAACCTGGTCCGAGCCCCGAAAGTCACCCCTCCTTAGATTCCCCTTGGTCTCTAGTTTTCAGAAATGCACAGGTTTGGTAGGTTTCCCTAGGTGCCGGCTGAGCTAGAGGTCAAAATCTACAGGTAGGCACTTCGCAAAAACGCCTCTGTTTTCTTTCAAAAATGTGGATGTGTCCACGTTGCGCTTTGGGGCGTTTCCTGTCACTGGCGCTAGGCCTACCCACACAAGTGAGGTATCATTTTTATCGGGAGACTTGGGGGAACGCTGGGTGGAAGGAAATTTGTGGCTCCTCTCAGATTCCAGAACTTTCTGCCACAGAAATGTGAGGAACATATGTTTTTTTAGCCAAATTTTAAGGATTGCAAAGGATTCTGGGTAACAGAACCTGGACCGAGCCCCGCAAGTCACCCCATCTTGGATTCCCCTAGGTCTCTAGTTTTCAGAAATGCACAGGTTTGGTAGGTTTCCCTAGGTGCCGGCTGACCTTCGAGGCCAAAATCTACAGGTAGGCACTTCGCAAAAAACACCTCTGTTTTCTTCCAAAAATTTGGATGTGTCCACGTTGCGCATTGGGGCGTTTCCTGTCGCGGGCGCTAGGCCTACCCACACAAGTGAGGTATCATTTTTATCGGGAGACTTGGGGGAACGCTGGGTGGAAGGAAATTTGTGGCTCCTCTCAGATTCCAGAACTTTCTGCCACAGAAATGTGAGGAACATGTGTTTTGTTAGCCAAATTTTTAGGTTTGCAAAGGATTCTGGGTAACAGAACCTGGTCCGAGCCCCGCAAGTCACCCCATCATGGATTCCCCTAGGTCTCTAGTTTTCAGAAATGCACAGGTTTGGTAGGTTTCCCTAGGTGCCGGCTGAGCTAGAGGCCAAAATCTACAGGTAGGCACTTCGCAAAAAACACCTCTGTTTTCTTCCAAAAATTTGGATGTGTCCACGTTGCGCTTTGGGGCGTTTCCTGTCGCGGGCACTAGGCCTACCCACACAAGTGAGGTATCATTTTTATCGGGAGACTTGGGGGAACGCTGGGTGGAATGAAATTTGTGGCTCCTCTCAGATTCCAGAACTTTCTGCCACAGAAATGTGAGTTTTCTAGCCACATTTTGAGGTTTGCAAAGGATTCTGGGTAACAGAACCTGGTCCGAGCCCCGCAAGTCACCCCATCTTGGATTCCCCTAGGTCTCTAGTTTTCAGAAATGCACAGGTTTGGTAGGTTTCCTTGGTGCCGGCTGAGCTAGAGGCCAAAATCTACAGGTAGGCACTTCGCAAAAAAACACCTCTGTTTTCTTCCAAAAAGTTTGATGTGTCCACGTTGCGCTTTGGGGCGTTTCCTGTCGCGGGCGCTAGGCCTACCCACACAAGTGAGGTATCATTTTTATTGGGAGACTTGGGGGAACGCTGGGTGGAAGGAAATTTGTGCCTCTTCTCAGATTCCAGAACTTTCTGCCACAGAAATGTGAGGAACATGTGTTTTTTTAGCCAAATTTTGAGGTTTGCAAAGGATTCTGGGTAACAGAACCTGGACCGAGCCCCGCAAGTCACCCCATCTTGGATTCCCCTAGGTCTCTAGTTTTCAGAAATGCACAGGTTTGGTAGGTTTCCCTAGGTGCCGGCTGAGCTAGAGGCCAAAATCTACAGGTAGGCACTTCGCAAAAAACACCTCTGTTTTCTTCCAAAAAGTTTGATGTGTCCACGTTGCGCTTTGGGGCGTTTCCTGTCGCGGGCGCTAGGCCTACCCACACAAGTGAGGTATCATTTTTATTGGGAGACTTGGGGGAACGCTGGGTGGAAGGAAATTTGTGGCTCTTTTCAGATTCCAGAACTTTCTGCCACAGAAATGTGAGGAACATGTGTTTTTTTAGCAAAATTTTGAGGTTTGCAAAGGATTCTGGGTAACAGAACCTGGACCGAGCCCCGCAAGTCACCCCATCTTGGATTCCCCTAGGTCTCTAGTTTTCAGAAATGCACAGGTTTGGTAGGTTTCCCTAGGTGCCGGCTGAGCTAGAGGCCAAAATCTACAGGTAGGCACTTCGCCAAAAACACCTCTGTTTTCTTCCAAAAATTTGGATGTGTCAACGTTGCGCTTTGGGGCGTGTCCTGTCGCGGGCGCTAGGCCTACCCACACAAGTGAGGTATCATTTTTATCGGGAGACTTGGGGGAACGCTGGGTGGAAGGAAATTTTTGGCTCCTCTCAGATTCCAGAACTTTCTGCCACAGAAATTTGAGGAACATGTGTTCTTTTAGCCAAATTTTGAGGTTTGCAAAAGATTCTGGGTAACAGAACCTGGTCCGAGCCCAGCAAGTCACCCCTCCTTAGATTCCCCTAGGTCTCTAGTTTTCAGAAATGCACAGGTTTGGTAGGTTTCCCTAGGTGCCGGCTGAGCCAGAGGCCAAAATCTACAGGTAGGCACTTCGCAAAAAACGCCTGTTTTCTTTCAAACATTTGGATGTGTCCACGTTGCGCTTTGAGGCGTTTCCTGTCACGGGCGCTAGGCCTACCCACACAAGTGAGGTATCATTTTTATCGGGAGACTTGGGGGAACGCTGGGTGGAAGGAAATTTGTGGCTCCTCTCAGATTCCAGAACTTCCTGCCACAGAAATGTGAGGAACATGTGTTTTTTTAGCCAAATTTTGAGCTTTGCAAAGGATTCTGGGTAACAGAACCTGGTCAGAGCCCCGCAAGTCACCCCTCCTTAGATTCCCCTAGGTCTCTTGTTTTCAGAAATGCACAGGTTTGGTAGGTTTCCCTAGGTGCCGGCTGAGCTAGAGGCCAAAATCTACAGGTAGGCACTTCGCAAAAAACACCTCTGTTTTCTTTCAAAAATTTGGATGTGTCCACGTTGCGCTTTGGGGCGTTTCCTGTCGCGGGCGCTAGGCCTACCCACACAAGTGGGGTATCATTTTTATCGGGAGACTTGGGGAAACGCTGGGTGGAAGGAAATTTGTGGCTCCTCTCAGATTCCAGACCTTTCTGCCACAGAAATATGTGGAACATGTGTTTTTTTAGCCAAATTTTGAGGTTTGCAAAGGATTCTGGGTAACAGAACCTGGTCCGAGCCCCGCAAGTCACCCCATCTTGGATTCCCCTAGGTCTCTAGTTTTCAGAAATGCACAGGTTTGGTAGGTTTCCCTAGGTGCCGGCTGAGCTAGAGGGCAAAATCTACAGGTAGGCACTTCGCAAAAAACACCTCTGTTTTCTTCCAAAAATTTGGATGTGTCCACGTTGCGCTTTGGGGTGTTTCCTGTCGCGGGCGCTAGGCCTACCCACACAAGTGAGGTATCATTTTTATCGGAAGACTTGGGGGAACGCTGGGTGGAAGGAAATTTGTGGCTCCTCTCAGATTCCAGAACTTTCTGCCACAGAAATATGAGGAACATGTGTTTTTTTAGCCAAATTTTGAGGTTTGCAAAGGATTTTGGGTAACAGAACCTGGCCCGAGCCCCGCAAGTCACCCCATCTTGGATTCCCCTAGGTCTCTAGGTTTCAGAAATGCACAGGTTTGGTAGGTTTTCCTAGGTGCCGGCTGAGCTAGAGGCCAAAATCTACAGGTAGGCACTTCGCAAAAAACACCTCTGCTTTCTTCCAAAAATGTGGATGTGTCCACGTTGCGCTTTGGGGCGTGTCCTGTCGCGGGCGCTAGGCCTACCCACACAAGTGAGGTATCATTTTTATCGGGAGACTTGGGGGAACGCTGGGTGGAAGGAAATTTGTGGCTCCTCTCAGATTCCAGAACTTTCTGCCACAGAAATGTGAGGAACATGTGTTTTTTTAGCCAAATTTTGAGGTTTGCAAAGGATTCTGGGTAACAGAACCTGGTCAGAGCCCCGCAAGTCACCCCTCCTTAGATTCCCCTAGGTCTCTTGTTTTCAGAAATGCACAGGTTTGGTAGGTTTCCCTAGGTGCCGGCTGAGCTAGCGGCCAAAATCTACAGGTAGGCACTTCACAAAAAACACCTCTGTTTTCTTTCAAAAATTTGGATGTGTCCACGTTGCGCTTTGGGGCGTTTCCTGTCGCGGGCGCTAGGCCTACCCACACAAGTGGGGTATCATTTTTATCGGGAGACTTGGGGGAACGCTGGGTGGAAGGAAATTTGTGGCTCCTCTCAGATTCCAGACCTTTCTGCCACAGAAATGTGTGGAACATGTGTTTTTTTAGCCAAATTTTGAGGTTTGCAAAGGATTCTGGGTAACAGAACCTGGTCCGAGCCCCGCAAGTCACCCCATCTTGGATTCCCCTAGCTCTCTAGTTTTCAGAAATGCACAGGTTTGGTAGGTTTCCCTAGGTGCCGGCTGAGCTACAGGCCAAAATCTACAGGTAGGCACTTCGCAAAAATCACCTCTGTTTTCTTTTAAAAAATTGGATGTGTCCACGTTGCGCTTTGGGGCGTTTCCTGTCGCAGGCGTTAGGCCTACCCACACAAGTGAGGTATCATCTTTATCGGGAGACTTGGGGGAACACTGGGTGGAAGGAAATTTGTGGCTCCTCTCAGATTCCAGACCTTTTTGCCACAGAAATGTGTGGAACATGTGTTTTTTTAGCCAAATTTTGAGGTTTGCAAAGGATTCTGGGTAACAGAACCTGGTCCGAGCCCCGCAAGTCACCCCATCTTGGATTCCCCTAGCTCTCTAGTTTTCAGAAATGCACAGGTTTGGTAGGATTCCCTAGGTGCCGGCTGAGCTACAGGCCAAAATCTACAGGTAGGCACTTTGCAAAAATCACCTCTGTTTTCTTTTTAAAAATTGGATGTGTCCACGTTGCGCTTTGGGGCGTTTCCTGTCGCAGGCGTTAGGCCTACCCACACAAGTGAGGTATCATCTTTATCGGGAGACTTGGGGGAACACTGGGTGGAAGGAAATTTGTGGCTCCTCTCAGATTCCAGACCTTTGTGCCACAGAAATGGGTGGAACATGTGTTTTTTTAGCCAAATTTTGAGGTTTGCAAAGGATTCTGGGTAACAGAACCTGGTCCGAGCCCCGCAAGTCACCCCATCTTGGATTCCCCTAGCTCTCTAGTTTTCAGAAATGCACAGGTTTGGTAGGTTTCCCTAGGTGCCCGGCTGAGCTAGAGGCCAAAATCTACAGGTAGGCACTTCGCCAAAAACACCTCTGTTTTCTTCCAAAAATTTGGATGTGTCAACGTTGCGCTTTGGGGCGTGTCCTGTCGCGGGCGCTAGGCCTACCCACACAAGTGTGGTATCATTTTTATCGGGAGACTTGGGGGAACGCTGGGTGGAAGGAAATTTGTGGCTCCTCTCAGATTCCAGACCTTTCTGCCACAGAAATATGTGGAACATGTGTTTTTTTAGCCAAATTTTGAGGTTTGCAAAGGATTCTGGGTAACAGAACCTGGTCCGAGCCCCGCAAGTCACCCCATCTTGGATTCCCCTAGGTCTCTAGTTTTCAGAAATGCACAGGTTTGGTAGGTTTCCCTAGGTGCCGGCTGAGCTAGAGGGCAAAATCTACAGGTAGGCACTTCGCAAAAAACACCTCTGTTTTCTTCCAAAAATTTGGATGTGTCCACGTTGCGCTTTGGGGTGTTTCCTGTCGCGGGCGCTAGGCCTACCCACACAAGTGAGGTATCATTTTTATCGGAAGACTTGGGGGAACGCTGGGTGGAAGGAAATTTGTGGCTCCTCTCAGATTCCAGAACTTTCTGCCACAGAAATATGAGGAACATGTGTTTTTTTAGCCAAATTTTGAGGTTTGCAAAGGATTTTGGGTAACAGAACCTGGCCCGAGCCCCGCAAGTCACCCCATCTTGGATTCCCCTAGGTCTCTAGGTTTCAGAAATGCACAGGTTTGGTAGGTTTTCCTAGGTGCCGGCTGAGCTAGAGGCCAAAATCTACAGGTAGGCACTTCGCAAAAAACACCTCTGCTTTCTTCCAAAAATGTGGATGTGTCCACGTTGCGCTTTGGGGCGTGTCCTGTTGCGGGCGCTAGGCCTACCCACACAAGTGAGGTATCATTTTTATCGGGAGACTTGGGGGAACGCTGGGTGGAAGGAAATTTGTGGCTCCTCTCAGATTCCAGAACTTTCTGCCACAGAAATGTGAGGAACATGTGTTTTTTTAGCCAAATTTTGAGGTTTGCAAAGGATTCTGGGTAACAGAACCTGGTCCGAGCCCCGCAAGTCACCCCATCTTGGATTCCCCTAGCTCTCTAGTTTTCAGAAATGCACAGGTTTGGTAGGTTTCCCTAGGTGCCGGCTGAGCTACAGGCCAAAATCTACAGGTAGGCACTTCGCAAAAATCACCTCTGTTTTCTTTTAAAAAATTGGATGTGTCCACGTTGCGCTTTGGGGCGTTTCCTGTCGCAGGCGTTAGGCCTACCCACACAAGTGAGGTATCATCTTTATCGGGAGACTTGGGGGAACACTGGGTGGAAGGAAATTTGTGGCTCCTCTCAGATTCCAGACCTTTCTGCCACAGAAATATGTGGAACATGTGTTTTTTTTAGCCAAATTTTGAGGTTTGCAAAGGATTCTGGGTAACAGAACCTGGTCCGAGCCCCGCAAGTCACCCCATCTTGGATTCCCCAAGGTCTCTAGTTTTCAGAAATGCACAGGTTTGGTAGGTTTCCCTAGGTGCCGGCTGAGCTAGAGGGCAAAATCTACAGGTAGGCACTTCGCAAAAAACACCTCTGTTTTCTTCCAAAAATTTGGATGTGTCCACGTTGCGCTTTGGGGTGTTTCCTGTCGCGGGCGCTAGGCCTACCCACACAAGTGAGGTATCATTTTTATCGGAAGACTTGGGGGAACGCTGGGTGGAAGGAAATTTGTGGCTCCTCTCAGATTCCAGAACTTTCTGCCACAGAAATATGAGGAACATGTGTTTTTTTAGCCAAATTTTGAGGTTTGCAAAGGATTTTGGGTAACAGAACCTGGCCCGAGCCCCGCAAGTCACCCCATCTTGGATTCCCCTAGGTCTCTAGGTTTCAGAAATGCACAGGTTTGGTAGGTTTTCCTAGGTGCCGGCTGAGCTAGAGGCCAAAATCTACAGGTAGGCACTTCGCAAAAAACACCTCTGCTTTCTTCCAAAAATGTGGATGTGTCCACGTTGCGCTTTGGGGCGTGTCCTGTCGCGGGCGCTAGGCCTACCCACACAAGTGAGGTATCATTTTTATCGGGAGACTTGGGGGAACGCTGGGTGGAAGGAAATTTGTGGCTCCTCTCAGATTCCAGAACTTTCTGCCACAGAAATGTGAGGAACATGTGTTTTTTTAGCCAAATTTTGAGGTTTGCAAAGGATTCTGGGTAACAGAACCTGGTCAGAGCCCCGCAAGTCACCCCTCCTTAGATTCCCCTAGGTCTCTTGTTTTCAGAAATGCACAGGTTTGGTAGGTTTCCCTAGGTGCCGGCTGAGCTAGCGGCCAAAATCTACAGGTAGGCACTTCACAAAAAACACCTCTGCTTTCTTCCAAAAATGTGGATGTGTCCACGTTGCGCTTTGGGGCGTGTCCTGTCGCGGGCGCTAGGCCTACCCACACAAGTGAGGTATCATTTTTATCGGGAGACTTGGGGGAACGCTGGGTGGAAGGAAATTTGTGGCTCCTCTCAGATTCCAGACCTTTCTGCCACAGAAATGTGTGGAACATGTGTTTTTTTAGCCAAATTTTGAGGTTTGCAAAGGATTCTGGGTAACAGAACCTGGTCCGAGCCCCGCAAGTCACCCCATCTTGGATTCCCCTAGCTCTCTAGTTTTCAGAAATGCACAGGTTTGGTAGGTTTCCCTAGGTGCCGGCTGAGCTACAGGCCAAAATCTACAGGTAGGCACTTCGCAAAAATCACCTCTGTTTTCTTTTAAAAAATTGGATGTGTCCACGTTGCGCTTTGGGGCGTTTCCTGTCGCAGGCGTTAGGCCTAC
This sequence comes from Pleurodeles waltl, assembly GCF_031143425.1. Lineage (NCBI taxonomy): Eukaryota > Metazoa > Chordata > Amphibia > Caudata > Salamandridae > Pleurodeles > Pleurodeles waltl. Next base: position 367,468,263 of record NC_090444.1, on the reverse strand, counting down.
CCACACAAGTGAGGTATCATCTTTATCGGGAGACTTGGGGGAACACTGGGTGGAAGGAAATTTGTGGCTCCTCTCAGATTCCAGACCTTTTTGCCACAGAAATGTGTGGAACATGTGTTTTTTTAGCCAAATTTTGAGGTTTGCAAAGGATTCTGGGTAACAGAACCTGGTCCGAGCCCCGCAAGTCACCCCATCTTGGATTCCCCTAGCTCTCTAGTTTTCAGAAATGCACAGGTTTGGTAGGTTTCCCTAGGTGCCGGCTGAGCTACAGGCCAAAATCTACAGGTAGGCACTTTGCAAAAATCACCTCTGTTTTCTTTTAAAAAATTGGATGTGTCCACGTTGCGCTTTGGGGCGTTTCCTGTCGCAGGCGTTAGGCCTACCCACACAAGTGAGGTATCATCTTTATCGGGAGACTTGGGGGAACACTGGGTGGAAGGAAATTTGTGGCTCCTCTCAGATTCCAGACCTTTGTGCCACAGAAATGTGTGGAACATGTGTTTTTTTAGCCAAATTTTGAGGTTTGCAAAGGATTCTGGGTAACAGAACCTGGTCCGAGCCCCGCAAGTCACCCCATCTTGGATTCCCCTAGCTCTCTAGTTTTCAGAAATGCACAGGTTTGGTAGGTTTCCCTAGGTGCCGGCTGAGCTACAGGCCAAAATCTACAGGTAGGCACTTCGCAAAAATCACCTCTGTTTTCTTTTAAAAAATTGGATGTGTCCACGTTGCGCTTTGGGGTGTTTCCTGTCGCGGGCGCTAGGCCTACCCACACAAGTGAGGTATCATTTTTATCGGGAGACTTGGGGGAACGCTGGGTTGAAGGAAATTTGTGGCACTTCACAGATTCCAGAACTTTCTGCCACAGAAATGTGATGAACATGTGTTTTTTTAGCCAAATTTTGAGGTTTGCAAAGGATTCTGGGTAACAGAACCTGGTCCGAGCCCCGAAAGTCACCCCTCCTTGGATTCCCCTCGGTCTCTAGTTTTCAGAAATGCACAGGTTTTGTAAGTTTCCCTAGGTGCCGGCTGAGCTAGAGGCCAAAATCTACAGGTAGGCACTTCGCAAAAAACACCTCTGTTTTCTTCCAAAAAGTTTGATGTGTCCACGTTGCGCTTTGGGGCGTTTCCTGTCGCGGGTGCTAGGCCTACCCACACAAGTGAGGTATCATTTTTATTGGGAGACTTGGGGGAACGCTGGGAGGAAGGAAATTTGTGGCTCTTCTCAGATTCCAGAACTTTCTGCCACAGAAATGTGAGGAACTTGTGTTTTTTTAGCCAAATTTTGAGGTTTGCAAAGGATTCTGGGTAACAGAACCTGGACCGAGCCCTGCAAGTCACCCCATCTTGGATTCCCCTAGGTCTCTAGTTTTCAGAAATGCACAGGTTTGGTAGGTTTCCCTAGGTGCCGGCTGAGCTAGAGGCCAAAATCTACAGGTAGGCACTTCGCCAAAAACACCTCTGTTTTCTTCCAAAAATTTGTATGTGTCAACGTTGCGCTTTGGGGCGTGTCCTGTCGCGGGCGCTAGGCCTACCCACACAAGTGAGGTATCATTTTTATTGGGAGACTTGGGGGAACGCTGGGTGGAAGGAAATTTGTGGCTCTTCTCAGATTCCAGAACTTTCTGCCACAGAAATGTGAGGAACATGTGTTTTTTTAGCCAAATTTGGAGGTTTGCAAAGGATTCTGGGTAACAGAACCTGGACCGAGCCCCGCAAGTCACCCCATCTTGGATTCCCCTAGGTCTCTAGTTTTCAGAAATGCACAGGTTTGGTAGGTTTCCCTAGGTGCCGGCTGAGGTAGAGGCCAAAATCTGCAGGTAGGCACTTCGCAAAAAACACCTCTGTTTTCTTCAAAAAATTTGGATGTGTCCACGTTGCGCTTTGGGGTGTTTCCTGTCGCGGGCGCTAGGCCTACCCACACAAGTGAGGTATCATTTTTATCGGGAGACTTGGGGGAACACTGGGTGGAAGGAAATTTGTGGCTCCTCTCAGATTCCAGACCTTTTTGCCACAGAAATGTGTGGAACATGTGTTTTTTTTAGCCAAATTTTGAGGTTTGCAAAGGATTCTGGGTAACAGAACCTGGTCCGAGCCCCGCAAGTCACCCCATCTTGGATTCCCCTAGCTCTCTAGTTTTCAGAAATGCACAGGTTTGGTAGGTTTCCCTAGGTGCCGGCTGAGCTACAGGCCAAAATCTACAGGTAGGCACTTTGCAAAAATCACCTCTGTTTTCTTTTAAAAAATTGGATGTGTCCACGTTGCGCTTTGGGGCGTTTCCTGTCGCAGGCGTTAGGCCTACCCACACAAGTGAGGTATCATCTTTATCGGGAGACTTGGGGGAACACTGGGTGGAAGGAAATTTGTGGCTCCTCTCAGATTCCAGACCTTTGTGCCACAGAAATGTGTGGAACATGTGTTTTTTTAGCCAAATTTTGAGGTTTGCAAAGGATTCTGGGTAACAGAACCTGGTCCGAGCCCCGCAAGTCACCCCATCTTGGATTCCCCTAGCTCTCTAGTTTTCAGAAATGCACAGGTTTGGTAGGTTTCCCTAGGTGCCGGCTGAGCTACAGGCCAAAATCTACAGGTAGGCACTTCGCAAAAATCACCTCTGTTTTCTTTTAAAAAATTGGATGTGTCCACGTTGCGCTTTGGGGTGTTTCCTGTCGCGGGCGCTAGGCCTACCCACACAAGTGAGGTATCATTTTTATCGGGAGACTTGGGGGAACGCTGGGTTGAAGGAAATTTGTGGCACTTCACAGATTCCAGAACTTTCTGCCACAGAAATGTGATGAACATGTGTTTTTTTAGCCAAATTTTGAGGTTTGCAAAGGATTCTGGGTAACAGAACCTGGTCCGAGCCCCGAAAGTCACCCCTCCTTGGATTCCCCTCGGTCTCTAGTTTTCAGAAATGCACAGGTTTTGTAAGTTTCCCTAGGTGCCGGCTGAGCTAGAGGCCAAAATCTACAGGTAGGCACTTCGCAAAAAACACCTCTGTTTTCTTCCAAAAAGTTTGATGTGTCCACGTTGCGCTTTGGGGCGTTTCCTGTCGCGGGTGCTAGGCCTACCCACACAAGTGAGGTATCATTTTTATTGGGAGACTTGGGGGAACGCTGGGAGGAAGGAAATTTGTGGCTCTTCTCAGATTCCAGAACTTTCTGCCACAGAAATGTGAGGAACATGTGTTTTTTTAGCCAAATTTTGAGGTTTGCAAAGGATTCTGGGTAACAGAACCTGGACCGAGCCCTGCAAGTCACCCCATCTTGGATTCCCCTAGGTCTCTAGTTTTCAGAAATGCACAGGTTTGGTAGGTTTCCCTAGGTGCCGGCTGAGCTAGAGGCCAAAATCTACAGGTAGGCACTTCGCCAAAAACACCTCTGTTTTCTTCCAAAAATTTGTATGTGTCAACGTTGCGCTTTGGGGCGTGTCCTGTCGCGGGCGCTAGGCCTACCCACACAAGTGAGGTATCATTTTTATTGGGAGACTTGGGGGAACGCTGGGTGGAAGGAAATTTGTGGCTCTTCTCAGATTCCAGAACTTTCTGCCACAGAAATGTGAGGAACATGTGTTTTTTTAGCCAAATTTGGAGGTTTGCAAAGGATTCTGGGTAACAGAACCTGGACCGAGCCCCGCAAGTCACCCCATCTTGGATTCCCCTAGGTCTCTAGTTTTCAGAAATGCACAGGTTTGGTAGGTTTCCCTAGGTGCCGGCTGAGGTAGAGGCCAAAATCTGCAGGTAGGCACTTCGCAAAAAACACCTCTGTTTTCTTCAAAAAATTTGGATGTGTCCACGTTGCGCTTTGGGGTGTTTCCTGTCGCGGGCGCTAGGCCTACCCACACAAGTGAGGTATCATTTTTATCGGGAGACTTGGGGGAACGCTGGGTGGAAGGAAATTTGTGGCTCCTCTCAGATTCCGGAACTTTCTGCCACAGAAATGTGAGGAACATGTGTTTTTTTAGCCAAATTTTGAGGTTTGCAAAGGATTCTGGGTAACAGAACCTGGTCTGAGCCCCGCAAGTCACCCCTCCTTAGATTCCCCTCGGTCTCTAGTTTTCAGAAATGCACAGGTTTGGTAGGTTTCCCTAGGTGCCGGCTGAGCTAGAGGCCAAAATCTACAGGTAGGCACTTCGCAAAAAACACCTCTGTTTTCTTCCAAAAAGTTTGATGTGTCCACGTTGCGCTTTGGGGCGTTTCCTGTCGCGGGCGCTAGGCCTACCCACACAAGTGAGGTATCATTTTTATTGGGAGACTTGGGGGAACGCTGGGTGGAAGGAAATTTGTGCCTCTTCTCAGATTCCAGAACTTTCTGCCACAGAAATGTGAGGAACATGTGTTTTTTTAGCCAAATTTTGAGGTTTGCAAAGGATTCTGGGTAACAGAACCTGGACCGAGCCCCGCAAGTCACCCCATCTTGGATTCCCCTAGGTCTCTAGTTTTCAGAAATGCACAGGTTTGGTAGGTTTCCCTAGGTGCCGGCTGAGCTAGAGGCCAAAATCTACAGGTAGGCACTTCGCCAAAAACACCTCTGTTTTCTTCCAAAAATTTGGATGTGTCAACGTTGCGCTTTGGGGCGTGTCCTGTCGCGGGCGCTAGGCCTACCCACACAAGTGAGGTATCATTTTTATCGGGAGACTTGGGGGAACGCTGGGTGGAAGGAAATTTGTGGCACCTCTCAGATTCCAGAACTTTCTGCCACAGAAATTTGAGGAACATGTGTTCTTTTAGCCAAATTTTGAGGTTTGCAAAGGATTCTGGGTAACAGAACCTGGTCAGAGCCCCGCAAGTCACCCCTCCTTAGATTTCCCTCGGTCTCTAGTTTTCAGAAATGCACAGGTTTGGTAGGTTTCCCTAGGTGCCGGCTGAGCTAGAGGCCAAAATCTACAGGTAGGCACTTCGCAAAAAACACCTCTGTTTTCTTCCAAAAAGTTTGATGTGTCCACGTTGCGCTTTGGGGTGTTTCCTGTCGCGGGCGCTAGGCCTACCCACACAAGTGAGGTATCATTTTTATCGGGAGACTTGGGGGAACGCTGGGTGGAAGGAAATTTGTGGCTCCTCTCAGATTCCGGAACTTTCTGCCACAGAAATGTGAGGAACATGTGTTTTTTTAGCCAAATTTTGAGGTTTGCAAAGGATTCTGGGTAACAGAACCTGGTCCGAGCCCCGCAAGTCACCCCTCCTTAGATTCCCCTCAGTCTCTAGTTTTCAGAAATGCACAGGTTTGGTAGGTTTCCCTAGGTGCCGGCTGAGCTAGAGGCCAAAATCTACAGGTAGGCACTTCGCAAAAAACACCTCTGTTTTCTTCCAAAAATTTGTATGTGTCAACGTTGCGCTTTGGGGCGTGTCCTGTCGCGGGCGCTAGGCCTACCCACACAAGTGAGGTATCATTTTTATTGGGAGACTTGGGGGAACGCTGGGTGGAAGGAAATTTGTGGCTCTTCTCAGATTCCAGAACTTTCTGCCACAGAAATGTGAGGAACATGTGTTTTTTTAGCCAAATTTTGAGGTTTGCAAAGGATTCTGGGTAACAGAACCTGGACCGAGCCCCGCAAGTCACCCCATCTTGGATTCCCCTAGGTCTCTAGTTTTCAGAAATGCACAGGTTTGGTAGGTTTCCCTAGGTGCCGGCTGAGGTAGAGGACAAAATCTGCAGGTAGGCACTTCGCAAAAAACACCTCTGTTTTCTTCAAAAAATTTGGATGTGTCCACGTTGCGCTTTGGGGTGTTTCCTGTCGCGGGCGCTAGGCCTACCCACACAAGTGAGGTATCATTTTTATCGGGAGACTTGGGGGAACGCTGGGTGGAAGGAAATTTGTGGCTCCTCTCAGATTCCGGAACTTTCTGCCACAGAAATGTGAGGAACATGTGTTTTTTTAGCCAAATTTTGAGGTTTGCAAAGGATTCTGGGTAACAGAACCTGGTCTGAGCCCCGCAAGTCACCCCTCCTTAGATTCCCCTCGGTCTCTAGTTTTCAGAAATGCACAGGTTTGGTAGGTTTCCCTAGGTGCCGGCTGAGCTAGAGGCCAAAATCTACAGGTAGGCACTTCGCAAAAAACACCTCTGTTTTCTTCCAAAAAGTTTGATGTGTCCACGTTGCGCTTTGGGGCGTTTCCTGTCGCGGGCGCTAGGCCTACCCACACAAGTGAGGTATCATTTTTATTGGGAGACTTGGGGGAACGCTGGGTGGAAGGAAATTTGTGCCTCTTCTCAGATTCCAGAACTTTCTGCCACAGAAATGTGAGGAACATGTGTTTTTTTAGCCAAATTTTGAGGTTTGCAAAGGATTCTGGGTAACAGAACCTGGACCGAGCCCCGCAAGTCACCCCATCTTGGATTCCCCTAGGTCTCTAGTTTTCAGAAATGCACAGGTTTGGTAGGTTTCCCTAGGTGCCGGCTGAGCTAGAGGCCAAAATCTACAGGTAGGCACTTCGCCAAAAACACCTCTGTTTTCTTCCAAAAATTTGGATGTGTCAACGTTGCGCTTTGGGGCGTGTCCTGTCGCGGGCGCTAGGCCTACCCACACAAGTGAGGTATCATTTTTATCGGGAGACTTGGGGGAACGCTGGGTGGAAGGAAATTTGTGGCTCCTCTCAGATTCCGGAACTTTCTGCCACAGAAATGTGAGGAACATGTGTTTTTTTAGCCAAATTTTGAGGTTTGCAAAGGATTCTGGGTAACAGAACCTGGTCCGAGCCCCGCAAGTTACCCCTCCTTAGATTCCCCTCGGTCTCTAGTTTTCAGAAATGCACAGGTTTGGTAGGTTTCCCTAGGTGCCGGCTGAGCTAGAGGCCAAAATCTACAGGTAGGCACTTCGCAAAAAACACCTCTGTTTTCTTCCAAAAAGTTTGATGTGTCCACGTTGCGCTTTGGGGCGTTTCCTGTCGCGGGCGCTAGGCCTACCCACACAAGTGAGGTATCATTTTTATTGGGAGACTTGGGGGAACGCTGGGTGGAAGGAAATTTGTGGCTCTTCTCAGATTCCAGAACTTTCTGCCACAGAAATGTGAGGAACATGTGTTTTTTTAGCCAAATTTTGAGGTTTGCAAAGGATTCTGGGTAACAGAACCTGGACCGAGCCCCGCAAGTCACCCCATCTTGGATTCCCCTAGGTCTCTAGTTTTCAGAAATGCACAGGTTTGGTAGGTTTCCCTAGGTGCCGGCTGAGCTAGAGGCCAAAATCTACAGGTAGGCACTTCGCCAAAAACACCTCTGTTTTCTTCCAAAAATTTGGATGTGTCAACGTTGCGCTTTGGGGCGTGTCCTGTCGCGGGCGCTAGGCCTACCCACACAAGTGAGGTATCATTTTTATCGGGAGACTTGGGGGAACGCTGGGTGTAAGGAAATTTGTGGCTCCTCTCAGATTCCAGAACTTTCTGCCACAGAAATTTGAGGAACATGTGTTCTTTTAGCCAAATTTTGAGGTTTGCAAAGGATTCTGGGTAACAGAACCTGGTCTGAGCCCCGCAAGTCACCCCTCCTTAGATTCCCCTCGGTCTCTAGTTTTCAGAAATGCACAGGTTTGGTAGGTTTCCCTAGGTGCCGGCTGAGCTAGAGGCCAAAATCTACAGGTAGGCACTTCGCAAAAAACACCTCTGTTTTCTTCCAAAAAGTTTGATGTGTCCACGTTGCGCTTTGGGGCGTTTCCTGTCGCGGGCGCTAGGCCTACCCACACAAGTGAGGTATCATTTTTATTGGGAGACTTGGGGGAACGCTGGGTGGAAGGAAATTTGTGCCTCTTCTCAGATTCCAGAACTTTCTGCCACAGAAATGTGAGGAACATGTGTTTTTTTAGCCAAATTTTGAGGTTTGCAAAGGATTCTGGGTAACAGAACCTGGACCGAGCCCCGCAAGTCACCCCATCTTGGATTCCCCTAGGTCTCTAGTTTTCAGAAATGCACAGGTTTGGTAGGTTTCCCTAGGTGCCGGCTGAGCTAGAGGCCAAAATCTACAGGTAGGCACTTCGCCAAAAACACCTCTGTTTTCTTCCAAAAATTTGGATGTGTCAACGTTGCGCTTTGGGGCGTGTCCTGTCGCGGGCGCTAGGCCTACCCACACAAGTGAGGTATCATTTTTATCGGGAGACTTGGGGGAACGCTGGGTGGAAGGAAATTTGTGGCTCCTCTCAGATTCCAGAACTTTCTGCCACAGAAATTTGAGGAACATGTGTTCTTTTAGCCAAATTTTGAGGTTTGCAAAGGATTCTGGGTAACAGAACCTGGTCAGAGCCCCGCAAGTCACCCCTCCCTAGATTTCCCTCGGTCTCTAGTTTTCAGAAATGCACAGGTTTGGTAGGTTTCCCTAGGTGCCGGCTGAGCTAGAGGCCAAAATCTACAGGTAGGCACTTCGCAAAAAACACCTCTGTTTTCTTCCAAAAAGTTTGATGTGTCCACGTTGCGCTTTGGGGTGTTTCCTGTCGCGGGCGCTAGGCCTACCCACACAAGTGAGGTATCATTTTTATCGGGAGACTTGGGGGAACGCTGGGTGGAAGGAAATTTGTGGCTCCTCTCAGATTCCGGAACTTTCTGCCACAGAAATGTGAGGAACATGTGTTTTTTTAGCCAAATTTTGAGGTTTGCAAAGGATTCTGGGTAACAGAACCTGGTCCGAGCCCCGCAAGTTACCCCTCCTTAGATTCCCCTCGGTCTCTAGTTTTCAGAAATGCACAGGTTTGGTAGGTTTCCCTAGGTGCCGGCTGAGCTAGAGGCCAAAATCTACAGGTAGGCACTTCGCAAAAAACACCTCTGTTTTCTTCCAAAAAGTTTGATGTGTCCACGTTGCGCTTTGGGGCGTTTCCTGTCGCGGGCGCTAGGCCTACCCACACAAGTGAGGTATCATTTTTATTGGGAGACTTGGGGGAACGCTGGGTGGAAGGAAATTTGTGGCTCTTCTCAGATTCCAGAACTTTCTGCCACAGAAATGTGAGGAACATGTGTTTTTTTAGCCAAATTTTGAGGTTTGCAAAGGATTCTGGGTAACAGAACCTGGACCGAGCCCCACAAGTCACCCCATCTTGGATTCCCCTAGGTCTCTAGTTTTCAGAAATGCACAGGTTTGGTAGGTTTCCCTAGGTGCCGGCTGAGCTAGAGGCCAAAATCTACAGGTAGGCACTTCGCCAAAAACACCTCTGTTTTCTTCCAAAAATTTGGATGTGTCAACGTTGCGCTTTGGGGCGTGTCCTGTCGCGGGCGCTAGGCCTACCCACACAAGTGAGGTATCATTTTTATCGGGAGACTTGGGGGAACGCTGGGTGGAAGGAAATTTGTGGCTCCTCTCAGATTCCAGAACTTTCTGCCACAGAAATTTGAGGAACATGTGTTCTTTTAGCCAAATTTTGAGGTTTGCAAAGGATTCTGGGTAACAGAACCTGGTCCGAGCCCAGCAAGTCACCCCTCCTTAGATTCCCCTAGGTCTCTAGTTTTCAGAAATGCACAGGTTTGGTAGGTTTCCCTAGGTGCCGGCTGAGCCAGAGGCCAAAATCTACAGGTAGGCACTTCGCAAAAAACGCCTCTGTTTTCTTTCAAACATTTGGATGTGTCCACGTTGCGCTTTGAGGCGTTTCCTGTCACGGGCGCTAGGCCTACCCACACAAGTGAGGTATCATTTTTATCGGGAGACTTGGGGGAACGCTGGGTGGAAGGAAATTTGTGGCTCTTCTCAGATTCCAGAACTTTCTGCCACAGAAATGTGAGGAACATGTGTTTTTTTAGCCAAATTTTGAGGTTTGCAAAGGATTCTGGGTAACAGAACCTGGACCGAGCCCCGCAAGTCACCCCATCTTGGATTCCCCTAGGTCTCTAGTTTTCAGAAATGCACAGGTTTGGTAGGTTTCCCTAGGTGCCGGCTGAGCTAGAGGCCAAAATCTACAGGTAGGCACTTCGCCAAAAACACCTCTGTTTTCTTCCAAAAATTTGGATGTGTCAACGTTGCGCTTTGGGGCGTGTCCTGTCGCGGGCGCTAGGCCTACCCACACAAGTGAGGTATCATTTTTATCGGGAGACTTGGGGGAACGCTGGGTGGAAGGAAATTTGTGGCTCCTCTCAGATTCCAGAACTTTCTGCCACAGAAATTTGAGGAACATGTGTTCTTTTAGCCAAATTTTGAGGTTTGCAAAGGATTCTGGGTAACAGAACCTGGTCAGAGCCCCGCAAGTCACCCCTCCTTAGATTTCCCTCGGTCTCTAGTTTTCAGAAATGCACAGGTTTGGTAGGTTTCCCTAGGTGCCGGCTGAGCTAGAGGCCAAAATCTACAGGTAGGCACTTCGCAAAAAACACCTCTGTTTTCTTCCAAAAAGTTTGATGTGTCCACGTTGCGCTTTGGGGTGTTTCCTGTCGCGGGCGCTAGGCCTACCCACACAAGTGAGGTATCATTTTTATCGGGAGACTTGGGGGAACGCTGGGTGGAAGGAAATTTGTGGCTCCTCTCAGATTCCGGAACTTTCTGCCACAGAAATGTGAGGAACATGTGTTTTTTTAGCCAAATTTTGAGGTTTGCAAAGGATTCTGGGTAACAGAACCTGGTCCGAGCCCCGCAAGTTACCCCTCCTTAGATTCCCCTCGGTCTCTAGTTTTCAGAAATGCACAGGTTTGGTAGGTTTCCCTAGGTGCCGGCTGAGCTAGAGGCCAAAATCTACAGGTAGGCACTTCGCAAAAAACACCTCTGTTTTCTTCCAAAAAGTTTGATGTGTCCACGTTGCGCTTTGGGGCGTTTCCTGTCGCGGGCGCTAGGCCTACCCACACAAGTGAGGTATCATTTTTATTGGGAGACTTGGGGGAACGCTGGGTGGAAGGAAATTTGTGGCTCTTCTCAGATTCCAGAACTTTCTGCCACAGAAATGTGAGGAACATGTGTTTTTTTAGCCAAATTTTGAGGTTTGCAAAGGATTCTGGGTAACAGAACCTGGACCGAGCCCCGCAAGTCACCCCATCTTGGATTCCCCTAGGTCTCTAGTTTTCAGAAATGCACAGGTTTGGTAGGTTTCCCTAGGTGCCGGCTGAGCTAGAGGCCAAAATCTACAGGTAGGCACTTCGCCAAAAACACCTCTGTTTTCTTCCAAAAATTTGGATGTGTCAACGTTGCGCTTTGGGGCGTGTCCTGTCGCGGGCGCTAGGCCTACCCACACAAGTGAGGTATCATTTTTATCGGGAGACTTGGGGGAACGCTGGGTGGAAGGAAATTTGTGGCTCCTCTCAGATTCCAGAACTTTCTGCCACAGAAATTTGAGGAACATGTGTTCTTTTAGCCAAATTTTGAGGTTTGCAAAGGATTCTGGGTAACAGAACCTGGTCCGAGCCCAGCAAGTCACCCCTCCTTAGATTCCCCTAGGTCTCTAGTTTTCAGAAATGCACAGGTTTGGTAGGTTTCCCTAGGTGCCGGCTGAGCCAGAGGCCAAAATCTACAGGTAGGCACTTCGCAAAAAACGCCTCTGTTTTCTTTCAAACATTTGGATGTGTCCACGTTGCGCTTTGAGGCGTTTCCTGTCACGGGCGCTAGGCCTACCCACACAAGTGAGGTATCATTTTTATCGGGAGACTTGGAGGAACGCTGGGTGGAAGGAAATTTGTGGCTCCTCTCAGATTCCAGAACTTCCTGCCACAGAAATGTGAGGAACAGGTGTTTTTTTAGCCAAATTTTGAGCTTTGCAAAGGATTCTGGGTAACAGAACCTGGTCAGAGCCCCGCAAGTCACCCCTCCTTAGATTCCCCTAGGTCTCTTGTTTTCAGAAATGTACAGGTTTGGTAGGTTTCCCTAGGTGCCGGCTGAGCTAGAGGCCAAAATCTACAGGTAGGCACTTCGCAAAAAACACCTCTGTTTTCTTTCAAAAAATTGGATGTGTCCACGTTGCTCTTTGGGGCGTTTCCTGTCGCGGGCGCTAGGCCTACCCACACAAGTGGGGTATCATTTTTATCGGGACACTTGGGAGAACGCTGGGTGGAAGGAAATTTGTGGCTCCTCTCAGATTCCAGACCTTTCTGCCACAGAAATGTGAGGAACATGTGTTTTTTTAGCCAAATTTTGAGGTTTGCAAAGGATTTTGGGTAACAGAACCTGGCCCGAGCCCCGCAAGTCACCCCATCTTGGATTCCCCTAGGTCTCTAGGTTTCAGAAATGCACAGGTTTGGTAGGTTTTCCTAGGTGCCGGCTGAGCTAGAGGCCAAAATCTACAGGTAGGCACTTCGCAAAAAACACCTCTGTTTTCTTCCAAAAAGTTTGATGTGTCCACGTTGCGCTTTGGGGTGTTTCCTGTCGCGGGCGCTAGGCCTACCCACACAAGTGAGGTATCATTTTTATCGGGAGACTTGGGGGAACGCTGGGTGGAAGGAAATTTGTGGCTCCTCTCAGATTCCGGAACTTTCTGCCACAGAAATGTGAGGAACATGAGTTTTTTTAGCCAAATTTTGAGGTTTGCAAAGGATTCTGGGTAACAGAACCTGGTCCGAGCCCCACAAGTTACCCCTCCTTAGATTCCCCTCGGTCTCTAGTTTTCAGAAATGCACAGGTTTGGTAGGTTTCCCTAGGTGCCGGCTGAGCTAGAGGCCAAAATCTACAGGTAGGCACTTCGCAAAAAACACCTCTGTTTTCTTCCAAAAAGATTGATGTGTCCACGTTGCGCTTTGGGGCGTTTCCTGTCGCGGGCGCTAGGCCTACCCACACAAGTGAGGTATCATTTTTATTGGGAGACTTGGGGGAACGCTGGGTGGAAGGAAATTTGTGGCTCTTCTCAGATTCCAGAACTTTCTGCCACAGAAATGTGAGGAACATGTGTTTTTTTAGCCAAATTTTGAGGTTTGCAAAGGATTCTGGGTAACAGAACCTGGACCGAGCCCCGCAAGTCACCCCATCTTGGATTCCCCTAGGTCTCTAGTTTTCAGAAATGCACAGGTTTGGTAGGTTTCCCTAGGTGCCGGCTGAGCTAGAGGCCAAAATCTACAGGTAGGCACTTCGCCAAAAACACCTCTGTTTTCTTCCAAAAATTTGGATGTGTCAACGTTGCGCTTTGGGGCGTGTCCTGTCGCGGGCGCTAGGCCTACCCACACAAGTGAGGTATCATTTTTATCGGGAGACTTGGGGGAACGCTGGGTGGAAGGAAATTTGTGGCTCCTCTCAGATTCCAGAACTTTCTGCCACAGAAATTTGAGGAACATGTGTTCTTTTAGCCAAATTTTGAGGTTTGCAAAGGATTCTGGGTAACAGAACCTGGTCCGAGCCCAGCAAGTCACCCCTCCTTAGATTCCCCTAGGTCTCTAGTTTTCAGAAATGCACAGGTTTGGTAGGTTTCCCTAGGTGCCGGCTGAGCCAGAGGCCAAAATCTACAGGTAGGCACTTCGCAAAAAACGCCTCTGTTTTCTTTCAAACATTTGGATGTGTCCACGTTGCGCTTTGAGGCGTTTCCTGTCACGGGCGCTAGGCCTACCCACACAAGTGAGGTATCATTTTTATCGGGAGACTTGGGGGAACGCTGGGTGGAAGGAAATTTGTGGCTCCTCTCAGATTCCAGAACTTCCTGCCACAGAAATGTGAGGAACAGGTGTTTTTTTAGCCAAATTTTGAGCTTTGCAAAGGATTCTGGGTAACAGAACCTGGTCAGAGCCCCGCAAGTCACCCCTCCTTAGATTCCCCTAGGTCTCTTGTTTTCAGAAATGTACAGGTTTGGTAGGTTTCCCTAGGTGCCGGCTGAGCTAGAGGCCAAAATCTACAGGTAGGCACTTCGCAAAAAACACCTCTGTTTTCTTTCAAAAAATTGGATGTGTCCACGTTGCTCTTTGGGGCGTTTCCTGTCGCGGGCGCTAGGCCTACCCACACAAGTGGGGTATCATTTTTATCGGGACACTTGGGAGAACGCTGGGTGGAAGGAAATTTGTGGCTCCTCTCAGATTCCAGACCTTTCTGCCACAGAAATGTGAGGAACATGTGTTTTTTTAGCCAAATTTTGAGGTTTGCAAAGGATTTTGGGTAACAGAACCTGGCCCGAGCCCCGCAAGTCACCCCATCTTGGATTCCCCTAGGTCTCTAGGTTTCAGAAATGCACAGGTTTGGTAGGTTTTCCTAGGTGCCGGCTGAGCTAGAGGCCAAAATCTACAGGTAGGCACTTCGCAAAAAACACCTCTGCTTTCTTCCAAAAATGTGGATGTGTCCACGTTGCGCTTTGGGGCGTGTCCTGTCGCGGGCGCTAGGCCTACCCACACAAGTGAGGTATCATTTTTATCGGGAGACTTGGGGGAACGCTGGGTGGAAGGAAATTTGTGGCTCCTCTCAGATTCCAGACCTTTCTGCCACAGAAATGTGTGGAACATGTGTTTTTTTAGCCAAATTTTGAGGTTTGCAAAGGATTCTGGGTAACAGAACCTGGTCCGAGCCCCGCAAGTCACCCCATCTTGGATTCCCCTAGCTCTCTAGTTTTCAGAAATGCACAGGTTTGGTAGGTTTCCCTAGGTGCCGGCTGAGCTACAGGCCAAAATCTACAGGTAGGCACTTCGCAAAAATCACCTCTGTTTTCTTTTAAAAATTTGGATGTGTCCACGTTGCGATTTGGGGCGTTTCCTGTCGCAGGCGTTAGGCCTACCCACACAAGTGAGGTATCATCTTTATCGGGAGACTTGGGGGAACACTGGGTGGAAGGAAATTTGTGGCTCCTCTCAGATTCCAGACCTTTCTGCCACAGAAATGTGTGGAACATGTGTTTTTTTAGCCAAATTTTGAGGTTTGCAAAGGATTCTGGGTAACAGAACCTGGTCCGAGCCCCGCAAGTCACCCCATCTTGGATTCCCCTAGCTCTCTAGTTTTCAGAAATGCACAGGTTTTGTAGGTTTCCCTAGGTGCCGGCTGAGCTACAGGCCAAAATCTACAGGTAGGCACTTCGCAAAAATCACCTCTGTTTTCTTTTAAAAAATTGGATGTGTCCACGTTGCGCTTTGGGGTTTTTCCTGTCGCGGGCGCTAGGCCTACCCACACAAATGAGGTATCATTTTTATCGGGAGACTTGGGGGAACGCTGGGTGGAAGGAAATTTGTGGCACTTCACAGATTCCAGAACTTTCTGCCACAGAAATGTGAGGAACATGTGTTTTTTTAGCCAAATTTTGAGGTTTGCAAAGGATTCTGGGTAACAGAACCTGGTCCGAGCCCCGAAAGTCACCCCTCCTTAGATTCCCCTTGGTCTCTAGTTTTCAGAAATGCACAGGTTTGGTAGGTTTCCCTAGGTGCCGGCTGAGCTAGAGGTCAAAATCTACAGGTAGGCACTTCGCAAAAACGCCTCTGTTTTCTTTAAAAAATGTGGATGTGTCCACGTTGCGCTTTGGGGCGTTTCCTGTCACTGGCGCTAGGCCTACCCACACAAGTGAGGTATCATTTTTATCGGGAGACTTGGGGGAACGCTGGGTGGAAGGAAATTTGTGGCTCCTCTCAGATTCCAGAACTTTCTGCCACAGAAATGTGAGGAACATGTGTTTTTTTAGCCTAATTTTGAGGTTTGCAAAGGATTTTGGGTAACAGAACCTGGTCCGAGCCCCGCAAGTCACCCCATCTTGGATTCCCCTAGGTCTCTAGTTTTCAGAAATGCACAGGTTTGGTAGGTTTCCCTAGGTGCCGGCTGAGCTAGAGGCCAAAATCTACAGGTAGGCACTTCGCAAAAAACACCTCTGTTTTCTTCCAAAAAGTTTGATGTGTCCACGTTGCACTTTGGGGCGTTTCCTGTCGCGGGCGCTGGGCCTACCCACGCAAGTGAGGTATCATTTTTATCGGGAGACTTGGGGGAACGCTGGGTGGAAGGAAATTTGTGGCTCTTCTCAGATTCCAGAACTTTCTGCCACAGAAATGTGAGGAACATATGTTTTTTTAGCCAAATTTTGAGGTTTGCAAAGGATTCTGGGTAACAGAACCTGGACCGAGCCCCGCAAGTCACCCCATCTTGGATTCCCCTAGGTCTCTAGTTTTCAGAAATGCACAGGTTTGGTAGGTTTCCCTAGGTGCCGGCTGACCTTCGAGGCCAAAATCTACAGGTAGGCACTTCGCAAAAAACACCTCTGTTTTCTTCCAAAAATTTGGATGTGTCCACGTTGCGCATTGGGGCGTTTCCTGTCGCGGGCGCTAGGCCTACCCACACAAGTGAGGTATCATTTTTATCGGGAGACTTGGGGGAACGCTGGGTGGAAGGAAATTTGTGGCTCCTCTCAGATTCCAGAACTTTCTGCCACAGAAATGTGAGGAACATGTGTTTTGTTAGCCAAATTTTTAGGTTTGCAAAGGATTCTGGGTAACAGAACCTGGTCCGAGCCCCGCAAGTCACCCCATCATGGATTCCCCTAGGTCTCTAGTTTTCAGAAATGCACAGGTTTGGTAGGTTTCCCTAGGTGCCGGCTGAGCTAGAGGCCAAAATCTACAGGTAGGCACTTCGCAAAAAACACCTCTGTTTTCTTCCAAAAATTTGGATGTGTCCACGTTGCGCTTTGGGGCGTTTCCTGTCGCGGGCACTAGGCCTACCCACACAAGTGAGGTATCATTTTTATCGGGAGACTTGGGGGAACGCTGGGTGGAATGAAATTTGTGGCTCCTCTCAGATTCCAGAACTTTCTGCCACAGAAATGTGAGTTTTCTAGCCACATTTTGAGGTTTGCAAAGGATTCTGGGTAACAGAACCTGGTCCGAGCCCCGCAAGTCACCCCATCTTGGATTCCCCTAGGTCTCTAGTTTTCAGAAATGCACAGGTTTGGTAGGTTTCCTTGGTGCCGGCTGAGCTAGAGGCCAAAATCTACAGGTAGGCACTTCGCAAAAAACACCTCTGTTTTCTTCCAAAAAGTTTGATGTGTCCACGTTGCGCTTTGGGGCGTTTCCTGTCGCGGGCGCTAGGCCTACCCTCATCAGTGAGGTATCATTTTTATTGGGAGACTTGGGGGAACGCTGGGTGGAAGGAAATTTGTGGCTCTTTTCAGATTCCAGAACTTTCTGCCACAGAAATGTGAGGAACATGTGTTTTTTTAGCAAAATTTTGAGGTTTGCAAAGGATTCTGGGTAACAGAACCTGGACCGAGCCCCGCAAGTCACCCCATCTTGGATTCCCCTAGGTCTCTAGTTTTCAGAAATGCACAGGTTTGGTAGGTTTCCCTAGGTGCCGGCTGAGCTAGAGGCCAAAATCTACAGGTAGGCACTTCGCCAAAAACACCTCTGTTTTCTTCCAAAAATTTGGATGTGTCAACGTTGCGCTTTGGGGCGTGTCCTGTCGCGGGCGCTAGGCCTACCCACACAAGTGAGGTATCATTTTTATCGGGAGACTTGGGGGAACGCTGGGTGGAAGGAAATTTGTGGCTCCTCTCAGATTCCAGAACTTTCTGCCACAGAAATTTGAGGAACATGTGTTCTTTTAGCCAAATTTTGAGGTTTGCAAAAGATTCTGGGTAACAGAACCTGGTCCGAGCCCAGCAAGTCACCCCTCCTTAGATTCCCCTAGGTCTCTAGTTTTCAGAAATGCACAGGTTTGGTAGGTTTCCCTAGGTGCCGGCAGAGCCAGAGGCCAAAATCTACAGGTAGGCACTTCGCAAAAAACGCCTGTTTTCTTTCAAACATTTGGATGTGTCCACGTTGCGCTTTGAGGCGTTTCCTGTCACGGGCGCTAGGCCTACCCACACAAGTGAGGTATCATTTTTATCGGGAGACTTGGGGGAACGCTGGGTGGAAGGAAATTTGTGGCTCCTCTCAGATTCCAGAACTTCCTGCCACAGAAATGTGAGGAACATGTGTTTTTTTAGCCAAATTTTGAGCTTTGCAAAGGATTCTGGGTAACAGAACCTGGTCAGAGCCCCGCAAGTCACCCCTCCTTAGATTCCCCTAGGTCTCTTGTTTTCAGAAATGCACAGGTTTGGTAGGTTTCCCTAGGTGCCGGCTGAGCTAGAGGCCAAAATCTACAGGTAGGCACTTCGCAAAAAACACCTCTGTTTTCTTTAAAAAATTTGGATGTGTCCACGTTGCGCTTTGGGGCGTTTCCTGTCGCGGGCGCTAGGCCTACCCACACAAGTGGGGTATCATTTTTATCGGGAGACTTGTGGGAACGCTGGGTGGAAGGAAATTTGTGGCTCCTCTCAGATTCCAGACCTTTCTGCCACAGAAATATGTGGAACATGTGTTTTTTTAGCCAAATTTTGAGGTTTGCAAAGGATTCTGGGTAACAGAACCTGGTCCGAGCCCCGCAAGTCACCCCATCTTGGATTCCCCTAGGTCTCTAGTTTTCAGAAATGCACAGGTTTGGTAGGTTTCCCTAGGTGCCGGCTGAGCTAGAGGGCAAAATCTACAGGTAGGCACTTCGCAAAAAACACCTCTGTTTTCTTCCAAAAATTTGGATGTGTCCACGTTGCGCTTTGGGGTGTTTCCTGTCGCGGGCGCTAGGCCTACCCACACAAGTGAGGTATCATTTTTATCGGAAGACTTGGGGGAACGCTGGGTGGAAGGAAATTTGTGGCTCCTCTCAGATTCCAGAACTTTCTGCCACAGAAATATGAGGAACATGTGTTCTTTTAGCCAAATTTTGAGGTTTGCAAAGGATTTTGGGTAACAGAACCTGGCCCGAGCCCCGCAAGTCACCCCATCTTGGATTCCCCTAGGTCTCTAGGTTTCAGAAATGCACAGGTTTGGTAGGTTTTCCTAGGTGCCGGCTGAGCTAGAGGCCAAAATCTACAGGTAGGCACTTCGCAAAAAACACCTCTGCTTTCTTCCAAAAATGTGGATGTGTCCACGTTGCGCTTTGGGGCGTGTCCTGTCGCGGGCGCTAGGCCTACCCACACAAGTGAGGTATCATTTTTATCGGGAGACTTGGGGGAACGCTGGGTGGAAGGAAATTTGTGGCTCCTCTCAGATTCCAGAACTTTCTGCCACAGAAATGTGAGGAACATGTGTTTTTTTAGCCAAATTTTGAGGTTTGCAAAGGATTCTGGGTAACAGAACCTGGTCAGAGCCCCGCAAGTCACCCCTCCTTAGATTCCCCTAGGTCTCTTGTTTTCAGAAATGCACAGGTTTGGTAGGTTTCCCTAGGTGCCGGCTGAGCTAGCGGCCAAAATCTACAGGTAGGCACTTCACAAAAAACACCTCTGTTTTCTTTCAAAAATTTGGATGTGTCCACGTTGCGCTTTGGGGCGTTTCCTGTCGCGGGCGCTAGGCCTACCCACACAAGTGGGGTATCATTTTTATCGGGAGACTTGGGGGAACGCTGGGTGGAAGGAAATTTGTGGCTCCTCTCAGATTCCAGACCTTTCTGCCACAGAAATGTGTGGAACATGTGTTTTTTTAGCCAAATTTTGAGGTTTGCAAAGGATTCTGGGTAACAGAACCTGGTCCGAGCCCCGCAAGTCACCCCATCTTGGATTCCCCTAGCTCTCTAGTTTTCAGAAATGCACAGGTTTGGTAGGTTTCCCTAGGTGCCGGCTGAGCTACAGGCCAAAATCTACAGGTAGGCACTTCGCAAAAATCACCTCTGTTTTCTTTTAAAAAATTGGATGTGTCCACGTTGCGCTTTGGGGCGTTTCCTGTCGCAGGCGTTAGGCCTACCCACACAAGTGAGGTATCATCTTTATCGGGAGACTTGGGGGAACACTGGGTGGAAGGAAATTTGTGGCTCCTCTCAGATTCCAGAACTTTTTGCCACAGAAATGTGTGGAACATGTGTTTTTTTAGCCCAATTTTGAGGTTTGCAAAGGATTCTGGGTAACAGAACCTGGTCCGAGCCCCGCAAGTCACCCCATCTTGGATTCCCCTAGCTCTCTAGTTTTCAGAAATGCACAGGTTTGGTAAGTTTCCCTAGGTGCCGGCTGAGCTACAGGCCAAAATCTACAGGTAGGCACTTTGCAAAAATCACCTCTGTTTTCTTTTAAAAAATTGGATGTGTCCACGTTGCGCTTTGGGGCGTTTCCTGTCGCAGGCGTTAGGCCTACCCACACAAGTGAGGTATCATCTTTATCGGGAGACTTGGGGGAACACTGGGTGGAAGGAAATTTGTGGCTCCTCTCAGATTCCAGACCTTTGTGCCACAGAAATGTGTGGAACATGTGTTTTTTTAACCAAATTTTGAGGTTTGCAAAGGATTCTGGGTAACAGAACCTGGTCCGAGCCCCGCAAGTCACCCCATCTTGGATTCCCCTAGCTCTCTAGTTTTCAGAAATGCACAGGTTTGGTAGGTTTCCCTAGGTGCCGGCTGAGCTACAGGCCAAAATCTACAGGTAGGCACTTCGCAAAAATCACCTCTGTTTTCTTTTAAAAAATTGGATGTGTCCACGTTGCGCTTTGGGGTGTTTCCTGTCGCGGGCGCTAGGCCTACCCACACAAGTGAGGTATCATTTTTATCGGGAGACTTGGGGGAACGCTGCGTTGAAGGAAATTTGTGGCACTTCACAGATTCCAGAACTTCCTGCCACAGAAATGTGAGGAACATGTGTTTTTTTAGCCAAATTTTGAGGTTTGCAAAGGATTCTGGGTAACAGAACCTGGTCCGAGCCCCGAAAGTCACCCCTCCTTGGATTCCCCTCGGTCTCTAGTTTTCAGAAATGCACAGGTTTGGTAGGTTTCCCTAGGTGCCGGCTGAGCTAGAGGCCAAAATCTACAGGTAGGCACTTCGCAAAAAACACCTCTGTTTTCTTCCAAAAAGTTTGATGTGTCCACGTTGCGCTTTGGGGCGTTTCCTGTCGCGGGCGCTACGCCTACCCTCACAAGTGAGGTATCATTTTTATTGGGAGACTTGGGGGAACGCTGGGAGGAAGGAAATTTGTGGCTCTTCTCAGATTCCAGAACTTTCTGCCACAGAAATGTGAGGAACATGTGTTTTTTTAGCCAAATTTTGAGGTTTGCAAAGGATTCTGGGTAACAGAACCTGGACGAGCCCTGCAAGTCACCCCATCTTGGATTCCCCTAGGTCTCTAGTTTTCAGAAATGCACAGGTTTGGTAGGTTTCCCTAGGTGCCGGCTGAGCTAGAGGCCAAAATCTACAGGTAGGCACTTCGCCAAAAACACCTCTGTTTTCTTCCAAAAATTTGTATGTGTCAACGTTGCGCTTTGGGGCGTGTCCTGTCGCGGGCGCTAGGCCTACCCACACAAGTGAGGTATCATTTTTATTGGGAGACTTGGGGGAACGCTGGGTGGAAGGAAATTTGTGGCTCTTCTCAGATTCCAGAACTTTCTGCCACAGAAATGTGAGGAACATGTGTTTTTTTAGCCAAATTTTGAGGTTTGCAAAGGATTCTGGGTAACAGAACCTGGACCGAGCCCCGCAAGTCACCCCATCTTGGATTCCCCTAGGTCTCTAGTTTTCAGAAATGCACAGGTTTGGTAGGTTTCCCTAGGTGCCGGCTGAGGTAGAGGCCAAAATCTGCAAGTAGGCACTTCGCAAAAAACACCTCTGTTTTCTTCAAAAAATTTGGATGTGTCCACGTTGCGCTTTGGGGTGTTTCCTGTCGCGGGCGCTAGGCCTACCCACACAAGTGAGGTATCATTTTTATCGGGAGACTTGGGGGAACGCTGGGTGGAAGGAAATTTGTGGCTCCTCTCAGATTCCGGAACTTTCTGCCACAGAAATGTGAGGAACATGTGTTTTTTTAGCCAAATTTTGAGGTTTGCAAAGGATTCTGGGTAACAGAACCTGGTCTGAGCCCCGCAAGTCACCCCTCCTTAGATTCCCCTCGGTCTCTAGTTTTCAGAAATGCACAGGTTTGGTAGGTTTCCCTAGGTGCCGGCTGAGCTAGAGGCCAAAATCTACAGGTAGGCACTTCGCAAAAAACACCTCTGTTTTCTTCCAAAAAGTTTGATGTGTCCACGTTGCGCTTTGGGGCGTTTCCTGTCGCGGGCGCTAGGCCTACCCACACAAGTGAGGTATCATTTTTATTGGGAGACTTGGGGGAACGCTGGGTGGAAGGAAATTTGTGCCTCTTCTCAGATTCCAGAACTTTCTGCCACAGAAATGTGAGGAACATGTGTTTTTTTAGCCAAATTTTGAGGTTTGCAAAGGATTCTGGGTAACAGAACCTGGACCGAGCCCCGCAAGTCACCCCATCTTGGATTCCCCTAGGTCTCTAGTTTTCAGAAATGCACAGGTTTGGTAGGTTTCCCTAGGTGCCGGCTGAGCTAGAGGCCAAAATCTACAGGTAGGCACTTCGCCAAAAACACCTCTGTTTTCTTCCAAAAATTTGGATGTGTCAACGTTGCGCTTTGGGGCGTGTCCTGTCGCGGGCGCTAGGCCTACCCACACAAGTGAGGTATCATTTTTATCGGGAGACTTGGGGGAACGCTGGGTGGAAGGAAATTTGTGGCTCCTCTCAGATTCCAGAACTTTCTGCCACAGAAATTTGAGGAACATGTGTTCTTTTAGCCAAATTTTGAGGTTTGCAAAGGATTCTGGGTAACAGAACCTGGTCAGAGCCCCGCAAGTCACCCCTCCTTAGATTTCCCTCGGTCTCTAGTTTTCAGAAATGCACAGGTTTGGTAGGTTTCCCTAGGTGCCGGCTGAGCTAGAGGCCAAAATCTACAGGTAGGCACTTCGCAAAAAACACCTCTGTTTTCTTCCAAAAAGTTTGATGTGTCCACGTTGCGCTTTGGGGTGTTTCCTGTCGCGGGCGCTAGGCCTACCCACACAAGTGAGGTATCATTTTTATCGGGAGACTTGGGGGAACGCTGGGTGGAAGGAAATTTGTGGCTCCTCTCAGATTCCGGAACTTTCTGCCACAGAAATGTGAGGAACATGTGTTTTTTTAGCCAAATTTTGAGGTTTGCAAAGGATTCTGGGTAACAGAACCTGGTCCGAGCCCCGCAAGTCACCCCTCCTTAGATTCCCCTCGGTCTCTAGTTTTCAGAAATGCACAGGTTTGGTAGGTTTCCCTAGGTGCCGGCTGAGCTAGAGGCCAAAATCTACAGGTAGGCACTTCGCAAAAAACAACTCTGTTTTCTTCCAAAAAGTTTGATGTGTCCACGTTGCGCTTTGGGGCGTTTCCTGTCGCGGGCGCTAGGCCTACCCACACAAGTGAGGTATCATTTTTATTGGGAGACTTGGGGGAACGCTGGGTGGAAGGAAATTTGTGGCTCTTCTCAGATTCCAGAACTTTCTGCCACAGAAATGTGAGGAACATGTGTTTTTTTAGCCAAATTTTGAGGTTTGCAAAGGATTCTGGGTAACAGAACCTGGACCGAGCCCCGCAAGTCACCCCATCTTGGATTCCCCTAGGTCTCTAGTTTTCAGAAATGCACAGGTTTGGTAGGTTTCCCTAGGTGCCGGCTGAGCTAGAGGCCAAAATCTACAGGTAGGCACTTCGCCAAAAACACCTCTGTTTTCTTCCAAAAATTTGGATGTGTCAACGTTGCGCTTTGGGGCGTGTCCTGTCGCGGGCGCTAGGCCTACCCACACAAGTGAGGTATCATTTTTATCGGGAGACTTGGGGGAACGCTGGGTGGAAGGAAATTTGTGGCTCCTCTCAGATTCCAGAACTTTCTGCCACAGAAATTTGAGGAACATGTGTTCTTTTAGCCAAATTTTGAGGTTTGCAAAGGATTCTGGGTAACAGAACCTGGTCCGAGCCCAGCAAGTCACCCCTCCTTAGATTCCCCTAGGTCTCTAGTTTTCAGAAATGCACAGGTTTGGTAGGTTTCCCTAGGTGCCGGCTGAGCCAGAGGCCAAAATCTACAGGTAGGCACTTCGCAAAAAACGCCTCTGTTTTCTTTCAAACATTTGGATGTGTCCACGTTGCGCTTTGAGGCGTTTCCTGTCACGGGCGCTAGGCCTACCCACACAAGTGAGGTATCATTTTTATCGGGAGACTTGGGGGAACGCTGGGTGGAAGGAAATTTGTGGCTCCTCTCAGATTCCAGAACTTCCTGCCACAGAAATGTGAGGAACAGGTGTTTTTTTAGCCAAATTTTGAGCTTTGCAAAGGATTCTGGGTAACAGAACCTGGTCAGAGCCCCGCAAGTCACCCCTCCTTAGATTCCCCTAGGTCTCTTGTTTTCAGAAATGTACAGGTTTGGTAGGTTTCCTTAGGTGCCGGCTGAGCTAGAGGCCAAAATCTACAGGTAGGCACTTCGCAAAAAACACCTCTGTTTTCTTTCAAAAAATTGGATGTGTCCACGTTGCTCTTTGGGGCGTTTCCTGTCGCGGGCGCTAGGCCTACCCACACAAGTGGGGTATCATTTTTATCGGGACACTTGGGAGAACGCTGGGTGGAAGGAAATTTGTGGCTCCTCTCAGATTCCAGACCTTTCTGCCACAGAAATGTGAGGAACATGTGTTTTTTTAGCCAAATTTTGAGGTTTGCAAAGGATTTTGGGTAACAGAACCTGGCCCGAGCCCCGCAAGTCACCCCATCTTGGATTCCCCTAGGTCTCTAGGTTTCAGAAATGCACAGGTTTGGTAGGTTTTCCTAGGTGCCGGCTGAGCTAGAGGCCAAAATCTACAGGTAGGCACTTCGCAAAAAACACCTCTGCTTTCTTCCAAAAATGTGGATGTGTCCACGTTGCGCTTTGGGGCGTGTCCTGTCGCGGGCGCTAGGCCTACCCACACAAGTGAGGTATCATTTTTATCGGGAGACTTGGGGGAACGCTGGGTGGAAGGAAATTTGTGGCTCCTCTCAGATTCCAGACCTTTCTGCCACAGAAATGTGTGGAACATGTGTTTTTTTAGCCAAATTTTGAGGTTTGCAAAGGATTCTGGGTAACAGAACCTGGTCCGAGCCCCGCAAGTCACCCCATCTTGGATTCCCCTAGCTCTCTAGTTTTCAGAAATGCACAGGTTTGGTAGGTTTCCCTAGGTGCCGGCTGAGCTACAGGCCAAAATCTACAGGTAGGCACTTCGCAAAAATCACCTCTGTTTTCTTTTAAAAATTTGGATGTGTCCACGTTGCGAATTGGGGCGTTTCCTGTCGCAGGCGTTAGGCCTACCCACACAAGTGAGGTATCATCTTTATCGGGAGACTTGGGGGAACACTGGGTGGAAGGAAATTTGTGGCTCCTCTCAGATTCCAGACCTTTCTGCCACAGAAATGTGTGGAACATGTGTTTTTTTAGCCAAATTTTGAGGTTTGCAAAGGATTCTGGGTAACAGAACCTGGTCCGAGCCCCGCAAGTCACCCCATCTTGGATTCCCCTAGCTCTCTAGTTTTCAGAAATGCACAGGTTTTGTAGGTTTCCCTAGGTGCCGGCTGAGCTACAGGCCAAAATCTACAGGTAGGCACTTCGCAAAAATCACCTCTGTTTTCTTTTAAAAAATTGGATGTGTCCACGTTGCGCTTTGGGGTTTTTCCTGTCGCGGGCGCTAGGCCTACCCACACAAATGAGGTATCATTTTTATCGGGAGACTTGGGGGAACGCTGGGTGGAAGGAAATTTGTGGCACTTCACAGATTCCAGAACTTTCTGCCACAGAAATGTGAGGAACATGTGTTTTTTTAGCAAAATTTTGAGGTTTGCAAAGGATTCTGGGTAACAGAACCTGGACCGAGCCCCGCAAGTCACCCCATCTTGGATTCCCCTAGGTCTCTAGTTTTCAGAAATGCACAGGTTTGGTAGGTTTCCCTAGGTGCCGGCTGAGCTAGAGGCCAAAATCTACAGGTAGGCACTTCGCAAAAAACGCCTCTGTTTTCTTTCAAACATTGGGATGTGTCCACGTTGCACTTTGAGGCGTTTCGTGTCACGGGCGCTAGGCCTACCCACACAAGTGAGGTATCATTTTTATCGGGAGACTTGGGGGAACGCTGGGTGGAAGGAAATTTGTGACTCCTCTCAGATTCCAGAACTTCCTGCCACAGAAATGTGAGGAACATGTGTTTTTTTAGCCAAATTTTGAGCTTTGCAAAGGATTCTGGGTAACAGAACCTGGTCAAAACCCCGCAAGTCACCCCTCCTTAGATTCCCCTAGGTCTCTTGTTTTCAGAAATGCACAGGTTTGGTAGGTTTCCCTAGGTGCCGGCTGAGCTAGAGGCCAAAATCTACAGGTAGGCACTTCGCAAAAAACACCTCTGTTTTCTTTCAAAAATTTGGATGTGTCCACGTTGCGCTTTGGGGCGTTTCCTGTCGCGGGCGCTAGGCCTACCCACACAAGTGGGGTATAATTTTTATCGGGAGACTTGGGGGAACGCTGGTTGGAAGGAAATTTGTGGCTCCTCTCAGATTCCAGACCTTTCTGCCACAGAAATGTGAGGAACATGTGTTTTTTTAGCCAAATTTTGAGGTTTGCAAAGGATTCTGGGTAACAGAACCTGGTCCGAGCCCCGCAAGTCACCCCATCTTGGATTCCCCTAGCTCTCTAGTTTTCAGAAATGCACAGGTTTGGTAGGTTTCCCTAGGTGCCGGCTGAGCTACAGGCCAAAATCTACAAGTAGGCACTTCGCAAAAATCACCTCTGTTTTCTTTAAAAAATTGGATGTGTCCACGTTGCGCTTTGGGGCGTTTCCTGTCGCAGGCGCTAGGCCTACCCACATAAGTGAGGTATCATCTTTATCGGGAGACTTGGGGGAACGCTGGGTGGAAGGAAATTTGTGGCACCTCTCAGATTCCAGAACTTTCTGCCACAGAAATGTGAGGAACATGTGTTTTTTTAGCCAAATTTTGAGGTTTGCAAAGGATTCTGGGTAACAGAACCTGGTCCGAGCCCCGCAAGTCACCCCATCTTGGATTCCCCTAGGTCTCTAGTTTTCAGAAATGCACAGGTTTTGTATGTTTCCCTAGGTGCCGGCTGAGCTTGAGGGCAAAATCTACAGGTAGGCACTTCGCAAAAAACACCTCTGTTTTCTTCCAAAAATTTGGATGTGTCCACGTTGCGCTTTGGGGTGTTTCCTGTCGCGGGCGCTAGGCCTACCCACACAAGTGAGGTATCATTTTTATCGGGAGACTTGGGGGAACCCTGGGTGGAAGAAAATTTGTGGCTCCTCTCAGATTCCAGAACTTTCTGCCACAGAAATGTGAGGAACATGTGTTTTTTTAGCCAAATGTTGAGGTTTGCAAAGGATTTTGGGTAACAGAACCTGGCCCGAGCCCCGCAAGTCACCCCATCTTGGATTCCCCTAGGTCTCTAGGTTTCAGAAATGCACAGGTTTGGTAGGTTTTCCTAGGTGCCGGCTGAGCTAGAGGCCAAAATCTACAGGTAGGCACTTCGCAAAAAACACCTCTGCTTTCTTCCAAAAATGTGGATGTGTCCACGTTGCGCTTTGGGGCGTGTCCTGTCGCGGGTGCTAGGCCTACCCACACAAGTGAGGTATCATTTTTATCGGGAGACTTGGGGGAACGCTGGGTGGAAGGAAATTTGTGGCTCCTCTCAGATTCCAGAACTTTCTGCCACAGAAATGTGAGGAACATGTGTTTTTTTAGCCAAATTTTGAGGTTTGCAAAGGATTCTGGGTAACAGAACCTGGTCAGAGCCCAGCAAGTCACCCCTCCTTAGATTCCCCTAGGTCTCTTGTTTTCAGAAATGCACAGGTTTGGTAGGTTTCCCTAGGTGCCGGCTGAGCTAGAGGCCAAAATCTACAGGTAGGCACTTCGCAAAAAACACCTCTGTTTTCTTCCAAAAAGTTTGATGTGTCCACGTTGCGCTTTGGCTTGGATGTGTCCTGTCGCGGGCGCTAGGCCTACCCACGCAAGTGAGGTATCATTTTTATCGGGAGACTTGGGGGAACGCTGGGTGGAAGGAAATTTGTGGCTCTTCTCAGATTCCAGAACTTTCTGCCACAGAAATGTGAGGAACATATGTTTTTTTAGCCAAATTTTGAGGTTTGCAAAGGATTCTGGGTAACAGAACCTGGACCGAGCCCCGCAAGTCACCCCATCTTGGATTCCCCTAGGTCTCTAGTTTTCAGAAATGCACAGGTTTGGTAGGTTTCCCTAGGTGCCGGCTGAGCTAGAGGCCAAAATCTACAGGTAGGCACTTCGCAAAAAACACCTCTGTTTTCTTCCAAAAATTTGGATGTGTCCACGTTGCGCATTGGGGCGTTTCCTGTCGCGGGCGCTAGGCCTACCCACACAAGTGAGGTATCATTTTTATCGGGAGACTTGGGGGAACGCTGGGTGGAAGGAAATTTGTGGCTCCTCTAAGATTCCAGAACTTTCTGCCACAGAAATGTGAGGAACATGTGTTTTGTTAGCCAAATTTTTAGGTTTGCAAAGGATTCTGGGTAACAGAACCTGGTCCGAGCCCCGCAAGTCACCCCATCATGGATTCCCCTAGGTCTCTAGTTTTCAGAAATGCACAGGTTTGGTAGGTTTCCCTAGGTGCCGGCTGAGCTAGAGGCCAAAATCTACAGGTAGGCACTTCGCAAAAAACACCTCTGTTTTCTTCCAAAAATTTGGATGTGTCCACGTTGCGCTTTGGGGCATTTCCAGTCGCGGGCACTAGGCCTACCCACACAAGTGAGGTATCATTTTTATCGGGAGACTTGGGGGAACGCTGGGTGGAATGAAATTTGTGGCTCCTCTCAGATTCCAGAACTTTCTGCCACAGAAATGTGAGTTTTCTAGCCACATTTTGAGGTTTGCAAAGGATTCTGGGTAACAGAACCTGGTCCGAGCCCCGCAAGTCACCCCATCTTGGATTCCCCTAGGTCTCTAGTTTTCAGAAATGCACAGGTTTGGTAGGTTTCCCTAGGTGCCGGCTGAGCTAGAGGCCAAAATCTACAGGTAGGCACTTCGCAAAAAACACCTCTGTTTTCTTCCAAAAAGTTTGATGTGTCCACGTTGCGCTTTGGGGCTTTTCCTGTCGCGGGCGCTAGGCCTACCCACACAAGTGAGGTATCATTTTTATTGGGAGACTTGGGGGAACGCTGGGTGGAAGGAAATTTGTGGCTCTTTTCAGATTCCAGAACTTTCTGTCACAGAAATGTGAGGAACATGTGTTTTTTTAGCCAAATTTTGAGGTTTGCAAAGGATTCTGGGTAACAGAACCTGGACCGAGCCCCGCAAGTCACCCCATCTTGGATTCCCCTAGGTCTCTAGTTTTCAGAAATGCACAGGTTTGGTAGGTTTCCCTAGGTGCCGGCTGAGCTAGAGGCCAAAATCTACAGGTAGGCACTTCGCCAAAAACACCTCTGTTTTCTTCCAAAAATTTGGATGTGTCAACGTTGCGCTTTGGGGCGTGTCCTGTCGCGGGCGCTAGGCCTACCCACACAAGTGAGGTATCAATTTTATCGGGAGACTTGGGGGAACGCTGGGTGGAAGGAAATTTGTGGCTCCTCTCAGATTCCAGAACTTTCTGCCACAGAAATTTGAGGAACATGTGTTCTTTTAGCCAAATTTTGAGGTTTGCAAAGGATTCTGGGTAACAGAACCTGGTCCGAGCCCAGCAAGTCACCCCTCCTTAGATTCCCCTAGGTCTCTAGTTTTCAGAAATGCACAGGTTTGGTAGGTTTCCCTAGGTGCCGGCTGAGCCAGAGGCCAAAATCTACAGGTAGGCACTTCGCAAAAAACGCCTCTGTTTTCTTTCAAACATTTGGATGTGTCCACGTTGCGCTTTGAGGCGTTTCCTGTCACGGGCGCTAGGCCTACCCACACAAGTGAGGTATCATTTTTATCGGGAGACTTGGGGGAACGCTGGGTGGAAGGAAATTTGTGACTCCTCTCAGATTCCAGAACTTCCTGCCACAGAAATGTGAGGAACATGTGTTTTTTTAGCCAAATTTTGAGCTTTGCAAAGGATTCTGGGTAACAGAACCTGGTCAAAGCCCCGCAAGTCACCCCTCCTTAGATTCCCCTAGGTCTCTTGTTTTCAGAAATGCACAGGTTTGGTAGGTTTCCCTAGGTGCCGGCTGAGCTAGAGGCCAAAATCTACAGGTAGGCACTTCGCAAAAAACACCTCTGTTTTCTTCCAAAAATTTGGATGTGTCCACGTTGCGCATTGGGGCGTTTCCTGTCGCGGGCGCTAGGCCTACCCACACAAGTGAGGTATCATTTTTATCGGGAGACTTGGGGGAACGCTGGGTGGAAGGAAATTTGTGGCTCCTCTAAGATTCCAGAACTTTCTGCCACAGAAATGTGAGGAACATGTGTTTTGTTAGCCAAATTTTTAGGTTTGCAAAGGATTCTGGGTAACAGAACCTGGTCCGAGCCCCGCAAGTCACCCCATCATGGATTCCCCTAGGTCTCTAGTTTTCAGAAATGCACAGGTTTGGTAGGTTTCCCTAGGTGCCGGCTGAGCTAGAGGCCAAAATCTACAGGTAGGCACTTCGCAAAAAACACCTCTGTTTTCTTCCAAAAATTTGGATGTGTCCACGTTGCGCTTTGGGGCATTTCCTGTCGCGGGCACTAGGCCTACCCACACAAGTGAGGTATCATTTTTATCGGGAGACTTGGGGGAACGCTGGGTGGAATGAAATTTGTGGCTCCTCTCAGATTCCAGAACTTTCTGCCACAGAAATGTGTGTTTTCTAGCCACATTTTGAGGTTTGCAAAGGATTCTGGGTAACAGAACCTGGTCCGAGCCCCGCAAGTCACCCCATCTTGGATTCCCCTAGGTCTCTAGTTTTCAGAAATGCACAGGTTTGGTAGGTTTCCCTAGGTGCCGGCTGAGCTAGAGGCCAAAATCTACAGGTAGGCACTTCGCAAAAAACACCTCTGTTTTCTTCCAAAAAGTTTGATGTGTCCACGTTGCGCTTTGGGGCGTTTCCTGTCGCGGGCGCTAGGCCTACCCACACAAGTGAGGTATCATTTTTATTGGGAGACTTGGGGGAACGCTGGGTGGAAGGAAATTTGTGGCTCTTTTCAGATTCCAGAACTTTCTGCCACAGAAATGTGAGGAACATGTGTTTTTTTAGCCAAATTTTGAGGTTTGCAAAGGATTCTGGGTAACAGAACCTGGACCGAGCCCCGCAAGTCACCCCATCTTGGATTCCCCTAGGTCTCTAGTTTTCAGAAATGCACAGGTTTGGTAGGTTTCCCTAGGTGCCGGCTGAGCTAGAGGCCAAAATCTACAGGTAGGCACTTCGCCAAAAACACCTCTGTTTTCTTCCAAAAATTTGGATGTGTCAACGTTGCGCTTTGGGGCGTGTCCTGTCGCGGGCGCTAGGCCTACCCACACAAGTGAGGTATCAATTTTATCGGGAGACTTGGGGGAACGCTGGGTGGAAGGAAATTTGTGGCTCCTCTCAGATTCCAGAACTTTCTGCCACAGAAATTTGAGGAACATGTGTTCTTTTAGCCAAATTTTGAGGTTTGCAAAGGATTCTGGGTAACAGAACCTGGTCCGAGCCCAGCAAGTCACCCCTCCTTAGATTCCCCTAGGTCTCTAGTTTTCAGAAATGCACAGGTTTGGTAGGTTTCCCTAGGTGCCGGCTGAGCCAGAGGCCAAAATCTACAGGTAGGCACTTCGCAAAAAACGCCTCTGTTTTCTTTCAAACATTTGGATGTGTCCACGTTGCGCTTTGAGGCGTTTCCTGTCACGGGCGCTAGGCCTACCCACACAAGTGAGGTATCATTTTTATCGGGAGACTTGGGGGAACGCTGGGTGGAAGGAAATTTGTGACTCCTCTCAGATTCCAGAACTTCCTGCCACAGAAATGTGAGGAACATGTGTTTTTTTAGCCAAATTTTGAGCTTTGCAAAGGATTCTGGGTAACAGAACCTGGTCAAAGCCCCGCAAGTCACCCCTCCTTAGATTCCCCTAGGTCTCTTGTTTTCAGAAATGCACAGGTTTGGTAGGTTTCCCTAGGTGCCGGCTGAGCTAGAGGCCAAAATCTACAGGTAGGCACTTCGCAAAAAACACCTCTGTTTTCTTTCAAAAATGTGGATGTGTCCACGTTGCGCTTTGGGGCGTTTCCTGTCGCGGGCGCTAGGCCTACCCACACAAGTGGGGTATCATTTTTATCGGGAGACTTGGGGGAACGATGGGTGGAAGGAAATTTGTGGCTCCTCTCAGATTCCAGACCTTTCTGCCACAGAAATGTGAGGAACATGTGTTTTTTTAGCCAAATTTTGAGGTTTGCAAAGGATTCTGGGTAACAGAACCTGGTCCGAGCCCCGCAAGTCACCCCATCTTGGATTCCCCTAGCTCTCTAGTTTTCAGAAATGCACAGGTTTGGTAGGTTTCCCTAGGTGCCGGCTGAGCTACAGGCCAAAATCTACAAGTAGGCACTTCGCAAAAATCACCTCTGTTTTCTTTAAAAAATTGGATGTGTCCACGTTGCGCTTTGGGGCGTTTCCTGTCGCAGGCGCTAGGCCTACCCACATAAGTGAGGTATCATCTTTATCGGGAGACTTGGGGGAACGCTGGGTGGAAGGAAATTTGTGGCACCTCTCAGATTCCAGAACTTTCTGCCACAGAAATGTGAGGAACATGTGTTTTTTTAGCCAAATTTTGAGGTTTGCAAAGGATTCTGGGTAACAGAACCTGGTCCGAGCCCCGCAAGTCACCCCATCTTGGATTCCCCTAGGTCTCTAGTTTTCAGAAATGCACAGGTTTTGTATGTTTCCCTAGGTGCCGGCTGAGCTTGAGGGCAAAATCTACAGGTAGGCACTTCGCAAAAAACACCTCTGTTTTCTTCCAAAAATTTGGATGTGTCCACGTTGCGCTTTGGGGTGTTTCCTGTCGCGGGCGCTAGGCCTACCCACACAAGTGAGGTATCATTTTTATCGGGAGACTTGGGGGAACCCTGGGTGGAAGGAAATTTGTGGCTCCTCTCAGATTCCAGAACTTTCTGCCACAGAAATGTGAGGAACATGTGTTTTTTTAGCCAAATTTTGAGGTTTGCAAAGGATTTTGGGTAACAGAACCTGGCCCGAGCCCCGCAAGTCACCCCATCTTGGATTCCCCTAGGTCTCTAGGTTTCAGAAATGCACAGGTTTGGTAGGTTTTCCTAGGTGCCGGCTGAGCTAGAGGCCAAAATCTACAGGTAGGCACTT
Organism: Pleurodeles waltl; assembly: GCF_031143425.1. Lineage (NCBI taxonomy): Eukaryota > Metazoa > Chordata > Amphibia > Caudata > Salamandridae > Pleurodeles > Pleurodeles waltl. The sequence continues at coordinate 367,435,444 of NC_090444.1, read as the reverse complement.
CGCAAAAAACACCTCTGCTTTCTTCCAAAAATGTGGATGTGTCCACGTTGCGCTTTGGGGCGTGTCCTGTCGCGGGTGCTAGGCCTACCCACACAAGTGAGGTATCATTTTTATCGGGAGACTTGGGGGAACGCTGGGTGGAAGGAAATTTGTGGCTCCTCTCAGATTCCAGAACTTTCTGCTACAGAAATGTGAGGAACATGTGTTTTTTTAGCCAAATTTTGAGGTTTGCAAAGGATTCTGGGTAACAGAACCTGGTCAGAGCCCCGCAAGTCACCCCTCCATAGATTCCCCTAGGTCTCTTGTTTTCAGAAATGCACAGGTTTGGTAGGTTTCCCTAGGTGCCGGCTGAGCTAGAGGCCAAAATCTACAGGTAGGCACTTCGCAAAAAAACACCTCTGTTTTCTTTCAAAAATTTGGATGTGTCCACGTTGCGCTTTGGGGCGTTTCCTGTCACGGGCGCTAGGCCTACCTACACAAGTGGGGTATCATTTTTATCGGGAGACTTGGGGGAACGCTGGGTGGAAGGAAATTTGTGGTTCCTCTCAGATTCCAGACCTTTCTGCCACAGAAATGTGTGGAACATGTGTTTTTTTAGCCAAATTTTGAGGTTTGCAAAGGATTCTGGGTAACAGAACCTGGTCCGAGCCCCGCAAGTCACCCCATCTTGGATTCCCCTAGCTCTCTAGTTTTCAGAAATGCACAGGTTTGGTAGGTTTCCCTAGGTGCCGGCTGAGCTACATGCCAAAATCTACAGGTAGGCACTTCGCAAAAATCACCTCTGTTTTCTATTAAAAAATTGGATGTGTCCACGTTGCGCTTTGGAGCGTTTCCTGTCGCAGGCGTTAGGCCTACTCACACAAGTGAGGTATCATCTTTATCGGGAGACTTGGGGGAACACTGGGTGGAAGGAAATTTGTGGCTCCTCTCAGATTCCAGACCTTTCTGCCACAGAAATGTGTGGAACATGTGTTTTTTAGCCAAATTTTGAGGTTTGCAAAGGATTCTGGGTAACAGAACCTGGTCCGAGCACCGAAAGTCACCCCTCCTTAGATTCCCCTTGGTCTCTAGTTTTCAGAAATGCACAGGTTTGGTAGGTTTCCCTAGGTGCCGGCTGAGCTAGAGGCCAAAATCTACAGGTAGGCACTTCGCAAAAAACACCTCTGTTTTCTTCCAAAAAGTTTGATGTGTCCACGTTGCGCTTTGGGGCGTTTCCTGTCGCGGGCGCTAGGCCTACCCACGCAAGTGAGGTATCATTTTTATCGGGAGACTTGGGGGAACGCTGGGTGGAAGGAAATTTGTGGCTCTTCTCAGATTCCAGAACTTTCTGCCACAGAAATGTGAGGAACATATGTTTTTTTAGCCAAATTTTGAGGTTTGCAAAGGATTCTGGGTAACAGAACCTGGACCGAGCCCCGCAAGTCACCCCATCTTGGATTCCCCTAGGTCTCTAGTTTTCAGAAATGCACAGGTTTGGTAGGTTTCCCTAGGTGCCGGCTGAGCTAGAGGCCAAAATCTACAGGTAGGCACTTCGCAAAAAACACCTCTGTTTTCTTCCAAAAATTTGGATGTGTCCACGTTGCGCTTTGGGGCGTTTCCTGTCGCGGGCGCTAGGCCTACCCACACAAGTGAGGTATCATTTTTATCGGGAGACTTGGGGGAACGCTGGGTGGAAGGAAATTTGTGCCTCCTCTCAGATTCCAGAACTTTCTACCACAGAAATGTGAGGAACATGTGTTTTGTTAGCCAAATTTGGAGGTTTGCAAAGGATTCTGGGTAACAGAACCTGGTCCGAGCCCCGCAAGTCACCCCATCATGGATTCCCCTAGGTCTCTACTTTTCAGAAATGCACAGGTTTGGTAGGTTTCCCTAGGTGCCGGCTGAGCTAGAGGCCAAAATCTACAGGTAGGCACTTCGCAAAAAACATCTCTGTTTTCTTCCAAAAATTTGGATGTGTCCACGTTGCGCTTTGGGGCGTTTCCTGTCGTGGGCGCTAGGCCTACCCACACAAGTGAGGTATCATTTTTATCGGGAGACTTGGGGGAACGCTGGGTGGAATGAAATTTGTGGCTCCTCTCAGATTCCAGAACTTTCTGCCACAGAAATGTGAGTTTTCTAGCCACATTTTGAGGTTTGCAAAGGATTCTGGGTAACAGAACCTGGTCCGAGCACCGCAAGTCACCCCATCTTGGATTCCCCTAGGTCTCTAGTTTTCAGAAATGCACAGGTTTGGTAGGTTTCCCTAGGTGCCGGCTGAGCTAGAGGCCAAAATCTACAGGTAGGCACTTCGCAAAAAACACCTCTGTTTTCTTCCAAAAATTTGGATGTGTCCACGTTGCGCTTTGGGGCGTTTCCTGTCGCAGGCGCTAGGCCTACCCACACAAGTGAGGTATCATTTTTATCGGGAGACTTGGGGGAACGCTGGGTGGAAGGAAATTTGTGGCTCCTCTCAGATTCCAGAACTTTCTGCCACAGAAATGTGAGTGACATGTGTTTTTTTAGCCAAATTTTGAGGTTTGCAAAGGATTCTGGGTAACAGAACCTGGTCCGAGCCCCGCAAGTCACCCCATCTTGGATTCCCCTAGGTCTCTAGTTTTCAGAAATGAACAGGTTTGGTAGGTTTCCCTAGGTGCCGGCTGAGCTAGAGGGCAAAATCTACAGGTAGGCACTTCGCAAAAAACACCTCTGTTTTCTTCCAAAAATTTGGATGTGTCCATGTTGCGCTTTGGGGTGTTTCCTGTCGCGGGCGCTAGGCCTACCCACACAAGTGAGGTATCATTTTTATCGGGAGACTTGGGGGAACGCTGGGTCGAAGGAAATTTGTGGCTCCTCTCAGATTCCAGAACTTTCTGCCACAGAAATGTGAGTAACATGTGTTTTTTTAGCCAAACTTTGAGGTTTGCAAGGATTCTGGGTAACAGAACCTGGTCCGAGCCCCGCAAGTCACCCCATCTTGGATTCCCCTAGGTCTCTAGTTTTCAGAAATGCATAGGTTTGGTAGGTTTCCCTAGGTGCCGGCTGAGCTAGAGGCCAAAATCTACAGGTAGGCACTTCGCAAAAAACACCTCTGTTTTCTTCCAAAAATTTGGATGTGTCCACGTTGCGCTTTGGGGCGTTTCCTGTCGCGGGCGCTAGGCCTACCCACACAAGTGAGGTATCATTTTTATCGGGAGACTTGGGGGAACGCTGGGTGGAAGGAAATTTGTGCCTCCTCTCAGATTCCAGAACTTTCTACCACAGAAATGTGAGGAACATGTGTTTTGTTAGCCAAATTTGGAGGTTTGCAAAGGATTCTGGGTAACAGAACCTGGTCCGAGCCCCGCAAGTCACCCCATCATGGATTCCCCTAGGTCTCTACTTTTCAGAAATGCACAGGTTTGGTAGGTTTCCCTAGGTGCCGGCTGAGCTAGAGGCCAAAATCTACAGGTAGGCACTTCGCAAAAAACATCTCTGTTTTCTTCCAAAAATTTGGATGTGTCCACGTTGCGCTTTGGGGCGTTTCCTGTCGTGGGCGCTAGGCCTACCCACACAAGTGAGGTATCATTTTTATCGGGAGACTTGGGGGAACGCTGGGTGGAATGAAATTTGTGGCTCCTCTCAGATTCCAGAACTTTCTGCCACAGAAATGTGAGTTTTCTAGCCACATTTTGAGGTTTGCAAAGGATTCTGGGTAACAGAACCTGGTCCGAGCACCGCAAGTCACCCCATCTTGGATTCCCCTAGGTCTCTAGTTTTCAGAAATGCACAGGTTTGGTAGGTTTCCCTAGGTGCCGGCTGAGCTAGAGGCCAAAATCTACAGGTAGGCACTTCGCAAAAAACACCTCTGTTTTCTTCCAAAAATTTGGATGTGTCCACGTTGCGCTTTGGGGCGTTTCCTGTCGCAGGCGCTAGGCCTACCCACACAAGTGAGGTATCATTTTTATCGGGAGACTTGGGGGAACGCTGGGTGGAAGGAAATTTGTGGCTCCTCTCAGATTCCAGAACTTTCTGCCACAGAAATGTGAGTGACATGTGTTTTTTTAGCCAAATTTTGAGGTTTGCAAAGGATTCTGGGTAACAGAACCTGGTCCGAGCCCCGCAAGTCACCCCATCTTGGATTCCCCTAGGTCTCTAGTTTTCAGAAATGAACAGGTTTGGTAGGTTTCCCTAGGTGCCGGCTGAGCTAGAGGGCAAAATCTACAGGTAGGCACTTCGCAAAAAACACCTCTGTTTTCTTCCAAAAATTTGGATGTGTCCATGTTGCGCTTTGGGGTGTTTCCTGTCGCGGGCGCTAGGCCTACCCACACAAGTGAGGTATCATTTTTATCGGGAGACTTGGGGGAACGCTGGGTCGAAGGAAATTTGTGGCTCCTCTCAGATTCCAGAACTTTCTGCCACAGAAATGTGAGTAACATGTGTTTTTTTAGCCAAACTTTGAGGTTTGCAAGGATTCTGGGTAACAGAACCTGGTCCGAGCCCCGCAAGTCACCCCATCTTGGATTCCCCTAGGTCTCTAGTTTTCAGAAATGCACAGGTTTGGTAGGTTTCCCTAGGTGCCGGCTGAGCTAGAGGCCAAAATCTACAGGTAGGCACTTCGCAAAAAACACCTCTGTTTTCTTTCAAAAATTTGGATGTGTCCACGTTGCGCTTTGGGGCGTTTCCTGTCGTGGGCGCTAGGCCTACCCACACAAGTGGGGTATCATTTTTATCGGGAGACTTGGGGGAACGCTGGGTGGAAGGAAATTTGTGGCTCCTCTCAGATTCCAGAACTTTCTGCCACAGAAATGTGAGGAACATGTGTTTTTTTAGCCAAATTTTGAGGTTTGCAAAGGATTCTGGTTAACAGAACCTGGTCAGAGCCCCGCAAGTCACCCCTCCTTAGATTCCCCTAGGTCTCTTGTTTTCAGAAATGCACAGGTTTGGTAGGTTTCCCTAGTTGCCGGCTGAGCTAGAGGCCAAAATCTACAGGTAGGCACTTCGCAAAAAACACCTCTGTTTTCTTTCAAAAATTTGGATGTGTCCACGTTGCGCTTTGGGGCGTTTCCTGTCGCGGGCGATAGGCCTACCCACACAAGTGAGGTATAATTTTTATCGGGAGACTTGGGGGAACGCTGGGTGGAAGGAAATTTGTGGCTCTTCTCAGATTCCAGAACTTTCTGCCACAGAAATGTGAGGAACATGTGTTCTTTTAGCCAAATTTTGAGGTTTGCAAAGGATTCTGGGTAACAGAATCTGGTCAGAGCCCCGCAAGTCACCCCTCCTTAGATTTCCCTCGGTCTCTAGTTTTCAGAAATGCACAGGTTTGGTAGGTTTCCCTAGGTGCCGGCTGAGCTAGAGGCCAAAATCTACAGGTAGGCACTTCGCAAAAAACACCTCTGTTTTCTTCCAAAAAGTTTGATGTGTCCACGTTGCGCTTTGGGGCATTTCCTGTCGCGGGCGCTAGGCCTACCCACACAAGTGAGGTATCATTTTTATCGGGAGACTTGGGGGAACGCTGGGTGGAAGGAAATTTGTGGCTCCTCTCAGATTCCGGAACTTTCTGCCACAGAAATGTGAGGAACATGTGTTTTTTTAGCCAAATTTTGAGGTTTGCAAAGTATTCTGGGTAACAGAACCTGGTCCGAGCCCCGCAAGTCACCCCTCCTTAGATTCCCCTCGGTCTCTAGTTTTCAGAAATGCACAGGTTTGGTAGGTTTCCCTAGGTGCCGGCTGAGCTAGAGGCCAAAATCTACAGGTAGGCACTTCGCAAAAAACACCTCTGTTTTCTTCCAAAAAGTTTGATGTGTCCACGTTGCGCTTTGGGGCGTTTCCTGTCGCGGGCGCTAGGCCTACCCACACAAGTGAGGTATCATTTTTATTGGGAGACTTGGGGGAACGCTGGGTGGAAGGAAATTTGTGGCTCTTCTCAGATTCCAGAACTTTCTGCCACAGAAATGTGAGGAACATGTGTTTTTTTAGCCAAATTTTGAGGTTTGCAAAGGATTCTGGGTAACAGAACCTGGACCGAGCCCCGCAAGTCACCCCATCTTGGATTCCCCTAGGTCTCTAGTTTTCAGAAATGCACAGGTTTGGTAGGTTTCCCTAGGTGCCGGCTGAGCTAGAGGCCAAAATCTACAGGTAGGCACTTCGCCAAAAACACCTCTGTTTTCTTCCAAAAATTTGGATGTGTCAACGTTGCGCTTTGGGGCGTGTCCTGTCGCGGGCGCTAGGCCTACCCACACAAGTGAGGTATCATTTTTATCGGGAGAATTGGGGGAACGCTGGGTGGAAGGAAATTTGTGGCTCCTCTCAGATTCCAGAACTTTCTGCCACAGAAATTTGAGGAACATGTGTTCTTTTAGCCAAATTTTGAGGTTTGCAAAGGATTCTGGGTAACAGAACCTGGTCCGAGCCCAGCAAGTCACCCCTCCTTAGATTCCCCTAGGTCTCTAGTTTTCAGAAATGCACAGGTTTGGTAGGTTTCCCTAGGTGCCGGCTGAGCCAGAGGCCAAAATCTACAGGTAGGCACTTCGCAAAAAACGCCTCTGTTTTCTTTCAAACATTTGGATGTGTCCACGTTGCGCTTTGAGGCGTTTCCTGTCACGGGCGCTAGGCCTACCCACACAAGTGAGGTATCATTTTTATCGGGAGACTTGGGGGAACGCTGGGTGGAAGGATATTTGTGGGTCCTCTCAGATTCCAGAACTTCCTGCCACAGAAATGTGAGGAACATGTGTTTTTTTAGCCAAATTTTGAGCTTTGCAAAGGATTCTGGGTAACAGAACCTGGTCAGAGCCCCGCAAGTCACCCCTCCTTAGATTCCCCTAGGTCTCTTGTTTTCAGAAATGCACAGGTTTGGTAGGTTTCCCTAGGTGCCGGCTGAGCTAGAGGCCAAAATCTACAGGTAGGCACTTCGCAAAAAACACCTCTGTTTTCTTTCAAAAAATTGGATGTGTCCACGTTGCTCTTTGGGGCGTTTCCTGTCGCGGGCGCTAGGCCTACCCACACAAGTGGGGTATCATTTTTATCGGGAGACTTGGGGGAACGCTGGGTGGAAGGAAATTTGTGGCTCCTCTCAGATTCCAGACCTTTCTGCCACAGAAATGTGAGGAACATGTGTTTTTTTAGCCAAATTTTGAGGTTTGCAAAGGATTTTGGGTAACAGAACCTGGCCCGAGCCCCGCAAGTCACCCCATCTTGGATTCCCCTAGGTCTCTAGGTTTCAGAAATGCACAGGTTTGGTAGGTTTTCCTAGGTGCCGGCTGAGCTAGAGGCCAAAATCTACAGGTAGGCACTTCGCAAAAAACACCTCTGCTTTCTTCCAAAAATGTGGATGTGTCCACGTTGCGCTTTGGGGCGTGTCCTGTCGCGGGCGCTAGGCCTACCCACACAAGTGAGGTATCATTTTTATCGGGAGACTTGGGGGAACGCTGGGTGGAAGGAAATTTGTGGCTCCTCTCAGATTCCAGACCTTTCTGCCACAGAAATGTGTGGAACATGTGTTTTTTTAGCCAAATTTTGAGGTTTGCAAAGGATTCTGGGTAACAGAACCTGGTCCGAGCCCCGCAAGTCACCCCATCTTGGATTCCCCTAGCTCTCTAGTTTTCAGAAATGCACAGGTTTGGTAGGTTTCCCTAGGTGCCGGCTGAGCTACAGGCCAAAATCTACAGGTAGGCACTTCGCAAAAATCACCTCTGTTTTCTTTTAAAAAATTGGATGTGTCCACGTTGCGATTTGGGGCGTTTCCTGTCGCAGGCGTTAGGCCTACCCACACAAGTGAGGTATCATCTTTATCGGGAGACTTGGGGGAACACTGGGTGGAAGGAAATTTGTGGCTCCTCTCAGATTCCAGACCTTTCTGCCACAGAAATGTGTGGAACATGTGTTTTTTTAGCCAAATTTTGAGGTTTGCAAAGGATTCTGGGTAACGGAACCTGGTCCGAGCCCCGCAAGTCACCCCATCTTGGATTCCCCTAGCTCTCTAGTTTTCAGAAATGCACAGGTTTTGTAGGTTTCCCTAGGTGCCGGCTGAGCTACAGGCCAAAATCTACAGGTAGGCACTTTGCAAAAATCACCTCTGTTTTCTTTTAAAAAATTGGATGTGTCCACGTTGCGCTTTGGGGTGTTTCCTGTCGCGGGCGCTAGGCCTACCCACACAAATGAGGTATCATTTTTATCGGGAGACTTGGGGGAACGCTGGGTGGAAGGAAATTTGTGGCACTTCACAGATTCCAGAACTTTCTGCCACAGAAATGTGAGGAACATGTGTTTTTTTAGCCAAATTTTGAGGTTTGCAAAGGATTCTGGGTAACAGAACCTGGTCCGAGCCCCGAAAGTCACCCCTCCTTAGATTCCCCTTGGTCTCTAGTTTTCAGAAATGCACAGGTTTGGTAGGTTTCCCTAGGTGCCGGCTGAGCTAGAGGTCAAAATCTACAGGTAGGCACTTCGCAAAAACGCCTCTGTTTTCTTTCAAAAATGTGGATGTGTCCACGTTGCGCTTTGGGGCGTTTCCTGTCACTGGCGCTAGGCCTACCCACACAAGTGAGGTATCATTTTTATCGGGAGACTTGGGGGAACGCTGGGTGGAAGGAAATTTGTGGCTCCTCTCAGATTCCAGAACTTTCTGCCACAGAAATGTGAGGAACATGTGTTTTTTTAGCCTAATTTTGAGGTTTGCAAAGGATTTTGGGTAACAGAACCTGGTCCGAGCCCCGCAAGTCACCCCATCTTGGATTCCCCTAGGTCTCTAGTTTTCAGAAATGCACAGGTTTGGTAGGTTTCCCTAGGTGCCGGCTGAGCTAGAGGCCAAAATCTACAGGTAGGCACTTCGCAAAAAACACCTCTGTTTTCTTCCAAAAAGTTTGATGTGTCCACGTTGCACTTTGGGGCGTTTCCTGTCGCGGGCGCTGGGCCTACCCACGCAAGTGAGGTATCATTTTTATCGGGAGACTTGGGGGAACGCTGGGTGGAAGGAAATTTGTGGCTCTTCTCAGATTCCAGAACTTTCTGCCACAGAAATGTGAGGAACATATGTTTTTTTAGCCAAATTTTGAGGTTTGCAAAGGATTCTGGGTAACAGAACCTGGACCGAGCCCCGCAAGTCACCCCATCTTGGATTCCCCTAGGTCTCTAGTTTTCAGAAATGCACAGGTTTGGTAGGTTTCCCTAGGTGCCGGCTGACCTAGAGGCCAAAATCTACAGGTAGGCACTTCGCAAAAAACACCTCTGTTTTCTTCCAAAAATTTGGATGTGTCCACGTTGCGCATTGGGGCGTTTCCTGTCGCGGGCGCTAGGCCTACCCACACAAGTGAGGTATCATTTTTATCGGGAGACTTGGGGGAACGCTGGGTGGAAGGAAATTTGTGGCTCCTCTCAGATTCCAGAACTTTCTGCCACAGAAATGTGAGGAACATGTGTTTTGTTAGCCAAATTTTTAGGTTTGCAAAGGATTCTGGGTAACAGAACCTGGTCCGAGCCCCGCAAGTCACCCCATCATGGATTCCCCTAGGTCTCTAGTTTTCAGAAATGCACAGGTTTGGTAGGTTTCCCTAGGTGCCGGCTGAGCTAGAGGCCAAAACCTACAGGTAGGCACTTCGCAAAAAACACCTCTGTTTTCTTCCAAAAATTTGGATGTGTCCACGTTGCGCTTTGGGGCGTTTCCTGTCGCGGGCACTAGGCCTACCCACACAAGTGAGGTATCATTTTTATCGGGAGACTTGGGGGAACGCTGGGTGGAATGAAATTTGTGGCTCCTCTCAGATTCCAGAACTTTCTGCCACAGAAATGTGAGTTTTCTAGCCACATTTTGAGGTTTGCAAAGGATTCTGGGTAACAGAACCTGGTCCGAGCCCCGCAAGTCACCCCATCTTGGATTCCCCTAGGTCTCTAGTTTTCAGAAATGCACAGGTTTGGTAGGTTTCCCTAGGTGCCGGCTGAGCTAGAGGCCAAAATCTACAGGTAGGCACTTCGCAAAAAACACCTCTGTTTTCTTCCAAAAAGTTTGATGTGTCCACGTTGCGCTTTGGGGCGTTTCCTGTCGCGGGCGCTAGGCCTACCCACACAAGTGAGGTATCATTTTTATTGGGAGACTTGGGGGAACGCTGGGTGGAAGGAAATTTGTGGCTCTTTTCAGATTCCAGAACTTTCTGCCACAGAAATGTGAGGAACATGTGTTTTTTTAGCCAAATTTTGAGGTTTGCAAAGGATTCTGGGTAACAGAACCTGGACCGAGCCCCGCAAGTCACCCCATCTTGGATTCCCCTAGGTCTCTAGTTTTCAGAAATGCACAGGTTTGGTAGGTTTCCCTAGGTGCCGGCTGAGCTAGAGGCCAAAATCTACAGGTAGGCACTTCGCCAAAAACACCTCTGTTTTCTTCCAAAAATTTGGATGTGTCAACGTTGCGCTTTGGGGCGTGTCCTGTCGCGGGCGCTAGGCCTACCCACACAAGTGAGGTATCATTTTTATCGGGAGACTTGGGGGAACGCTGGGTGGAAGGAAATTTGTGGCTCCTCTCAGATTCCAGAACTTTCTGCCACAGAAATTTGAGGAACATGTGTTCTTTTAGCCAAATTTTGAGGTTTGCAAAGGATTCTGGGTAACAGAACCTGGTCCGAGCCCAGCAAGTCACCCCTCCTTAGATTCCCCTAGGTCTCTAGTTGTCAGAAATGCACAGGTTTGGTAGGTTTCCCTAGGTGCCGGCTGAGCCAGAGGCCAAAATCTACAGGTAGGCACTTCGCAAAAAACGCCTCTGTTTTCTTTCAAACATTTGGATGTGTCCACGTTGCGCTTTGAGGCGTTTCCTGTCACGGGCGCTAGGCCTACCCACACAAGTGAGGTATCATTTTTATCGGGAGACTTGGGGGAACGCTGGGTGGAAGGAAATTTGTGACTCCTCTCAGATTCCAGAACTTCCTGCCACAGAAATGTGAGGAACATGTGTTTTTTTAGCCAAATTTTGAGCTTTGCAAAGGATTCTGGGTAACAGAACCTGGTCAAAGCCCCGCAAGTCACCCCTCCTTAGATTCCCCTAGGTCTCTTGTTTTCAGAAATGCACAGGTTTGGTAGGTTTCCCTAGGTGCCGGCTGAGCTAGAGGCCAAAATCTACAGGTAGGCACTTCGCAAAAAACACCTCTGTTTTCTTTCAAAAATTTGGATGTGTCCACGTTGCGCTTTGGGGCGTTTCCTGTCGCGGGCGCTAGGCCTACCCACACAAGTGGGGTATCATTTTTATCGGGAGACTTGGGGCAACGCTGGGTGGAAGGAAATTTGTGGCTCCTCTCAGATTCCAGACCTTTCTGCCACAGAAATGTGAGGAACATGTGTTTTTTTAGCCAAAGTTTGAGGTTTGCAAAGGATTCTGCGTAACAGAACCTGGTCCGAGCCCCGCAAGTCACCCCATCTTGGATTCCCCTAGCTCTCTAGTTTTCAGAAATGCACAGGTTTGGTAGGTTTCCCTAGGTGCCGGCTGAGCTACAGGCCAAAATCTACAAGTAGGCACTTCGCAAAAATCACCTCTGTTTTCTTTAAAAATTGGATGTGTCCACGTTGCGCTTTGGGGCGTTTCCTGTCGCAGGCGCTAGGCCTACCCACATAAGTGAGGTATCATCTTTATCGGGAGACTTGGGGGAACGCTGGGTGGAAGGAAATTTGTGGCACCTCTCAGATTCCAGAACTTTCTGCCACAGAAATGTGAGTAACATGTGTTTTTTTAGCCAAACTTTGAGGTTTGCAAGGATTCTGGGTAACAGAACCTGGTCCGAGCCCCGCAAGTCACCCCATCTTGGATTCCCCTAGGTCTCTAGTTTTCAGAAATGCACAGGTTTGGTAGGTTTCCCTAGGTGCCGGCTGAGCTAGAGGCCAAAATCTACAGGTAGGCACTTCGCAAAAAACACCTCTGTTTTCTTTCAAAAATTTGGATGTGTCCACGTTGCGCTTTGGGGCGTTTCCTGTCGTGGGCGCTAGGCCTACCCACACAAGTGGGGTATCATTTTTATCGGGAGACTTGGGGGAACGCTGGGTGGAAGGAAATTTGTGGCTCCTCTCAGATTCCAGAACTTTCTGCCACAGAAATGTGAGGAACATGTGTTTTTTTAGCCAAATTTTGAGGTTTGCAAAGGATTCTGGTTAACAGAACCTGGTCAGAGCCCCGCAAGTCACCCCTCCTTAGATTCCCCTAGGTCTCTTGTTTTCAGAAATGCACAGGTTTGGTAGGTTTCCCTAGTTGCCGGCTGAGCTAGAGGCCAAAATCTACAGGTAGGCACTTCGCAAAAAACACCTCTGTTTTCTTTCAAAAATTTGGATGTGTCCACGTTGCGCTTTGGGGCGTTTCCTGTCGCGGGCGATAGGCCTACCCACACAAGTGAGGTATAATTTTTATCGGGAGACTTGGGGGAACGCTGGGTGGAAGGAAATTTGTGGCTCTTCTCAGATTCCAGAACTTTCTGCCACAGAAATGTGAGGAACATGTGTTCTTTTAGCCAAATTTTGAGGTTTGCAAAGGATTCTGGGTAACAGAATCTGGTCAGAGCCCCGCAAGTCACCCCTCCTTAGATTTCCCTCGGTCTCTAGTTTTCAGAAATGCACAGGTTTGGTAGGTTTCCCTAGGTGCCGGCTGAGCTAGAGGCCAAAATCTACAGGTAGGCACTTCGCAAAAAACACCTCTGTTTTCTTCCAAAAAGTTTGATGTGTCCACGTTGCGCTTTGGGGCGTTTCCTGTCGCGGGCGCTAGGCCTACCCACACAAGTGAGGTATCATTTTTATCGGGAGACTTGGGGGAACGCTGGGTGGAAGGAAATTTGTGGCTCCTCTCAGATTCCGGAACTTTCTGCCACAGAAATGTGAGGAACATGTGTTTTTTTAGCCAAATTTTGAGGTTTGCAAAGGATTCTGGGTAACAGAACCTGGTCCGAGCCCAGCAAGTCACCCCTCCTTAGATTCCCCTAGGTCTCTAGTTGTCAGAAATGCACAGGTTTGGTAGGTTTCCCTAGGTGCCGGCTGAGCCAGAGGCCAAAATCTACAGGTAGGCACTTCGCAAAAAACGCCTCTGTTTTCTTTCAAACATTTGGATGTGTCCACGTTGCGCTTTGAGGCGTTTCCTGTCACGGGCGCTAGGCCTACCCACACAAGTGAGGTATCATTTTTATCGGGAGACTTGGGGGAACGCTGGGTGGAAGGAAATTTGTGACTCCTCTCAGATTCCAGAACTTCCTGCCACAGAAATGTGAGGAACATGTGTTTTTTTAGCCAAATTTTGAGCTTTGCAAAGGATTCTGGGTAACAGAACCTGGTCAAAGCCCCGCAAGTCACCCCTCCTTAGATTCCCCTAGGTCTCTTGTTTTCAGAAATGCACAGGTTTGGTAGGTTTCCCTAGGTGCCGGCTGAGCTAGAGGCCAAAATCTACAGGTAGGCACTTCGCAAAAAACACCTCTGTTTTCTTTCAAAAATTTGGATGTGTCCACGTTGCGCTTTGGGGCGTTTCCTGTCGCGGGCGCTAGGCCTACCCACACAAGTGGGGTATCATTTTTATCGGGAGACTTGGGGCAACGCTGGGTGGAAGGAAATTTGTGGCTCCTCTCAGATTCCAGACCTTTCTGCCACAGAAATGTGAGGAACATGTGTTTTTTTAGCCAAAGTTTGAGGTTTGCAAAGGATTCTGCGTAACAGAACCTGGTCCGAGCCCCGCAAGTCACCCCATCTTGGATTCCCCTAGCTCTCTAGTTTTCAGAAATGCACAGGTTTGGTAGGTTTCCCTAGGTGCCGGCTGAGCTACAGGCCAAAATCTACAAGTAGGCACTTCGCAAAAATCACCTCTGTTTTCTTTAAAAAATTGGATGTGTCCACGTTGCGCTTTGGGGCGTTTCCTGTCGCAGGCGCTAGGCCTACCCACATAAGTGAGGTATCATCTTTATCGGGAGACTTGGGGGAACGCTGGGTGGAAGGAAATTTGTGGCACCTCTCAGATTCCAGAACTTTCTGCCACAGAAATGTGAGTAACATGTGTTTTTTTAGCCAAACTTTGAGGTTTGCAAGGATTCTGGGTAACAGAACCTGGTCCGAGCCCCGCAAGTCACCCCATCTTGGATTCCCCTAGGTCTCTAGTTTTCAGAAATGCACAGGTTTGGTAGGTTTCCCTAGGTGCCGGCTGAGCTAGAGGCCAAAATCTACAGGTAGGCACTTCGCAAAAAACACCTCTGTTTTCTTTCAAAAATTTGGATGTGTCCACGTTGCGCTTTGGGGCGTTTCCTGTCGTGGGCGCTAGGCCTACCCACACAAGTGGGGTATCATTTTTATCGGGAGACTTGGGGGAACGCTGGGTGGAAGGAAATTTGTGGCTCCTCTCAGATTCCAGAACTTTCTGCCACAGAAATGTGAGGAACATGTGTTTTTTTAGCCAAATTTTGAGGTTTGCAAAGGATTCTGGTTAACAGAACCTGGTCAGAGCCCCGCAAGTCACCCCTCCTTAGATTCCCCTAGGTCTCTTGTTTTCAGAAATGCACAGGTTTGGTAGGTTTCCCTAGTTGCCGGCTGAGCTAGAGGCCAAAATCTACAGGTAGGCACTTCGCAAAAAACACCTCTGTTTTCTTTCAAAAATTTGGATGTGTCCACGTTGCGCTTTGGGGCGTTTCCTGTCGCGGGCGATAGGCCTACCCACACAAGTGAGGTATAATTTTTATCGGGAGACTTGGGGGAACGCTGGGTGGAAGGAAATTTGTGGCTCTTCTCAGATTCCAGAACTTTCTGCCACAGAAATGTGAGGAACATGTGTTCTTTTAGCCAAATTTTGAGGTTTGCAAAGGATTCTGGGTAACAGAATCTGGTCAGAGCCCCGCAAGTCACCCCTCCTTAGATTTCCCTCGGTCTCTAGTTTTCAGAAATGCACAGGTTTGGTAGGTTTCCCTAGGTGCCGGCTGAGCTAGAGGCCAAAATCTACAGGTAGGCACTTCGCAAAAAACACCTCTGTTTTCTTCCAAAAAGTTTGATGTGTCCACGTTGCGCTTTGGGGCGTTTCCTGTCGCGGGCGCTAGGCCTACCCACACAAGTGAGGTATCATTTTTATCGGGAGACTTGGGGGAACGCTGGGTGGAAGGAAATTTGTGGCTCCTCTCAGATTCCGGAACTTTCTGCCACAGAAATGTGAGGAACATGTGTTTTTTTAGCCAAATTTTGAGGTTTGCAAAGGATTTTGGGTAACAGAACCTGGCCCGAGCCCCGCAAGTCACCCCATCTTGGATTCCCCTAGGTCTCTAGGTTTCAGAAATGCACAGGTTTGGTAGGTTTTCCTAGGTGCCGGCTGAGCTAGACGCCAAAATCTACAGGTAGGCACTTCGCAAAAAACACCTCTGCTTTCTTCCAAAAATGTGGATGTGTCCACGTTGCGCTTTGGGGCGTGTCCTGTCGCGGGCGCTAGGCCTACCCACACAAGTGAGGTATCATTTTTATCGGGAGACTTGGGGGAACGCTGGGTGGAAGGAAATTTGTGGCTCCTCTCAGATTCCAGACCTTTCTGCCACAGAAATGTGTGGAACATGTGTTTTTTTAGCCAAATTTTGAGGTTTGCAAAGGATTCTTGGTAACAGAACCTGGTCCGAGCCCCGCAAGTCACCCCATCTTGGAGTCCCCTAGCTCTCTAGTTTTCAGAAATGCACAGGTTTGGTAGGTTTCCCTAGGTGCCGGCTGAGCTACAGGCCAAAATCTACAGGTAGGCACTTCGCAAAAATCACCTCTGTTTTCTTTTAAAAAATTGGATGTGTCCACGTTGCGATTTGGGGCGTTTCCTGTCGCAGGCGTTAGGCCTACCCACACAAGTGAGGTATCATCTTTATCGGGAGACTTGGGGGAACACTGGGTGGAAGGAAATTTGTGGCTCCTCTCAGATTCCAGACCTTTCTGCCACAGAAATGTGTGGAACATGTGTTTTTTTAGCCAAATTTTGAGGTTTGCAAAGGATTCTGGGTAACAGAACCTGGTCCGAGCCCCGCAAGTCACCCCATCTTGGATTCCCCTAGCTCTCTAGTTTTCAGAAATGCACAGGTTTTGTAGGTTTCCCTAGGTGCCGGCTGAGCTACAGGCCAAAATCTACAGGTAGGCACTTTGCAAAAATCACCTCTGTTTTCTTTTAAAAAATTGGATGTGTCCACGTTGCGCTTTGGGGTGTTTCCTGTCGCGGGCGCTAGGCCTACCCACACAAATGAGGTATCATTTTTATCGGGAGACTTGGGGGAACGCTGGGTGGAAGGAAATTTGTGGCACTTCACAGATTCCAGAACTTTCTGCCACAGAAATGTGAGGAACATGTGTTTTTTTAGCCAAATTTTGAGGTTTGCAAAGGATTCTGGGTAACAGAACCTGGTCCGAGCCCCGAAAGTCACCCCTCCTTAGATTCCCCTTGGTCTCTAGTTTTCAGAAATGCACAGGTTTGGTAGGTTTCCCTAGGTGCCGGCTGAGCTAGAGGTCAAAATCTACAGGTAGGCACTTCGCAAAAACGCCTCTGTTTTCTTTCAAAAATGTGGATGTGTCACGTTGCGCTTTGGGGCGTTTCCTGTCACTGGCGCTAGGCCTACCCACACAAGTGAGGTATCATTTTTATCGGGAGACTTGGGGGAACGCTGGGTGGAAGGAAATTTGTGGCTCCTCTCAGATTCCAGAACTTTCTGCCACAGAAATGTGAGGAACATGTGTTTTTTTAGCCTAATTTTGAGGTTTGCAAAGGATTTTGGGTAACAGAACCTGGTCCGAGCCCCACAAGTCACCCCATCTTGGATTCCCCTAGGTCTCTAGTTTTCAGAAATGCACAGGTTTGGTAGGTTTCCCTAGGTGCCGGCTGAGCTAGAGGCCAAAATCTACAGGTAGGCACTTCGCAAAAAACACCTCTGTTTTCTTCCAAAAAGTTTGATGTGTCCACGTTGCACTTTGGGGCGTTTCCTGTCGCGGGCGCTGGGCCTACCCACGCAAGTGAGGTATCATTTTTATCGGGAGACTTGGGGGAACGCTGGGTGGAAGGAAATTTGTGGCTCTTCTCAGATTCCAGAACTTTCTGCCACAGAAATGTGAGGAACATATGTTTTTTTAGCCAAATTTTGAGGTTTGCAAAGGATTCTGGGTAACAGAACCTGGACCGAGCCCCGCAAGTCACCCCATCTTGGATTCCCCTAGGTCTCTAGTTTTCAGAAATGCACAGGTTTGGTAGGTTTCCCTAGGTGCCGGCTGACCTAGAGGCCAAAATCTACAGGTAGGCACTTCGCAAAAAACACCTCTGTTTTCTTCCAAAAATTTGGATGTGTCCACGTTGCGCATTGGGGCGTTTCCTGTCGCGGGCGCTAGGCCTACCCACACAAGTGAGGTATCATTTTTATCGGGAGACTTGGGGGAACGCTGGGTGGAAGGAAATTTGTGGCTCCTCTCAGATTCCAGAACTTTCTGCCACAGAAATGTGAGGAACATGTGTTTTGTTAGCCAAATTTTTAGGTTTGCAAAGGATTCTGGGTAACAGAACCTGGTCCGAGCCCCGCAAGTCACCCCATCATGGATTCCCCTAGGTCTCTAGTTTTCAGAAATGCACAGGTTTGGTAGGTTTCCCTAGGTGCCGGCTGAGCTAGAGGCCAAAATCTACAGGTAGGCACTTCGCAAAAAACACCTCTGTTTTCTTCCAAAAATTTGGATGTGTCCACGTTGCGCTTTGGGGCGTTTCCTGTCGCGGGCACTAGGCCTACCCACACAAGTGAGGTATCATTTTTATCGGGAGACTTGGGGGAACGCTGGGTGGAATGAAATTTGTGGCTCCTCTCAGATTCCAGAACTTTCTGCCACAGAAATGTGAGTTTTCTAGCCACATTTTGAGGTTTGCAAAGGATTCTGGGTAACAGAACCTGGTCCGAGCCCCGCAAGTCACCCCATCTTGGATTCCCCTAGGTCTCTAGTTTTCAGAAATGCACAGGTTTGGTAGGTTTCCCTAGGTGCCGGCTGAGCTAGAGGCCAAAATCTACAGGTAGGCACTTCGCAAAAAACACCTCTGTTTTCTTCCAAAAAGTTTGATGTGTCCACGTTGCGCTTTGGGGCGTTTCCTGTCGCGGGCGCTAGGCCTACCCACACAAGTGAGGTATCATTTTTATTGGGAGACTTTGGGGAACGCTGGGTGGAAGGAAATTTGTGGCTCTTTTCAGATTCCAGAACTTTCTGCCACAGAAATGTGAGGAACATGTGTTTTTTTAGCCAAATTTTGAGGTTTGCAAAGGATTCTGGGTAACAGAACCTGGACCGAGCCCCGCAAGTCACCCCATCTTGGATTCCCCTAGGTCTCTAGTTTTCAGAAATGCACAGGTTTGGTAGGTTTCCCTAGGTGCCGGCTGAGCTAGAGGCCAAAATCTACAGGTAGGCACTTCGCCAAAAACACCTCTGTTTTCTTCCAAAAATTTGGATGTGTCAACGTTGCGCTTTGGGGCGTGTCCTGTCGCGGGCGCTAGGCCTACCCACACAAGTGAGGTATCATTTTTATCGGGAGACTTGGGGGAACGCTGGGTGGAAGGAAATTTGTGGCTCCTCTCAGATTCCAGAACTTTCTGCCACAGAAATTTGAGGAACATGTGTTCTTTTAGCCAAATTTTGAGGTTTGCAAAGGATTCTGGGTAACAGAACCTGGTCCGAGCCCAGCAAGTCACCCCTCCTTAGATTCCCCTAGGTCTCTAGTTTTCAGAAATGCACAGGTTTGGTAGGTTTCCCTAGGTGCCGGCTGAGCCAGAGGCCAAAATCTACAGGTAGGCACTTCGCAAAAAACGCCTCTGTTTTCTTTCAAACATTTGGATGTGTCCACGTTGCGCTTTGAGGCGTTTCCTGTCACGGGCGCTAGGCCTACCCACACAAGTGAGGTATCATTTTTATCGGGAGACTTGGGGGAACGCTGGGTGGAAGGAAATTTGTGACTCCTCTCAGATTCCAGAACTTCCTGCCACAGAAATGTGAGGAACATGTGTTTTTTTAGCCAAATTTTGAGCTTTGCAAAGGATTCTGGGTAACAGAACCTGGTCAAAGCCCCGCAAGTCACCCCTCCTTAGATTCCCCTAGGTCTCTTGTTTTCAGAAATGCACAGGTTTGGTAGGTTTCCCTAGGTGCCGGCTGAGCTAGAGGCCAAAATCTACAGGTAGGCACTTCGCAAAAAACACCTCTGTTTTCTTTCAAAAATTTGGATGTGTCCACGTTGCGCTTTGGGGCGTTTCCTGTCGCGGGCGCTAGGCCTACCCACACAAGTGGGGTATCATTTTTATCGGGAGACTTGGGGGAACGCTGGGTGGAAGGAAATTTGTGGCTCCTCTCAGATTCCAGACCTTTCTGCCACAGAAATGTGAGGAACATGTGTTTTTTTAGCCAAAGTTTGAGGTTTGCAAAGGATTCTGGGTAACAGAACCTGGTCCGAGCCCCGCAAGTCACCCCATCTTGGATTCCCCTAGCTCTCTAGTTTTCAGAAATGCACAGGTTTGGTAGGTTTCCCTAGGTGCCGGCTGACCTAGAGGCCAAAATCTACAGGTAGGCACTTCGCAAAAAACACCTCTGTTTTCTTCCAAAAATTTGGATGTGTCCACGTTGCGCATTGGGGCGTTTCCTGTCGCGGGCGCTAGGCCTACCCACACAAGTGAGGTATCATTTTTATCGGGAGACTTGGGGGAACGCTGGGTGGAAGGAAATTTGTGGCTCCTCTCAGATTCCAGAACTTTCTGCCACAGAAATGTGAGGAACATGTGTTTTGTTAGCCAAATTTTTAGGTTTGCAAAGGATTCTGGGTAACAGAACCTGGTCCGAGCCCCGCAAGTCACCCCATCATGGATTCCCCTAGGTCTCTAGTTTTCAGAAATGCACAGGTTTGGTTGGTTTCCCTAGGTGCCGGCTGAGCTAGAGGCCAAAATCTACAGGTAGGCACTTCGCAAAAAACACCTCTGTTTTCTTCCAAAAATTTGGATGTGTCCACGTTGCGCTTTGGGGCGTTTCCTGTCGCGGGCACTAGGCCTACCCACACAAGTGAGGTATCATTTTTATCGGGAGACTTGGGGGAACGCTGGGTGGAATGAAATTTGTGGCTCCTCTCAGATTCCAGAACTTTCTGCCACAGAAATGTGAGTTTTCAAGCCACATTTTGAGGTTTGCAAAGGATTCTGGGTAACAGAACCTGGTCCGAGCACCGCAAGTCACCCCATCTTGGATTCCCCTAGGTCTCTAGTTTTCAGAAATGCACAGGTTTGGTAGGTTTCCCTAGGTGCCGGCTGAGCTAGAGGCCAAAATCTACAGGTAGGCACTTCGCAAAAAACACCTCTGTTTTCTTCCAAAAAGTTTGATGTGTCCACGTTGCGCTTTGGGGCGTTTCCTGTCGCGGGCGCTAGGCCTACCCACACAAGTGAGGTATCATTTTTATTGGGAGACTTTGGGGAACGCTGGGTGGAAGGAAATTTGTGGCTCTTTTCAGATTCCAGAACTTTCTGCCACAGAAATGTGAGGAACATGTGTTTTTTTAGCCAAATTTTGAGGTTTGCAAAGGATTCTGGGTAACAGAACCTGGACCGAGCCCCGCAAGTCACCCCATCTTGGATTCCCCTAGGTCTCTAGTTTTCAGAAATGCACAGGTTTGGTAGGTTTCCCTAGGTGCCGGCTGAGCTAGAGGCCAAAATCTACAGGTAGGCACTTCGCCAAAAACACCTCTGTTTTCTTCCAAAAATTTGGATGTGTCAACGTTGCGCTTTGGGGCGTGTCCTGTCGCGGGCGCTAGGCCTACCCACACAAGTGAGGTATCATTTTTATCGGGAGACTTGGGGGAACGCTGGGTGGAAGGAAATTTGTGGCTCCTCTCAGATTCCAGAACTTTCTGCCACAGAAATTTGAGGAACATGTGTTCTTTTAGCCAAATTTTGAGGTTTGCAAAGGATTCTGGGTAACAGAACCTGGTCCGAGCCCAGCAAGTCACCCCTCCTTAGATTCCCCTAGGTCTCTAGTTTTCAGAAATGCACAGGTTTGGTAGGTTTCCCTAGGTGCCGGCTGAGCCAGAGGCCAAAATCTACAGGTAGGCACTTCGCAAAAAACACCTCTGTTTTCTTTCAAAAAATTGGATGTGTCCACGTTGCTCTTTGGGGCGTTTCCTGTCGCGGGCGCTAGGCCTACCCACACAAGTGGGGTATCATTTTTATCGGGAGACTTGGGGGAACGCTGGGAGGAAGGAAATTTGTGGCTCCTCTCAGATTCCAGACCTTTCTGCCACAGAAATGTGTGGAACATGTGTTTTTTTAGCCAAATTTTGAGGTTTGCAAAGGATTCTGGGTAACAGAACCTGGTCCGAGCCCCGCAAGTCACCCCATCTTGGAGTCCCCTAGCTCTCTAGTTTTCAGAAATGCACAGGTTTGGTAGGTTTCCCTAGGTGCCGGCTGAGCTACAGGCCAAAATCTACAGGTAGGCACTTCGCAAAAATCACCTCTGTTTTCTTTTAAAAAATTGGATGTGTCCACGTTGCGATTTGGGGCGTTTCCTGTCGCAGGCGTTAGGCCTACCCACACAAGTGAGGTATCATCTTTATCGGGAGACTTGGGGGAACACTGGGTGGAAGGAAATTTGTGGCTCCTCTCAGATTCCAGACCTTTCTGCCACAGAAATGTGTGGAACATGTGTTTTTTTAGCCAAATTTTGAGGTTTGCAAAGGATTCTGGGTAACAGAACCTGGTCCGAGCCCCGCAAGTCACCCCATCTTGGATTCCCCTAGCTCTCTAGTTTTCAGAAATGCACAGGTTTTGTAGGTTTCCCTAGGTGCCGGCTGAGCTACAGGCCAAAATCTACAGGTAGGCACTTTGCAAAAATCACCTCTGTTTTCTTTTAAAAAATTGGATGTGTCCACGTTGCGCTTTGGGGTGTTTCCTGTCGCGGGCGCTAGGCCTACCCACACAAATGAGGTATCATTTTTATCGGGAGACTTGGGGGAACGCTGGGTGGAAGGAAATTTGTGGCACTTCACAGATTCCAGAACTTTCTGCCACAGAAATGTGAGGAACATGTGTTTTTTTAGCCAAATTTTGAGGTTTGCAAAGGATTCTGGGTAACAGAACCTGGTCCGAGCCCCGAAAGTCACCCCTCCTTAGATTCCCCTTGGTCTCTAGTTTTCAGAAATGCACAGGTTTGGTAGGTTTCCCTAGGTGCCGGCTGAGCTAGAGGTCAAAATCTACAGGTAGGCACTTCGCAAAAACGCCTCTGTTTTCTTTCAAAAATGTGGATGTGTCCACGTTGCGCTTTGGGGCGTTTCCTGTCACTGGCGCTAGGCCTACCCACACAAGTGAGGTATCATTTTTATCGGGAGACTTGGGGGAACGCTGGGTGGAAGGAAATTTGTGGCTCCTCTCAGATTCCAGAACTTTCTGCCACAGAAATGTGAGGAACATGTGTTTTTTTAGCCTAATTTTGAGGTTTGCAAAGGATTTTGGGTAACAGAACCTGGTCCGAGCCCCGCAAGTCACCCCATCTTGGATTCCCCTAGGTCTCTAGTTTTCAGAAATGCACAGGTTTGGTAGGTTTCCCTAGGTGCCGGCTGAGCTAGAGTCCAAAATCTACAGGTAGGCACTTCGCAAAAAACACCTCTGTTTTCTTCCAAAAAGTTTGATGTGTCCACGTTGCACTTTGGGGCGTTTCCTGTCGCGGGCGCTGGGCCTACCCACGCAAGTGAGGTATCATTTTTATCGGGAGACTTGGGGGAACGCTGGGTGGAAGGAAATTTGTGGCTCTTCTCAGATTCCAGAACTTTCTGCCACAGAAATGTGAGGAACATATGTTTTTTTAGCCAAATTTTGAGGTTTGCAAAGGATTCTGGGTAACAGAACCTGGACCGAGCCCTGCAAGTCACCCCATCTTGGATTCCCCTAGGTCTCTAGTTTTCAGAAATGCACAGGTTTGGTAGGTTTCCCTAGGTGCCGGCTGACCTAGAGGCCAAAATCTACAGGTAGGCACTTCGCAAAAAACACCTCTGTTTTCTTCCAAAAATTTGGATGTGTCCACGTTGCGCATTGGGGCGTTTCCTGTCGCGGGCGCTAGGCCTACCCACACAAGTGAGGTATCATTTTTATCGGGAGACTTGGGGGAACGCTGGGTGGAAGGAAATTTGTGGCTCCTCTCAGATTCCAGAACTTTCTGCCACAGAAATGTGAGGAACATGTGTTTTGTTAGCCAAATTTTTAGGTTTGCAAAGGATTCTGGGTAACAGAACCTGGTCCGAGCCCCGCAAGTCACCCCATCATGGATTCCCCTAGGTCTCTAGTTTTCAGAAATGCACAGGTTTGGTAGGTTTCCCTAGGTGCCGGCTGAGCTAGAGGCCAAAATCTACAGGTAGGCACTTCGCAAAAAACACCTCTGTTTTCTTCCAAAAATTTGGATGTGTCCACGTTGCGCTTTGGGGCGTTTCCTGTCGCGGGCACTAGGCCTACCCACACAAGTGAGGTATCATTTTTATCGGGAGACTTGGGGGAACGCTGGGTGGAATGAAATTTGTGGCTCCTCTCAGATTCCAGAACTTTCTGCCACAGAAATGTGAGTTTTCTAGCCACATTTTGAGGTTTGCAAAGGATTCTGGGTAACAGAACCTGGTCCGAGCCCCGCAAGTCACCCCATCTTGGATTCCCCTAGGTCTCTAGTTTTCAGAAATGCACAGGTTTGGTAGGTTTCCCTAGGTGCCGGCTGAGCTAGAGGCCAAAATCTACAGGTAGGCACTTCGCAAAAAACACCTCTGTTTTCTTCCAAAAAGTTTGATGTGTCCACGTTGCGCTTTGGGGCATTTCCTGTCGCGGGCGCTAGGCCTACCCACACAAGTGAGGTATCATTTTTATTGGGAGACTTTGGGGAACGCTGGGTGGAAGGAAATTTGTGGCTCTTTTCAGATTCCAGAACTTTCTGCCACAGAAATGTGAGGAACATGTGTTTTTTTAGCCAAATTTTGAGGTTTGCAAAGGATTCTGGGTAACAGAACCTGGACCGAGCCCCGCAAGTCACCCCATCTTGGATTCCCCTAGGTCTCTAGTTTTCAGAAATGCACAGGTTTGGTAGGTTTCCCTAGGTGCCGGCTGAGCTAGAGGCCAAAATCTACAGGTAGGCACTTCGCCAAAAACACCTCTGTTTTCTTCCAAAAATTTGGATGTGTCAACGTTGCGCTTTGGGGCGTGTCCTGTCGCGGGCGCTAGGCCTACCCACACAAGTGAGGTATCATTTTTATCGGGAGACTTGGGGGAACGCTGGGTGGAAGGAAATTTGTGGCTCCTCTCAGATTCCAGAACTTTCTGCCACAGAAATTTGAGGAACATGTGTTCTTTTAGCCAAATTTTGAGGTTTGCAAAGGATTCTGGGTAACAGAACCTGGTCCGAGCCCAGCAAGTCACCCCTCCTTAGATTCCCCTAGGTCTCTAGTTTTCAGAAATGCACAGGTTTGGTAGGTTTCCCTAGGTGCCGGCTGAGCCAGAGGCCAAAATCTACAGGTAGGCACTTCGCAAAAAACGCCTCTGTTTTCTTTCAAACATTTGGATGTGTCCACGTTGCGCTTTGAGGCGTTTCCTGTCACGGGCGCTAGGCCTACCCACACAAGTGAGGTATCATTTTTATCGGGAGACTTGGGGGAACGCTGGGTGGAAGGAAATTTGTGACTCCTCTCAGATTCCAGAACTTCCTGCCACAGAAATGTGAGGAACATGTGTTTTTTTAGCCAAATTTTGAGCTTTGCAAAGGATTCTGGGTAACAGAACCTGGTCAAAGCCCCGCAAGTCACCCCTCCTTAGATTCCCCTAGGTCTCTTGTTTTCAGAAATGCACAGGTTTGGTAGGTTTCCCTAGGTGCCGGCTGAGCTAGAGGCCAAAATCTACAGGTAGGCACTTCGCAAAAAACACCTCTGTTTTCTTTCAAAAATTTGGATGTGTCCACGTTGCGCTTTGGGGCGTTTCCTGTCGCGGGCGCTAGGCCTACCCACACAAGTGGGGTATCATTTTTATCGGGAGACTTGGGGGAACGCTGGGTGGAAGGAAATTTGTGGCTCCTCTCAGATTCCAGACCTTTCTGCCACAGAAATGTGAGGAACATGTGTTTTTTTAGCCAAAGTTTGAGGTTTGCAAAGGATTCTGGGTAACAGAACCTGGTCCGAGCCCCGCAAGTCACCCCATCTTGGATTCCCCTAGCTCTCTAGTTTTCAGAAATGCACAGGTTTGGTAGGTTTCCCTAGGTGCCGGCTGACCTAGAGGCCAAAATCTACAGGTAGGCACTTCGCAAAAAACACCTCTGTTTTCTTCCAAAAATTTGGATGTGTCCACGTTGCGCATTGGGGCGTTTCCTGTCGCGGGCGCTAGGCCTACCCACACAAGTGAGGTATCATTTTTATCGGGAGACTTGGGGGAACGCTGGGTGGAAGGAAATTTGTGGCTCCTCTCAGATTCCAGAACTTTCTGCCACAGAAATGTGAGGAACATGTGTTTTGTTAGCCAAATTTTTAGGTTTGCAAAGGATTCTGGGTAACAGAACCTGGTCCGAGCCCCGCAAGTCACCCCATCATGGATTCCCCTAGGTCTCTAGTTTTCAGAAATGCACAGGTTTGGTAGGTTTCCCTAGGTGCCGGCTGAGCTAGAGGCCAAAATCTACAGGTAGGCACTTCGCAAAAAACACCTCTGTTTTCTTCCAAAAATTTGGATGTGTCCACGTTGCGCTTTGGGGCGTTTCCTGTCGCGGGCACTAGGCCTACCCACACAAGTGAGGTATCATTTTTATCGGGAGACTTGGGGGAACGCTGGGTGGAATGAAATTTGTGGCTCCTCTCAGATTCCAGAACTTTCTGCCACAGAAATGTGAGTTTTCAAGCCACATTTTGAGGTTTGCAAAGGATTCTGGGTAACAGAACCTGGTCCGAGCACCGCAAGTCACCCCATCTTGGATTCCCCTAGGTCTCTAGTTTTCAGAAATGCACAGGTTTGGTAGGTTTCCCTAGGTGCCGGCTGAGCTAGAGGCCAAAATCTACAGGTAGGCACTTCGCAAAAAACACCTCTGTTTTCTTCCAAAAAGTTTGATGTGTCCACGTTGCGCTTTGGGGCGTTTCCTGTCGCGGGCGCTAGGCCTACCCACACAAGTGAGGTATCATTTTTATTGGGAGACTTTGGGGAACGCTGGGTGGAAGGAAATTTGTGGCTCTTTTCAGATTCCAGAACTTTCTGCCACAGAAATGTGAGGAACATGTGTTTTTTTAGCCAAATTTTGAGGTTTGCAAAGGATTCTGGGTAACAGAACCTGGACCGAGCCCCGCAAGTCACCCCATCTTGGATTCCCCTAGGTCTCTAGTTTTCAGAAATGCACAGGTTTGGTAGGTTTCCCTAGGTGCCGGCTGAGCTAGAGGCCAAAATCTACAGGTAGGCACTTCGCCAAAAACACCTCTGTTTTCTTCCAAAAATTTGGATGTGTCAACGTTGCGCTTTGGGGCGTGTCCTGTCGCGGGCGCTAGGCCTACCCACACAAGTGAGGTATCATTTTTATCGGGAGACTTGGGGGAACGCTGGGTGGAAGGAAATTTGTGGCTCCTCTCAGATTCCAGAACTTTCTGCCACAGAAATTTGAGGAACATGTGTTCTTTTAGCCAAATTTTGAGGTTTGCAAAGGATTCTGGGTAACAGAACCTGGTCCGAGCCCAGCAAGTCACCCCTCCTTAGATTCCCCTAGGTCTCTAGTTTTCAGAAATGCACAGGTTTGGTAGGTTTCCCTAGGTGCCGGCTGAGCCAGAGGCCAAAATCTACAGGTAGGCACTTCGCAAAAAACGCCTCTGTTTTCTTTCAAACACTTGGATGTGTCCACGTTGCGCTTTGAGGCGTTTCCTGTCACGGGCGCTAGGCCTACCCACACAAGTGAGGTATCATTTTTATCGGGAGACTTGGGGGAACGCTAGGTGGAAGGAAATTTGTGACTCCTCTCAGATTCCAGAACTTCCTGCCACAGAAATGTGAGGAACATGTGTTTTTTTAGCCAAATTTTGAGCTTTGCAAAGGATTCTGGGTAACAGAACCTGGTCAAAGCCCCGCAAGTCACCCCTCCTTAGATTCCCCTAGGTCTCTTGTTTTCAGAAATGCACAGGTTTGGTAGGTTTCCCTAGGTGCCGGCTGAGCTAGAGGCCAAAATCTACAGGTAGGCACTTCGCAAAAAACACCTCTGTTTTCTTTCAAAAATTTGGATGTGTCCACGTTGCGCTTTGGGGCGTTTCCTGTCGCGGGCGCTAGGCCTACCCACACAAGTGGGGTATCATTTTTATCGGGAGACTTGGGGGAACGCTGGGTGGAAGGAAATTTGTGGCTCCTCTCAGATTCCAGACCTTTCTGCCACAGAAATGTGAGGAACATGTGTTTTTTTAGCCAAAGTTTGAGGTTTGCAAAGGATTCTGGGTAACAGAACCTGGTCCGAGCCCCGCAAGTCACCCCATCTTGGATTCCCCTAGCTCTCTAGTTTTCAGAAATGCACAGGTTTGGTAGGTTTCCCTAGGTGCCGGCTGAGCTACAGGCCAAAATCTACAAGTAGGCACTTCGCAAAAATCACCTCTGTTTTCTTTAAAAAATTGGATGTGTCCACGTTGCTCTTTGGGGCGTTTCCTGTCGCAGGCGCTAGGCCTACCCACATAAGTGAGGTATCATCTTTATCGGGAGACTTGGGGGAACGCTGGGTGGAAGGAAATTTGTGGCACCTCTCAGATTCCAGAACTTTCTGCCACAGAAATGTGAGGAACATGTGTTTTTTTAGCCAAATTTTGAGGTTTGCAAAGGATTCTGGGTAACAGAACCTGGTCCGAGCCCCGCAAGTCACCCCATCTTGGATTCCCCTAGGTCTCTAGTTTTCAGAAATGCACAGGTTTTGTATGTTTCCCTAGGTGCCGGCTGAGCTTGAGGGCAAAATCTACAGGTAGGCACTTCGCAAAAAACACCTCTGTTTTCTTCCAAAAATTTGGATGTGTCCACGTTGCGCTTTGGGGTGTTTCCTGTCGCGGGCGCTAGGCCTACCCACACAAGTGAGGTATCATTTTTATCGGGAGACTTGGGGGAACCCTGGGTGGAAGGAAATTTGTGGCTCCTCTCAGATTCCAGAACTTTCTGCCACAGAAATGTGAGGAACATGTGTTTTTTTAGCCAAATTTTGAGGTTTGCAAAGGATTTTGGGTAACAGAACCTGGCCCGAGCCCCGCAAGTCACCCCATCTTGGATTCCCGTAGGTCTCTAGGTTTCAGAAATGCACAGGTTTGGTAGGTTTTCCTAGGTGCCGGCTGAGATAGAGGCCAAAATCTACAGGTAGGCACTTTGCAAAAAACACCTCTGCTTTCTTCCAAAAATGTGGATGTGTCCACGTTGCGCTTTGGGGCGTGTCCTGTCGCGGGTGCTAGGCCTACCCACACAAGTGAGGTATCATTTTTATCGGGAGACTTGGGGGAACGCTGGGTGGAAGGAAATTTGTGGCTCCTCTCAGATTCCAGAACTTTCTGCCACAGAAATGTGAGGAACATGTGTTTTTTTAGCCAAATTTTGAGGTTTGCAAAGGATTCTGGGTAACAGAACCTGGTCAGAGCCCCGCAAGTCACCCCTCCTTAGATTCCCCTAGGTCTCTTGTTTTCAGAAATGCACAGGTTTGGTAGGTTTCCCTAGGTGCCGGCTGAGCTAGAGGCCAAAATCTACAGGTAGGCACTTCGCAAAAAACACCTCTGTTTTCTTTCAAAAATTTGGATGTGTCCACGTTGCGCTTTGGGGCGTTTCCTGTCACGGGCGCTAGGCCTACCCACACAAGTGGGGTATCATTTTTATCGGGAGACTTGGGGGAACGCTGGGTGGAAGGAAATTTGTGGTTCCTCTCAGATTCCAGACCTTTCTGCCACAGAAATGTGTGGAACATGTGTTTTTTTAGCCAAATTTTGAGGTTTGCAAAGGATTCTGGGTAACAGAACCTGGTCCGAGCCCCACAAGTCACCCCATCTTGGATTCCCCTAGCTGTCTAGTTTTCAGAAATGCACAGGTTTGGTAGGTTTCCCTAGGTGCCGGCTGAGCTAGAGGCCAAAATCTACAGGTAGGCACTTCGCAAAAAACACCTCTGTTTTCTTCCAAAAAGTTTGATGTGTCCACGTTGCGCTTTGGGGCGTTTCCTGTCGCGGGCGCTAGGCCTACCCACGCAAGTGAGGTATCATTTTTATCGGGAGACTTGGGGGAACGCTGGGTGGAAGAAAATTTGTGGCTCTTCTCAGATTCCAGAACTTTCTGCCACAGAAATGTGAGGAACATATGTTTTTTTAGCCAAATTTTGAGGTTCGCAAAGGATTCTGGGTAACAGAACCTGGACCGAGCCCCGCAAGTCACCCCATCTTGGATTCCCCTAGGTCTCTAGTTTTCAGAAATGCACAGGTTTGGTAGGTTTCCCTAGGTGCCGGCTGAGCTAGAGGCCAAAATCTACAGGTAGGCACTTCGCAAAAAACACCTCTGTTTTCTTCCAAAAATTTGGATGTGTCCACGTTGCGCTTTGGGGCGTTTCCTGTCGCGGGCGCTAGGCCTACCCACACAAGTGAGGTATCATTTTTATCGGGAGACTTGGGGGAACGCTGGGTGGAAGGAAATTTGTGCCTCCTCTCAGATTCCAGAACTTTCTGCCACAGAAATGTGAGGAACATGTGTTTTGTTAGCCAAATTTTGAGGTTTGCAAAGGATTCTGGGTAACAGAACCTGGTCCGAGCCCCGCAAGTCACCCCATCATGGATTCCCCTAGGTCTCTACTTTTCAGAAATGCACAGGTTTGGTAGGTTTCCCTAGGTGCTGGCTGAGCTAGAGGCCAAAATCTACAGGTAGGCACTTCGCAAAAAACATCTCTGTTTTCTTCCAAAAATTTGGATGTGTCCACGTTGCGCTTTGGGGCGTTTCCTGTCGTGGGCGCTAGGCCTACCCACACAAGTGAGGTATCATTTTTATCGGGAGACTTGGGGGAACGCTGGGTGGAATGAAATTTGTGGCTCCTCTCAGATTCCAGAACTTTCTGCCACAGAAATGTGAGTTTTCTAGCCACATTTTGAGGTTTGCAAAGGATTCTGGGTAACAGAACCTGGTCCGAGCACCGCAAGTCACCCCATCTTGGATTCCCCTAGGTCTCTAGTTTTCAGAAATGCACAGGTTTGGTAGGTTTCCCTAGGTGCCGGCTGAGCTAGAGGCCAAAATCTACAGGTAGGCACTTCGCAAAAAACACCTCTGTTTTCTTCCAAAAATTTGGATGTGTCCACGTTGCGCTTTGGGGCGTTTCCTGTCGCAGGCGCTAGGCCTACCCACACAAGTGAGGTATCATTTTTATCGGGAGACTTGGGGGAACGCTGGGTGGAAGGAAATTTGTGGCTCCTCTCAGATTCCAGAACTTTCTGCCACAGAAATGTGAGTGACATGTGTTTTTTTAGCCAAATTTTGAGGTTTGCAAAGGATTCTGGGTAACAGAACCTGGTCCGAGCCCCGCAAGTCACCCCATCTTGGATTCCCCTAGGTCTCTAGTTTTCAGAAATGAACAGGTTTGGTAGGTTTCCCTAGGTGCCAGCTGAGCTAGAGGGCAAAATCTACAGTTAGGCACTTTGCAAAAAACACCTCTGTTTTCTTCCAAAAATTTGGATGTGTCCACGTTGCGCTTTGGGGTGTTTCCTGTCGCGGGCGCTAGGCCTACCCACACAAGTGAGGTATCATTTTTATCGGGAGACTTGGGGGAACGCTGGGTCGAAGGAAATTTGTGGCTCCTCTCAGATTCCAGAACTTTCTGCCACAGAAATGTGAGTAACATGTGTTTTTTTAGCCAAACTTTGAGGTTTGCAAGGATTCTGGGTAACAGAACCTGGTCCGAGCCCCGCAAGTCACCCCATCTTGGATTCCCCTAGGTCTCTAGTTTTCAGAAATGCACAGGTTTGGTAGGTTTCCCTAGTTGCCGGCTGAGCTAGAGGCCAAAATCTACAGGTAGGCACTTCGCAAAAAACACCTCTGTTTTCTTTCAAAAATTTGGATGTGTCCACGTTGCGCTTTGGGGCGTTTCCTGTCGCGGGCGCTAGGCCTACCCACACAAGTGGGGTATCATTTTTATCAGGAGACTTGGGGGAACGCTGGGTGGAAGGAAATTTGTGGCTCCTCTCAGATTCCAGAACTTTCTGCCACAGAAATGTGAGGAACATGTGTTTTTTTAGCCAAATTTTGAGGTTTGCAAAGGATTCTGGTTAACAGAACCTGGTCAGAGCCCCGCAAGTCACCCCTCCTTAGATTCCCCTAGGTCTCTTGTTTTCAGAAATGCACAGGTTTGGTAGGTTTCCCTAGGTGCCGGCTGAGCTAGAGGCCAAAATCTACAGGTAGGCACTTCGCAAAAAACACCTCTGTTTTCTTTCAAAATTTGGATGTGTCCACGTTGCGCTTTGGGGCGTTTCCTGTCGCGGGCGATAGGCCTACCCACACAAGTGAGGTATAATTTTTATCGGGAGACTTGGGGGAACGCTGGGTGGAAGGAAATTTGTGGCTCCTCTCATATTCCAGAACTTTCTGCCACAGAAATGTGAGGAACATGTGTTTTTTTAGCCAAATTTTGAGGTTTGCAAAGGATTCTGGGTAACAGAACCTGGTCCGAGCCCCGCAAGTCGCCCCTCCTTAGATTCCCCTAGGTGTCTAGTTTTCAGAAAGGCACAGGTTTGGTAGGTTTCCCTAGGTGCCGGCTGAGCTAGAGGCCAAAATCTACAGGTAGGCACTTCGCAAAAAACACCTCTGTTTTCTTCCAAAAAGTTTGATGTGTCCACGTTGCGCTTTGGGGCGTTTCCTGTCACGGGCGCTAGGCCTACCCACGCAAGTGAGGTATCATTTTTATCGGGAGACTTGGGGGAACGCTGGGTGGAAGGAAATTTGTGGCTCTTCTCAGATTCCAGAACTTTCTGCCACAGAAATGTGAGGAACATATGTTTTTTTAGCCAAATTTTGAGGTTTGCAAAGGATTCTGGGTAACAGAACCTGGACCGAGCTCCGCAAGTCACCCCATCATGGATTCCCCTAGGTCTCTAGTTTTCAGAAATGCACAGGTTTGGTAGGTTTCCCTAGGTGCCGGCTGAGCTAGAGGCCAAAATCTACAGGTAGGCACTTCGCAAAAAACACCTCTGTTTTCTTCCAAAAATTTGGATGTGTCCACGTTGCGCTTTGGGGCGTTTCCAGTCGCGGGCGCTAGGCCTACCCACACAAGTGAGGTATCATTTTTATCGGGAGACTTGGGGGAACGCTGGGTGGAATAAAATTTGTGGCTCCTCTCAGATTCCAGAACTTTCTGCCACAGAAATGTGAGTATTCTAGCCACATTTTGAGGTTTGCAAAGGATTCTGGGTAACAGAACCTGGTCCGAGCACCGCAAGTCACCCCATCTTGGATTCCCCTAGGTCTCTAGTTTTCAGAAATGCACAGGTTTGGTAGGTTTCCCTAGGTGCCGGCTGAGCTAGAGGCCAAAATCTACAGGTAGGCACTTCGCAAAAAACACCTCTGTTTTCTTCCAAAAATTTGGATGTGTCCACGTTGCGCTTTGGGGCGTTTCCTGTCGCAGGCGCTAGGCCTACCCACACAAGTGAGGTATCATTTTTATCGGGAGACTTGGGGGAACGCTGGGTGGAAGGAAATTTGTGCCTCCTCTCAGATTCCAGAACTTTCTGCCACAGAAATGTGAGGAACATGTGTTTTTTTAGCCAAATTTTGAGGGTTGCAAAGGATTCTGGGTAACAGAACCTGGTCCGAGCCCCGCAAGTCGCCCCTCCTTAGATTCCCCTAGGTGTCTAGTTTTCAGAAATGCACAGGTTTGGTAGGTTTCCCTAGGTGCCGGCTGAGCTAGAGGCAAAAATCTACAGGTAGGCACTTCGCAAAAAACACCTCTGTTTTCTTCCAAAAATGTGGATGTGTCCATGTTGCGCTTTGGGGTGTTTCCTGTCGCGGGCGCTAGGCCTACCCACACAAGTGAGGTATCATTTTTATCAGGAGACTTGGGGGAACGCTGGGTCGAAGGAAATTTGTGGCTCCTCTCAGATTCCAGAACTTTCTGCCACAGAAATGTGAGGAACATGTGTTTTTTTAGCCAAACTTTGAGGTTTGCAAAGGATTCTGGGTAACAGAACCTGGTCCGAGCCCCGCAAGTCACCCCATCTTGGATTCCCCTAGGTCTCTAGTTTTCAGAAATGCACAGGTTTGGTAGGTTTCCCTAGGTGCCGGCTGAGCTAGAGGCCAAAATCTACAGGTAGGCACTTCTCAAAAAACACCTCTGTTTTCTTCCAAAAATTTGGATGTGTCCACGTTGCGCTTTTGGGTGTTTCCTGTCGCGGGCGCTAGGCCTACCCACACAACTGAGGTATCATTTTTATCGGGAGACTTGGGGGAACGCTGGGTGGAAGGAAATTTGTGGCTCCTCTCAGATTCCAGAACTTTCTGCCACAGAAATGTGAGGAACATGTGTTTTTTTAGCCAAATTTTGAGGTTTGCAAAGGATTCTGGGTAACAGAACCTGGTCAGAGCCCCGCAAGTCACCCCTCCTTAGATTCCCCTAGGTCTCTTGTTTTCAGAAATGCACAGGTTTGGTAGGTTTCCCTAGGTGCCGGCTGAGCTAGAGGCCAAAATCTACAGGTAGGCACTTCGCAAAAAACACCTCTGTTTTCTTTTTAAAAAATGGATGTGTCCACGTTGCGCTTTGGGGCGTTTCCTGTCGCAGGCGTTAGGCCTACCCACACAAGTGAGGTATCATTTTTATCGGGAGACTTGGGGGAACGCTGGGTGGAAGGAAATTTGTGGCTCCTCTCAGATTCCAGACCTTTCTGCCACAGAAATGTGTGGAACATGTGTTTTTTTAGCCAAATTTTGAGGTTTGCAAAGGATTCTGGGTAACAGAAC
Organism: Pleurodeles waltl; assembly: GCF_031143425.1. Taxonomy (NCBI): domain Eukaryota; kingdom Metazoa; phylum Chordata; class Amphibia; order Caudata; family Salamandridae; genus Pleurodeles; species Pleurodeles waltl. The sequence continues at coordinate 367,401,590 of NC_090444.1, read as the reverse complement.
CTGGTCCGAGCCCCGCAAGTCACCCCATCTTGGATTCCCTTAGCTCTCTAGTTTTCAGAAATGCACAGGTTTGGTAGGTTTCCCTAGGTGCCGGCTGAGCTACAGGCCAAAATCTACAGGTAGGCACTTCGCAAAAATCACCTCTGTTTTCTTTTAAAAAAATGGATGTGTCCACGTTTCGCTTTGGGGCGTTTCCTGTCGCAGGCGTTAGGCCTACCCACACAAGTGAGGTATCATCTTTATCGGGAGACTTTGGGGAACACTGGGTGGAAGGAAATTTGTGGCTCCTCTCAGATTCCAGACCTTTCTGCCAGAGAATTGTGTGGAACATGTGTTTTTTTAGCCAAATTTTGAGGTTTGCAAAGGATTCTGGGTAACAGAACCTGGTCCGAGCCCCGCAAGTCACCCCATCTTGGATTCCCCTAGCTCTCTAGTTTTCAGAAATGCACAGGTTTGGTAGGTTTCCCTAGGTGCCGGCTGAGCTACAGGCCAAAATCTACAGGTAGGCACTTCGCAAAAATCACCTCTGTTTTCTTTTAAAAAATTGGATGTGTCCACGTTGCGCTTTGGGGTGTTTCCTGTCGCGGGCGCTAGGCCTACCCACACAAGTGAGGTATCATTTTTATCGGGAGACTTGGGGGAACGCTGGGTGGAAGGAAATTTGTGGCTCCTCTCAGATTCCAGAACTTTCTGCCACAGAAATGTGAGGAACATGTGTTTTTTTAGCCAAATTTTGAGGTTTGCAAAGGATTCAGGGTAACAGAACCTGGTCCGAGCCCCGAAATTCACCCCTCCTTAGATTCCCCTTGGTCTCTAGTTTTCAGAAATGCACAGGTTTGGTAGGTTTCCCTAGGTGCCGGCTGAGCTAGAGGTCAAAATCTACAGGTAGGCACTTCGCAAAAACGCCTCTGTTTTCTTTCAAAAATGTGGATGTGTCCACGTTGCGCTTTGGGGCGTTTCCTGTCACTGGCGCTAGGCCTACCCACACAAGTGAGGTATCATTTTTATCGGGAGACTTGGGGGAACGCTGGGTGGAAGGAAATTTGTGGCTCCTCTCAGATTCCAGAACTTTCTGCCACAGAAATGTGAGGAACATGTGTTTTTTTAGCCAAATTTTGAGGTTTGCAAAGGATTTTGGGTAACAGAACCTGGTCCGAGCCCCGCAAGTCACCCCATCTTGGATTCCCCTAGGTCTCTAGTTTTCAGAAATGCACAGGTTTGGTAGGTTTCCCTAGGTGCCGGCTGAGCTAGAGGCCAAAATCTACAGGTAGGCACTTCGCAAAAATCACCTCTGTTTTCTTTTAAAAAATTGGATGTGTCCACGTTGCGCTTTGGGGCGTTTCCTGTTGCAGGCGCTAGGCCTACCCACACATGTGAGGTATCATTTTTATCGGGAGACTTGGGGGAACGCTGGGTGGAAGGAAATTTGTGGCTCCCCTCAGATTCCAGAACTTTCTGCCACAGAAATGGGAGTAACATGTGTTTTTTTAGCCAAATTTTGAGGTTTGCAAAGGATTCTGGGTAACAGAACCTGGTCAGAGCCCCGCAAGTCACCCCTCCTTAGATTCCCCTAGGTCTCTTGTTTTCAGAAATGCACAGGTTTGGTAGGTTTCCCTAGGTGCCGGCTGAGCTAGAGGCCAAAATCTACAGGTAGGCACTTCGCAAAAAACACCTCTGTTTTCTTTTAAAAAAATGGATGTGTCCACGTTGCGCTTTGGGGCGTTTCCTGTCGCAGGCGCTAGGCCTACCACACAAGTGAGGTATCATTTTTATCGGGAGACTTGGGGGAACGCTGGGTGGAAGGAAATTTGTGGCTCCTCTCAGATTCCAGACCTTTCTGCCACAGAAATGTGTGGAACATGTGTTTTTTTAGCCAAATTTTGAGGTTTGCAAAGGATTCTGGGTAACAGAACCTGGTCCGAGCCCCGCAAGTCACCCCATCTTGGATTCCATTAGCTCTCTAGTTTTCAGAAATGCACAGGTTTGGTAGGTTTCCCTAGGTGCCGGCTGAGCTACAGGCCAAAATCTACAGGTAGGCACTTCGCAAAAATCACCTCTGTTTTCTTTTAAAAAAATGGATGTGTCCACGTTTCGCTTTGGGGCGTTTCCTGTCGCAGGCGTTAGGCCTACCCACACAAGTGAGGTATCATCTTTATCGGGAGACTTTGGGGAACACTGGGTGGAAGGAAATTTGTGGCTCCTCTCAGATTCCAGACCTTTCTGCCAGAGAAATGTGTGGAACATGTGTTTTTTTAGCCAAATTTTGAGGTTTGCAAAGGATTCTGGGTAACAGAACCTGGTCCGAGCCCCGCAAGTCACCCCATCTTGGATTCCCCTAGCTCTCTAGTTTTCAGAAATGCACAGGTTTGGTAGGTTTCCCTAGGTGCCGGCTGAGCTACAGGCCAAAATCTACAGGTAGGCACTTCGCAAAAATCACCTCTGTTTTCTTTTAAAAAATTGGATGTGTCCACGTTGCGCTTTGGGGTGTTTCCTGTCGCGGGCGCTAGGCCTACCCACACAAGTGAGGTATCATTTTTATCGGGAGACTTGGGGGAACGCTGGGTGGAAGGAAATTTGTGGCACTTCACAGATTCCAGAACTTTCTGCCACAGAAATGTGAGGAACATGTGTTTTTTTAGCCAAATTTTGAGGTTTGCAAAGGATTCTGGGTAACAGAACCTGGTCCGAGCCCCGAAATTCACCCCTCCTTAGATTCCCCTTGGTCTCTAGTTTTCAGAAATGCACAGGTTTGGTAGGTTTCCCTAGGTGCCGGCTGAGCTAGAGGTCAAAATCTACAGGTAGGCACTTCGCAAAAACGCCTCTGTTTTCTTTCAAAAATGTGGATGTGTCCACGTTGCGCTTTGGGGCGTTTCCTGTCACTGGCGCTAGGCCTACCCACACAAGTGAGGTATCATTTTTATCGGGAGACTTGGGGGAACGCTGGGTGGAAGGAAATTTGTGGCTCCTCTCAGATTCCAGAACTTTCTGCCACAGAAATGTGAGGAACATGTGTTTTTTTAGCCAAATTTTGAGGTTTGCAAAGGATTTTGGGTAACAGAACCTGGTCCGAGCCCCGCAAGTCACCCCGTCTTGGATTCCCCTAGGTCTCTAGTTTTCAGAAATGCACAGGTTTGGTAGGTTTCCCTAGGTGCCGGCTGAGCTAGAGGCCAAAATCTACAGGTAGGCACTTCGCAAAAATCACCTCTGTTTTCTTTAAAAAAATTGGATGTGTCCACGTTGCGCTTTGGGGCGTTTCCTGTCGCAGGCGCTAGGCCTACCCACACATGTGAGGTATCATTTTTATCGGGAGACTTGGGGGAACGCTGGGTGGAAGGAAATTTGTGGCTCCCCTCAGATTCCAGAACTTTCTGCCACAGAAATGGGAGTAACATGTGTTTTTTTAGCCAAATTTTGAGGTTTGCAAAGGATTCTGGGTAACAGAACCTGGTCCGAGCCCCGCAAGTCGCCCCTCCTTAGATTCCCCTAGGTCTCTAGTTTTCAGAAATGCACAGGTTTGGTAGGTTTCCCTAGGTGCCGGCTGAGCTAGAGGCCAAAATCTACAGGTAGGCACTTCGCAAAAAACACCTCTGTTTTCTTCCAAAAATTTGGATGTGTCCACGTTGCGCTTTGGGGCGTTTCCTGTCGCGGGCGCTAGGCCTACCCACACAAGTGAGGTATAATTTTTATCGGGAGACTTGGGGGAACGCTGGGTGGAATTAAATTTGTGGCTCCTCTCAGATTCCAGAACTTTCTGCCACAGAAATGTGAGTTTTCTTGCCACATTTTGAGGTTTGCAAAGGACTCTGGGTAACAGAACCTGGTGCGAGCACCGCAAGTCACCCCATCTTGGATTCCCCTAGGTGTCTAGTTTTCAGAAATGCACAGGTTTGGTAGGTTTCCCTAGGTGCCGGCTGAGCTAGGGGCCAAAATCTACAGGTAGGCACTTCGCAAAAAACACCTCTGTTTTCTTCCAAAAATTTGGATGTGTCCACGTTGCGCTTTGGGGCGTTTCCTGTCGCAGGCGCTAGGCCTACGCACACAAGTGAGGTATCATTTTTATCGGGAGACTTGGGGGAACGCTGGGTGGAAGGAAATTTGTGGCTCCTCTCAGATTCCAGAACTTTCTGCCACAGAAATGTGAGTAACATGTGTTTTTTTAGCCAAATTTTGAGGTTTGCAAAGGATTCTGGGTAACAGAACCTGGTCCGAGCCCCGCAAGTCACCCCATCTTGGATTCCCCTAGGTCTCTAGTTTTCAGAAATGCACAGGTTTGGTAGGTTTCCCTAGGTGCCGGCTGAGCTAGAGGCCAAAATCTACAGGTAGGCACTTCGCAAAAAACACCTCTGTTTTATTCCAAAAATTTGGATGTGTCCATGTTGCGCTTTGGTTTTTTTCCTGTTGCGGGCGCTAGGCCTACCCACACAAATGAGGTATCATTTTTATCGGGAGACTTGGGGGAACGCTGGGTCGAAGGAAATTTGTGGCTCCTCTCAGATTCCAGAACTTTCTGCCACAGAAATGTGAGTAACATGTGTTTTTTTATCCAAACTTTGAGGTTTGCAAAGGATTCTGGGTAACAGAACCTGGTCCGAGCCCTGCAAGTCACCCCATCTTGGATTCCCCTAGGTCTCTAGTTTTCAGAAATGCACAGGTTTGGTAGGTTTCCCTAGGTGCCGGCTGAGCTAGAGGCCAAAATCTACAGGTAGGCACTTCGCAAAAAACACCTCTGTTTTCTTCCAAAAATTTGGATGTGTCCACGTTGCACTTTTGGGCGTTTCCTGTCGTGGGCGCTAGGCCTACCCACACAAGTGAGGTATCATTTTTATCGGGAGACTTGGGGGAACGCTGGGTGGAAGGAAATTTGTGGCTCCTCTCAGATTCCAGAACTTTCTGCTACAGAAATGTGAGGAACATGTGTTTTTTTAGCCAAATTTTGAGGTTTGCAAAGGATTCTGGGTAACAGAACCTGGTCCGAGCCCCGCAAGTCACCCCATCATGGATTCCCCTAGGTCTCTAGTTTTCAGAAATGCACAGGTTTGGTAGGTTTCACTAGGTGCCGGCTGAGCTAGAGGCCAAAATCTACAGGTAGGCACTTCGCAAAAAACACCTCTGTTTTCTTCCAAAAATTTGGATGTGTCCACCTTGCGCTTTGGGGCGTTTCCTGTCGCGGGCGCTAGGCCTACCCACACAAGTGAGGTATCATTTTTATCGGGAGACTTGGGGGAACGCTGGGTGGAATGAAATTTGTGGCTCCTCTCAGATTCCAGAACTTTCTGCCACAGAAATGTGTGTAACATGTGTTTTTTTAGCCAAATTTTGAGGTTTGCAAAGGATTCTGGGTAAAAGAACCAGGTCCGAGCCCCGCAAGTCACCCCATCTTGGATTCCCCTAGGTCTCTAGTTGTCAGAAATGCACAGGTTTGGTAGGTTTCCCTAGGTGCCGGCTGAGCTAGAGGCCAAAATCTACAGGTAGGCACTTCGCAAAAAACACCTCTGTTTTCTTCCAAAAATTTGGATGTGTCCACGTTGCGCTTTGGGGCGTTTCCTGTCGCAGGCGCTAGGCCTACCTACACAAGTGAGGTATCATTTTTATCGGGAGACTTGGGGGAACGCTGGGCGGAAGGAAATTTGTGGCTCCTCTCAGATTCCAGAACTTTCTGCAACAGAAATGTGAGTAACATGTGTTTTTTTAGCCAAATTTTGAGGTTTGCAAAGGATTCTGGGTAACAGAACCTGGTCCGAGCCCCGCAAGTCACCCCATCTTGGATTCCCCTAGGTCTCTAGTTTTCAGAAATGCACAGGTTTGGTAGGTTTCCCTAGGTGCCGGCTGAGCTAGAGGCCAAAATCTACAGGTAGGCACTTCGCAAAAAACACCTCTGTTTTCTTCCAAAAATTTGGATGTGTCCACGTTGCGCTTTGGGGCGTTTCCTGTCGCAGGCGCTAGGCCTACCCACACAAGTGAGGTATCATATTTATTGGGAGACTTGGGGGAACGCTGGGTGGAAGGAAATTTGTGGCTCCTCTCAGATTCCAGAACTTTCTGCCACAGAAATGTGAGTAACATGTGTTTTTTTAGCCAAATTTTGAGGTTTGCAAAGGATTCTGGGTAACAGAACCTGGTCTGAGCCCCGCAAGTCACCCCATCTTGGATTCCCCTAGGTCTCTAGTTTTCAGAAATGCACAGGTTTGGTAGGTTTCCCTAGGTGCCGGCTGAGCTAGAGGGCAAAATCTACAGGTAGGCACTTCGCAAAAAACACCTCTGTTTTCTTCCAAAAAGTTTGATGTGTCCATGTTGCGCTTTGGGGCGTTTCCTGTCGCGGGCGCTAGGCCTACCCACGCAAGTGAGGTATCATTTTTATCGGGAGACTTGGGGGAACGCTGGGTGGAAGAAAATTTGTGGCTCTTCTCAGATTCCAGAACTTTCTGCCACAGAAATGTGAGGAACATATGTTTTTTTAGCCAAATTTTGAGGTTTGCAAAGGATTCTGGGTAACAGAACCTGGACCGAGCCCCGCAAGTCACCCCATCTTGGATTCCCCTAGGTCTCTAGTTTTCAGAAATGCACAGGTTTGGTAGGTTTCCCTAGGTGCCGGCTGAGCTAGAGGCCAAAATCTACAGGTAGGCACTTCGCAAAAAACACCTCTGTTTTCTTCCAAAAATTTGGATGTGTCCACGTTGCGCTTTGGGGCGTTTCCTGTCGCGGGCGCTAGGCCTACCCACACAAGTGAGGTATCATTTTTATCGGGAGACTTGGGGGAACGCTGGGTGGAAGGAAATTTGTGCCTCCTCTCAGATTCCAGAACTTTCTGCCACAGAAATGTGAGGAACATGTGTTTTGTTAGCCAAATTTTGAGGTTTGCAAAGGATTCTGGGTAACAGAACCTGGTCCGAGCCCCGCAAGTCACCCCATCATGGATTCCCCTAGGTCTCTACTTTTCAGAAATGCACAGGTTTGGTAGGTTTCCCTAGGTGCCGGCTGAGCTAGAGGCCAAAATCTACAGGTAGGCACTTCGCAAAAAACATCTCTGTTTTCTTCCAAAAATTTGGATGTGTCCACGTTGCGCTTTGGGGCGTTTCCTGTCGTGGGCGCTAGGCCTACCCACACAAGTGAGGTATCATTTTTATCGGTAGACTTGGGGGAACGCTGGGTGGAATGAAATTTGTGGCTCCTCTCAGATTCCAGAACTTTCTGCCACAGAAATTTGAGTTTTCTAGCCACATTTTGAGGTTTGCAAAGGATTCTGGGTAACAGAACCTGGTCCGAGCACCGCAAGTCACCCCATCTTGGATTCCCCTAGGTCTCTAGTTTTCAGAAATGCACAGGTTTGGTAGGTTTCCCTAGGTGCCGGCTGAGCTAGAGGCCAAAATCTACAGGTAGGCACTTCGCAAAAAACACCTCTGTTTTCTTCCAAAAATTTGGATGTGTCCATGTTGCGCTTTGGTTTTTTTCCTGTTGCGGGCGCTAGGCCTACCCACACAAATGAGGTATCATTTTTATCGGGAGACTTGGGGGAACGCTGGGTCGAAGGAAATTTGTGGCTCCTCTCAGATTCCAGAACTTTCTGCCACAGAAATGTGAGTAACATGTGTTTTTTTATCCAAACTTTGAGGTTTGCAAAGGATTCTGGGTAACAGAACCTGGTCCGAGCCCTGCAAGTCACCCCATCTTGGATTCCCCTAGGTCTCTAGTTTTCAGAAATGCACAGGTTTGGTAGGTTTCCCTAGGTGCCGGCTGAGCTAGAGGCCAAAATCTACAGGTAGGCACTTCGCAAAAAACACCTCTGTTTTCTTCCAAAAATTTGGATGTGTCCACGTTGCACTTTTGGGCGTTTCCTGTCGCGGGCGCTAGGCCTACCCACACAAGTGAGGTATCATTTTTATCGGGAGACTTGGGGGAACGCTGGGTGGAAGGAAATTTGTGGCTCCTCTCAGATTCCAGAACTTTCTGCTACAGAAATGTGAGGAACATGTGTTTTTTTAGCCAAATTTTGAGGTTTGCAAAGGATTCTGGGTAACAGAACCTGGTCCGAGCCCCGCAAGTCACCCCATCATGGATTCCCCTAGGTCTCTAGTTTTCAGAAATGCACAGGTTTGGTAGGTTTCACTAGGTGCCGGCTGAGCTAGAGGCCAAAATCTACAGGTAGGCACTTCGCAAAAAACACCTCTGTTTTCTTCCAAAAATTTGGATGTGTCCACCTTGCGCTTTGGGGCGTTTCCTGTCGCGGGCGCTAGGCCTACCCACACAAGTGAGGTATCATTTTTATCGGGAGACTTGGGGGAACGCTGGGTGGAATGAAATTTGTGGCTCCTCTCAGATTCCAGAACTTTCTGCCACAGAAATGTGTGTAACATGTGTTTTTTTAGCCAAATTTTGAGGTTTGCAAAGGATTCTGGGTAAAAGAACCTGGTCCGAGCCCCGCAAGTCACCCCATCTTGGATTCCCCTAGGTCTCTAGTTGTCAGAAATGCACAGGTTTGGTAGGTTTCCCTAGGTGCCGGCTGAGCTAGAGGCCAAAATCTACAGGTAGGCACTTCGCAAAAAACACCTCTGTTTTCTTCCAAAAATTTGGATGTGTCCACGTTGCGCTTTGGGGCGTTTCCTGTCGCAGGCGCTAGGCCTACCTACACAAGTGAGGTATCATTTTTATCGGGAGACTTGGGGGAACGCTGGGCGGAAGGAAATTTGTGGCTCCTCTCAGATTCCAGAACTTTCTGCAACAGAAATGTGAGTAACATGTGTTTTTTTAGCCAAATTTTGAGGTTTGCAAAGGATTCTGGGTAACAGAACCTGGTCCGAGCCCCGCAAGTCACCCCATCTTGGATTCCCCTAGGTCTCTAGTTTTCAGAAATGCACAGGTTTGGTAGGTTTCCCTAGGTGCCGGCTGAGCTAGAGGCCAAAATCTACAGGTAGGCACTTCGCAAAAAACACCTCTGTTTTCTTCCAAAAATTTGGATGTGTCCATGTTGCGCTTTGGGGCGTTTCCTGTCGCAGGCGCTAGGCCTACCCACACAAGTGAGGTATCATATTTATTGGGAGACTTGGGGGAACGCTGGGTGGAAGGAAATTTGTGGCTCCTCTCAGATTCCAGAACTTTCTGCCACAGAAATGTGAGTAACATGTGTTTTTTTAGCCAAATTTTGAGGTTTGCAAAGGATTCTGGGTAACAGAACCTGGTCTGAGCCCCGCAAGTCACCCCATCTTGGATTCCCCTAGGTCTCTAGTTTTCAGAAATGCACAGGTTTGGTAGGTTTCCCTAGGTGCCGGCTGAGCTAGAGGGCAAAATCTACAGGTAGGCACTTCGCAAAAAACACCTCTGTTTTCTTCCAAAAAGTTTGATGTGTCCATGTTGCGCTTTGGGGCGTTTCCTGTCGCGGGCGCTAGGCCTACCCACGCAAGTGAGGTATCATTTTTATCGGGAGACTTGGCGGAACGCTGGGTGGAAGAAAATTTGTGGCTCTTCTCAGATTCCAGATCTTTCTGCCACAGAAATGTGAGGAACATATGTTTTTTTAGCCAAATTTTGAGGTTTGCAAAGGATTCTGGGTAACAGAACCTGGACCGAGCCCCGCAAGTCACCCCATCTTGGATTCCCCTAGGTCTCTAGTTTTCAGAAATGCACAGGTTTGGTAGGTTTCCCTAGGTGCCGGCTGAGCTAGAGGCCAAAATCTACAGGTAGGCACTTCGCAAAAAACACCTCTGTTTTCTTCCAAAAATTTGGATGTGTCCACGTTGCGCTTTGGGGCGTTTCCTGTCGCGGGCGCTAGGCCTACCCACACAAGTGAGGTATCATTTTTATCGGGAGACTTGGGGGAACGCTGGGTGGAAGGAAATTTGTGCCTCCTCTCAGATTCCAGAACTTTCTGCCACAGAAATGTGAGGAACATGTGTTTTGTTAGCCAAATTTTGAGGTTTGCAAAGGATTCTGGGTAACAGAACCTGGTCCGAGCCCCGCAAGTCACCCCATCATGGATTCCCCTAGGTCTCTACTTTTCAGAAATGCACAGGTTTGGTAGGTTTCCCTAGGTGCCGGCTGAGCTAGAGGCCAAAATCTACAGGTAGGCACTTCGCAAAAAACATCTCTGTTTTCTTCCAAAAATTTGGATGTGTCCACGTTGCGCTTTGGGGCGTTTCCTGTCGTGGGCGCTAGGCCTACCCACACAAGTGAGGTATCATTTTTATCGGGAGACTTGGGGGAACGCTGGGTGGAATGAAATTTGTGGCTCCTCTCAGATTCCAGAACTTTCTGCCACAGAAATGTGAGTTTTCTAGCCACATTTTGAGGTTTGCAAAGGATTCTGGGTAACAGAACCTGGTCCGAGCACCGCAAGTCACCCCATCTTGGATTCCCCTAGGTCTCTAGTTTTCAGAAATGCACAGGTTTGGTAGGTTTCCCTAGGTGCCGGCTGAGCTAGAGGCCAAAATCTACAGGTAGGCACTTCGCAAAAAACACCTCTGTTTTCTTCCAAAAATTTGGATGTGTCCACGTTGCGCTTTGGGGCGTTTCCTGTCGCAGGCGCTAGGCCTACCCACACAAGTGAGGTATCATTTTTATCGGGAGACTTGGGGGAACGCTGGGTGGAAGGAAATTTGTGGCTCCTCTCAGATTCCAGAACTTTCTGCCACAGAAATGTGAGTGACATGTGTTTTTTTAGCCAAATTTTGAGGTTTGCAAAGGATTCTGGGTAACAGAACCTGGTCCGAGCCCCGCAAGTCACCCCATCTTGGATTCCCCTAGGTCTCTAGTTTTCAGAAATGAACAGGTTTGGTAGGTTTCCCTAGGTGCCGGCTGAGCTAGAGGGCAAAATCTACAGGTAGGCACTTCGCAAAAATCACCTCTGTTTTCTTTTAAAAAATTGGATGTGTCCACGTTGCGCTTTGGCGCGTTTCCTGTCGCAGGCGCTAGGCCTACCCACACATGTGAGGTATCATTTTTATCGGGAGACTTGGGGGAACGCTGGGTGGAAGGAAATTTGTGGCTCCTCTCAGATTCCAGAACTTTCTGCCACAGAAATGTGAGGAACATGTGTTTTTTTAGCCAAATTTTGAGGTTTGCAAAGGATTCTGGGTAACAGAACCTGGTCAGAGCCCCGCAAGTCACCCCTCCTTAGATTCCCCTAGGTCTCTTGTTTTCAGAAATGCACAGGTTTGGTAGGTTTCCCTAGGTGCCGGCTGAGCTAGAGGCCAAAATCTACAGGTAGGCACTTCGCAAAAAACACCTCTGTTTTCTTTTAAAAAAATGGATGTGTCCACGTTGCGCTTTGGGGCGTTTCCTGTCGCAGGCGTTAGGCCTACCCACACAAGTGAGGTATCATTTTTATCGGGAGACTTGGGGGAACGCTGGGTGGAAGGAAATTTGTGGCTCCTCTCAGATTCCAGACCTTTCTGCCACAGAAATGTGTGGAACATGTGTTTTTTTAGCCAAATTTTGAGGTTTGCAAAGGATTCTGGGTAACAGAACCTGGTCCGAGCCCCGCAAGTCACCCCATCTTGGATTCCCTTAGCTCTCTAGTTTTCAGAAATGCACAGGTTTGGTAGGTTTCCCTAGGTGCCGGCTGAGCTACAGGCCAAAATCTACAGGTAGGCACTTCGCAAAAATCACCTCTGTTTTCTTTTAAAAAAATGGATGTGTCCACGTTTCGCTTTGGGGCGTTTCCTGTCGCAGGCGTTAGGCCTACCCACACAAGTGAGGTATCATCTTTATCGGGAGACTTTGGGGAACACTGGGTGGAAGGAAATTTGTGGCTCCTCTCAGATTCCAGACCTTTCTGCCAGAGAATTGTGTGGAACATGTGTTTTTTTAGCCAAATTTTGAGGTTTGCAAAGGATTCTGGGTAACAGAACCTGGTCCGAGCCCCGCAAGTCACCCCATCTTGGATTCCCCTAGCTCTCTAGTTTTCAGAAATGCACAGGTTTGGTAGGTTTCCCTAGGTGCCGGCTGAGCTACAGGCCAAAATCTACAGGTAGGCACTTCGCAAAAATCACCTCTGTTTTCTTTTAAAAAATTGGATGTGTCCACGTTGCGCTTTGGGGTGTTTCCTGTCGCGGGCGCTAGGCCTACCCACACAAGTGAGGTATCATTTTTATCGGGAGACTTGGGGGAACGCTGGGTGGAAGGAAATTTGTGGCTCCTCTCAGATTCCAGAACTTTCTGCCACAGAAATGTGAGGAACATGTGTTTTTTTAGCCAAATTTTGAGGTTTGCAAAGGATTCAGGGTAACAGAACCTGGTCCGAGCCCCGAAATTCACCCCTCCTTAGATTCCCCTTGGTCTCTAGTTTTCAGAAATGCACAGGTTTGGTAGGTTTCCCTAGGTGCCGGCTGAGCTACAGGTCAAAATCTACAGGTAGGCACTTCGCAAAAACGCCTCTGTTTTCTTTCAAAAATGTGGATGTGTCCACGTTGCGCTTTGGGGCGTTTCCTGTCACTGGCGCTAGGCCTACCCACACAAGTGAGGTATCATTTTTATCGGGAGACTTGGGGGAACGCTGGGTGGAAGGAAATTTGTGGCTCCTCTCAGATTCCAGAACTTTCTGCCACAGAAATGTGAGGAACATGTGTTTTTTTAGCCAAATTTTGAGGTTTGCAAAGGATTTTGGGTAACAGAACCTGGTCCGAGCCCCGCAAGTCACCCCATCTTGGATTCCCCTAGGTCTCTAGTTTTCAGAAATGCACAGGTTTGGTAGGTTTCCCTAGGTGCCGGCTGAGCTAGAGGCCAAAATCTACAGGTAGGCACTTCGCAAAAATCACCTCTGTTTTCTTTTAAAAAATTGGATGTGTCCACGTTGCGCTTTGGGGCGTTTCCTGTCGCAGGCGCTAGGCCTACCCACACATGTGAGGTATCATTTTTATCGGGAGACTTGGGGGAACGCTGGGTGGAAGGAAATTTGTGGCTCCCCTCAGATTCCAGAACTTTCTGCCACAGAAATGGGAGTAACATGTGTTTTTTTAGGCAAAATTTTGAGGTTTGCAAAGGATTCTGGGTAACAGAACCTGGTCAGAGCCCCGCAAGTCACCCCTCCTTAGATTCCCCTAGGTCTCTTGTTTTCAGAAATGCACAGGTTTGGTAGGTTTCCCTAGGTGCCGGCTGAGCTAGAGGCCAAAATCTACAGGTAGGCACTTCGCAAAAAACACCTCTGTTTTCTTTTAAAAAAATGGATGTGTCCACGTTGCGCTTTGGGGCGTTTCCTGTCGCAGGCGCTAGGCCTACCACACAAGTGAGGTATCATTTTTATCGGGAGACTTGGGGGAACGCTGGGTGGAAGGAAATTTGTGGCTCCTCTCAGATTCCAGACCTTTCTGCCACAGAAATGTGTGGAACATGTGTTTTTTTAGCCAAATTTTGAGGTTTGCAAAGGATTCTGGGTAACAGAACCTGGTCCGAGCCCCGCAAGTCACCCCATCTTGGATTCCATTAGCTCTCTAGTTTTCAGAAATGCACAGGTTTGGTAGGTTTCCCTAGGTGCCGGCTGAGCTACAGGCCAAAATCTACAGGTAGGCACTTCGCAAAAATCACCTCTGTTTTCTTTTAAAAAAATGGATGTGTCCACGTTTCGCTTTGGGGCGTTTCCTGTCGCAGGCGTTAGGCCTACCCACACAAGTGAGGTATCATCTTTATCGGGAGACTTTGGGGAACACTGGGTGGAAGGAAATTTGTGGCTCCTCTCAGATTCCAGACCTTTCTGCCAGAGAAATGTGTGGAACATGTGTTTTTTTAGCCAAATTTTGAGGTTTGCAAAGCATTCTGGGTAACAGAACCTGGTCCGAGCCCCGCAAGTCACCCCATCTTGGATTCCCCTAGCTCTCTAGTTTTCAGAAATGCACAGGTTTGGTAGGTTTCCCTAGGTGCCGGCTGAGCTACAGGCCAAAATCTACAGGTAGGCACTTCGCAAAAATCACCTCTGTTATCTTTTAAAAAATTGGATGTGTCCACGTTGCGCTTTGGGGTGTTTCCTGTCGCGGGCGCTAGGCCTACCCACACAAGTGAGGTATCATTTTTATCGGGAGACTTGGGGGAACGCTGGGTGGAAGGAAATTTGTGGCACTTCACAGATTCCAGAACTTTCTGCCACAGAAATGTGAGGAACATGTGTTTTTTTAGCCAAATTTTGAGGTTTGCAAAGGATTCTGGGTAACAGAACCTGGTCCGAGCCCCGAAATTCACCCCTCCTTAGATTCCCCTTGGTCTCTAGTTTTCAGAAATGCACAGGTTTGGTAGGTTTCCCTAGGTGCCGGCTGAGCTAGAGGTCAAAATCTACAGGTAGGCACTTCGCAAAAACGCCTCTGTTTTCTTTCAAAAATGTGGATGTGTCCACGTTGCGCTTTGGGGCGTTTCCTGTCACTGGCGCTAGGCCTACCCACACAAGTGAGGTATCATTTTTATCGGGAGACTTGGGGGAACGCTGGGTGGAAGGAAATTTGTGGCTCCTCTCAGATTCCAGAACTTTCTGCCACAGAAATGTGAGGAACATGTGTTTTTTTAGCCAAATTTTGAGGTTTGCAAAGGATTTTGGGTAACAGAACCTGGTCCGAGCCCCGCAAGTCACCCCATCTTGGATTCCCCTAGGTCTCTAGTTTTCAGAAATGCACAGGTTTGGTAGGTTTCCCTAGGTGCCGGCTGAGCTAGAGGCCAAAATCTACAGGTAGGCACTTCGCAAAAATCACCTCTGTTTTCTTTTAAAAAATTGGATGTGTCCACGTTGCGCTTTGGGGCGTTTCCTGTCGCAGGCGCTAGGCCTACCCACACATGTGAGGTATCATTTTTATCGGGAGACTTGGGGGAACGCTGGGTGGAAGGAAATTTGTGGCTCCCCTCAGATTCCAGAACTTTCTGCCACAGAAATGGGAGTAACATGTGTTTTTTTAGCCAAATTTTGAGGTTTGCAAAGGATTCTGGGTAACAGAACCTGTTCCGAGCCCCGCAAGTCACCCCATCTTGGATTCCCCTAGGTCTCTAGTTTTCAGAAATGCACAGGTTTGGTAGGTTTCCCTAGGTGCTGGCTGAGCTAGAGGGCAAAATCTACAGGTAGGCACTTCGCAAAAAACACCTCTGTTTTCTTCCAAAAATTTGCATGTGTCCACGTTGCGCTTTGGGGTGTTTCCTGTCGCGGGCGCTAGGCCTACCCACACAAGTGAGGTATCATTTTTATCGGGAGACTTGGGGGAACGCTGGGTGGAAGGAAATTTGTGGCTCCTCTCAGATTCCAGATCTTTCTGCCACAGAAATGTGAGGAACATGTTTTTTTTTAGCCAAATTTTGAGGTTTGCAAAGGATTCTGGGTAACAGAACCTGGTCCGAGCCTCGCAAGTCACCCCATCTTGGATTCCCCTAAGCCTCTAGTTTTCAGAAATGCACAGCTTTGGTAGGTTTTTCTAGGTGCCGGCTGAGCTAGAGGCCAAAATCTACAGGTAGGCACTTCGCAAAAACACCTCTGTTTTCTTCCAAAAATTTGGATGTGTCCACGTTGCGCATTGGGGTGTTTCCTGTCGCGGGCGCTAGGCCTACCCACACAAGTGAGGTATCATTTTTATCGGGAGACTTGGGGGAACGCTGGGTGGAAGGAAATTTGTGGCTCCTCTCAGATTCCAGAACTTTCTGCCACAGAAATGTGAGGAACATGTGTTTTTTTAGCCAAATTTTGAGGTTTGCAAAGGATTCTGGGTAACAGAACCTGGTCCGAGCCCCGCAAGTCGCCCCTCCTTAGATTCCCCTAGGTCTCTAGTTTTCAGAAATGCACAGGTTTGGTAGGTTTCCCTAGGTGCCGGCTGAGCTAGAGGCCAAAATCTACAGGTAGGCACTTCGCAAAAAACACCTCTGTTTTCTTCCAAAAATTTGGATGTGTCCACGTTGCGCTTTGGGGCGTTTCCTGTCGCGGGCGCTAGGCCTACCCACACAAGTGAGGTATCATTTTTATCGGGAGACTTGGGGGAACGCTGGGTGGAATTAAATTTGTGGCTCCTCTCAGATTCCAGAACTTTCTGCCACAGAAATGTGAGTTTTCTTGCCACATTTTGAGGTTTGCAAAGGACTCTGGGTAACAGAACCTGGTGCGAGCACCGCAAGTCACCCCATCTTGGATTCCCCTAGGTGTCTAGTTTTCAGAAATGCACAGGTTTGGTAGGTTTCCCTAGGTGCCGGCTGAGCTAGGGGCCAAAATCTACAGGTAGGCACTTCGCAAAAAACACCTCTGTTTTCTTCCAAAAATTTGGATGTGTCCACGTTGCGCTTTGGGGCGTTTCCTGTCGCAGGCGCTAGGCCTACGCACACAAGTGAGGTATCATTTTTATCGGGAGACTTGGGGGAACGCTGGGTGGAAGGAAATTTGTGGCTCCTCTCAGATTCCAGAACTTTCTGCCACAGAAATGTGAGTAACATGTGTTTTTTTAGCCAAATTTTGAGGTTTGCAAAGGATTCTGGGTAACAGAACCTGGTCCGAGCCCCGCAAGTCACCCCATCTTGGATTCCCCTAGGTCTCTAGTTTTCAGAAATGCACAGGTTTGGTAGGTTTCCCTAGGTGCCGGCTGAGCTAGAGGCCAAAATCTACAGGTAGGCACTTCGCAAAAAACACCTCTGTTTTCTTCCAAAAATTTGGATGTGTCCATGTTGCGCTTTGGTTTTTTTCCTGTTGCGGGCGCTAGGCCTACCCACACAAATGAGGTATCATTTTTATCGGGAGACTTGGGGGAACGCTGGGTCGAAGGAAATTTGTGGCTCCTCTCAGATTCCAGAACTTTCTGCCACAGAAATGTGAGTAACATGTGTTTTTTTATCCAAACTTTGAGGTTTGCAAAGGATTCTGGGTAACAGAACCTGGTCCGAGCCCTGCAAGTCACCCCATCTTGGATTCCCCTAGGTCTCTAGTTTTCAGAAATGCACAGGTTTGGTAGGTTTCCCTAGGTGCCGGCTGAGCTAGAGGCCAAAATCTACAGGTAGGCACTTCGCAAAAAACACCTCTGTTTTCTTCCAAAAATTTGGATGTGTCCACGTTGCACTTTTGGGCGTTTCCTGTCGCGGGCGCTAGGCCTACCCACACAAGTGAGGTATCATTTTTATCGGGAGACTTGGGGGAACGCTGGGTGGAAGGAAATTTGTGGCTCCTCTCAGATTCCAGAACTTTCTGCTACAGAAATGTGAGGAACATGTGTTTTTTTAGCCAAATTTTGAGGTTTGCAAAGGATTCTGGGTAACAGAACCTGGTCCGAGCCCCGCAAGTCACCCCATCATGGATTCCCCTAGGTCTCTAGTTTTCAGAAATGCACAGGTTTGGTAGGTTTCACTAGGTGCCGGCTGAGCTAGAGGCCAAAATCTACAGGTAGGCACTTCGCAAAAAACACCTCTGTTTTCTTCCAAAAATTTGGATGTGTCCACCTTGCGCTTTGGGGCGTTTCCTGTCGCGGGCGCTAGGCCTACCCACACAAGTGAGGTATCATTTTTATCGGGAGACTTGGGGGAACGCTGGGTGGAATGAAATTTGTGGCTCCTCTCAGATTCCAGAACTTTCTGCCACAGAAATGTGTGTAACATGTGTTTTTTTAGCCAAATTTTGAGGTTTGCAAAGGATTCTGGGTAAAAGAACCAGGTCCGAGCCCCGCAAGTCACCCCATCTTGGATTCCCCTAGGTCTCTAGTTGTCAGAAATGCACAGGTTTGGTAGGTTTCCCTAGGTGCCGGCTGAGCTAGAGGCCAAAATCTACAGGTAGGCACTTCGCAAAAAACACCTCTGTTTTCTTCCAAAAATTTGGATGTGTCCACGTTGCGCTTTGGGGCGTTTCCTGTCGCAGGCGCTAGGCCTACCTACACAAGTGAGGTATCATTTTTATCGGGAGACTTGGGGGAACGCTGGGCGGAAGGAAATTTGTGGCTCCTCTCAGATTCCAGAACTTTCTGCAACAGAAATGTGAGTAACATGTGTTTTTTTAGCCAAATTTTGAGGTTTGCAAAGGATTCTGGGTAACAGAACCTGGTCCGAGCCCCGCAAGTCACCCCATCTTGGATTCCCCTAGGTCTCTAGTTTTCAGAAATGCACAGGTTTGGTAGGTTTCCCTAGGTGCCGGCTGAGCTAGAGGCCAAAATCTACAGGTAGGCACTTCGCAAAAAACACCTCTGTTTTCTTCCAAAAATTTGGATGTGTCCACGTTGCGCTTTGGGGCGTTTCCTGTCGCAGGCGCTAGGCCTACCCACACAAGTGAGGTATCATATTTATTGGGAGACTTGGGGGAACGCTGGGTGGAAGGAAATTTGTGGCTCCTCTCAGATTCCAGAACTTTCTGCCACAGAAATGTGAGTAACATGTGTTTTTTTAGCCAAATTTTGAGGTTTGCAAAGGATTCTGGGTAACAGAACCTGGTCTGAGCCCCGCAAGTCACCCCATCTTGGATTCCCCTAGGTCTCTAGTTTTCAGAAATGCACAGGTTTGGTAGGTTTCCCTAGGTGCCGGCTGAGCTAGAGGGCAAAATCTACAGGTAGGCACTTCGCAAAAAACACCTCTGTTTTCTTCCAAAAAGTTTGATGTGTCCATGTTGCGCTTTGGGGCGTTTCCTGTCGCGGGCGCTAGGCCTACCCACGCAAGTGAGGTATCATTTTTATCGGGAGACTTGGGGGAACGCTGGGTGGAAGAAAATTTGTGGCTCTTCTCAGATTCCAGAACTTTCTGCCACAGAAATGTGAGGAACATATGTTTTTTTAGCCAAATTTTGAGGTTTGCAAAGGATTCTGGGTAACAGAACCTGGACCGAGCCCCGCAAGTCACCCCATCTTGGATTCCCCTAGGTCTCTAGTTTTCAGAAATGCACAGGTTTGGTAGGTTTCCCTAGGTGCCGGCTGAGCTAGAGGCCAAAATCTACAGGTAGGCACTTCGCAAAAAACACCTCTGTTTTCTTCCAAAAATTTGGATGTGTCCACGTTGCGCTTTGGGGCGTTTCCTGTCGCGGGCGCTAGGCCTACCCACACAAGTGAGGTATCATTTTTATCGGGAGACTTGGGGGAACGCTGGGTGGAAGGAAATTTGTGCCTCCTCTCAGATTCCAGAACTTTCTGCCACAGAAATGTGAGGAACATGTGTTTTGTTAGCCAAATTTTGAGGTTTGCAAAGGATTCTGGGTAACAGAACCTGGTCCGAGCCCCGCAAGTCACCCCATCATGGATTCCCCTAGGTCTCTACTTTTCAGAAATGCACAGGTTTGGTAGGTTTCCCTAGGTGCCGGCTGAGCTAGAGGCCAAAATCTACAGGTAGGCACTTCGCAAAAAACATCTCTGTTTTCTTCCAAAAATTTGGATGTGTCCACGTTGCGCTTTGGGGCGTTTCCTGTCGTGGGCGCTAGGCCTACCCACACAAGTGAGGTATCATTTTTATCGGGAGACTTGGGGGAACGCTGGGTGGAATGAAATTTGTGGCTCCTCTCAGATTCCAGAACTTTCTGCCACAGAAATGTGAGTTTTCTAGCCACATTTTGAGGTTTGCAAAGGATTCTGGGTAACAGAACCTGGTCCGAGCACCGCAAGTCACCCCATCTTGGATTCCCCTAGGTCTCTAGTTTTCAGAAATGCACAGGTTTGGTAGGTTTCCCTAGGTGCCGGCTGAGCTAGAGGCCAAAATCTACAGGTAGGCACTTCGCAAAAAACACCTCTGTTTTCTTCCAAAAATTTGGATGTGTCCATGTTGCGCTTTGGTTTTTTTCCTGTTGCGGGCGCTAGGCCTACCCACACAAATGAGGTATCATTTTTATCGGGAGACTTGGGGGAACGCTGGGTCGAAGGAAATTTGTGGCTCCTCTCAGATTCCAGAACTTTCTGCCACAGAAATGTGAGTAACATGTGTTTTTTTATCCAAACTTTGAGGTTTGCAAAGGATTCTGGGTAACAGAACCTGGTCCGAGCCCTGCAAGTCACCCCATCTTGGATTCCCCTAGGTCTCTAGTTTTCAGAAATGCACAGGTTTGGTAGGTTTCCCTAGGTGCCGGCTGAGCTAGAGGCCAAAATCTACAGGTAGGCACTTCGCAAAAAACACCTCTGTTTTCTTCCAAAAATTTGGATGTGTCCACGTTGCACTTTTGGGCGTTTCCTGTCGCGGGCGCTAGGCCTACCCACACAAGTGAGGTATCATTTTTATCGGGAGACTTGGGGGAACGCTGGGTGGAAGGAAATTTGTGGCTCCTCTCAGATTCCAGAACTTTCTGCTACAGAAATGTGAGGAACATGTGTTTTTTTAGCCAAATTTTGAGGTTTGCAAAGGATTCTGGGTAACAGAACCTGGTCCGAGCCCCGCAAGTCACCCCATCATGGATTCCCCTAGGTCTCTAGTTTTCAGAAATGCACAGGTTTGGTAGGTTTCACTAGGTGCCGGCTGAGCTAGAGGCCAAAATCTACAGGTAGGCACTTCGCAAAAAACACCTCTGTTTTCTTCCAAAAATTTGGATGTGTCCACCTTGCGCTTTGGGGCGTTTCCTGTCGCGGGCGCTAGGCCTACCCACACAAGTGAGGTATCATTTTTATCGGGAGACTTGGGGGAACGCTGGGTGGAATGAAATTTGTGGCTCCTCTCAGATTCCAGAACTTTCTGCCACAGAAATGTGTGTAACATGTGTTTTTTTAGCCAAATTTTGAGGTTTGCAAAGGATTCTGGGTAAAAGAACCTGGTCCGAGCCCCGCAAGTCACCCCATCTTGGATTCCCCTAGGTCTCTAGTTGTCAGAAATGCACAGGTTTGGTAGGTTTCCCTAGGTGCCGGCTGAGCTAGAGGCCAAAATCTACAGGTAGGCACTTCGCAAAAAACACCTCTGTTTTCTTCCAAAAATTTGGATGTGTCCACGTTGCGCTTTGGGGCGTTTCCTGTCGCAGGCGCTAGGCCTACCTACACAAGTGAGGTATCATTTTTATCGGGAGACTTGGGGGAACGCTGGGCGGAAGGAAATTTGTGGCTCCTCTCAGATTCCAGAACTTTCTGCAACAGAAATGTGAGTAACATGTGTTTTTTTAGCCAAATTTTGAGGTTTGCAAAGGATTCTGGGTAACAGAACCTGGTCCGAGCCCCGCAAGTCACCCCATCTTGGATTCCCCTAGGTCTCTAGTTTTCAGAAATGCACAGGTTTGGTAGGTTTCCCTAGGTGCCGGCTGAGCTAGAGGCCAAAATCTACAGGTAGGCACTTCGCAAAAAACACCTCTGTTTTCTTCCAAAAATTTGGATGTGTCCACGTTGCGCTTTGGGGCGTTTCCTGTCGCAGGCGCTAGGCCTACCCACACAAGTGAGGTATCATATTTATTGGGAGACTTGGGGGAACGCTGGGTGGAAGGAAATTTGTGGCTCCTCTCAGATTCCAGAACTTTCTGCCACAGAAATGTGAGTAACATGTGTTTTTTTAGCCAAATTTTGAGGTTTGCAAAGGATTCTGGGTAACAGAACCTGGTCTGAGCCCCGCAAGTCACCCCATCTTGGATTCCCCTAGGTCTCTAGTTTTCAGAAATGCACAGGTTTGGTAGGTTTCCCTAGGTGCCGGCTGAGCTAGAGGGCAAAATCTACAGGTAGGCACTTCGCAAAAAACACCTCTGTTTTCTTCCAAAAAGTTTGATGTGTCCATGTTGCGCTTTGGGGCGTTTCCTGTCGCGGGCGCTAGGCCTACCCACGCAAGTGAGGTATCATTTTTATCGGGAGACTTGGGGGAACGCTGGGTGGAAGAAAATTTGTGGCTCTTCTCAGATTCCAGATCTTTCTGCCACAGAAATGTGAGGAACATATGTTTTTTTAGCCAAATTTTGAGGTTTGCAAAGGATTCTGGGTAACAGAACCTGGACCGAGCCCCGCAAGTCACCCCATCTTGGATTCCCCTAGGTCTCTAGTTTTCAGAAATGCACAGGTTTGGTAGGTTTCCCTAGGTGCCGGCTGAGCTAGAGGCCAAAATCTACAGGTAGGCACTTCGCAAAAAACACCTCTGTTTTCTTCCAAAAATTTGGATGTGTCCACGTTGCGCTTTGGGGCGTTTCCTGTCGCGGGCGCTAGGCCTACCCACACAAGTGAGGTATCATTTTTATCGGGAGACTTGGGGGAACGCTGGGTGGAAGGAAATTTGTGCCTCCTCTCAGATTCCAGAACTTTCTGCCACAGAAATGTGAGGAACATGTGTTTTGTTAGCCAAATTTTGAGGTTTGCAAAGGATTCTGGGTAACAGAACCTGGTCCGAGCCCCGCAAGTCACCCCATCATGGATTCCCCTAGGTCTCTACTTTTCAGAAATGCACAGGTTTGGTAGGTTTCCCTAGGTGCCGGCTGAGCTAGAGGCCAAAATCTACAGGTAGGCACTTCGCAAAAAACATCTCTGTTTTCTTCCAAAAATTTGGATGTGTCCACGTTGCGCTTTGGGGCGTTTCCTGTCGTGGGCGCTAGGCCTACCCACACAAGTGAGGTATCATTTTTATCGGGAGACTTGGGGGAACGCTGGGTGGAATGAAATTTGTGGCTCCTCTCAGATTCCAGAACTTTCTGCCACAGAAATGTGAGTTTTCTAGCCACATTTTGAGGTTTGCAAAGGATTCTGGGTAACAGAACCTGGTCCGAGCACCGCAAGTCACCCCATCTTGGATTCCCCTAGGTCTCTAGTTTTCAGAAATGCACAGGTTTGGTAGGTTTCCCTAGGTGCCGGCTGAGCTAGAGGCCAAAATCTACAGGTAGGCACTTCGCAAAAAACACCTCTGTTTTCTTCCAAAAATTTGGATGTGTCCACGTTGCGCTTTGGGGCGTTTCCTGTCGCAGGCGCTAGGCCTACCCACACAAGTGAGGTATCATTTTTATCGGGAGACTTGGGGGAACGCTGGGTGGAAGGAAATTTGTGGCTCCTCTCAGATTCCAGAACTTTCTGCCACAGAAATGTGAGTGACATGTGTTTTTTTAGCCAAATTTTGAGGTTTGCAAAGGATTCTGGGTAACAGAACCTGGTCCGAGCCCCGCAAGTCACCCCATCTTGGATTCCCCTAGGTCTCTAGTTTTCAGAAATGAACAGGTTTGGTAGGTTTCCCTAGGTGCCGGCTGAGCTAGAGGGCAAAATCTACAGGTAGGCACTTCGCAAAAATCACCTCTGTTTTCTTTTAAAAAATTGGATGTGTCCACGTTGCGCTTTGGCGCGTTTCCTGTCGCAGGCGCTAGGCCTACCCACACATGTGAGGTATCATTTTTATCGGGAGACTTGGGGGAACGCTGGGTGGAAGGAAATTTGTGGCTCCCCTCAGATTCCAGAACTTTCTGCCACAGAAATGGGAGTAACATGTGTTTTTTTAGCCAAATTTTGAGGTTTGCAAAGGATTCTGGGTAACAGAACCTGGTCAGAGCCCCGCAAGTCACCCCTCCTTAGATTCCCCTAGGTCTCTTGTTTTCAGAAATGCACAGGTTTGGTAGGTTTCCCTAGGTGCCGGCTGAGCTAGAGGCCAAAATCTACAGGTAGGCACTTCGCAAAAAACACCTCTGTTTTCTTTTAAAAAAATGGATGTGTCCACGTTGCGCTTTGGGGCGTTTCCTGTCGCAGGCGCTAGGCCTACCCACACAAGTGAGGTATCATTTTTATCGGGAGACTTGGGGGAACGCTGGGTGGAAGGAAATTTGTGGCTCCTCTCAGATTCCAGACCTTTCTGCCACAGAAATGTGTGGAACATGTGTTTTTTTAGCCAAATTTTGAGGTTTGCAAAGGATTCTGGGTAACAGAACCTGGTCCGAGCCCCGCAAGTCACCCCATCTTGGATTCCCTTAGCTCTCTAGTTTTCAGAAATGCACAGGTTTGGTAGGTTTCCCTAGGTGCCGGCTGAGCTACAGGCCAAAATCTACAGGTAGGCACTTCGCAAAAATCACCTCTGTTTTCTTTTAAAAAAATGGATGTGTCCACGTTTCGCTTTGGGGCGTTTCCTGTCGCAGGCGTTAGGCCTACCCACACAAGTGAGGTATCATCTTTATCGGGAGACTTTGGGGAACACTGGGTGGAAGGAAATTTGTGGCTCCTCTCAGATTCCAGACCTTTCTGCCAGAGAAATGTGTGGAACATGTGTTTTTTTAGCCAAATTTTGAGGTTTGCAAAGGATTCTGGGTAACAGAACCTGGTCCGAGCCCCGCAAGTCACCCCATCTTGGATTCCCCTAGCTCTCTAGTTTTCAGAAATGCACAGGTTTGGTAGGTTTCCCTAGGTGCCGGCTGAGCTACAGGCCAAAATCTACAGGTAGGCACTTCGCAAAAATCACCTCTGTTTTCTTTTAAAAAATTGGATGTGTCCACGTTGCGCTTTGGGGTGTTTCCTGTCGCGGGCGCTAGGCCTACCCACACAAGTGAGGTATCATTTTTATCGGGAGACTTGGGGGAACGCTGGGTGGAAGGAAATTTGTGGCACTTCACAGATTCCAGAACTTTCTGCCACAGAAATGTGAGGAACATGTGTTTTTTTAGCCAAATTTTGAGGTTTGCAAAGGATTCTGGGTAACAGAACCTGGTCCGAGCCCCGAAATTCACCCCTCCTTAGATTCCCCTTGGTCTCTAGTTTTCAGAAATGCACAGGTTTGGTAGGTTTCCCTAGGTGCCGGCTGAGCTAGAGGTCAAAATCTACAGGTAGGCACTTCGCAAAAACGCCTCTGTTTTCTTTCAAAAATGTGGATGTGTCCACGTTGCGCTTTGGGGCGTTTCCTGTCACTGGCGCTAGGCCTACCCACACAAGTGAGGTATCATTTTTATCGGGAGACTTGGGGGAACGCTGGGTGGAAGGAAATTTGTGGCTCCTCTCAGATTCCAGAACTTTCTGCCACAGAAATGTGAGGAACATGTGTTTTTTTAGCCAAATTTTGAGGTTTGCAAAGGATTTTGGGTAACAGAACCTGGTCCGAGCCCCGCAAGTCACCCCATCTTGGATTCCCCTAGGTCTCTAGTTTTCAGAAATGCACAGGTTTGGTAGGTTTCCCTAGGTGCCGGCTGAGCTAGAGGCCAAAATCTACAGGTAGGCACTTCGCAAAAATCACCTCTGTTTTCTTTTAAAAAATTGGATGTGTCCACGTTGCGCTTTGGGGCGTTTCCTGTCGCAGGCGCTAGGCCTACCCACACATGTGAGGTATCATTTTTATCGGGAGACTTGGGGGAACGCTGGGTGGAAGGAAATTTGTGGCTCCCCTCAGATTCCAGAACTTTCTGCCACAGAAATGGGAGTAACATGTGTTTTTTTAGCCAAATTTTGAGGTTTGCAAAGGATTCTGGGTAACAGAACCTGTTCCGAGCCCCGCAAGTCACCCCATCTTGGATTCCCCTAGGTCTCTAGTTTTCAGAAATGCACAGGTTTGGTAGGTTTCCCTAGGTGCTGGCTGAGCTAGAGGGCAAAATCTACAGGTAGGCACTTCGCAAAAAACACCTCTGTTTTCTTCCAAAAATTTGCATGTGTCCACGTTGCGCTTTGGGGTGTTTCCTGTCGCGGGCGCTAGGCCTACCCACACAAGTGAGGTATAATTTTTATAGGGAGACTTGGGGGAACGCTGGGTGGAAGGAAATTTGTGGCTCCTCTCAGATTCCAGATCTTTCTGCCACAGAAATGTGAGGAACATGTTTTTTTTTAGCCAAATTTTGAGGTTTGCAAAGGATTCTGGGTAACAGAACCTGGTCCGAGCCTCGCAAGTCACCCCATCTTGGATTCCCCTAAGCCTCTAGTTTTCAGAAATGCACAGCTTTGGTAGGTTTTTCTAGGTGCCGGCTGAGCTAGAGGCCAAAATCTACAGGTAGGCACTTCGCAAAAACACCTCTGTTTTCTTCCAAAAATTTGGATGTGTCCACGTTGCGCTTTGGGGTGTTTCCTGTCGCGGGCGCTAGGCCTACCCACACAAGTGAGGTATCATTTTTATCGGGAGACTTGGGGGAACGCTGGGTGGAAGGAAATTTGTGGCTCCTCTCAGATTCCAGAACTTTCTGCCACAGAAATGTGAGGAACATGTGTTTTTTTAGCCAAATTTTGAGGTTTGCAAAGGATTCTGGGTAACAGAACCTGGTCCGAGCCCCGCAAGTCGCCCCTCCTTAGATTCCCCTAGGTCTCTAGTTTTCAGAAATGCACAGGTTTGGTAGGTTTCCCTAGGTGCCGGCTGAGCTAGAGGCCAAAATCTACAGGTAGGCACTTCGCAAAAAACACCTCTGTTTTCTTCCAAAAATTTGGATGTGTCCACGTTGCGCTTTGGGGCGTTTCCTGTCGCGGGCGCTAGGCCTACCCACACAAGTGAGGTATCATTTTTATCGGGAGACTTGGGGGAACGCTGGGTGGAATTAAATTTGTGGCTCCTCTCAGATTCCAGAACTTTCTGCCACAGAAATGTGAGTTTTCTTGCCACATTTTGAGGTTTGCAAAGGACTCTGGGTAACAGAACCTGGTGCGAGCACCGCAAGTCACCCCATCTTGGATTCCCCTAGGTGTCTAGTTTTCAGAAATGCACAGGTTTGGTAGGTTTCCCTAGGTGCCGGCTGAGCTAGGGGCCAAAATCTACAGGTAGGCACTTCGCAAAAAACACCTCTGTTTTCTTCCAAAAATTTGGATGTGTCCACGTTGCGCTTTGGGGCGTTTCCTGTCGCAGGCGCTAGGCCTACGCACACAAGTGAGGTATCATTTTTATCGGGAGACTTGGGGGAACGCTGGGTGGAAGGAAATTTGTGGCTCCTCTCAGATTCCAGAACTTTCTGCCACAGAAATGTGAGTAACATGTGTTTTTTTAGCCAAATTTTGAGGTTTGCAAAGGATTCTGGGTAACAGAACCTGGTCCGAGCCCCGCAAGTCACCCCATCTTGGATTCCCCTAGGTCTCTAGTTTTCAGAAATGCACAGGTTTGGTAGGTTTCCCTAGGTGCCGGCTGAGCTAGAGGCCAAAATCTACAGGTAGGCACTTCGCAAAAAACACCTCTGTTTTCTTCCAAAAATTTGGATGTGTCCATGTTGCGCTTTGGTTTTTTTCCTGTTGCGGGCGCTAGGCCTACCCACACAAATGAGGTATCATTTTTATCGGGAGACTTGGGGGAACGCTGGGTCGAAGGTAATTTGTGGCTCCTCTCAGATTCCAGAACTTTCTGCCACAGAAATGTGAGTAACATGTGTTTTTTTATCCAAACTTTGAGGTTTGCAAAGGATTCTGGGTAACAGAACCTGGTCCGAGCCCCGCAAGTCACCCCATCATGGATTCCCCTAGGTCTCTAGTTTTCAGAAATGCACAGGTTTGGTAGGTTTCACTAGGTGCCGGCTGAGCTAGAGGCCAAAATCTACAGGTAGGCACTTCGCAAAAAACACCTCTGTTTTCTTCCAAAAATTTGGATGTGTCCACCTTGCGCTTTGGGGCGTTTCCTGTCGCGGGCGCTAGGCCTACCCACACAAGTGAGGTATCATTTTTATCGGGAGACTTGGGGGAACGCTGGGTGGAATGAAATTTGTGGCTCCTCTCAGATTCCAGAACTTTCTGCCACAGAAATGTGTGTAACATGTGTTTTTTTAGCCAAATTTTGAGGTTTGCAAAGGATTCTGGGTAAAAGAACCTGGTCCGAGCCCCGCAAGTCACCCCATCTTGGATTCCCCTAGGTCTCTAGTTGTCAGAAATGCACAGGTTTGGTAGGTTTCCCTAGGTGCCGGCTGAGCTAGAGGCCAAAATCTACAGGTAGGCACTTCGCAAAAAACACCTCTGTTTTCTTCCAAAAATTTGGATGTGTCCACGTTGCGCTTTGGGGCGTTTCCTGTCGCAGGCGCTAGGCCTACCTACACAAGTGAGGTATCATTTTTATCGGGAGACTTGGGGGAACGCTGGGCGGAAGGAAATTTGTGGCTCCTCTCAGATTCCAGAACTTTCTGCAACAGAAATGTGAGTAACATGTGTTTTTTTAGCCAAATTTTGAGGTTTGCAAAGGATTCTGGGTAACAGAACCTGGTCCGAGCCCCGCAAGTCACCCCATCTTGGATTCCCCTAGGTCTCTAGTTTTCAGAAATGCACAGGTTTGGTAGGTTTCCCTAGGTGCCGGCTGAGCTAGAGGCCAAAATCTACAGGTAGGCACTTCGCAAAAAACACCTCTGTTTTCTTCCAAAAATTTGGATGTGTCCACGTTGCGCTTTGGGGCGTTTCCTGTCGCAGGCGCTAGGCCTACCCACACAAGTGAGGTATCATATTTATTGGGAGACTTGGGGGAACGCTGGGTGGAAGGAAATTTGTGGCTCCTCTCAGATTCCAGAACTTTCTGCCACAGAAATGTGAGTAACATGTGTTTTTTTAGCCAAATTTTGAGGTTTGCAAAGGATTCTGGGTAACAGAACCTGGTCTGAGCCCCGCAAGTCACCCCATCTTGGATTCCCCTAGGTCTCTAGTTTTCAGAAATGCACAGGTTTGGTAGGTTTCCCTAGGTGCCGGCTGAGCTAGAGGGCAAAATCTACAGGTAGGCACTTCGCAAAAAACACCTCTGTTTTCTTCCAAAAAGTTTGATGTGTCCATGTTGCGCTTTGGGGCGTTTCCTGTCGCGGGCGCTAGGCCTACCCACGCAAGTGAGGTATCATTTTTATCGGGAGACTTGGGGGAACGCTGGGTGGAAGAAAATTTGTGGCTCTTCTCAGAT
Source organism: Pleurodeles waltl (assembly GCF_031143425.1). Lineage (NCBI taxonomy): Eukaryota > Metazoa > Chordata > Amphibia > Caudata > Salamandridae > Pleurodeles > Pleurodeles waltl. The sequence continues at coordinate 367,373,030 of NC_090444.1, read as the reverse complement.
TCCAGAACTTTCTGCCACAGAAATGTGAGGAACATATGTTTTTTTAGCCAAATTTTGAGGTTTGCAAAGGATTCTGGGTAACAGAACCTGGACCGAGCCCCGCAAGTCACCCCATCTTGGATTCCCCTAGGTCTCTAGTTTTCAGAAATGCACAGGTTTGGTAGGTTTCCCTAGGTGCCGGCTGAGCTAGAGGCCAAAATCTACAGGTAGGCACTTCGCAAAAAACACCTCTGTTTTCTTCCAAAAATTTGGATGTGTCCACGTTGCGCTTTGGGGCGTTTCCTGTCGCGGGCGCTAGGCCTACCCACACAAGTGAGGTATCATTTTTATCGGGAGACTTGGGGGAACGCTGGGTGGAAGGAAATTTGTGCCTCCTCTCAGATTCCAGAACTTTCTGCCACAGAAATGTGAGGAACATGTGTTTTGTTTGCCAAATTTTGAGGTTTGCAAAGGATTCTGGGTAACAGAACCTGGTCCGAGCCCCGCAAGTCACCCCATCGTGGATTCCCCTAGGTCTCTACTTTTCAGAAATGCACAGGTTTGGTAGGTTTCCCTAGGTGCCGGCTGAGCTAGAGGCCAAAATCTACAGGTAGGCACTTCGCAAAAAACATCTCTGTTTTCTTCCAAAAATTTGGATGTGTCCACGTTGCGCTTTGGGGCGTTTCCTGTCGTGGGCGCTAGGCCTACCCACACAAGTGAGGTATCATTTTTATCGGGAGACTTGGGGGAACGCTGGGTGGAATGAAATTTGTGGCTCCTCTCAGATTCCAGAACTTTCTGCCACAGAAATGTGAGTTTTCTAGCCACATTTTGAGGTTTGCAAAGGATTCTGGGTAACAGAACCTGGTCCGAGCACCGCAAGTCACCCCATCTTGGATTCCCCTAGGTCTCTAGTTTTCAGAAATGCACAGGTTTGGTAGGTTTCCCTAGGTGCCGGCTGAGCTAGAGGCCAAAATCTACAGGTAGGCACTTCGCAAAAAACACCTCTGTTTTCTTCCAAAAATTTGGATGTGTCCACGTTGCGCTTTGGGGCGTTTCCTGTCACAGGCGCTAGGCCTACCCACACAAGTGAGGTATCATTTTTATCGGGAGACTTGGGGGAACGCTGGGTGGAAGGAAATTTGTGGCTCCTCTCAGATTCCAGAACTTTCTGCCACAGAAATGTGAGTGACATGTGTTTTTTTAGCCAAATTTTGAGGTTTGCAAAGGATTCTGGGTAACAGAACCTGGTCCGAGCCCCGCAAGTCACCCCATCTTGGATTCCCCTAGGTCTCTAGTTTTCAGAAATGAACAGGTTTGGTAGGTTTCCCTAGGTGCCGGCTGAGCTAGAGGGCAAAATCTACAGGTAGGCACTTCGCAAAAAACACCTCTGTTTTCTTCCAAAAATTTGGATGTGTCCACGTTGCGCTTTGGGGTGTTTCCTGTCGCGGGCGCTAGGCCTACCCACACAAGTGAGGTATCATTTTTATCGGGAGACTTGGGGGAACGCTGGGTCGAAGGAAATTTGTGGCTCCTCTCAGATTCCAGAACTTTCTGCCACAGAAATGTGAGTAACATGTGTTTTTTTAGCCAAACTTTGAGGTTTGCAAGGATTCTGGCTAACAGAACCTGGTCCGAGCCCCGCAAGTCACCCCATCTTGGATTCCCCTAGGTCTCTAGTTTTCAGAAATGCACAGGTTTGGTAGGTTTCCCTAGGTGCCGGCTGAGCTAGAGGCCAAAATCTACAGGTAGGCACTTCGCAAAAAACACCTCTGTTTTCTTTCAAAAATTTGGATGTGTCCACGTTGCGCTTTGGGGCGTTTCCTGTCGCGGGCGCTAGGCCTACCCACACAAGTGGGGTATCATTTTTATCAGGAGACTTGGGGGAACGCTGGGTGGAAGGAAATTTGTGGCTCCTCTCAGATTCCAGAACTTTCTGCCACAGAAATGTGAGGAACATGTGTTTTTTTAGCCAAATTTTGAGGTTTGCAAAGGATTCTGGTTAACAGAACCTGGTCAGAGCCCCGCAAGTCACCCCTCCTTAGATTCCCCTAGGTCTCTTGTTTTCAGAAATGCACAGGTTTGGTAGGTTTCCCTAGGTGCCGGCTGAGCTAGAGGCCAAAATCTACAGGTAGGCACTTCGCAAAAAACACCTCTGTTTTCTTTCAAAATTTGGATGTGTCCACGTTGCGCTTTGGGGCGTTTCCTGTCGCGGGCGATAGGCCTACCCACACAAGTGAGGTATAATTTTTATCGGGAGACTTGGGGGAACGCTGGGTGGAAGGACATTTGTGGCTCCTCTCAGATTCCAGAACTTTCTGCCACAGAAATGTGAGGAACATGTGTTTTTTTAGCCAAATTTTGAGGTTTGCAAAGGATTCTGGGTAACAGAACCTGGTCCGAGCCCCGCAAGTCGCCCCTCCTTAGATTCCCCTAGGTGTCTAGTTTTCAGAAATGCACAGGTTTGGTAGGTTTCCCTAGGTGCCGGCTGAGCTAGAGGCCAAAATCTACAGGTAGGCACTTCGCAAAAAACACCTCTGTTTTCTTCCAAAAAGTTTGATGTGTCCACGTTGCGCTTTGGGGCGTTTCCTGTCACGGGCGCTAGGCCTACCCACGCAAGTGAGGTATCATTTTTATCGGGAGACTTGGGGGAACGCTGGGTGGAAGGAAATTTGTGGCTCTTCTCAGATTCCAGAACTTTCTGCCACAGAAATGTGAGGAACATATGTTTTTTTAGCCAAATTTTGAGGTTTGCAAAGGATTCTGGGTAACAGAACCTGGACCGAGCCCCGCAAGTCACCCCATCATGGATTCCCCTAGGTCTCTAGTTTTCAGAAATGCACAGGTTTGGTAGGTTTCCCTAGGTGCCGGCTGAGCTAGAGGCCAAAATCTACAGGTAGGCACTTCGCAAAAAACACCTCTGTTTTCTTCCAAAAATTTGGATGTGTCCACGTTGCGCTTTGGGGCGTTTCCTGTCGCAGGCGCTAGGCCTACCCACACAAGTGAGGTATCATATTTATTGGGAGACTTGGGGGAACGCTGGGTGGAAGGAAATTTGTGGCTCCTCTCAGATTCCAGAACTTTCTGCCACAGAAATGTGAGTAACATGTGTTTTTTTAGCCAAATTTTGAGGTTTGCAAAGGATTCTGGGTAACAGAACCTGGTCTGAGCCCCGCAAGTCACCCCATCTTGGATTCCCCTAGGTCTCTAGTTTTCAGAAATGCACAGGTTTGGTAGGTTTCCCTAGGTGCCGGCTGAGCTAGAGGGCAAAATCTACAGGTAGGCACTTCGCAAAAAACACCTCTGTTTTCTTCCAAAAAGTTTGATGTGTCCACGTTGCGCTTTGGGGCGTTTCCTGTCGCGGGCGCTAGGCCTACCCACGCAAGTGAGGTATCATTTTTATCGGGAGACTTGGGGGAACGCTGGGTGGAAGAAAATTTGTGGCTCTTCTCAGATTCCAGAACTTTCTGCCACAGAAATGTGAGGAAAATATGTTTTTTTAGCCAAATTTTGAGGTTTGCAAAGGATTCTGGGTAACAGAACCTGGACCGAGCCCCGCAAGTCACCCCATCTTGGATTCCCCTAGGTCTCTAGTTTTCAGAAATGCACAGGTTTGGTAGGTTTCCCTAGGTGCCGGCTGAGCTAGAGGCCAAAATCTACAGGTAGGCACTTCGCAAAAAACACCTCTGTTTTCTTCCAAAAATTTGGATGTGTCCACGTTGCGCTTTGGGGCGTTTCCTGTCGCGGGCGCTAGGCCTACCCACACAAGTGAGGTATCATTTTTATCGGGAGACTTGGGGGAACGCTGGGTGGAAGGAAATTTGTGCCTCCTCTCAGATTCCAGAACTTTCTGCCACAGAAATGTGAGGAACATGTGTTTTGTTTGCCAAATTTTGAGGTTTGCAAAGGATTCTGGGTAACAGAACCTGGTCCGAGCCCCGCAAGTCACCCCATCATGGATTCCCCTAGGTCTCTACTTTTCAGAAATGCACAGGTTTGGTAGGTTTCCCTAGGTGCCGGCTGAGCTAGAGGCCAAAATCTACAGGTAGGCACTTCGCAAAAAACATCTCTGTTTTCTTCCAAAAATTTGGATGTGTCCACGTTGCGCTTTGGGGCGTTTCCTGTCGTGGGCGCTAGGCCTACCCACACAAGTGAGGTATCATTTTTATCGGGAGACTTGGGGGAACGCTGGGTGGAATGAAATTTGTGGCTCCTCTCAGATTCCAGAACTTTCTGCCACAGAAATGTGAGTTTTCTAGCCACATTTTGAGGTTTGCAAAGGATTCTGGGTAACAGAACCTGGTCCGAGCACCGCAAGTCACCCCATCTTGGATTCCCCTAGGTCTCTAGTTTTCAGAAATGCACAGGTTTGGTAGGTTTCCCTAGGTGCCGGCTGAGCTAGAGGCCAAAATCTACAGGTAGGCACTTCGCAAAAAACACCTCTGTTTTCTTCCAAAAATTTGGATGTGTCCACGTTGCGCTTTGGGGCGTTTCCTGTCGCAGGCGCTAGGCCTACCCACACAAGTGAGGTATCATTTTTATCGGGAGACTTGGGGGAACGCTGGGTGGAAGGAAATTTGTGGCTCCTCTCAGATTCCAGAACTTTCTGCCACAGAAATGTGAGTGACATGTGTTTTTTTAGCCAAATTTTGAGGTTTGCAAAGGATTCTGGGTAACAGAACCTGGTCCGAGCCCCGCAAGTCACCCCATCTTGGATTCCCCTAGGTCTCTAGTTTTCAGAAATGAACAGGTTTGGTAGGTTTCCCTAGGTGCCGGCTGAGCTAGAGGGCAAAATCTACAGGTAGGCACTTCGCAAAAAACACCTCTGTTTTCTTCCAAAAATTTGGATGTGTCCACGTTGCGATTTGGGGTGTTTCCTGTCGCGGGCGCTAGGCCTACCCACACAAGTGAGGTATCATTTTTATCGGGAGACTTGGGGGAACGCTGGGTCGAAGGAAATTTGTGGCTCCTCTCAGATTCCAGAACTTTCTGCCACAGAAATGTGAGTAACATGTGTTTTTTTAGCCAAACTTTGAGGTTTGCAAGGATTCTGGGTAACAGAACCTGGTCCGAGCCCCGCAAGTCACCCCATCTTGGATTCCCCTAGGTCTCTAGTTTTCAGAAATGCACAGGTTTGGTAGGTTTCCCTAGGTGCCGGCTGAGCTAGAGGCCAAAATCTACAGGTAGGCACTTCGCAAAAAACACCTCTGTTTTCTTTCAAAAATTTGGATGTGTCCACGTTGCGCTTTGGGGCGTTTCCTGTCGCGGGCGCTAGGCCTACCCACACAAGTGGGGTATCATTTTTATCAGGAGACTTGGGGGAACGCTGGGTGGAAGGAAATTTGTGGCTCCTCTCAGATTCCAGAACTTTCTGCCACAGAAATGTGAGGAACATGTGTTTTTTTAGCCAAATTTTGAGGTTTGCAAAGGATTCTGGTTAACAGAACCTGGTCAGAGCCCCGCAAGTCACCCCTCCTTAGATTCCCCTAGGTCTCTTGTTTTCAGAAATGCACAGGTTTGGTAGGTTTCCCTAGGTGCCGGCTGAGCTAGAGGCCAAAATCTACAGGTAGGCACTTCGCAAAAAACACCTCTGTTTTCTTTCAAAATTTGGATGTGTCCACGTTGCGCTTTGGGGCGTTTCCTGTCGCGGGCGATAGGCCTACCCACACAAGTGAGGTATAATTTTTATCGGGAGACTTGGGGGAACGCTGGGTGGAAGGAAATTTGTGGCTCCTCTCAGATTCCAGAACTTTCTGCCACAGAAATGTGAGGAACATGTGTTTTTTTAGCCAAATTTTGAGGTTTGCAAAGGATTCTGGGTAACAGAACCTGGTCCGAGCCCCGCAAGTCGCCCCTCCTTAGATTCCCCTAGGTGTCTAGTTTTCAGAAATGCACAGGTTTGGTAGGTTTCCCTAGGTGCCGGCTGAGCTAGAGGCCAAAATCTACAGGTAGGCACTTCGCAAAAAACACCTCTGTTTTCTTCCAAAAAGTTTGATGTGTCCACGTTGCGCTTTGGGGCGTTTCCTGTCACGGGCGCTAGGCCTACCCACGCAAGTGAGGTATCATTTTTATCGGGAGACTTGGGGGAACGCTGGGTGGAAGGAAATTTGTGGCTCTTCTCAGATTCCAGAACTTTCTGCCACAGAAATGTGAGGAACATATGTTTTTTTAGCCAAATTTTGAGGTTTGCAAAGGATTCTGGGTAACAGAACCTGGACCGAGCCCCGCAAGTCACCCCATCATGGATTCCCCTAGGTCTCTAGTTTTCAGAAATGCACAGGTTTGGTAGGTTTCCCTAGGTGCCGGCTGAGCTAGAGGCCAAAATCTACAGGTAGGCACTTCGCAAAAAACACCTCTGTTTTCTTCCAAAAATTTGGATGTGTCCACGTTGCGCTTTGGGGCGTTTCCAGTCGCGGGCGCTAGGCCTACCCACACAAGTGAGGTATCATTTTTATCGGGAGACTTGGGGGAACGCTGGGTGGAAGGAAATTTGTGGCTCTTCTCAGATTCCAGAACTTTCTGCCACAGAAATGTGAGGAACATGTGTTTTTTTAGCCAAATTTTGAGGGTTGCAAAGGATTCTGGGTAACAGAACCTGGTCCGAGCCCCGCAAGTCGCCCCTCCTTAGATTCCCCTAGGTGTCTAGTTTTCAGAAATGCACAGGTTTGGTAGGTTTCCCTAGGTGCCGGCTGAGCTAGAGGCCAAAATCTACAGGTAGGCACTTCGCAAAAAACACCTCTGTTTTCTTCCAAAAATTTGGATGTGTCCACGTTGCGCTTTTGGGTGTTTCCTGTCGCGGGCGCTAGGCCTACCCACACAACTGAGGTATCATTTTTATCGGGAGACTTGGGGGAACGCTGGGTGGAAGGAAATTTGTGGCTCCTCTCAGATTCCAGAACTTTCTGCCACAGAAATGTGAGGAACATGTGTTTTTTTAGCCAAATTTTGAGGTTTGCAAAGGATTCTGGGTAACAGAACCTGGTCAGAGCCCCGCAAGTCACCCCTCCTTAGATTCCCCTAGGTCTCTTGTTTTCAGAAATGCACAGGTTTGGTAGGTTTCCCTAGGTGCCGGCTGAGCTAGAGGCCAAAATCTACAGGTAGGCACTTCGCAAAAAACACCTCTGTTTTCTTTTAAAAAAATGGATGTGTCCACGTTGCGCTTTGGGGCGTTTCCTGTCGCAGGCGTTAGGCCTACCCACACAAGTGAGGTATCATTTTTATCGGGAGACTTGGGGGAACGCTGGGTGGAAGGAAATTTGTGGCTCCTCTCAGATTCCAGACCTTTCTGCCACAGAAATGTGTGGAACATGTGTTTTTTTAGCCAAATTTTGAGGTTTGCAAAGGATTCTGGGTAACAGAACCTGGTCCGAGCCCCGCAAGTCACCCCATCTTGGATTCCCTTAGCTCTCTAGTTTTCAGAAATGCACAGGTTTGGTAGGTTTCCCTAGGTGCCGGCTGAGCTACAGGCCAAAATCTACAGGTAGGCACTTCGCAAAAATCACCTCTGTTTTCTTTTTAAAAAATGGATGTGTCCACGTTTCGCTTTGGGGCGTTTCCTGTCGCAGGCGTTAGGCCTACCCACACAAGTGAGGTATCATCTTTATCGGGAGACTTTGGGGAACACTGGGTGGAAGGAAATTTGTGGCTCCTCTCAGATTCCAGACCTTTCTGCCAGAGAAATGTGTGGAACATGTGTTTTTTTAGCCAAATTTTGAGGTTTGCAAAGGATTCTGGGTAACAGAACCTGGTCCGAGCCCCGCAAGTCACCCCATCTTGGATTCCCCTAGCTCTCTAGTTTTCAGAAATGCACAGGTTTGGTAGGTTTCCCTAGGTGCCGGCTGAGCTACAGGCCAAAATCTACAGGTAGGAACTTCACAAAAATCACCTCTGTTTTCTTTTAAAAAATTGGATGTGTCCACGTTGCGCTTTGGGGTGTTTCCTGTCGCGGGCGCTAGGCCTACCCACACAAGTGAGGTATCATTTTTATCGGGAGACTTGGGGGAACGCTGGGTGGAAGGAAATTTGTGGCACTTCACAGATTCCAGAACTTTCTGCCACAGAAATGTGAGGAACATGTGTTTTTTTAGCCAAATTTTGAGGTTTGCAAAGGATTCTGGGTAACAGAACCTGGTCCGAGCCCCGAAATTCACCCCTCCTTAGATTCCCCTTGGTCTCTAGTTTTCAGAAATGCACAGGTTTGGTAGGTTTCCCTAGGTGCCGGCTGAGCTAGAGGTCAAAATCTACAGGTAGGCACTTCGCAAAAACGCCTCTGTTTTCTTTCAAAAATGTGGATGTGTCCACGTTGCGCTTTGGGGCGTTTCCTGTCACTGGCGCTAGGCCTACCCACACAAGTGAGGTATCATTTTTATCGGGAGACTTGGGGGAACGCTGGGTGGAAGGAAATTTGTGGCTCCTCTCAGATTCCAGAACTTTCTGCCACAGAAATGTGAGGAACATGTGTTTTTTTAGCCAAATTTTGAGGTTTGCAAAGGATTTTGGGTAACAGAACCTGGTCCGAGCCCCGCAAGTCACTCCATCTTGGATTCCCCTAGGTCTCTAGTTTTCAGAAATGCACAGGTTTGGTAGGTTTCCCTAGGTGCCGGCTGAGCTAGAGGCCAAAATCTACAGGTAGGCACTTCGCAAAAATCACCTCTGTTTTCTTTTAAAAAATTGGATGTGTCCACGTTGCGCTTTGGGGGGTTTCCTGTCGCAGGCGCTAGGCCTACCCACACATGTGAGGTATCATTTTTATCGGGAGACTTGGGGGAACGCTGGGTGGAAGGAAATTTGTGGCTCCCCTCAGATTCCAGAACTTTCTGCCACAGAAATGGGAGTAACATGTGTTTTTTTAGCCAAATTTTGAGGTTTGCAAAGGATTCTGGGTAACAGAACCTGGTCAGAGCCCCGCAAGTCACCCCTCCTTAGATTCCCCTAGGTCTCTTGTTTTCAGAAATGCACAGGTTTGGTAGGTTTCCCTAGGTGCCGGCTGAGCTAGAGGCCAAAATCTACAGGTAGGCACTTCGCAAAAAACACCTCTGTTTTCTTTTTAAAAAATGGATGTGTCCACGTTGCGCTTTGGGGCGTTTCCTGTCGCAGGCGTTAGGCCTACCCACACAAGTGAGGTATCATTTTTATCGGGAGACTTGGGGGAACGCTGGGTGGAAGGAAATTTGTGGCTCCTCTCAGATTCCAGACCTTTCTGCTACAGAAATGTGTGGAACATGTGTTTTTTTAGCCAAATTTTGAGGTTTGCAAAGGATTCTGGGTAACAGAACCTGGTCCGAGCCCCGCAAGTCACCCCATCTTGGATTCCCTTAGCTCTCTAGTTTTCAGAAATGCACAGGTTTGGTAGGTTTCCCTAGGTGCCGGCTGAGCTACAGGCCAAAATCTACAGGTAGGCACTTCGCAAAAATCACCTCTGTTTTCTTTTTAAAAAATGGATGTGTCCACGTTTCGCTTTGGGGCGTTTCCTGTCGCAGGCGTTAGGCCTACCCACACAAGTGAGGTATCATCTTTATCAGGAGACTTTGGGGAACACTGGGTGGAAGGAAATTTGTGGCTCCTCTCAGATTCCAGACCTTTCTGCCAGAGAAATGTGTGGAACATGTGTTTTTTTAGCCAAATTTTGAGGTTTGCAACGGATTCTGGGTAACAGAACCTGGTCCGAGCCCCGCAAGTCACCCCATCTTGGATTCCCCTAGCTCTCTAGTTTTCAGAAATGCACAGGTTTGGTAGGTTTCCCTAGGTGCCGGCTGAGCTACAGGCCAAAATCTACAGGTAGGCACTTCGCAAAAATCACCTCTGTTTTCTTTTAAAAAATTGGATGTGTCCACGTTGCGCTTTGGGGTGTTTCCTGTCGCGGGCGCTAGGCCTACCCACACAAGTGAGGTATCATTTTTATCGGGAGACTTGGGGGAACGCTGGGTGGAAGGAAATTTGTGGCACTTCACAGATTCCAGAACTTTCTGCCACAGAAATGTGAGGAACATGTGTTTTTTTAGCCAAATTTTGAGGTTTGCAAAGGATTCTGGGTAACAGAACCTGGTCCGAGCCCCGAAATTCACCCCTCCTTAGATTCCCCTTGGTCTCTAGTTTTCAGAAATGCACAGGTTTGGTAGGTTTCCCTAGGTGCCGGCTGAGCTAGAGGTCAAAATCTACAGGTAGGCAATTCGCAAAAACGCCTCTGTTTTCTTTCAAAAATGTGGATGTGTCCACGTTGCGCTTTGGGGCGTTTCCTGTCACTGGCGCTAGGCCTACCCACACAAGTGAGGTATAATTTTTATCGGGAGACTTGGGGGAACGCTGGGTGGAAGGAAATTTGTGGCTCCTCTCAGATTCCAGAACTTTCTGCCACAGAAATGTGAGGAACATGTGTTTTTTTAGCCAAATTTTGAGGTTTGCAAAGGATTTTGGGTAACAGAACCTGGTCCGAGCCCCGCAAGTCACCCCATCTTGGATTCCCCTAGGTCTCTAGTTTTCAGAAATGCACAGGTTTGGTAGGTTTCCCTAGGTGCCGGCTGAGCTAGAGGCCAAAATCTACAGGTAGGCACTTCGCAAAAATCACCTCTGTTTTCTTTTAAAAAATTGGATGTGTCCTCGTTGCGCTTTGGGGCATTTCCTGTCGCAGGCGCTAGGCCTACCCACACATGTGAGGTATCATTTTTATCGGGAGACTTGGGGGAACGCTGGGTGGAAGGAAATTTGTGGCTCCCCTCAGATTCCAGAACTTTCTGCCACAGAAATGGGAGTAACATGTGTTTTTTTAGCCAAATTTTGAGGTTTGCAAAGGATTCTGGGTAACAGAACCTGTTCCGAGCCCCGCAAGTCACCCCATCTTGGATTCCCCTAGGTCTCTAGTTTTCAGAAATGCACAGGTTTGGTAGGTTTCCCTAGGTGCTGGCTGAGCTAGAGGGCAAAATCTACAGGTAGGCACTTCGCAAAAAACACCTCTGTTTTCTTCCAAAAATGTGCATGTGTCCACGTTGCGCTTTGGGGTGTTTCCTGTCGCGGGCGCTAGGCCTACCCACACAAGTGAGGTATCATTTTTATAGGGAGACTTGGGGGAACGCTGGGTGGAAGGAAATTTGTGGCTCCTCTCAGATTCCAGATCTTTCTGCCACAGAAATGTGAGGAACATGTTTTTTTTTAGCCAAATTTTGAGGTTTGCAAAGGATTCTGGGTAACAGAACCTGGTCCGAGCCTCGCAAGTCACCCCATCTTGGATTCCCCTAAGCCTCTAGTTTTCAGAAATGCACAGCTTTGGTAGGTTTTTCTAGGTGCCGGCTGAGCTAGAGGCCAAAATCTACAGGTAGGCACTTCGCAAAAACACCTCTGTTTTCTTCCAAAAATTTGGATGTGTCCACGTTGCGCTTTGGGGTGTTTCCTGTCGCGGGCGCTAGGCCTACCCACACAAGTGAGGTATCATTTTTATCGGGAGACTTGGGGGAACACTGGGTGGAAGTAAATTTGTGGCTCCTCTCAGATTCCAGAACTTTCTGCCACAGAAATGTGAGGAACATGTGTTTTTTTAGCCAAATTTTGAGGTTTGCAAAGGATTCTGGGTAACAGAACCTGGTCCGAGCCCCGCAAGTCGCCCCTCCTTAGATTCCCCTAGGTCTCTAGTTTTCAGAAATGCACAGGTTTGGTAGGTTTCCCTAGGTGCCGGCTGAGCTAGAGGCCAAAATCTACAGGTAGGCACTTCGCAAAAAACACCTCTGTTTTCTTCCAAAAATTTGGATGTGTCCTCGTTGCGCTTTGGGGCGTTTCCTGTCGCGGGCGCTAGGCCTACCCACACAAGTGAGGTATCATTTTTATCGGGAGACTTGGGGGAACGCTGGGTGGAATTAAATTTGTGGCTCCTCTCAGATTCCAGAACTTTCTGCCACAGAAATGTGAGTTTTCTTGCCACATTTTGAGGTTTGCAAAGGACTCTGGGTAACAGAACCTGGTGCGAGCACCGCAAGTCACCCCATCTTGGATTCCCCTAGGTGTCTAGTTTTCAGAAATGCACAGGTTTGGTAGGTTTCCCTAGGTGCCGGCTGAGCTAGAGGCCAAAATCTACAGGTTGGCACTTCGCAAAAAACACCTCTGTTTTCTTCCAAAAATTTGGATGTGTCCACGTTGCGCTTTGGGGCGTTTCCTGTCGCAGGCGCTAGGCCTACCCACACAAGTGAGGTATCATTTTTATCGGGAGACTTGGGGGAACGCTGGGTGGAAGGAAATTTGTGGCTCCTCTCAGATTCCAGAACTTTCTGCCACAGAAATGTGAGTAACATGTGTTTTTTTAGCCAAATTTTGAGGTTTGCAAAGGATTCTGGGTAACAGAACCTGGTCCGAGCCCCGCAAGTCACCCCATCTTGGATTCCCCTAGGTCTCTAGTTTTCAGAAATGCACAGGTTTGGTAGGTTTCCCTAGGTGCCGGCTGAGCTAGAGGCCAAAATCTACAGGTAGGCACTTCGCAAAAAACACCTCTGTTTTCTTCCAAAAATTTGGATGTGTCCATGTTGCGCTTTGGTTTTTTTCCTGTTGCGGGCGCTAGGCCTACCCACACAAATGAGGTATCATTTTTATCGGGAGACTTGGGGGAACGCTGGGTCGAAGGAAATTTGTGGCTCCTCTCAGATTCCAGAACTTTCTGCCACAGAAATGTGAGGAACATGTGTTTTTTTATCCAAACTTTGAGGTTTGCAAAGGATTCTGGGTAACAGAACCTGGTCCGAGCCCTGCAAGTCACCCCATCTTGGATTCCCCTAGGTCTCTAGTTTTCAGAAATGCACAGGTTTGGTAGGTTTCCCTAGGTGCCGGCTGAGCTAGAGGCCAAAATCTACAGGTAGGCACTTCGCAAAAAACACCTCTGTTTTCTTCCAAAAATTTGGATGTGTCCACGTTGCACTTTTGGGCGTTTCCTGTCGCGGGCGCTAGGCCTACCCACACAAGTGAGGTATCATTTTTATCGGGAGACTTGGGGGAACGCTGGGTGGAAGGAAATTTGTGGCTCCTCTCAGATTCCAGAACTTTCTGCTACAGAAATGTGAGGAACATGTGTTTTTTTAGCCAAATTTTGAGGTTTGCAAAGGATTCTGGGTAACAGAACCTGGTCCGAGCCCCGCAAGTCACCCCATCATGGATTCCCCTAGGTCTCTAGTTTTCAGAAATGCACAGGTTTGGTAGGTTTCACTAGGTGCCGGCTGAGCTAGAGGCCAAAATCTACAGGTAGGCACTTCGCAAAAAACACCTCTGTTTTCTTCCAAAAATTTGGATGTGTCCACCTTGCGCTTTGGGGCGTTTCCTGTCGCGGGCGCTAGGCCTACCCACACAAGTGAGGTATCATTTTTATCGGGAGACTTGGGGGAACGCTGGGTGGAATGAAATTTGTGGCTCCTCTCAGATTCCAGAACTTTCTGCCACAGAAATGTGTGTAACATGTGTTTTTTTAGCCAAATTTTGAGGTTTGCAAAGGATTCTGGGTAAAAGAACCTGGTCCGAGCCCCGCAAGTCACCCCATCTTGGATTCCCCTAGGTCTCTAGTTGTCAGAAATGCACAGGTTTGGTAGGTTTCCCTAGGTGCCGGCTGAGCTAGAGGCCAAAATCTACAGGTAGGCACTTCGCAAAAAACACCTCTGTTTTCTTCCAAAAATTTGGATGTGTCCACGTTGCGCTTTGGGGCGTTTCCTGTCGCAGGCGCTAGGCCTACCTACACAAGTGAGGTATCATTTTTATCGGGAGACTTGGGGGAACGCTGGGCGGCAGGAAATTTGTGGCTCCTCTCAGATTCCAGAACTTTCTGCCACAGAAATGTGAGTAACATGTGTTTTTTTAGCCAAATTTTGAGGTTTGCAAAGGATTCTGGGTAACAGAACCTGGTCCGAGCCCCGCAAGTCACCCCATCTTGGATTCCCCTAGGTCTCTAGTTTTCAGAAATGCACAGGTTTGGTAGGTTTCCCTAGGTGCCGGCTGAGCTAGAGGCCAAAATCTACAGGTAGGCACTTCGCAAAAAACACCTCTGTTTTCTTCCAAAAATTTGGATGTGTCCACGTTGCGCTTTGGGGCGTTTCCTGTCGCAGGCGCTAGGCCTACCCACACAAGTGAGGTATCATATTTATTGGGAGACTTGGGGGAACGCTGGGTGGAAGGAAATTTGTGGCTCCTCTCAGATTCCAGAACTTTCTGCCACAGAAATGTGAGTAACATGTGTTTTTTTAGCCAAATTTTGAGGTTTGCAAAGGATTCTGGGTAACAGAACCTGGTCTGAGCCCCGCAAGTCACCCCATCTTGGATTCCCCTAGGTCTCTAGTTTTCAGAAATGCACAGGTTTGGTAGGTTTCCCTAGGTGCCGGCTGAGCTAGAGGGCAAAATCTACAGGTAGGCACTTCGCAAAAAACACCTCTGTTTTCTTCCAAAAAGTTTGATGTGTCCACGTTGCGCTTTGGGGCGTTTCCTGTTGCGGGCGCTAGGCCTACCCACGCAAGTGAGGTATCATTTTTATCGGGAGACTTGGGGGAACGCTGGGTGGAAGAAAATTTGTGGCTCTTCTCAGATTCCAGAACTTTCTGCCACAGAAATGTGAGGAACATATGTTTTTTTAGCCAAATTTTGAGGTTTGCAAAGGATTCTGGGTAACAGAACCTGGACCGAGCCCCGCAAGTCACCCCATCTTGGATTCCCCTAGGTCTCTAGTTTTCAGAAATGCACAGGTTTGGTAGGTTTCCCTAGGTGCCGGCTGAGCTAGAGGCCAAAATCTACAGGTAGGCACTTCGCAAAAAACACCTCTGTTTTCTTCCAATAATTTGGATGTGTCCACGTTGCGCTTTGGGGCGTTTCCTGTCGCGGGCGCTAGGCCTACCCACACAAGTGAGGTATCATTTTTATCGGGAGACTTGGGGGAACGCTGGGTGGAAGGAAATTTGTGCCTCCTCTCAGATTCCAGAACTTTCTGCCACAGAAATGTGAGGAACATGTGTTTTGTTAGCCAAATTTTGAGGTTTGCAAAGGATTCTGGGTAACAGAACCTGGTCCGAGCCCCGCAAGTCACCCCATCATGGATTCCCCTAGGTCTCTACTTTTCAGAAATGCACAGGTTTGGTAGGTTTCCCTAGGTGCCGGCTGAGCTAGAGGCCAAAATCTACAGGTAGGCACTTCGCAAAAAACATCTCTGTTTTCTTCCAAAAATTTGGATGTGTCCACGTTGCGCTTTGGGGCGTTTCCTGTCGTGGGCGCTAGGCCTACCCACACAAGTGAGGTATCATTTTTATCGGGAGACTTGGGGGAACGCTGGGTGGAATGAAATTTGTGGCTCCTCTCAGATTCCAGAACTTTCTGCCACAGAAATGTGAGTTTTCTAGCCACATTTTGAGGTTTGCAAAGGATTCTGGGTAACAGAACCTGGTCCGAGCACCGCAAGTCACCCCATCTTGGATTCCCCTAGGTCTCTAGTTTTCAGAAATGCACAGGTTTGGTAGGTTTCCCTAGGTGCCGGCTGAGCTAGAGGCCAAAATCTACAGGTAGGCACTTCGCAAAAAACACCTCTGTTTTCTTCCAAAAATTTGGATGTGTCCACGTTGCGCTTTGGGGCGTTTCCTGTCGCAGGCGCTAGGCCTACCCACACAAGTGAGGTATCATTTTTATCGGGAGACTTGGGGGAACGCTGGGTGGAAGGAAATTTGTGGCTCCTCTCAGATTCCAGAACTTTCTGCCACAGAAATGTGAGTGACATGTGTTTTTTTAGCCAAATTTTGAGGTTTGCAAAGGATTCTGGGTAACAGAACCTGGTCCGAGCCCCGCAAGTCACCCCATCTTGGATTCCCCTAGGTCTCTAGTTTTCAGAAATGAACAGGTTTGGTAGGTTTCCCTAGGTGCCGGCTGAGCTAGAGGGCAAAATCTACAGGTAGGCACTTCGCAAAAAACACCTCTGTTTTCAACCAAAAATTTGGATGTGTCCACGTTGCGCTTTGGGGTGTTTCCTGTCGCGGGCGCTAGGCCTACCCACACAAGTGAGGTATCATTTTTATCGGGAGACTTGGGGGAACGCTGGGTCGAAGGAAATTTGTGGCTCCTCTCAGATTCCAGAACTTTCTGCCACAGAAATGTGAGTAACATGTGTTTTTTTTGCCAAACTTTGAGGTTTGCAAGGATTCTGGGTAACAGAACCTGGTCCGAGCCCCGCAAGTCACCCCATCTTGGATTCCCCTAGGTCTCTAGTTTTCAGAAATGCACAGGTTTGGTAGGTTTCCCTAGGTGCCGGCTGAGCTAGAGGCCAAAATCTACAGGTAGGCACTTCGCAAAAAACACCTCTGTTTTCTTTCAAAAATTTGGATGTGTCCACCTTGCGCTTTGGGGCGTTTCCTGTCGCGGGCGCTAGGCCTACCCACACAAGTGGGGTATCATTTTTATCAGGAGACTTGGGGGAACGCTGGGTGGAAGGAAATTTGTGGCTCCTCTCAGATTCCAGAACTTTCTGCCACAGAAATGTGAGGAACATGTGTTTTTTTAGCCAAATTTTGAGGTTTGCAAAGGATTCTGGTTAACAGAACCTGGTCAGAGCCCCGCAAGTCACCCCTCCTTAGATTCCCCTAGGTCTCTTGTTTTCAGAAATGCACAGGTTTGGTAGGTTTCCCTAGGTGCCGGCTGAGCTAGAGGCCAAAATCTACAGGTAGGCACTTCGCAAAAAACACCTCTGTTTTCTTTCAAAATTTGGATGTGTCCACGTTGCGCTTTGGGGCGTTTCCTGTCGCGGGCGATAGGCCTACCCACACAAGTGAGGTATAATTTTTATCGGGAGACTTGGGGGAACGCTGGGTGGAAGGAAATTTGTGGCTCCTCTCAGATTCCAGAACTTTCTGCCACAGAAATGTGAGGAACATGTGTTTTTTTAGCCAAATTTTGAGGTTTGCAAAGGATTCTGGGTAACAGAACCTGGTCCGAGCCCCGCAAGTCGCCCCTCCTTAGATTCCCCTAGGTGTCTAGTTTTCAGAAATGCACAGGTTTGGTAGGTTTCCCTAGGTGCCGGCTGAGCTAGAGGCCAAAATCTACAGGTAGGCACTTCGCAAAAAACACCTCTGTTTTCTTCCAAAAAGTTTGATGTGTCCACGTTGCGCTTTGGGGCGTTTCCTGTCACGGGCGCTAGGCCTACCCACGCAAGTGAGGTATCATTTTTATCGGGAGACTTGGGGGAACGCTGGGTGGAAGGAAATTTGTAGCTCTTCTCAGATTCCAGAACTTTCTGCCACAGAAATGTGAGGAACATATGTTTTTTTAGCCAAATTTTGAGGTTTGCAAAGGATTCTGGGTAACAGAACCTGGACCGAGCCCCGCAAGTCACCCCATCATGGATTCCCCTAGGTCTCTAGTTTTCAGAAATGCACAGGTTTGGTAGGTTTCCCTAGGTGCCGGCTGAGCTAGAGGCCAAAATCTACAGGTAGGCACTTCGCAAAAAACACCTCTGTTTTCTTCCAAAAATTTGGATGTGTCCACGTTGCGCTTTGGGGCGTTTCCAGTCGCGGGCGCTAGGCCTACCCACACAAGTGAGGTATCATTTTTATCGGGAGACTTGGGGGAACGCTGGGTGGAATGAAATTTGTGGCTCCTCTCAGATTCCAGAACTTTCTGCCACAGAAATGTGAGTTTTCTAGCCACATTTTGAGGTTTGCAAAGGATTCTGGGTAACAGAACCTGGTCCGAGCACCGCAAGTCACCCCATCTTGGATTCCCCTAGGTCTCTAGTTTTCAGAAATGCACAGGTTTGGTAGGTTTCCCTAGGTGCCGGCTGAGCTAGAGGCCAAAATCTACAGGTAGGCACTTCGCAAAAAACACCTCTGTTTTCTTCCAAAAATTTGGATGTGTCCACGTTGCGCTTTGGGGCGTTTCCTGTCGCAGGCGCTAGGCCTACCCACACAAGTGAGGTATCATTTTTATCGGGAGACTTGGGGGAACGCTGGGTGGAAGGAAATTTGTGCCTCCTCTCAGATTCCAGAACTTTCTGCCACAGAAATGTGAGGAACATGTGTTTTTTTAGCCAAATTTTGAGGGTTGCAAAGGATTCTGGGTAACAGAACCTGGTCCGAGCCCCGCAAGTCGCCCCTCCTTAGATTCCCCTAGGTGTCTAGTTTTCAGAAATGCACAGGTTTGGTAGGTTTCCCTAGGTGCCGGCTGAGCTAGAGGCCAAAATCTACAGGTAGGCACTTCGCAAAAAACACCTCTGTTTTCTTCCAAAAATGTGGATGTGTCCATGTTGCGCTTTGGGGTGTTTCCTGTCGCTGGCGCTAGGCCTACCCACACAAGTGAGGTATCATTTTTATCAGGAGACTTGGGGGAACGCTGGGTCGAAGGAAATTTGTGGCTCCTCTCAGATTCCAGAACTTTCTGCCACAGAAATGTGAGGAACATGTGTTTTTTTAGCCAAACTTTGAGGTTTGCAAAGGATTCTGGGTAACAGAACCTGGTCCGAGCCCCGCAAGTCACCCCATCTTGGATTCCCCTAGGTCTCTAGTTTTCAGAAATGCACAGGTTTGGTAGGTTTCCCTAGGTGCCGGCTGAGCTAGAGGCCAAAATCTACAGGTAGGCACTTCGCAAAAAACACCTCTGTTTTCTTCCAAAAATTTGGATGTGTCCACGTTGCGCTTTTGGGTGTTTCCTGTCGCGGGCGCTAGGCCTACCCACACAACTGAGGTATCATTTTTATCGGGAGACTTGGGGGAACGCTGGGTGTAAGGAAATTTGTGGCTCCTCTCAGATTCCAGAACTTTCTGCCACAGAAATGTGAGGAACATGTGTTTTTTTAGCCAAATTTTGAGGTTTGCAAAGGATTCTGGGTAACAGAACCTGGTCAGAGCCCCGCAAGTCACCCCTCCTTAGATTCCCCTAGGTCTCTTGTTTTCAGAAATGCACAGGTTTGGTAGGTTTCCCTAGGTGCCGGCTGAGCTAGAGGCCAAAATCTACAGGTAGGCACTTCGCAAAAAACACCTCTGTTTTCTTTTAAAAAAATGGATGTGTCCACGTTGCGCTTTGGGGCGTTTCCTGTCGCAGGCGTTAGGCCTACCCACACAAGTGAGGTATCATTTTTATCGGGAGACTTGGGGGAACGCTGGGTGGAAGGAAATTTGTGGCTCCTCTCAGATTCCAGACCTTTCTGCCACAGAAATGTGTGGAACATGTGTTTTTTTAGCCAAATTTTGAGGTTTGCAAAGGATTCTGGGTAACAGAACCTGGTCCGAGCCCCGCAAGTCACCCCATCTTGGATTCCCTTAGCTCTCTAGTTTTCAGAAATGCACAGGTTTGGTAGGTTTCCCTAGGTGCCGGCTGAGCTACAGGCCAAAATCTACAGGTAGGCACTTCGCAAAAATCACCTCTGTTTTCTTTTAAAAAAATGGATGTGTCCACGTTTCGCTTTGGGGCGTTTCCTGTCGCAGGCGTTAGGCCTACCCACACAAGTGAGGTATCATCTTTATCGGGAGACTTTGGGGAACTCTGGGTGGAAGGAAATTTGTGGCTCCTCTCAGATTCCAGACCTTTCTGCCAGAGAAATGTGTGGAACATGTGTTTTTTTAGCCAAATTTTGAGGTTTGCAAAGGATTCTGGGTAACAGAACCTGGTCCGAGCCCCGCAAGTCACCCCATCTTGGATTCCCCTAGCTCTCTAGTTTTCAGAAATGCACAGGTTTGGTAGGTTTCCCTAGGTGCCGGCTGAGCTACAGGCCAAAATCTACAGGTAGGCACTTCGCAAAAATCACCTCTGTTTTCTTTTAAAAAATTGGATGTGTCCACGTTGCGCTTTGGGGTGTTTCCTGTCGCGGGCGCTAGGCCTACCCACACAAGTGAGGTATCATTTTTATCGGGAGACTTGGGGGAACGCTGGGTGGAAGGAAATTTGTGGCACTTCACAGATTCCAGAACTTTCTGCCACAGAAATGTGAGGAACATGTGTTTTTTTAGCCAAATTTTGAGGTTTGCAAAGGATTCTGGGTAACAGAACCTGGTACGAGCCCCGAAATTCACCCCTCCTTAGATTCCCCTTGGTCTCTAGTTTTCAGAAATGCACAGGTTTGGTAGGTTTCCCTAGGTGCCGGCTGAGCTAGAGGTCAAAATCTACAGGTAGGCACTTCGCAAAAACGCCTCTGTTTTCTTTAAAAAATGTGGATGTGTCCACGTTGCGCTTTGGGGCGTTTCCTGTCACTGGCGCTAGGCCTACCCACACAAGTGAGGTATCATTTTTATCGGGAGACTTGGGGGAACGCTGGGTGGAAGGAAATTTGTGGCTCCTCTCAGATTCCAGAACTTTCTGCCACAGAAATGTGAGGAACATGTGTTTTTTTAGCCAAATTTTGAGGTTTGCAAAGGATTTTGGGTAACAGAACCTGGTCCGAGCCCCGCAAGTCACCCCATCTTGGATTCCCCTAGGTCTCTAGTTTTCAGAAATGCACAGGTTTGGTAGGTTTCCCTAGGTGCCGGCTGAGCTAGAGGCCAAAATCTACAGGTAGGCACTTCGCAAAAATCACCTCTGTTTTCTTTTAAAAAATTGGATGTGTCCACGTTGCGCTTTGGGGCGTTTCCTGTCGCAGGCGCTTGGCCTACCCACACATGTGAGGTATCATTTTTATCGGGAGACTTGGGGGAACGCTGGGTGGAAGGAAATTTGTGGCTCCCCTCAGATTCCAGAACTTTCTGCCACAGAAATGGGAGTAACATGTGTTTTTTTAGCCAAATTTTGAGGTTTGCAAAGGATTCTGGGTAACAGAACCTGGTCAGAGCCCCGCAAGTCACCCCTCCTTAGATTCCCCTAGGTCTCTTGTTTTCAGAAATGCACAGGTTTGGTAGGTTTCCCTAGGTGCCGGCTGAGCTAGAGGTCAAAATCTACAGGTAGGCACTTCGCAAAAACGCCTCTGTTTTCTTTCAAAAATGTGGATGTGTCCACGTTGCGCTTTGGGGCGTTTCCTGTCACTGGCGCTAGGCCTACCCACACAAGTGAGGTATCATTTTTATCGGGAGACTTGGGGGAACGCTGGGTGGAAGGAAATTTGTGGCTCCTCTCAGATTCCAGAACTTTCTGCCACAGAAATGTGAGGAACATGTGTTTTTTTAGCCAAATTTTGAGGTTTGCAAAGGATTTTGGGTAACAGAACCTGGTCCGAGCCCCGCAAGTCACCCCATCTTGGATTCCCCTAGGTCTCTAGTTTTCAGAAATGCACAGGTTTGGTAGGTTTCCCTAGGTGCCGGCTGAGCTAGAGGCCAAAATCTACAGGTAGGCACTTCGCAAAAAACACCTCTGTTTTCTTTTTAAAAAATGGATGTGTCCACGTTGCACTTTGGGGCGTTTCCTGTCGCAGGCGTTAGGCCTACCCACACAAGTGAGGTATCATTTTTATCGGGAGACTTGGGGGAACGCTGGGTGGAAGGAAATTTGTGGCTCCTCTCAGATTCCAGACCTTTCTGCCACAGAAATGTGTGGAACATGTGTTTTTTTAGCCAAATTTTGAGGTTTGCAAAGGATTCTGGGTAACAGAACCTGGTCCGAGCCCCGCAAGTCACCCCATCTTGGATTCCCTTAGCTCTCTAGTTTTCAGAAATGCACAGGTTTGGTAGGTTTCCCTAGGTGCCGGCTGAGCTACAGGACAAAATCTACAGGTAGGCACTTCGCAAAAATCACCTCTGTTTTCTTTTAAAAAAATGGATGTGTCCACGTTTCGCTTTGGGGCGTTTCCTGTCGCAGGCGTTAGGCCTACCCACACAAGTGAGGTATCATCTTTATCGGGAGACTTTGGGGAACACTGGGTGGAAGGAAATTTGTGGCTCCTCTCAGATTCCAGACCTTTCTGCCAGAGAAATGTGTGGAACATGTGTTTTTTTAGCCAAATTTTGAGGTTTGCAAAGGATTCTGGGTAACAGAACCTGGTCCGAGCCCCGCAAGTCACCCCATCTTGGATTCCCATAGCTCTCTAGTTTTCAGAAATGCACAGGTTTGGTAGGTTTCCCTAGGTGCCGGCTGAGCTACAGGCCAAAATCTACAGGTAGGCACTTCGCAAAAATCACCTCTGTTTTCTTTTAAAAAATTGGATGTGTCCACGTTGCGCTTTGGGGTGTTTCCTGTCGCGGGCGCTAGGCCTACCCACACAAGTGAGGTATCATTTTTATCGGGAGACTTGGGGGAACGCTGGGTGGAAGGAAATTTGTGGCACTTCACAGATTCCAGAACTTTCTGCCACAGAAATGTGAGGAACATGTGTTTTTTTAGCCAAATTTTGAGGTTTGCAAAGGATTCTGGGTAACAGAACCTGGTCCGAGCCCCGAAATTCACCCCTCCTTAGATTCCCCTTGGTCTCTAGTTTTCAGAAATGCACAGGTTTGGTAGGTTTCCCTAGGTGCCGGCTGAGCTAGAGGTCAAAATCTACAGGTAGGCACTTCGCAAAAACGCCTCTGTTTTCTTTCAAAAATGTGGATGTGTCCACGTTGCGCTTTGGGGCGTTTCCTGTCACTGGCGCTAGGCCTACCCACACAAGTGAGGTATCATTTTTATCGGGAGACTTGGGGGAACGCTGGGTGGAAGGAAATTTGTGGCTCCTCTCAGATTCCAGAACTTTCTGCCACAGAAATGTGAGGAACATGTGTTTTTTTAGCCAAATTTTGAGGTTTGCAAAGGATTTTGGGTAACAGAACCTGGTCCGAGCCCCGCAAGTCACCCCATCTTGGATTCCCCTAGGTCTCTAGTTTTCAGAAATGCACAGGTTTGGTAGGTTTCCCTAGGTGCCGGCTGAGCTAGAGGCCAAAATCTACAGGTAGGCACTTCGCAAAAATCACCTCTGTTTTCTTTTAAAAAATTGGATGTGTCCTCGTTGCGCTTTGGGGCGTTTCCTGTCGCAGGCGCTAGGCCTACCCACACATGTGAGGTATCATTTTTATCGGGAGACTTGGGGGAACGCTGGGTGGAAGGAAATTTGTGGCTCCCCTCAGATTCCAGAACTTTCTGCCACAGAAATGGGAGTAACATGTGTTTTTTTAGCCAAATTTTGAGGTTTGCAAAGGATTCTGGGTAACAGAACCTGTTCCGAGCCCCGCAAGTCACCCCATCTTGGATTCCCCTAGGTCTCTAGTTTTCAGAAATGCACAGGTTTGGTAGGTTTCCCTAGGTGCTGGCTGAGCTAGAGGGCAAAATCTACAGGTAGGCACTTCGCAAAAAACACCTCTGTTTTCTTCCAAAAATTTGCATGTGTCCACGTTGCGCTTTGGGGTGTTTCCTGTCGCGGGCGCTAGGCCTACCCACACAAGTGAGGTATCATTTTTATAGGGAGACTTGGGGGAACGCTGGGTGGAAGGAAATTTGTGGCTCCTCTCAGATTCCAGATCTTTCTGCCACAGAAATGTGAGGAACATGTTTTTTTTTAGCCAAATTTTGAGGTTTGCAAAGGATTCTGGGTAACAGAACCTGGTCCGAGCCTCGCAAGTCACCCCATCTTGGATTCCCCTAAGCCTCTAGTTTTCAGAAATGCACAGCTTTGGTAGGTTTTTCTAGGTGCCGGCTGAGCTAGAGGCCAAAATCTACAGGTAGGCACTTCGCAAAAACACCTCTGTTTTCTTCCAAAAATTTGGATGTGTCCACGTTGCGCTTTGGGGTGTTTCCTGTCGCGGGCGCTAGGCCTACCCACACAAGTGAGGTATCATTTTTATCGGGAGACTTGGGGGAACGCTGGGTGGAAGTAAATTTGTGGCTCCTCTCAGATTCCAGAACTTTCTGCCACAGAAATGTGAGGAACATGTGTTTTTTTAGCCAAATTTTGAGGTTTGCAAAGGATTCTGGGTAACAGCACCTGGTCCGAGCCCCGCAAGTCGCCCCTCCTTAGATTCCCCTAGGTCTCTAGTTTTCAGAAATGCACAGGTTTGGTAGGTTTCCCTAGGTGCCGGCTGAGCTAGAGGCCAAAATCTACAGGTAGGCACTTCGCAAAAAACACCTCTGTTTTCTTCCAAAAATTTGGATGTGTCCACGTTGCGCTTTGGGGCGTTTCCAGTCGCGGGCGCTAGGCCTACCCACACAAGTGAGGTATCATTTTTATCGGGAGACTTGGGGGAACGCTGGGTGGAATGAAATTTGTGGCTCCTCTCAGATTCCAGAACTTTCTGCCACAGAAATGTGAGTTTTCTAGCCACATTTTGAGGTTTGCAAAGGATTCTGGGTAACAGAACCTGGTCCGAGCACCGCAAGTCACCCCATCTTGGATTCCCCTAGGTCTCTAGTTTTCAGAAATGCACAGGTTTGGTAGGTTTCCCTAGGTGCCGGCTGAGCTAGAGGCCAAAATCTACAGGTAGGCACTTCGCAAAAAACACCTCTGTTTTCTTCCAAAAATTTGGATGTGTCCACGTTGCGCTTTGGGGCGTTTCCTGTCGCAGGCGCTAGGCCTACCCACACAAGTGAGGTATCATTTTTATCGGGAGACTTGGGGGAACGCTGGGTGGAAGGAAATTTGTGCCTCCTCTCAGATTCCAGAACTTTCTGCCACAGAAATGTGAGGAACATGTGTTTTTTTAGCCAAATTTTGAGGGTTGCAAAGGATTCTGGGTAACAGAACCTGGTCCGAGCCCCGCAAGTCGCCCCTCCTTAGATTCCCCTAGGTGTCTAGTTTTCAGAAATGCACAGGTTTGGTAGGTTTCCCTAGGTGCCGGCTGAGCTAGAGGCCAAAATCTACAGGTAGGCACTTCGCAAAAAACACCTCTGTTTTCTTCCAAAAATGTGGATGTGTCCATGTTGCGCTTTGGGGTGTTTCCTGTCGCTGGCGCTAGGCCTACCCACACAAGTGAGGTATCATTTTTATCAGGAGACTTGGGGGAACGCTGGGTCGAAGGAAATTTGTGGCTCCTCTCAGATTCCAGAACTTTCTGCCACAGAAATGTGAGGAACATGTGTTTTTTTAGCCAAACTTTGAGGTTTGCAAAGGATTCTGGGTAACAGAACCTGGTCCGAGCCCCGCAAGTCACCCCATCTTGGATTCCCCTAGGTCTCTAGTTTTCAGAAATGCACAGGTTTGGTAGGTTTCCCTAGGTGCCGGCTGAGCTAGAGGCCAAAATCTACAGGTAGGCACTTCGCAAAAAACACCTCTGTTTTCTTCCAAAAATTTGGATGTGTCCACGTTGCGCTTTTGGGTGTTTCCTGTCGCGGGCGCTAGGCCTACCCACACAACTGAGGTATCATTTTTATCGGGAGACTTGGGGGAACGCTGGGTGTAAGGAAATTTGTGGCTCCTCTCAGATTCCAGAACTTTCTGCCACAGAAATGTGAGGAACATGTGTTTTTTTAGCCAAATTTTGAGGTTTGCAAAGGATTCTGGGTAACAGAACCTGGTCAGAGCCCCGCAAGTCACCCCTCCTTAGATTCCCCTAGGTCTCTTGTTTTCAGAAATGCACAGGTTTGGTAGGTTTCCCTAGGTGCCGGCTGAGCTAGAGGCCAAAATCTACAGGTAGGCACTTCGCAAAAAACACCTCTGTTTTCTTTTAAAAAAATGGATGTGTCCACGTTGCGCTTTGGGGCGTTTCCTGTCGCAGGCGTTAGGCCTACCCACACAAGTGAGGTATCATTTTTATCGGGAGACTTGGGGGAACGCTGGGTGGAAGGAAATTTGTGGCTCCTCTCAGATTCCAGACCTTTCTGCCACAGAAATGTGTGGAACATGTGTTTTTTTTAGCCAAATTTTGAGGTTTGCAAAGGATTCTGGGTAACAGAACCTGGTCCGAGCCCCGCAAGTCACCCCATCTTGGATTCCCTTAGCTCTCTAGTTTTCAGAAATGCACAGGTTTGGTAGGTTTCCCTAGGTGCCGGCTGAGCTACAGGCCAAAATCTACAGGTAGGCACTTCGCAAAAATCACCTCTGTTTTCTTTTAAAAAAATGGATGTGTCCACGTTTCGCTTTGGGGCGTTTCCTGTCGCAGGCGTTAGGCCTACCCACACAAGTGAGGTATCATCTTTATCGGGAGACTTTGGGGAACACTGGGTGGAAGGAAATTTGTGGCTCCTCTCAGATTCCAGACCTTTCTGCCAGAGAAATGTGTGGAACATGTGTTTTTTTAGCCAAATTTTGAGGTTTGCAAAGGATTCTGGGTAACAGAACCTGGTCCGAGCCCCGCAAGTCACCCCATCTTGGATTCCCCTAGCTCTCTAGTTTTCAGAAATGCACAGGTTTGGTAGGTTTCCCTAGGTGCCGGCTGAGCTACAGGCCAAAATCTACAGGTAGGCACTTCGCAAAAATCACCTCTGTTTTCTTTTAAAAAATTGGATGTGTCCACGTTGCGCTTTGGGGTGTTTCCTGTCGCGGGCGCTAGGCCTACCCACACAAGTGAGGTATCATTTTTATCGGGAGACTTGGGGGAACGCTGGGTGGAAGGAAATTTGTGGCACTTCACAGATTCCAGAACTTTCTGCCACAGAAATGTGAGGAACATGTGTTTTTTTAGCCAAATTTTGAGGTTTGCAAAGGATTCTGGGTAACAGAACCTGGTACGAGCCCCGAAATTCACCCCTCCTTAGATTCCCCTTGGTCTCTAGTTTTCAGAAATGCACAGGTTTGGTAGGTTTCCCTAGGTGCCGGCTGAGCTAGAGGTCAAAATCTACAGGTAGGCACTTCGCAAAAACGCCTCTGTTTTCTTTAAAAAATGTGGATGTGTCCACGTTGCGCTTTGGGGCGTTTCCTGTCACTGGCGCTAGGCCTACCCACACAAGTGAGGTATCATTTTTATCGGGAGACTTGGGGGAACGCTGGGTGGAAGGAAATTTGTGGCTCCTCTCAGATTCCAGAACTTTCTGCCACAGAAATGTGAGGAACATGTGTTTTTTTAGCCAAATTTTGAGGTTTGCAAAGGATTTTGGGTAACAGAACCTGGTCCGAGCCCCGCAAGTCACCCCATCTTGGATTCCCCTAGGTCTCTAGTTTTCAGAAATGCACAGGTTTGGTAGGTTTCCCTAGGTGCCGGCTGAGCTAGAGGCCAAAATCTACAGGTAGGCACTTCGCAAAAATCACCTCTGTTTTCTTTTAAAAAATTGGATGTGTCCACGTTGCGCTTTGGGGCGTTTCCTGTCGCAGGCGCTTGGCCTACCCACACATGTGAGGTATCATTTTTATCGGGAGACTTGGGGGAACGCTGGGTGGAAGGAAATTTGTGGCTCCCCTCAGATTCCAGAACTTTCTGCCACAGAAATGGGAGTAACATGTGTTTTTTTAGCCAAATTTTGAGGTTTGCAAAGGATTCTGGGTAACAGAACCTGGTCAGAGCCCCGCAAGTCACCCCTCCTTAGATTCCCCTAGGTCTCTTGTTTTCAGAAATGCACAGGTTTGGTAGGTTTCCCTAGGTGCCGGCTGAGCTAGAGGTCAAAATCTACAGGTAGGCACTTCGCAAAAACGCCTCTGTTTTCTTTCAAAAATGTGGATGTGTCCACGTTGCGCTTTGGGGCGTTTCCTGTCACTGGCGCTAGGCCTACCCACACAAGTGAGGTATCATTTTTATCGGGAGACTTGGGGGAACGCTGGGTGGAAGGAAATTTGTGGCTCCTCTCAGATTCCAGAACTTTCTGCCACAGAAATGTGAGGAACATGTGTTTTTTTAGCCAAATTTTTGAGGTTTGCAAAGGAT
This sequence comes from Pleurodeles waltl, assembly GCF_031143425.1. NCBI lineage: Eukaryota > Metazoa > Chordata > Amphibia > Caudata > Salamandridae > Pleurodeles > Pleurodeles waltl. The sequence goes on along the minus strand of NC_090444.1, from coordinate 367,345,455 downwards.
TTTGGGTAACAGAAACCTGGTCCGAGCCCCGCAAGTCACCCCATCTTGGATTCCCCTAGGTCTCTAGTTTTCAGAAATGCACAGGTTTGGTAGGTTTCCCTAGGTGCCGGCTGAGCTAGAGGCCAAAATCTACAGGTAGGCACTTCGCAAAAAACACCTCTGTTTTCTTTTTAAAAAATGGATGTGTCCACGTTGCACTTTGGGGCGTTTCCTGTCGCAGGCGTTAGGCCTACCCACACAAGTGAGGTATCATTTTTATCGGGAGACTTGGGGGAACGCTGGGTGGAAGGAAATTTGTGGCTCCTCTCAGATTTCCAGACCTTTCTGCCACAGAAATGTTGTGGAACATGTGTTTTTTTTAGCCAAATTTTGAGGTTTGCAAAGGATTCTGGGTAACAGAACCTGGTCCGAGCCCCGCAAGTCACCCCATCTTGGATTCCCTTAGCTCTCTAGTTTTCAGAAATGCACAGGTTTGGTAGGTTTCCCTAGGTGCCGGCTGAGCTACAGGACAAAATCTACAGGTAGCACTTCGCAAAAATCACCTCTGTTTTCTTTTAAAAAAATGGATGTGTCCACGTTTCGCTTTGGGGCGTTTCCTGTCGCAGGCGTTAGGCCTACCCACACAAGTGAGGTATCATCTTTATCGGGAGACTTTGGGGAACACTGGGTGGAAGGAAATTTGTGGCTCCTCTCAGATTCCAGACCTTTCTGCCAGAGAAATGTGTGGAACATGTGTTTTTTTTAGCCAAATTTTGAGGTTTGCAAAGGATTCTGGGTAACAGAACCTGGTCCCGAGCCCGCAAGTCACCCCATCTTGGATTCCCATAGCTCTCTAGTTTTCAGAAATGCACAGGTTTGGTAGGTTTCCCTAGGTGCCGGCTGAGCTACAGGCCAAATATCTACAGGTAGGCACTTCGCAAAAATCACCTCTGTTTTCTTTTAAAAAATTGGATGGTGTCCCACGTTGCGCTTTGGGGTGTTTCCTGTCGCGGGGCGCTAGGCCTACCCACACAAGTGAGGTATCATTTTTATCGGGAGACTTGGGGGAACGCTGGGTGGAAGGAAATTTGTGGCACTTCACAGATTCCAGAACTTTCTGCCACAGAAATGTGAGGAACATGTGTTTTTTTAGCCAAATTTTGAGGTTTGCAAAGGATTCTGGGTAACAGAACCTGGTCCGAGCCCCGAAATTCACCCTCCTTAGATTCCCCTTGGTCTCTAGTTTTCAGAAATGCACAGGTTTGGTAGGTTTTCCCTAGGTGCCGGCTGAGCTAGAGGTCAAAATCTACAGGTAGGCACTTCGCAAAAACGCCTCTGTTTTCTTTCAAAAATGTGGATGTGTCCACGTTGCGCTTTGGGGCGTTTCCTGTCACTGGCGCTAGGCCTACCCACACAAGTGAGGTATCATTTTTATCGGGAGACTTGGGGGAACGCTGGGTGGAAGGAAATTTGTGGCTCCTCTCAGATTCCAGAACTTTCTGCCACAGAAATGTGAGGAACATGTGTTTTTTTAGCCAAATTTTGAGGTTTGCAAAGGATTTTGGGTAACAGAACCTGGTCCGAGCCCCGCAAGTCACCCCATCTTGGATTCCCCTAGGTCTCTAGTTTTCAGAAATGCACAGGTTTGGTAGGTTTCCCTAGGTGCCGGCTGAGCTAGAGGCCAAAATCTACAGGTAGGCACTTCGCAAAAATCACCTCTGTTTTCTTTTAAAAAATTGGATGTGTCCTCGTTGCGCTTTGGGGCGTTTCCTGTCGCAGGCGCTAGGCCTACCCACACATGTGAGGTATCATTTTTATCGGGAGACTTGGGGGAACGCTGGGTGGAAGGAAATTTGTGGCTCCCCTCAGATTCCAGAACTTTCTGCCACAGAAATGGGAGTAACATGTGTTTTTTTAGCCAAATTTTGAGGTTTGCAAAGGATTCTGGGTAACAGAACCTGTTCCGAGCCCCGCAAGTCACCCCATCTTGGATTCCCCTAGGTCTCTAGTTTTCAGAAATGCACAGGTTTGGTAGGTTTCCCTAGGTGCTGGCTGAGCTAGAGGGCAAAATCTACAGGTAGGCACTTCGCAAAAAACACCTCTGTTTTCTTCCAAAAATTTGCATGTGTCCACGTTGCGCTTTGGGGTGTTTCCTGTCGCGGGCGCTAGGCCTACCCACACAAGTGAGGTATCATTTTTATAGGGAGACTTGGGGGAACGCTGGGTGGAAGGAAATTTGTGGCTCCTCTCAGATTCCAGATCTTTCTGCCACAGAAATGTGAGGAACATGTTTTTTTTTAGCCAAATTTTGAGGTTTGCAAAGGATTCTGGGTAACAGAACCTGGTCCGAGCCTCGCAAGTCACCCCATCTTGGATTCCCCTAAGCCTCTAGTTTTCAGAAATGCACAGCTTTGGTAGGTTTTTCTAGGTGCCGGCTGAGCTAGAGGCCAAAATCTACAGGTAGGCACTTCGCAAAAACACCTCTGTTTTCTTCCAAAAATTTGGATGTGTCCACGTTGCGCTTTGGGGTGTTTCCTGTCGCGGGCGCTAGGCCTACCCACACAAGTGAGGTATCATTTTTATCGGGAGACTTGGGGGAACGCTGGGTGGAAGTAAATTTGTGGCTCCTCTCAGATTCCAGAACTTTCTGCCACAGAAATGTGAGGAACATGTGTTTTTTTAGCCAAATTTTGAGGTTTGCAAAGGATTCTGGGTAACAGCACCTGGTCCGAGCCCCGCAAGTCGCCCCTCCTTAGATTCCCCTAGGTCTCTAGTTTTCAGAAATGCACAGGTTTGGTAGGTTTCCCTAGGTGCCGGCTGAGCTAGAGGCCAAAATCTACAGGTAGGCACTTCGCAAAAAACACCTCTGTTTTCTTCCAAAAATTTGGATGTGTCCACGTTGCGCTTTGGGGCGTTTCCTGTCGCGGGCGCTAGGCCTACCCACACAAGTGAGGTATCATTTTTATCGGGAGACTTGGGGGAACGCTGGGTGGAATTAAATTTGTGGCTCCTCTCAGATTCCAGAACTTTCTGCCACAGAAATGTGAGTTTTCTTGCCACATTTTGAGGTTTGCAAAGGACTCTGGGTAACAGAACCTGGTGCGAGCACCGCAAGTCACCCCATCTTGGATTCCCCTAGGTGTCTAGTTTTCAGAAATGCACAGGTTAGGTAGGTTTCCCTAGGTGCCGGCTGAGCTAGAGGCCAAAATCTACAGGTAGGCACTTCGCAAAAAACACCTCTGTTTTCTTCCAAAAATTTGGATGTGTCCACGTTGCGCTTTGGGGCGTTTCCTGTCGCAGGCGCTAGGCCTACCCACACAAGTGAGGTATCATTTTTATCGGGAGACTTGGGGGAACGCTGGGTGGAAGGAAATTTGTGGCTCCTCTCAGATTCCAGAACTTTCTGCCACAGAAATGTGAGTTGAGTAACATGTATTTTTTTAGCCAAATTTTGAGGTTTGCAAAGGATTCTGGGTAACAGAACCTGGTCCGAGCCCCGCAAGTCACCCCATCTTGGATTCCCCTAGGTCTCTAGTTTTCAGAAATGCACAGGTTTGGTAGGTTTCCCTAGGTGCCGGCTGAGCTAGAGGCCAAAATCTACAGGTAGGCACTTCGCAAAAAACACCTCTGTTTTCTTCCAAAAATTTGGATGTGTCCATGTTGCGCTTTGGTTTTTTTCCTGTTGCGGGCGCTAGGCCTACCCACACAAATGAGGTATCATTTTTATCGGGAGACTTGGGGGAACGCTGGGTCGAAGGAAATTTGTGGCTCCTCTCAGATTCCAGAACTTTCTGCCACAGAAATGTGAGTAACATGTGTTTTTTTATCCAAACTTTGAGGTTTGCAAAGGATTCTGGGTAACAGAACCTGGTCCGAGCCCTGCAAGTCACCCCATCTTGGATTCCCCTAGGTCTCTAGTTTTCAGAAATGCACAGGTTTGGTAGGTTTCCCTAGGTGCCGGCTGAGCTAGAGGCCAAAATCTACAGGTAGGCACTTCACAAAAAACACCTCTGTTTTCTTCCAAAAATTTGGATGTGTCCACGTTGCACTTTTGGGCGTTTCCTGTCGCGGGCGCTAGGCCTACCCACACAAGTGAGGTATCATTTTTATCGGGAGACTTGGGGGAACGCTGGGTGGAATGAAATTTGTGGCTCCTCTCAGATTCCAGAACTTTCTGCCACAGAAATGTGTGTAACATGTGTTTTTTTAGCCAAATTTTGAGGTTTGCAAAGGATTCTGGGTAAAAGAACCTGGTCCGAGCCCCGCAAGTCACCCCATCTTGGATTCCCCTAGGTCTCTAGTTGTCAGAAATGCACAGGTTTGGTAGGTTTCCCTAGGTGCCGGCTGAGCTAGAGGCCAAAATCTACAGGTAGGCACTTCGCAAAAAACACCTCTGTTTTCTTCCAAAAATTTGGATGTGTCCACGTTGCGCTTTGGGGCGTTTCCTGTCGCAGGCGCTAGGCCTACCTACACAAGTGAGGTATCATTTTTATCGGGAGACTTGGGGGAACGCTGGGCGGAAGGAAATTTGTGGCTCCTCTCAGATTCCAGAACTTTCTGCCACAGAAATGTGAGTAACATGTGTTTTTTTAGCCAAATTTTGAGGTTTGCAAAGGATTCTGGGTAACAGAACCTGGTCCGAGCCCCGCAAGTCACCCCATCTTGGATTCCCCTAGGTCTCTAGTTTTCAGAAATGCACAGGTTTGGTAGGTTTCCCTAGGTGCCGGCTGAGCTAGAGGCCAAAATCTACAGGTAGGCACTTCGCAAAAAACACCTCTGTTTTCTTCCAAAAATTTGGATGTGTCCACGTTGCGCTTTGGGGCGTCTCCTGTCGCAGGCGCTAGGCCTACCCACACAAGTGAGGTATCATATTTATTGGGAGACTTGGGGGAACGCTGGGTGGAAGGAAATTTGTGGCTCCTCTCAGATTCCAGAACTTTTTGCCACAGAAATGTGAGTAACATGTGTTTTTTTAGCCAAATTTTGAGGTTTGCAAAGGATTCTGGGTAACAGAACCTGGTCTGAGCCCCGCAAGTCACCCCATCTTGGATTCCCCTAGGTCTCTAGTTTTCAGAAATGCACAGGTTTGGAAGGTTTCCCTAGGTGCCGGCTGAGCTAGAGGGCAAAATCTACAGGTAGGCACTTCGCAAAAAACACCTCTGTTTTCTTCCAAAAATTTGGATGTGTCCATGTTGCGCTTTGGGGTGTTTCCTGTCGCGGGCGCTAGGCCTACCCACACAAGTGAGGTATCATTTTTATCGGGAGACTTGGGGGAACGCTGGGTCGAAGGAAATTTGTGGCTCCTCTCAGATTCCAGAACTTTCTGCCACAGAAATGTGAGTAACATGTGTTTTTTTAGCCAAACTTTGAGGTTTGCCAAGGATTCTGGGTAACAGAACATGGTCCGAGCCCCGCAAGTCACCCCATCTTGGATTCCCCTAGGTCTCTAGTTTTCAGAAATGCACAGGTTTGGTAGGTTTCCCTAGGTGCCGGCTGAGTTAGAGGCCAAAATCTACAGGTAGGCACTTCGCAAAAAACACCTCTGTTTTCTTCCAAAAATTTGGATGTGTCCACGTTGCACTTTTGGGCGTTTCCTGTCGCGGGCGCTAGGCCTACCCACACAAGTGAGGTATCATTTTTATCGGGAGACTTGGGGGAACGCTGGGTGGAAGGAAATTTGTGGCACTTCACAGATTCCAGAACTTTCTGCCACAGAAATGTGAGGAACATGTGTTTTTTTAGCCAAATTTTGAGGTTTGCAAAGGATTCTGGGTAACAGAACCTGGTACGAGCCCCGAAATTCACCCCTCCTTAGATTCCCCTTGGTCTCTAGTTTTCAGAAATGCACAGGTTTGGTAGGTTTCCCTAGGTGCCGGCTGAGCTAGAGGTCAAAATCTACAGGTAGGCACTTCGCAAAAACGCCTCTGTTTTCTTTCAAAAATGTGGATGTGTCCACGTTGCGCTTTGGGGCGTTTCCTGTCACTGGCGCTAGGCCTACCCACACAAGTGAGGTATCATTTTTATCGGGAGACTTGGGGGAACGCTGGGTGGAAGGAAATTTGTGGCTCCTCTCAGATTCCAGAACTTTCTGCCACAGAAATGTGAGGAACATGTGTTTTTTTAGCCAAATTTTGAGGTTTGCAAAGGATTTTGGGTAACAGAACCTGGTCCGAGCCCCGCAAGTCACCCCATCTTGGATTCCCCTAGGTCTCTAGTTTTCAGAAATGCACAGGTTTGGTAGGTTTCCCTAGGTGCCGGCTGAGCTAGAGGCCAAAATCTACAGGTAGGCACTTCGCAAAAATCACCTCTGTTTTCTTTTAAAAAATTGGATGTGTCCACGTTGCGCTTTGGGGCGTTTCCTGTCGCAGGCGCTTGGCCTACCCACACATGTGAGGTATCATTTTTATCGGGAGACTTGGGGGAACGCTGGGTGGAAGGAAATTTGTGGCTCCCCTCAGATTCCAGAACTTTCTGCCACAGAAATGGGAGTAACATGTGTTTTTTTAGCCAAATTTTGAGGTTTGCAAAGGATTCTGGGTAACAGAACCTGGTCAGAGCCCCGCAAGTCACCCCTCCTTAGATTCCCCTAGGTCTCTTGTTTTCAGAAATGCACAGGTTTGGTAGGTTTCCCTAGGTGCCGGCTGAGCTAGAGGTCAAAATCTACAGGTAGGCACTTCGCAAAAACGCCTCTGTTTTCTTTCAAAAATGTGGATGTGTCCACGTTGCGCTTTGGGGCGTTTCCTGTCACTGGCGCTAGGCCTACCCACACAAGTGAGGTATCATTTTTATCGGGAGACTTGGGGGAACGCTGGGTGGAAGGAAATTTGTGGCTCCTCTCAGATTCCAGAACTTTCTGCCACAGAAATGTGAGGAACATGTGTTTTTTTAGCCAAATTTTGAGGTTTGCAAAGGATTTAGGGTAACAGAACCTGGTCCGAGCCCCGCAAGTCACCCCATCTTGGATTCCCCTAGGTCTCTAGTTTTCAGAAATGCACAGGTTTGGTAGGTTTCCCTAGGTGCCGGCTGAGCTAGAGGCCAAAATCTACAGGTAGGCACTTCGCAAAAATCACCTCTGTTTTCTTTTAAAAAATTGGATGTGTCCTCGTTGCGCTTTGGGGCGTTTCCTGTCGCAGGCGCTAGGCCTACCCACACATGTGAGGTATCATTTTTATCGGGAGACTTGGGGGAACGCTGGGTGGAAGGAAATTTGTGGCTCCCCTCAGATTCCAGAACTTTCTGCCACAGAAATGGGAGTAACATGTGTTTTTTTAGCCAAATTTTGAGGTTTGCAAAGGATTCTGGGTAACAGAACCTGTTCCGAGCCCCGCAAGTCACCCCATCTTGGATTCCCCTAGGTCTCTAGTTTTCAGAAATGCACAGGTTTGGTAGGTTTCCCTAGGTGCTGGCTGAGCTAGAGGGCAAAATCTACAGGTAGGCACTTCGCAAAAAACACCTCTGTTTTCTTCCAAAAATTTGCATGTGTCCACGTTGCGCTTTGGGGTGTTTCCTGTCGCGGGCGCTAGGCCTACCCACACAAGTGAGGTATCATTTTTATAGGGAGACTTGGGGGAACGCTGGGTGGAAGGAAATTTGTGGCTCCTCTCAGATTCCAGATCTTTCTGCCACAGAAATGTGAGGAACATGTTTTTTTTTAGCCAAATTTTGAGGTTTGCAAAGGATTCTGGGTAACAGAACCTGGTCCGAGCCTCGCAAGTCACCCCATCTTGGATTCCCCTAAGCCTCTAGTTTTCAGAAATGCACAGCTTTGGTAGGTTTTTCTAGGTGCCGGCTGAGCTAGAGGCCAAAATCTACAGGTAGGCACTTCGCAAAAACACCTCTGTTTTCTTCCAAAAATTTGGATGTGTCCACGTTGCGCTTTGGGGTGTTTCCTGTCGCGGGCGCTAGGCCTACCCACACAAGTGAGGTATCATTTTTATCGGGAGACTTGGGGGAACGCTGGGTGGAAGTAAATTTGTGGCTCCTCTCAGATTCCAGAACTTTCTGCCACAGAAATGTGAGGAACATGTGTTTTTTTAGCCAAATTTTGAGGTTTGCAAAGGATTCTGGGTAACAGAACCTGGTCCGAGCCCCGCAAGTCACCCCATCTTGGATTCCCTTAGCTCTCTAGTTTTCAGAAATGCACAGGTTTGGTAGGTTTCCCTAGGTGCCGGCTGAGCTACAGGCCAAAATCTACAGGTAGGCACTTCGCAAAAATCACCTCTGTTTTCTTTTAAAAAAATGGATGTGTCCACGTTTCGCTTTGGGGCGTATCCTGTCGCAGGCGTTAGGCCTACCCACACAAGTGAGGTATCATCTTTATCGGGAGACTTTGGGGAACACTGGGTGGAAGGAAATTTGTGGCTCCTCTCAGATTCCAGACCTTTCTGCCAGAGAAATGTGTGGAACATGTGTTTTTTTAGCCAAATTTTGAGGTTTGCAAAGGATTCTGGGTAACAGAACCTGGTCCGAGCCCCGCAAGTCACCCCATCTTGGATTCCCCTAGCTCTCTAGTTTTCAGAAATGCACAGGTTTGGTAGGTTTCCCTAGGTGCCGGCTGAGCTACAGGCCAAAATCTACAGGTAGGCACTTCGCAAAAATCACCTCTGTTTTCTTTTAAAAAATTGGATGTGTCCACGTTGCGCTTTGGGGTGTTTCCTGTCGCGGGCGCTAGGCCTACCCACACAAGTGAGGTATCATTTTTATCGGGAGACTTGGGGGAACGCTGGGTGGAAGGAAATTTGTGGCACTTCACAGATTCCAGAACTTTCTGCCACAGAAATGTGAGGAACATGTGTTTTTTTAGCCAAATTTTGAGGTTTGCAAAGGATTCTGGGTAACAGAACCTGGTACGAGCCCCGAAATTCACCCCTCCTTAGATTCCCCTTGGTCTCTAGTTTTCAGAAATGCACAGGTTTGGTAGGTTTCCCTAGGTGCCGGCTGAGCTAGAGGTCAAAATCTACAGGTAGGCACTTCGCAAAAACGCCTCTGTTTTCTTTAAAAAATGTGGATGTGTCCACGTTGCGCTTTGGGGCGTTTCCTGTCACTGGCGCTAGGCCTACCCACACAAGTGAGGTATCATTTTTATCGGGAGACTTGGGGGAACGCTGGGTGGAAGGAAATTTGTGGCTCCTCTCAGATTCCAGAACTTTCTGCCACAGAAATGTGAGGAACATGTGTTTTTTTAGCCAAATTTTGAGGTTTGCAAAGGATTTTGGGTAACAGAACCTGGTCCGAGCCCCGCAAGTCACCCCATCTTGGATTCCCCTAGGTCTCTAGTTTTCAGAAATGCACAGGTTTGGTAGGTTTCCCTAGGTGCCGGCTGAGCTAGAGGCCAAAATCTACAGGTAGGCACTTCGCAAAAATCACCTCTGTTTTCTTTTAAAAAATTGGATGTGTCCACGTTGCGCTTTGGGGCGTTTCCTGTCGCAGGCGCTTGGCCTACCCACACATGTGAGGTATCATTTTTATCGGGAGACTTGGGGGAACGCTGGGTGGAAGGAAATTTGTGGCTCCCCTCAGATTCCAGAACTTTCTGCCACAGAAATGGGAGTAACATGTGTTTTTTTAGCCAAATTTTGAGGTTTGCAAAGGATTCTGGGTAACAGAACCTGGTCAGAGCCCCGCAAGTCACCCCTCCTTAGATTCCCCTAGGTCTCTTGTTTTCAGAAATGCACAGGTTTGGTAGGTTTCCCTAGGTGCCGGCTGAGCTAGAGGTCAAAATCTACAGGTAGGCACTTCGCAAAAACGCCTCTGTTTTCTTTCAAAAATGTGGATGTGTCCACGTTGCGCTTTGGGGCGTTTCCTGTCACTGGCGCTAGGCCTACCCACACAAGTGAGGTATCATTTTTATCGGGAGACTTGGGGGAACGCTGGGTGGAAGGAAATTTGTGGCTCCTCTCAGATTCCAGAACTTTCTGCCACAGAAATGTGAGGAACATGTGTTTTTTTAGCCAAATTTTGAGGTTTGCAAAGGATTTTGGGTAACAGAACCTGGTCCGAGCCCCGCAAGTCACCCCATCTTGGATTCCCCTAGGTCTCTAGTTTTCAGAAATGCACAGGTTTGGTAGGTTTCCCTAGGTGCCGGCTGAGCTAGAGGCCAAAATCTACAGGTAGGCACTTCGCAAAAAACACCTCTGTTTTCTTTTTAAAAAATGGATGTGTCCACGTTGCACTTTGGGGCGTTTCCTGTCGCAGGCGTTAGGCCTACCCACACAAGTGAGGTATCATTTTTATCGGGAGACTTGGGGGAACGCTGGGTGGAAGGAAATTTGTGGCTCCTCTCAGATTCCAGACCTTTCTGCCACAGAAATGTGTGGAACATGTGTTTTTTTAGCCAAATTTTGAGGTTTGCAAAGGATTCTGGGTAACAGAACCTGGTCCGAGCCCCGCAAGTCACCCCATCTTGGATTCCCTTAGCTCTCTAGTTTTCAGAAATGCACAGGTTTGGTAGGTTTCCCTAGGTGCCGGCTGAGCTACAGGACAAAATCTACAGGTAGGCACTTCGCAAAAATCACCTCTGTTTTCTTTTAAAAAAATGGATGTGTCCACGTTTCGCTTTGGGGCGTTTCCTGTCGCAGGCGTTAGGCCTACCCACACAAGTGAGGTATCATCTTTATCGGGAGACTTTGGGGAACACTGGGTGGAAGGAAATTTGTGGCTCCTCTCAGATTCCAGACCTTTCTGCCAGAGAAATGTGTGGAACATGTGTTTTTTTAGCCAAATTTTGAGGTTTGCAAAGGATTCTGGGTAACAGAACCTGGTCCGAGCCCCGCAAGTCACCCCATCTTGGATTCCCATAGCTCTCTAGTTTTCAGAAATGCACAGGTTTGGTAGGTTTCCCTAGGTGCCGGCTGAGCTACAGGCCAAAATCTACAGGTAGGCACTTCGCAAAAATCACCTCTGTTTTCTTTTAAAAAATTGGATGTGTCCACGTTGCGCTTTGGGGTGTTTCCTGTCGCGGGCGCTAGGCCTACCCACACAAGTGAGGTATCATTTTTATCGGGAGACTTGGGGGAACGCTGGGTGGAAGGAAATTTGTGGCACTTCACAGATTCCAGAACTTTCTGCCACAGAAATGTGAGGAACATGTGTTTTTTTAGCCAAATTTTGAGGTTTGCAAAGGATTCTGGGTAACAGAACCTGGTCCGAGCCCCGAAATTCACCCCTCCTTAGATTCCCCTTGGTCTCTAGTTTTCAGAAATGCACAGGTTTGGTAGGTTTCCCTAGGTGCCGGCTGAGCTAGAGGTCAAAATCTACAGGTAGGCACTTCGCAAAAACGCCTCTGTTTTCTTTCAAAAATGTGGATGTGTCCACGTTGCGCTTTGGGGCGTTTCCTGTCACTGGCGCTAGGCCTACCCACACAAGTGAGGTATCATTTTTATCGGGAGACTTGGGGGAACGCTGGGTGGAAGGAAATTTGTGGCTCCTCTCAGATTCCAGAACTTTCTGCCACAGAAATGTGAGGAACATGTGTTTTTTTAGCCAAATTTTGAGGTTTGCAAAGGATTTTGGGTAACAGAACCTGGTCCGAGCCCCGCAAGTCACCCCATCTTGGATTCCCCTAGGTCTCTAGTTTTCAGAAATGCACAGGTTTGGTAGGTTTCCCTAGGTGCCGGCTGAGCTAGAGGCCAAAATCTACAGGTAGGCACTTCGCAAAAATCACCTCTGTTTTCTTTTAAAAAATTGGATGTGTCCTCGTTGCGCTTTGGGGCGTTTCCTGTCGCAGGCGCTAGGCCTACCCACACATGTGAGGTATCATTTTTATCGGGAGACTTGGGGGAACGCTGGGTGGAAGGAAATTTGTGGCTCCCCTCAGATTCCAGAACTTTCTGCCACAGAAATGGGAGTAACATGTGTTTTTTTAACCAAATTTTGAGGTTTGCAAAGGATTCTGGGTAACAGAACCTGTTCCGAGCCCCGCAAGTCACCCCATCTTGGATTCCCCTAGGTCTCTAGTTTTCAGAAATGCACAGGTTTGGTAGGTTTCCCTAGGTGCTGGCTGAGCTAGAGGGCAAAATCTACAGGTAGGCACTTCGCAAAAAACACCTCTGTTTTCTTCCAAAAATTTGCATGTGTCCACGTTGCGCTTTGGGGTGTTTCCTGTCGCGGGCGCTAGGCCTACCCACACAAGTGAGGTATCATTTTTATAGGGAGACTTGGGGGAACGCTGGGTGGAAGGAAATTTGTGGCTCCTCTCAGATTCCAGATCTTTCTGCCACAGAAATGTGAGGAACATGTTTTTTTTTAGCCAAATTTTGAGGTTTGCAAAGGATTCTGGGTAACAGAACCTGGTCCGAGCCTCGCAAGTCACCCCATCTTGGATTCCCCTAAGCCTCTAGTTTTCAGAAATGCACAGCTTTGGTAGGTTTTTCTAGGTGCCGGCTGAGCTAGAGGCCAAAATCTACAGGTAGGCACTTCGCAAAAACACCTCTGTTTTCTTCCAAAAATTTGGATGTGTCCACGTTGCGCTTTGGGGTGTTTCCTGTCGCGGGCGCTAGGCCTACCCACTCAAGTGAGGTATCATTTTTATCGGGAGACTTGGGGGAACGCTGGGTGGAAGTAAATTTGTGGCTCCTCTCAGATTCCAGAACTTTCTGCCACAGAAATGTGAGGAACATGTGTTTTTTTAGCCAAATTTTGAGGTTTGCAAAGGATTCTGGGTAACAGCACCTGGTCCGAGCCCCGCAAGTCGCCCCTCCTTAGATTCCCCTAGGTCTCTAGTTTTCAGAAATGCACAGGTTTGGTAGGTTTCCCTAGGTGCCGGCTGAGCTAGAGGCCAAAATCTACAGGTAGGCACTTCGCAAAAAACACCTCTGTTTTCTTCCAAAAATTTGGATGTGTCCACGTTGCGCTTTGGGGCGTTTCCTGTCGCGGGCGCTAGGCCTACCCACACAAGTGAGGTATCATTTTTATCGGGAGACTTGGGGGAACGCTGGGTGGAATTAAATTTGTGGCTCCTCTCAGATTCCAGAACTTTCTGCCACAGAAATGTGAGTTTTCTTGCCACATTTTGAGGTTTGCAAAGGACTCTGGGTAACAGAACCTGGTGCGAGCACCGCAAGTCACCCCATCTTGGATTCCCCTAGGTGTCTAGTTTTCAGAAATGCACAGGTTTGGTAGGTTTCCCTAGGTGCCGGCTGAGCTAGAGGCCAAAATCTACAGGTAGGCACTTCGCAAAAAACACCTCTGTTTTCTTCCAAAAATTTGGATGTGTCCACGTTGCGCTTTGGGGCGTTTCCTGTCGCAGGCGCTAGGCCTACCCACACAAGTGAGGTATCATTTTTATCGGGAGACTTGGGGGAACGCTGGGTGGAAGGAAATTTGTGGCTCCTCTCAGATTCCAGAACTTTCTGCCACAGAAATGTGAGTTGAGTAACATGTATTTTTTTAGCCAAATTTTGAGGTTTGCAAAGGATTCTGGGTAACAGAACCTGGTCCGAGCCCCGCAAGTCACCCCATCTTGGATTCCCCTAGGTCTCTAGTTTTCAGAAATGCACAGGTTTGGTAGGTTTCCCTAGGTGCCGGCTGAGCTAGAGGCCAAAATCTACAGGTAGGCACTTCGCAAAAAACACCTCTGTTTTCTTCCAAAAATTTGGATGTGTCCATGTTGCGCTTTGGTTTTTTTCCTGTTGCGGGCGCTAGGCCTACCCACACAAATGAGGTATCATTTTTATCGGGAGACTTGGGGGAACGCTGGGTCGAAGGAAATTTGTGGCTCCTCTCAGATTCCAGAACTTTCTGCCACAGAAATGTGAGTAACATGTGTTTTTTTATCCAAACTTTGAGGTTTGCAAAGGATTCTGGGTAACAGAACCTGGTCCGAGCCCTGCAAGTCACCCCATCTTGGATTCCCCTAGGTCTCTAGTTTTCAGAAATGCACAGGTTTGGTAGGTTTCCCTAGGTGCCGGCTGAGCTAGAGGCCAAAATCTACAGGTAGGCACTTCGCAAAAAACACCTCTGTTTTCTTCCAAAAATTTGGATGTGTCCACGTTGCACTTTTGGGCGTTTCCTGTCGCGGGCGCTAGGCCTACCCACACAAGTGAGGTATCATTTTTATCGGGAGACTTGGGGGAACGCTGGGTGGAAGGAAATTTGTGGCTCCTCTCAGATTCCAGAACTTTCTGCTACAGAAATGTGAGGAACATGTGTTTTTTTAGCCAAATTTTGAGGTTTGCAAAGGATTCTGGGTAACAGAACCTGGTCCGAGCCCCGCAAGTCACCCCATCATGGATTCCCCTAGGTCTCTAGTTTTCAGAAATGCACAGGTTTAGTAGGTTTCACTAGGTGCCGGCTGAGCTAGAGGCCAAAATCTACAGGTAGGCACTTCGCAAAAAACACCTCTGTTTTCTTCCAAAAATTTGGATGTGTCCACCTTGCGCTTTGGGGCGTTTCCTGTCGCGGGCGCTAGGCCTACCCACACAAGTGAGGTATCATTTTTATCGGGAGACTTGGGGGAACGCTGGGTGGAATGAAATTTGTGGCTCCTCTCAGATTCCAGAACTTTCTGCCACAGAAATGTGTGTAACATGTGTTTTTTTAGCCAAATTTTGAGGTTTGCAAAGGATTCTGGGTAAAAGAACCTGGTCCGAGCCCCGCAAGTCACCCCATCTTGGATTCCCCTAGGTCTCTAGTTGTCAGAAATGCACAGGTTTGGTAGGTTTCCCTAGGTGCCGGCTGAGCTAGAGGCCAAAATCTACAGGTAGGCACTTCGCAAAAAACACCTCTGTTTTCTTCCAAAAATTTGGATGTGTCCACGTTGCGCTTTGGGGCGTTTCCTGTCGCAGGCGCTAGGCCTACCTACACAAGTGAGGTATCATTTTTATCGGGAGACTTGGGGGAACGCTGGGCGGAAGTAAATTTGTGGCTCCTCTCAGATTCCAGAACTTTCTGCCACAGAAATGTGAGTAACATGTGTTTTTTTAGCCAAATTTTGAGGTTTGCAAAGGATTCTGGGTAACAGAACCTGGTCCGAGCCCCGCAAGTCACCCCATCTTGGATTTCCCTAGGTCTCTAGTTTTCAGAAATGCACAGGTTTGGTAGGTTTCCCTAGGTGCCGGCTGAGCTAGAGGCCAAAATCTACAGGTAGGCACTTCGCAAAAAACACCTCTGTTTTCTTCCAAAAATTTGGATGTGTCCACGTTGCGCTTTGGGGCGTCTCCTGTCGCAGGCGCTAGGCCTACCCACACAAGTGAGGTATCATATTTATTGGGAGACTTGGGGGAACGCTGGGTGGAAGGAAATTTGTGGCTCCTCTCAGATTCCAGAACTTTTTGCCACAGAAATGTGAGTAACATGTGTTTTTTTAGCCAAATTTTGAGGTTTGCAAAGGATTCTGGGTAACAGAACCTGGTCTGAGCCCCGCAAGTCACCCCATCTTGGATTCCCCTAGGTCTCTAGTTTTCAGAAATGCACAGGTTTGGAAGGTTTCCCTAGGTGCCGGCTGAGCTAGAGGGCAAAATCTACAGGTAGGCACTTCGCAAAAAACACCTCTGTTTTCTTCCAAAAATTTGGATGTGTCCATGTTGCGCTTTGGGGTGTTTCCTGTCGCGGGCGCTAGGCCTACCCACACAAGTGAGGTATCATTTTTATCGGGAGACTTGGGGGAACGCTGGGTCGAAGGAAATTTGTGGCTCCTCTCAGATTCCAGAACTTTCTGCCACAGAAATGTGAGTAACATGTGTTTTTTTAGCCAAACTTTGAGGTTTGCCAAGGATTCTGGGTAACAGAACATGGTCCGAGCCCCGCAAGTCACCCCATCTTGGATTCCCCTAGGTCTCTAGTTTTCAGAAATGCACAGGTTTGGTAGGTTTCCCTAGGTGCCGGCTGAGTTAGAGGCCAAAATCTACAGGTAGGCACTTCGCAAAAAACACCTCTGTTTTCTTCCAAAAATTTGGATGTGTCCACGTTGCACTTTTGGGCGTTTCCTGTCGCGGGCGCTAGGCCTACCCACACAAGTGAGGTATCATTTTTATCGGGAGACTTGGGGGAACGCTGGGTGGAAGGAAATTTGTGGCACTTCACAGATTCCAGAACTTTCTGCCACAGAAATGTGAGGAACATGTGTTTTTTTAGCCAAATTTTGAGGTTTGCAAAGGATTCTGGGTAACAGAACCTGGTACGAGCCCCGAAATTCACCCCTCCTTAGATTCCCCTTGGTCTCTAGTTTTCAGAAATGCACAGGTTTGGTAGGTTTCCCTAGGTGCCGGCTGAGCTAGAGGTCAAAATCTACAGGTAGGCACTTCGCAAAAACGCCTCTGTTTTCTTTCAAAAATGTGGATGTGTCCACGTTGCGCTTTGGGGCGTTTCCTGTCACTGGCGCTAGGCCTACCCACACAAGTGAGGTATCATTTTTATCGGGAGACTTGGGGGAACGCTGGGTGGAAGGAAATTTGTGGCTCCTCTCAGATTCCAGAACTTTCTGCCACAGAAATGTGAGGAACATGTGTTTTTTTAGCCAAATTTTGAGGTTTGCAAAGGATTTTGGGTAACAGAACCTGGTCCGAGCCCCGCAAGTCACCCCATCTTGGATTCCCCTAGGTCTCTAGTTTTCAGAAATGCACAGGTTTGGTAGGTTTCCCTAGGTGCCGGCTGAGCTAGAGGCCAAAATCTACAGGTAGGCACTTCGCAAAAATCACCTCTGTTTTCTTTTAAAAAATTGGATGTGTCCACGTTGCGCTTTGGGGCGTTTCCTGTCGCAGGCGCTTGGCCTACCCACACATGTGAGGTATCATTTTTATCGGGAGACTTGGGGGAACGCTGGGTGGAAGGAAATTTGTGGCTCCCCTCAGATTCCAGAACTTTCTGCCACAGAAATGGGAGTAACATGTGTTTTTTTAGCCAAATTTTGAGGTTTGCAAAGGATTCTGGGTAACAGAACCTGGTCAGAGCCCCGCAAGTCACCCCTCCTTAGATTCCCCTAGGTCTCTTGTTTTCAGAAATGCACAGGTTTGGTAGGTTTCCCTAGGTGCCGGCTGAGCTAGAGGTCAAAATCTACAGGTAGGCACTTCGCAAAAACGCCTCTGTTTTCTTTCAAAAATGTGGATGTGTCCACGTTGCGCTTTGGGGCGTTTCCTGTCACTGGCGCTAGGCCTACCCACACAAGTGAGGTATCATTTTTATCGGGAGACTTGGGGGAACGCTGGGTGGAAGGAAATTTGTGGCTCCTCTCAGATTCCAGAACTTTCTGCCACAGAAATGTGAGGAACATGTGTTTTTTTAGCCAAATTTTGAGGTTTGCAAAGGATTTAGGGTAACAGAACCTGGTCCGAGCCCCGCAAGTCACCCCATCTTGGATTCCCCTAGGTCTCTAGTTTTCAGAAATGCACAGGTTTGGTAGGTTTCCCTAGGTGCCGGCTGAGCTAGAGGCCAAAATCTACAGGTAGGCACTTCGCAAAAATCACCTCTGTTTTCTTTTAAAAAATTGGATGTGTCCTCGTTGCGCTTTGGGGCGTTTCCTGTCGCAGGCGCTAGGCCTACCCACACATGTGAGGTATCATTTTTATCGGGAGACTTGGGGGAACGCTGGGTGGAAGGAAATTTGTGGCTCCCCTCAGATTCCAGAACTTTCTGCCACAGAAATGGGAGTAACATGTGTTTTTTTAGCCAAATTTTGAGGTTTGCAAAGGATTCTGGGTAACAGAACCTGTTCCGAGCCCCGCAAGTCACCCCATCTTGGATTCCCCTAGGTCTCTAGTTTTCAGAAATGCACAGGTTTGGTAGGTTTCCCTAGGTGCTGGCTGAGCTAGAGGGCAAAATCTACAGGTAGGCACTTCGCAAAAAACACCTCTGTTTTCTTCCAAAAATTTGCATGTGTCCACGTTGCGCTTTGGGGTGTTTCCTGTCGCGGGCGCTAGGCCTACCCACACAAGTGAGGTATCATTTTTATAGGGAGACTTGGGGGAACGCTGGGTGGAAGGAAATTTGTGGCTCCTCTCAGATTCCAGATCTTTCTGCCACAGAAATGTGAGGAACATGTTTTTTTTTAGCCAAATTTTGAGGTTTGCAAAGGATTCTGGGTAACAGAACCTGGTCCGAGCCTCGCAAGTCACCCCATCTTGGATTCCCCTAAGCCTCTAGTTTTCAGAAATGCACAGCTTTGGTAGGTTTTTCTAGGTGCCGGCTGAGCTAGAGGCCAAAATCTACAGGTAGGCACTTCGCAAAAACACCTCTGTTTTCTTCCAAAAATTTGGATGTGTCCACGTTGCGCTTTGGGGTGTTTCCTGTCGCGGGCGCTAGGCCTACCCACACAAGTGAGGTATCATTTTTATCGGGAGACTTGGGGGAACGCTGGGTGGAAGTAAATTTGTGGCTCCTCTCAGATTCCAGAACTTTCTGCCACAGAAATGTGAGGAACATGTGTTTTTTTAGCCAAATTTTGAGGTTTGCAAAGGATTCTGGGTAACAGCACCTGGTCCGAGCCCCGCAAGTCGCCCCTCCTTAGATTCCCCTAGGTCTCTAGTTTTCAGAAATGCACAGGTTTGGTAGGTTTCCCTAGGTGCCGGCTGAGCTAGAGGCCAAAATCTACAGGTAGGCACTTCGCAAAAAACACCTCTGTTTTCTTCCAAAAATTTGGATGTGTCCACGTTGCGCTTTGGGGCGTTTCCTGTCGCGGGCGCTAGGCCTACCCACACAAGTGAGGTATCATTTTTATCGGGAGACTTGGGGGAACGCTGGGTGGAATTAAATTTGTGGCTCCTCTCAGATTCCAGAACTTTCTGCCACAGAAATGTGAGTTTTCTTGCCACATTTTGAGGTTTGCAAAGGACTCTGGGTAACAGAACCTGGTGCGAGCACCGCAAGTCACCCCATCTTGGATTCCCCTAGGTGTCTAGTTTTCAGAAATGCACAGGTTTGGTAGGTTTCCCTAGGTGCCGGCTGAGCTAGAGGCCAAAATCTACAGGTAGGCACTTCGCAAAAAACACCTCTGTTTTCTTCCAAAAATTTGGATGTGTCCACGTTGCGCTTTGGGGCGTTTCCTGTCGCAGGCGCTAGGCCTACCCACACAAGTGAGGTATCATTTTTATCGGGAGACTTGGGGGAACGCTGGGTGGAAGGAAATTTGTGGCTCCTCTCAGATTCCAGAACTTTCTGCCACAGAAATGTGAGTTGAGTAACATGTATTTTTTTAGCCAAATTTTGAGGTTTGCAAAGGATTCTGGGTAACAGAACCTGGTCCGAGCCCCGCAAGTCACCCCATCTTGGATTCCCCTAGGTCTCTAGTTTTCAGAAATGCACAGGTTTGGTAGGTTTCCCTAGGTGCCGGCTGAGCTAGAGGCCAAAATCTACAGGTAGGCACTTCGCAAAAAACACCTCTGTTTTCTTCCAAAAATTTGGATGTGTCCATGTTGCGCTTTGGTTTTTTTCCTGTTGCGGGCGCTAGGCCTACCCACACAAATGAGGTATCATTTTTATCGGGAGACTTGGGGGAACGCTGGGTCGAAGGAAATTTGTGGCTCCTCTCAGATTCCAGAACTTTCTGCCACAGAAATGTGAGTAACATGTGTTTTTTTATCCAAACTTTGAGGTTTGCAAAGGATTCTGGGTAACAGAACCTGGTCCGAGCCCTGCAAGTCACCCCATCTTGGATTCCCCTAGGTCTCTAGTTTTCAGAAATGCACAGGTTTGGTAGGTTTCCCTAGGTGCCGGCTGAGCTAGAGGCCAAAATCTACAGGTAGGCACTTCGCAAAAAACACCTCTGTTTTCTTCCAAAAATTTGGATGTGTCCACGTTGCACTTTTGGGCGTTTCCTGTCGCGGGCGCTAGGCCTACCCACACAAGTGAGGTATCATTTTTATCGGGAGACTTGGGGGAACGCTGGGTGGAAGGAAATTTGTGGCTCCTCTCAGATTCCAGAACTTTCTGCTACAGAAATGTGAGGAACATGTGTTTTTTTAGCCAAATTTTGAGGTTTGCAAAGGATTCTGGGTAACAGAACCTGGTCCGAGCCCCGCAAGTCACCCCATCATGGATTCCCCTAGGTCTCTAGTTTTCAGAAATGCACAGGTTTAGTAGGTTTCACTAGGTGCCGGCTGAGCTAGAGGCCAAAATCTACAGGTAGGCACTTCGCAAAAAACACCTCTGTTTTCTTCCAAAAATTTGGATGTGTCCACCTTGCGCTTTGGGGCGTTTCCTGTCGCGGGCGCTAGGCCTACCCACACAAGTGAGGTATCATTTTTATCGGGAGACTTGGGGGAACGCTGGGTGGAATGAAATTTGTGGCTCCTCTCAGATTCCAGAACTTTCTGCCACAGAAATGTGTGTAACATGTGTTTTTTTAGCCAAATTTTGAGGTTTGCAAAGGATTCTGGGTAAAAGAACCTGGTCCGAGCCCCGCAAGTCACCCCATCTTGGATTCCCCTAGGTCTCTAGTTGTCAGAAATGCACAGGTTTGGTAGGTTTCCCTAGGTGCCGGCTGAGCTAGAGGCCAAAATCTACAGGTAGGCACTTCGCAAAAAACACCTCTGTTTTCTTCCAAAAATTTGGATGTGTCCACGTTGCGCTTTGGGGCGTTTCCTGTCGCAGGCGCTAGGCCTACCTACACAAGTGAGGTATCATTTTTATCGGGAGACTTGGGGGAACGCTGGGCGGAAGGAAATTTGTGGCTCCTCTCAGATTCCAGAACTTTCTGCCACAGAAATGTGAGTAACATGTGTTTTTTTAGCCAAATTTTGAGGTTTGCAAAGGATTCTGGGTAACAGAACCTGGTCCGAGCCCCGCAAGTCACCCCATCTTGGATTCCCCTAGGTCTCTAGTTTTCAGAAATGCACAGGTTTGGTAGGTTTCCCTAGGTGCCGGCTGAGCTAGAGGCCAAAATCTACAGGTAGGCACTTCGCAAAAAACACCTCTGTTTTCTTCCAAAAATTTGGATGTGTCCACGTTGCGCTTTGGGGCGTCTCCTGTCGCAGGCGCTAGGCCTACCCACACAAGTGAGGTATCATATTTATTGGGAGACTTGGGGGAACGCTGGGTGGAAGGAAATTTGTGGCTCCTCTCAGATTCCAGAACTTTTTGCCACAGAAATGTGAGTAACATGTGTTTTTTTAGCCAAATTTTGAGGTTTGCAAAGGATTCTGGGTAACAGAACCTGGTCTGAGCCCCGCAAGTCACCCCATCTTGGATTCCCCTAGGTCTCTAGTTTTCAGAAATGCACAGGTTTGGAAGGTTTCCCTAGGTGCCGGCTGAGCTAGAGGGCAAAATCTACAGGTAGGCACTTCGCAAAAAACACCTCTGTTTTCTTCCAAAAATTTGGATGTGTCCATGTTGCGCTTTGGGGTGTTTCCTGTCGCGGGCGCTAGGCCTACCCACACAAGTGAGGTATCATTTTTATCGGGAGACTTGGGGGAACGCTGGGTCGAAGGAAATTTGTGGCTCCTCTCAGATTCCAGAACTTTCTGCCACAGAAATGTGAGTAACATGTGTTTTTTTAGCCAAACTTTGAGGTTTGCCAAGGATTCTGGGTAACAGAACATGGTCCGAGCCCCGCAAGTCACCCCATCTTGGATTCCCCTAGGTCTCTAGTTTTCAGAAATGCACAGGTTTGGTAGGTTTCCCTAGGTGCCGGCTGAGTTAGAGGCCAAAATCTACAGGTAGGCACTTCGCAAAAAACACCTCTGTTTTCTTCCAAAAATTTGGATGTGTCCACGTTGCACTTTTGGGCGTTTCCTGTCGCGGGCGCTAGGCCTACCCACACAAGTGAGGTATCATTTTTATCGGGAGACTTGGGGGAACGCTGGGTGGAAGGAAATTTGTGGCACTTCACAGATTCCAGAACTTTCTGCCACAGAAATGTGAGGAACATGTGTTTTTTTAGCCAAATTTTGAGGTTTGCAAAGGATTCTGGGTAACAGAACCTGGTACGAGCCCCGAAATTCACCCCTCCTTAGATTCCCCTTGGTCTCTAGTTTTCAGAAATGCACAGGTTTGGTAGGTTTCCCTAGGTGCCGGCTGAGCTAGAGGTCAAAATCTACAGGTAGGCACTTCGCAAAAACGACTCTGTTTTCTTTCAAAAATGTGGATGTGTCCACGTTGCGCTTTGGGGCGTTTCCTGTCACTGGCGCTAGGCCTACCCACACAAGTGAGGTATCATTTTTATCGGGAGACTTGGGGGAACGCTGGGTGGAAGGAAATTTGTGGCTCCTCTCAGATTCCAGAACTTTCTGCCACAGAAATGTGAGGAACATGTGTTTTTTTAGCCAAATTTTGAGGTTTGCAAAGGATTTTGGGTAACAGAACCTGGTCCGAGCCCCGCAAGTCACCCCATCTTGGATTCCCCTAGGTCTCTAGTTTTCAGAAATGCACAGGTTTGGTAGGTTTCCCTAGGTGCCGGCTGAGCTAGAGGCCAAAATCTACAGGTAGGCACTTCGCAAAAATCACCTCTGTTTTCTTTTAAAAAATTGGATGTGTCCACGTTGCGCTTTGGGGCGTTTCCTGTCGCAGGCGCTTGGCCTACCCACACATGTGAGGTATCATTTTTATCGGGAGACTTGGGGGAACGCTGGGTGGAAGGAAATTTGTGGCTCCCCTCAGATTCCAGAACTTTCTGCCACAGAAATGGGAGTAACATGTGTTTTTTTAGCCAAATTTTGAGGTTTGCAAAGGATTCTGGGTAACAGAACCTGGTCAGAGCCCCGCAAGTCACCCCTCCTTAGATTCCCCTAGGTCTCTTGTTTTCAGAAATGCACAGGTTTGGTAGGTTTCCCTAGGTGCCGGCTGAGCTAGAGGTCAAAATCTACAGGTAGGCACTTCGCAAAAACGCCTCTGTTTTCTTTCAAAAATGTGGATGTGTCCACGTTGCGCTTTGGGGCGTTTCCTGTCACTGGCGCTAGGCCTACCCACACAAGTGAGGTATCATTTTTATCGGGAGACTTGGGGGAACGCTGGGTGGAAGGAAATTTGTGGCTCCTCTCAGATTCCAGAACTTTCTGCCACAGAAATGTGAGGAACATGTGTTTTTTTAGCCAAATTTTGAGGTTTGCAAAGGATTTTGGGTAACAGAACCTGGTCCGAGCCCCGCAAGTCACCCCATCTTGGATTCCCCTAGGTCTCTAGTTTTCAGAAATGCACAGGTTTGGTAGGTTTCCCTAGGTGCCGGCTGAGCTAGAGGCCAAAATCTACAGGTAGGCACTTCGCAAAAAACACCTTTGTTTTCTTTTTAAAAAATGGATGTGTCCACGTTGCACTTTGGGGCGTTTCCTGTCGCAGGCGTTAGGCCTACCCACACAAGTGAGGTATCATTTTTATCGGGAGACTTGGGGGAACGCTGGGTGGAAGGAAATTTGTGGCTCCTCTCAGATTCCAGACCTTTCTGCCACAGAAATGTGTGGAACATGTGTTTTTTTAGCCAAATTTTGAGGTTTGCAAAGGATTCTGGGTAACAGAACCTGGTCCGAGCCCCGCAAGTCACCCCATCTTGGATTCCCTTAGCTCTCTAGTTTTCAGAAATGCACAGGTTTGGTAGGTTTCCCTAGGTGCCGGCTGAGCTACAGGACAAAATCTACAGGTAGGCACTTCGCAAAAATCACCTCTGTTTTCTTTTAAAAAAATGGATGTGTCCACGTTTCGCTTTGGGGCGTTTCCTGTCGCAGGCGTTAGGCCTACCCACACAAGTGAGGTATCATCTTTATCGGGAGACTTTGGGGAACACTGGGTGGAAGGAAATTTGTGGCTCCTCTCAGATTCCAGACCTTTCTGCCAGAGAAATGTGTGGAACATGTGTTTTTTTAGCCAAATTTTGAGGTTTGCAAAGGATTCTGGGTAACAGAACCTGGTCCGAGCCCCGCAAGTCACCCCATCTTGGATTCCCATAGCTCTCTAGTTTTCAGAAATGCACAGGTTTGGTAGGTTTCCCTAGGTGCCGGCTGAGCTACAGGCCAAAATCTACAGGTAGGCACTTCGCAAAAATCACCTCTGTTTTCTTTTAAAAAATTGGATGTGTCCACGTTGCGCTTTGGGGTGTTTCCTGTCGCGGGCGCTAGGCCTACCCACACAAGTGAGGTATCATTTTTATCGGGAGACTTGGGGGAACGCTGGGTGGAAGGAAATTTGTGGCACTTCACAGATTCCAGAACTTTCTGCCACAGAAATGTGAGGAACATGTGTTTTTTTAGCCAAATTTTGAGGTTTGCAAAGGATTCTGGGTAACAGAACCTGGTCCGAGCCCCGAAATTCACCCCTCCTTAGATTCCCCTTGGTCTCTAGTTTTCAGAAATGCACAGGTTTGGTAGGTTTCCCTAGGTGCCGGCTGAGCTAGAGGTCAAAATCTACAGGTAGGCACTTCGCAAAAACGCCTCTGTTTTCTTTCAAAAATGTGGATGTGTCCACGTTGCGCTTTGGGGCGTTTCCTGTCACTGGCGCTAGGCCTACCCACACAAGTGAGGTATCATTTTTATCGGGAGACTTGGGGGAACGCTGGGTGGAAGGAAATTTGTGGCTCCCCTCAGATTCCAGAACTTTCTGCCACAGAAATGGGAGTAACATGTGTTTTTTTAGCCAAATTTTGAGGTTTGCAAAGGATTCTGGGTAACAGAACCTGTTCCGAGCCCCGCAAGTCACCCCATCTTGGATTCCCCTAGGTCTCTAGTTTTCAGAAATGCACAGGTTTGGTAGGTTTCCCTAGGTGCTGGCTGAGCTAGAGGGCAAAATCTACAGGTAGGCACTTCGCAAAAAACACCTCTGTTTTCTTCCAAAAATTTGCATGTGTCCACGTTGCGCTTTGGGGTGTTTCCTGTCGCGGGCGCTAGGCCTACCCACACAAGTGAGGTATCATTTTTATAGGGAGACTTGGGGGAACGCTGGGTGGAAGGAAATTTGTGGCTCCTCTCAGATTCCAGATCTTTCTGCCACAGAAATGTGAGGAACATGTTTTTTTTTAGCCAAATTTTGAGGTTTGCAAAGGATTCTGGGTAACAGAACCTGGTCCGAGCCTCGCAAGTCACCCCATCTTGGATTCCCCTAAGCCTCTAGTTTTCAGAAATGCACAGCTTTGGTAGGTTTTTCTAGGTGCCGGCTGAGCTAGAGGCCAAAATCTACAGGTAGGCACTTCGCAAAAACACCTCTGTTTTCTTCCAAAAATTTGGATGTGTCCACGTTGCGCTTTGGGGTGTTTCCTGTCGCGGGCGCTAGGCCTACCCACACAAGTGAGGTATCATTTTTATCGGGAGACTTGGGGGAACGCTGGGTGGAAGTAAATTTGTGGCTCCTCTCAGATTCCAGAACTTTCTGCCACAGAAATGTGAGGAACATGTGTTTTTTTAGCCAAATTTTGAGGTTTGCAAAGGATTCTGGGTAACAGCACCTGGTCCGAGCCCCGCAAGTCGCCCCTCCTTAGATTCCCCTAGGTCTCTAGTTTTCAGAAATGCACAGGTTTGGTAGGTTTCCCTAGGTGCCGGCTGAGCTAGAGGCCAAAATCTACAGGTAGGCACTTCGCAAAAAACACCTCTGTTTTCTTCCAAAAATTTGGATGTGTCCACGTTGCGCTTTGGGGCGTTTCCTGTCGCGGGCGCTAGGCCTACCCACACAAGTGAGGTATCATTTTTATCGGGAGACTTGGGGGAACGCTGGGTGGAATTAAATTTGTGGCTCCTCTCAGATTCCAGAACTTTCTGCCACAGAAATGTGAGTTTTCTTGCCACATTTTGAGGTTTGCAAAGGACTCTGGGTAACAGAACCTGGTGCGAGCACCGCAAGTCACCCCATCTTGGATTCCCCTAGGTCTCTAGTTTTCAGAAATGCACAGGTTTGGTAGGTTTCCCTAGGTGCCGGCTGAGCTAGAGGCCAAAATCTACAGGTAGGCACTTCGCAAAAAACACCTCTGTTTTCTTCCAAAAATTTGGATGTGTCCACGTTGCGCTTTGGGGCGTTTCCTGTCGCAGGCGCTAGGCCTACCCACACAAGTGAGGTATCATTTTTATCGGGAGACTTGGGGGAACGCTGGGTGGAAGGAAATTTGTGGCTCCTCTCAGATTCCAGAACTTTCTGCCACAGAAATGTGAGTTGAGTAACATGTATTTTTTTAGCCAAATTTTGAGGTTTGCAAAGGATTCTGGGTAACAGAACCTGGTCCGAGCCCCGCAAGTCACCCCATCTTGGATTCCCCTAGGTCTCTAGTTTTCAGAAATGCACAGGTTTGGTAGGTTTCCCTAGGTGCCGGCTGAGCTAGAGGCCAAAATCTACAGGTAGGCACTTCGCAAAAAACACCTCTGTTTTCTTCCAAAAATTTGGATGTGTCCATGTTGCGCTTTGGTTTTTTTCCTGTTGCGGGCGCTAGGCCTACCCACACAAATGAGGTATCATTTTTATCGGGAGACTTGGGGGAACGCTGGGTCGAAGGAAATTTGTGGCTCCTCTCAGATTCCAGAACTTTCTGCCACAGAAATGTGAGTAACATGTGTTTTTTTATCCAAACTTTGAGGTTTGCAAAGGATTCTGGGTATCAGAACCTGGTCCGAGCCCTGCAAGTCACCCCATCTTGGATTCCCCTAGGTCTCTAGTTTTCAGAAATGCACAGGTTTGGTAGGTTTCCCTAGGTGCCGGCTGAGCTAGAGGCCAAAATCTACAGGTAGGCACTTCGCAAAAAACACCTCTGTTTTCTTCCAAAAATTTGGATGTGTCCACGTTGCACTTTTGGGCGTTTCCTGTCGCGGGCGCTAGGCCTACCCACACAAGTGAGGTATCATTTTTATCGGGAGACTTGGGGGAACGCTGGGTGGAAGGAAATTTGTGGCTCCTCTCAGATTCCAGAACTTTCTGCTACAGAAATGTGAGGAACATGTGTTTTTTTAGCCAAATTTTGAGGTTTGCAAAGGATTCTGGGTAACAGAACCTGGTCCGAGCCCCGCAAGTCACCCCATCATGGATTCCCCTAGGTCTCTAGTTTTCAGAAATGCACAGGTTTAGTAGGTTTCACTAGGTGCCGGCTGAGCTAGAGGCCAAAATCTACAGGTAGGCACTTCGCAAAAAACACCTCTGTTTTCTTCCAAAAATTTGGATGTGTCCACCTTGCGCTTTGGGGCGTTTCCTGTCGCGGGCGCTAGGCCTACCCACACAAGTGAGGTATCATTTTTATCGGGAGACTTGGGGGAACGCTGGGTGGAATGAAATTTGTGGCTCCTCTCAGATTCCAGAACTTTCTGCCACAGAAATGTGTGTAACATGTGTTTTTTTAGCCAAATTTTGAGGTTTGCAAAGGATTCTGGGTAAAAGAACCTGGTCCGAGCCCCGCAAGTCACCCCATCTTGGATTCCCCTAGGTCTCTAGTTGTCAGAAATGCACAGGTTTGGTAGGTTTCCCTAGGTGCCGGCTGAGCTAGAGGCCAAAATCTACAGGTAGGCACTTCGCAAAAAACACCTCTGTTTTCTTCCAAAAATTTGGATGTGTCCACGTTGCGCTTTGGGGCGTTTCCTGTCGCAGGCGCTAGGCCTACCTACACAAGTGAGGTATCATTTTTATCGGGAGACTTGGGGGAACGCTGGGCGGAAGGAAATTTGTGGCTCCTCTCAGATTCCAGAACTTTCTGCCACAGAAATGTGAGTAACATGTGTTTTTTTAGCCAAATTTTGAGGTTTGCAAAGGATTCTGGGTAACAGAACCTGGTCCGAGCCCCGCAAGTCACCCCATCTTGGATTCCCCTAGGTCTCTAGTTTTCAGAAATGCACAGGTTTGGTAGGTTTCCCTAGGTGCCGGCTGAGCTAGAGGCCAAAATCTACAGGTAGGCACTTCGCAAAAAACACTTCTGTTTTCTTCCAAAAATTTGGATGTGTCCACGTTGCGCTTTGGGGCATCTCCTGTCGCAGGCTCTAGGCCTACCCACACAAGTGAGGTATCATATTTATTGGGAGACTTGGGGGAACGCTGGGTGGAAGGAAATTTGTGGCTCCTCTCAGATTCCAGAACTTTTTGCCACAGAAATGTGAGTAACATGTGTTTTTTTAGCCAAATTTTGAGGTTTGCAAAGGATTCTGGGTAACAGAACCTGGTCTGAGCCCCGCAAGTCACCCCATCTTGGATTCCCCTAGGTCTCTAGTTTTCAGAAATGCACAGGTTTGGTAGGTTTCCCTAGGTGCCGGCTGAGCTAGAGGGCAAAATCTACAGGTAGGCACTTCGCAAAAAACACCTCTGTTTTCTTCCAAAAATTTGGATGTGTCCATGTTGCGCTTTGGGGTGTTTCCTGTCGCGGGCGCTAGGCCTACCCACACAAGTGAGGTATCATTTTTATCGGGAGACTTGGGGGAACGCTGGGTCGAAGGAAATTTGTGGCTCCTCTCAGATTCCAGAACTTTCTGCCACAGAAATGTGAGTAACATGTGTTTTTTTAGCCAAACTTTGAGGTTTGCCAAGGATTCTGGGTAACAGAACATGGTCCGAGCCCCGCAAGTCACCCCATCTTGGATTCCCCTAGGTCTCTAGTTTTCAGAAATGCACAGGTTTGGTAGGTTTCCCTAGGTGCCGGCTGAGTTAGAGGCCAAAATCTACAGGTAGGCACTTCGCAAAAAACACCTCTGTTTTCTTCCAAAAATTTGGATGTGTCCACGTTGCACTTTTGGGCGTTTCCTGTCGCGGGCGCTAGGCCTACCCACACAAGTGAGGTATCATTTTTATCGGGAGACTTGGGGGAACGCTGGGTGGAAGGAAATTTGTGGCTCCTCTCAGATTCCAGAACTTTCTGCTACAGAAATGTGAGGAACATGTGTTTTTTTAGCCAAATTTTGAGGTTTGCAAAGGATTCTGGGTAACAGAACCTGGTCCGAGCCCCGCAAGTCACCCCATCATGGATTCCCCTAGGTCTCTAGTTTTCAGAAATGCACAGGTTTGGTAGGTTTCACTAGGTGCCGGCTGAGCTAGAGGCCAAAATCTACAGGTAGGCACTTCGCAAAAAACACCTCTGTTTTCTTCCAAAAATTTGGATGTGTCCACCTTGCGCTTTGGGGCGTTTCCTGTCGCGGGCGCTAGGCCTACCCACACAAGTGAGGTATCATTTTTATCGGGAGACTTGGGGGAACGCTGGGTGGAATGAAATTTGTGGCTCCTCTCAGATTCCAGAACTTTCTGCCACAGAAATGTGTGTAACATGTGTTTTTTTAGCCAAATTTTGAGGTTTGCAAAGGATTCTGGGTAAAAGAACCTGGTCCGAGCCCCGCAAGTCACCCCATCTTGGATTCCCCTAGGTCTCTAGTTGTCAGAAATGCACAGGTTTGGTAGGTTTCCCTAGGTGCCGGCTGAGCTAGAGGCCAAAATCTACAGGTAGGCACTTCGCAAAAAACACCTCTGTTTTCTTCCAAAAATTTGGATGTGTCCACGTTGCGCTTTGGGGCATCTCCTGTCGCAGGCTCTAGGCCTACCCACACAAGTGAGGTATCATATTTATTGGGAGACTTGGGGGAACGCTGGGTGGAAGGAAATTTGTGGCTCCTCTCAGATTCCAGAACTTTTTGCCACAGAAATGTGAGTAACATGTGTTTTTTTAGCCAAATTTTGAGGTTTGCAAAGGATTCTGGGTAACAGAACCTGGTCTGAGCCCCGCAAGTCACCCCATCTTGGATTCCCCTAGGTCTCTAGTTTTCAGAAATGCACAGGTTTGGTAGGTTTCCCTAGGTGCCGGCTGAGCTAGAGGGCAAAATCTACAGGTAGGCACTTCGCAAAAAACACCTCTGTTTTCTTCCAAAAATTTGGATGTGTCCATGTTGCGCTTTGGGGTGTTTCCTGTCGCGGGCGCTAGGCCTACCCACACAAGTGAGGTATCATTTTTATCGGGAGACTTGGGGGAACGCTGGGTCGAAGGACATTTGTGGCTCCTCTCAGATTCCAGAACTTTCTGCCACAGAAATGTGAGTAACATGTGTTTTTTTAGCCAAACTTTGAGGTTTGCCAAGGATTCTGGGTAACAGAACATGGTCCGAGCCCCGCAAGTCACCCCATCTTGGATTCCCCTAGGTCTCTAGTTTTCAGAAATGCACAGGTTTGGTAGGTTTCCCTAGGTGCCGGCTGAGTTAGAGGCCAAAATCTACAGGTAGGCACTTCGCAAAAAACACCTCTGTTTTCTTCCAAAAATTTGGATGTGTCCACGTTGCACTTTTGGGCGTTTCCTGTCGCGGGCGCTAGGCCTACCCACACAAGTGAGGTATCATTTTTATCGGGAGACTTGGGGGAACGCTGGGTGGAAGGAAATTTGTGGCTCCTCTCAGATTCCAGAACTTTCTGCTACAGAAATGTGAGGAACATGTGTTTTTTTAGCCAAATTTTGAGGTTTGCAAAGGATTCTGGGTAACAGAACCTGGTCCGAGCCCCGCAAGTCACCCCATCATGGATTCCCCTAGGTCTCTAGTTTTCAGAAATGCACAGGTTTGGTAGGTTTCACTAGGTGCCGGCTGAGCTAGAGGCCAAAATCTACAGGTAGGCACTTCGCAAAAAACACCTCTGTTTTCTTCCAAAAATTTGGATGTGTCCACCTTGCGCTTTGGGGCGTTTCCTGTCGCGGGCGCTAGGCCTACCCACACAAGTGAGGTATCATTTTTATCGGGAGACTTGGGGGAACGCTGGGTGGAATGAAATTTGTGGCTCCTCTCAGATTCCAGAACTTTCTGCCACAGAAATGTGTGTAACATGTGTTTTTTTAGCCAAATTTTGAGGTTTGCAAAGGATTCTGGGTAAAAGAACCTGGTCCGAGCCCCGCAAGTCACCCCATCTTGGATTCCCCTAGGTCTCTAGTTGTCAGAAATGCACAGGTTTGGTAGGTTTCCCTAGGTGCCGGCTGAGCTAGAGGCCAAAATCTACAGGTAGGCACTTCGCAAAAAACACCTCTGTTTTCTTCCAAAAATTTGGATGTGTCCACGTTGCGCTTTGGGGCGTTTCCTGTCGCAGGCGCTAGGCCTACCTACACAAGTGAGGTATCATTTTTATCGGGAGACTTGGGGGAACGCTGGGCGGCAGGAAATTTGTGGCTCCTCTCAGATTCCAGAACTTTCTGCCACAGAAATGTGAGTAACATGTGTTTTTTTAGCCAAATTTTGAGGTTTGCAAAGGATTCTGGGTAACAGAACCTGGTCCGAGCCCCGCAAGTCACCCCATCTTGGATTCCCCTAGGTCTCTAGTTTTCAGAAATGCACAGGTTTGGTAGGTTTCCCTAGGTGCCGGCTGAGCTAGAGGCCAAAATCTACAGGTAGGCACTTCGCAAAAAACACCTCTGTTTTCTTCCAAAAATTTGGATGTGTCCACGTTGCGCTTTGGGGCGTTTCCTGTCGCAGGCGCTAGGCCTACCCACACAAGTGAGGTATCATATTTATTGGGAGACTTGGGGGAACGCTGGGTGGAAGGAAATTTGTGGCTCCTCTCAGATTCCAGAACTTTCTGCCACAGAAATGTGAGTAACATGTGTTTTTTTAGCCAAATTTTGAGGTTTGCAAAGGATTCTGGGTAACAGAACCTGGTCTGAGCCCCGCAAGTCACCCCATCTTGGATTCCCCTAGGTCTCTAGTTTTCAGAAATGCACAGGTTTGGTAGGTTTCCCTAGGTGCCGGCTGAGCTAGAGGGCAAAATCTACAGGTAGGCACTTCGCAAAAAACACCTCTGTTTTCTTCCAAAAAGTTTGATGTGTCCACGTTGCGCTTTGGGGCGTTTCCTGTTGCGGGCGCTAGGCCTACCCACGCAAGTGAGGTATCATTTTTATCGGGAGACTTGGGGGAACGCTGGGTGGAAGAAAATTTGTGGCTCTTCTCAGATTCCAGAACTTTCTGCCACAGAAATGTGAGGAACATATGTTTTTTTAGCCAAATTTTGAGGTTTGCAAAGGATTCTGGGTAACAGAACCTGGACCGAGCCCCGCAAGTCACCCCATCTTGGATTCCCCTAGGTCTCTAGTTTTCAGAAATGCACAGGTTTGGTAGGTTTCCCTAGGTGCCGGCTGAGCTAGAGGCCAAAATCTACAGGTAGGCACTTCGCAAAAAACACCTCTGTTTTCTTCCAATAATTTGGATGTGTCCACGTTGCGCTTTGGGGCGTTTCCTGTCGCGGGCGCTAGGCCTACCCACACAAGTGAGGTATCATTTTTATCGGGAGACTTGGGGGAACGCTGGGTGGAAGGAAATTTGTGCCTCCTCTCAGATTCCAGAACTTTCTGCCACAGAAATGTGAGGAACATGTGTTTTGTTAGCCAAATTTTGAGGTTTGCAAAGGATTTTGGGTAACAGAACCTGGTCCGAGCCCCGCAAGTCACCCCATCATGGATTCCCCTAGGTCTCTACTTTTCAGAAATGCACAGGTTTGGTAGGTTTCCCTAGGTGCCGGCTGAGCTAGAGGCCAAAATCTACAGGTAGGCACTTCGCAAAAAACATCTCTGTTTTCTTCCAAAAATTTGGATGTGTCCACGTTGCGCTTTGGGGCGTTTCCTGTCGTGGGCGCTAGGCCTACCCACACAAGTGAGGTATCATTTTTATCGGGAGACTTGGGGGAACGCTGGGTGGAATGAAATTTGTGGCTCCTCTCAGATTCCAGAACTTTCTGCCACAGAAATGTGAGTTTTCTAGCCACATTTTGAGGTTTGCAAAGGATTCTGGGTAACAGAACCTGGTCCGAGCACCGCAAGTCACCCCATCTTGGATTCCCCTAGGTCTCTAGTTTTCAGAAATGCACAGGTTTGGTAGGTTTCCCTAGGTGCCGGCTGAGCTAGAGGCCAAAATCTACAGGTAGGCACTTCGCAAAAAACACCTCTGTTTTCTTCCAAAAATTTGGATGTGTCCACGTTGCGCTTTGGGGCGTTTCCTGTCGCAGGCGCTAGGCCTACCCACACAAGTGAGGTATCATTTTTATCGGGAGACTTGGGGGAACGCTGGGTGGAAGGAAATTTGTGGCTCCTCTCAGATTCCAGAACTTTCTGCCACAGAAATGTGAGTGACATGTGTTTTTTTAGCCAAATTTTGAGGTTTGCAAAGGATTCTGGGTAACAGAACCTGGTCCGAGCCCCGCAAGTCACCCCATCTTGGATTCCCCTAGGTCTCTAGTTTTCAGAAATGAACAGGTTTGGTAGGTTTCCCTAGGTGCCGGCTGAGCTAGAGGGCAAAATCTACAGGTAGGCACTTCGCAAAAAACACCTCTGTTTTCTTCCAAAAATTTGGATGTGTCCACGTTGCGCTTTGGGGTGTTTCCTGTCGCGGGCGCTAGGCCTACCCACACAAGTGAGGTATCATTTTTATCGGGAGACTTGGGGGAACGCTGGGTCGAAGGAAATTTGTGGCTCCTCTCAGATTCCAGAACTTTCTGCCACAGAAATGTGAGTAACATGTGTTTTTTTAGCCAAACTTTGAGGTTTGCAAGGATTCTGGGTAACAGAACCTGGTCCGAGCCCCGCAAGTCACCCCATCTTGGATTCCCCTAGGTCTCTAGTTTTCAGAAATGCACAGGTTTGGTAGGTTTCCCTAGGTGCCGGCTGAGCTAGAGGCCAAAATCTACAGGTAGGCACTTCGCAAAAAACACCTCTGTTTTCTTTCAAAAATTTGGATGTGTCCACCTTGCGCTTTGGGGCGTTTCCTGTCGCGGGCGCTAGGCCTACCCACACAAGTGGGGTATCATTTTTATCAGGAGACTTGGGGGAACGCTGGGTGGAAGGAAATTTGTGGCTCCTCTCAGATTCCAGAACTTTCTGCCACAGAAATGTGAGGAACGTGTGTTTTTTTAGCCAAATTTTGAGGTTTGCAAAGGATTCTGGTTAACAGAACCTGGTCAGAGCCCCGCAAGTCACCCCTCCTTAGATTCCCCTAGGTCTCTTGTTTTCAGAAATGCACAGGTTTGGTAGGTTTCCCTAGGTGCCGGCTGAGCTAGAGGCCAAAATCTACAGGTAGGCACTTCGCAAAAAACACCTCTGTTTTCTTCCAAAAATTTGGATGTGTCCACGTTGCGCTTTGGGGTGTTTCCTGTCGCGGGCGCTAGGCCTACCCACACAAGTGAGGTATCATTTTTATCGGGAGACTTGGGGGAACGCTGGGTCGAAGGAAATTTGTGGCTCCTCTCAGATTCCAGAACTTTCTGCCACAGAAATGTGAGTAACATGTGTTTTTTTAGCCAAACTTTGAGGTTTGCAAGGATTCTGGGTAACAGAACCTGGTCCGAGCCCCGCAAGTCACCCCATCTTGGATTCCCCTAGGTCTCTAGTTTTCAGAAATGCACAGGTTTGGTAGGTTTCCCTAGGTGCCGGCTGAGCTAGAGGCCAAAATCTACAGGTAGGCACTTCGCAAAAAACACCTCTGTTTTCTTTCAAAAATTTGGATGTGTCCACCTTGCGCTTTGGGGCGTTTCCTGTCGCGGGCGCTAGGCCTACCCACACAAGTGGGGTATCATTTTTATCAGGAGACTTGGGGGAACGCTGGGTGGAAGGAAATTTGTGGCTCCTCTCAGATTCCAGAACTTTCTGCCACAGAAATGTGAGGAACGTGTGTTTTTTTAGCCAAATTTTGAGGTTTGCAAAGGATTCTGGTTAACAGAACCTGGTCAGAGCCCCGCAAGTCACCCCTCCTTAGATTCCCCTAGGTCTCTTGTTTTCAGAAATGCACAGGTTTGGTAGGTTTCCCTAGGTGCCGGCTGAGCTAGAGGCCAAAATCTACAGGTAGGCACTTCGCAAAAAACACCTCTGTTTTCTTTCAAAATTTGGATGTGTCCACGTTGCGCTTTGGGGCGTTTCCTGTCGCGGGCGATAGGCCTACCCACACAAGTGAGGTATAATTTTTATCGGGAGACTTGGGGGAACGCTGGGTGGAAGGAAATTTGTGGCTCCTCTCAGATTCCAGAACTTTCTGCCACAGAAATGTGAGGAACATGTGTTTTTTTAGCCAAATTTTGAGGTTTGCAAAGGATTCTGGGTAACAGAACCTGGTCCGAGCCCCGCAAGTCGCCCCTCCTTAGATTCCCCTAGGTGTCTAGTTTTCAGAAATGCACAGGTTTGGTAGGTTTCCCTAGGTGCCGGCTGAGCTAGAGGCCAAAATCTACAGGTAGGCACTTCGCAAAAAACACCTCTGTTTTCTTCCAAAAAGTTTGATGTGTCCACGTTGCGCTTTGGGGCGTTTCCTGTCACGGGCGCTAGGCCTACCCACGCAAGTGAGGTATCATTTTTATCGGGAGACTTGGGGGAACGCTGGGTGGAAGGAAATTTGTGGCTCTTCTCAGATTCCATAACTTTCTGCCACAGAAATGTGAGGAACATATGTTTTTTTAGCCAAATTTTGAGGTTTGCAAAGGATTCTGGGTAACAGAACCTGGACCGAGCCCCGCAAGTCACCCCATCATGGATTCCCCTAGGTCTCTAGTTTTCAGAAATGCACAGGTTTGGTAGGTTTCCCTAGGTGCCGGCTGAGCTAGAGGCCAAAATCTACAGGTAGGCACTTCGCAAAAAACACCTCTGTTTTCTTCCAAAAATTTGGATGTGTCCACGTTGCGCTTTGGGGCGTTTCCAGTCGCGGGCGCTAGGCCTACCCACACAAGTGAGGTATCATTTTTATCGGGAGACTTGGGGGAACGCTGGGTGGAATGAAATTTGTGGCTCCTCTCAGATTCCAGAACTTTCTGCCACAGAAATGTGAGTTTTCTAGCCACATTTTGAGGTTTGCAAAGGATTCTGGGTAACAGAACCTGGTCCGAGCACCGCAAGTCACCCCATCTTGGATTCCCCTAGGTCTCTAGTTTTCAGAAATGCACAGGTTTGGTAGGTTTCCCTAGGTGCCGGCTGAGCTAGAGGCCAAAATCTACAGGTAGGCACTTCGCAAAAAACACCTCTGTTTTCTTCCAAAAATTTGGATGTGTCCACGTTGCGCTTTGGGGCGTTTCCTGTCGCAGGCGCTAGGCCTACCCACACAAGTGAGGTATCATTTTTATCGGGAGACTTGGGGGAACGCTGGGTGGAAGGAAATTTGTGCCTCCTCTCAGATTCCAGAACTTTCTGCCACAGAAATGTGAGGAACATGTGTTTTTTTAGCCAAATTTTGAGGGTTGCAAAGGATTCTGGGTAACAGAACCTGGTCCGAGCCCCGCAAGTCGCCCCTCCTTAGATTCCCCTAGGTGTCTAGTTTTCAGAAATGCACAGGTTTGGTAGGTTTCCCTAGGTGCCGGCTGAGCTAGAGGCCAAAATCTACAGGTAGGCACTTCGCAAAAAACACCTCTGTTTTCTTCCAAAAATGTGGATGTGTCCATGTTGCGCTTTGGGGTGTTTCCTGTCGCGGGCGCTAGGCCTACCCACACAAGTGAGGTATCATTTTTATCAGGAGACTTGGGGGAACGCTGGGTCGAAGGAAATTTGTGGCTCCTCTCAGATTCCAGAACTTTCTGCCACAGAAATGTGAGGAACATGTGTTTTTTTAGCCAAACTTTGAGGTTTGCAAAGGATTCTGGGTAACAGAACCTGGTCCGAGCCCCGCAAGTCACCCCATCTTGGATTCCCCTAGGTCTCTAGTTTTCAGAAATGCACAGGTTTGGTAGGTTTCCCTAGGTGCCGGCTGAGCTAGAGGCCAAAATCTACAGGTAGGCACTTCGCAAAAAACACCTCTGTTTTCTTCCAAAAATTTGGATGTGTCCACGTTGCGCTTTTGGGTGTTTCCTGTCGCGGGCGCTAGGCCTACCCACACAACTGAGGTATCATTTTTATCGGGAGACTTGGGGGAACGCTGGGTGGAAGGAAATTTGTGGCTCCTCTCAGATTCCAGAACTTTCTGCCACAGAAATGTGAGGAACATGTGTTTTTTTAGCCAAATTTTGAGGTTTGCAAAGGATTCTGGGTAACAGAACCTGGTCAGAGCCCCGCAAGTCACCCCTCCTTAGATTCCCCTAGGTCTCTTGTTTTCAGAAATGCACAGGTTTGGTAGGTTTCCCTAGGTGCCGGCTGAGCTAGAGGCCAAAATCTACAGGTAGGCACTTCGCAAAAAACACCTCTGTTTTCTTTTAAAAAAATGGATGTGTCCACGTTGCGCTTTGGGGCGTTTCCTGTCGCAGGCGTTAGGCCTACCCACACAAGTGAGGTATCATTTTTATCGGGAGACTTGGGGGAACGCTGGGTGGAAGGAAATTTGTGGCTCCTCTCAGATTCCAGACCTTTCTGCCACAGAAATGTGTGGAACATGTGTTTTTTTAGCCAAATTTTGAGGTTTGCAAAGGATTCTGGGTAACAGAACCTGGTCCGAGCCCCGCAAGTCACCCCATCTTGGATTCCCTTAGCTCTCTAGTTTTCAGAAATGCACAGGTTTGGTAGGTTTCCCTAGGTGCCGGCTGAGCTACAGGCCAAAATCTACAGGTAGGCACTTCGCAAAAATCACCTCTGTTTTCTTTTAAAAAAATGGATGTGTCCACGTTTCGCTTTGGGGCGTTTCCTGTCGCAGGCGTTAGGCCTACCCACACAAGTGAGGTATCATCTTTATCGGGAGACTTTGGGGAACACTGGGTGGAAGGAAATTTGTGGCTCCTCTCAGATTCCAGACCTTTCTGCCAGAGAAATGTGTGGAACATGTGTTTTTTTAGCCAAATTTTTAGGTTTGCAAAGGATTCTGGGTAACAGAACCTGGTCCGAGCCCCGCAAGTCACCCCATCTTGGATTCCCCTAGCTCTCTAGTTTTCAGAAATGCACAGGTTTGGTAGGTTTCCCTAGGTGCCGGCTGAGCTACAGGCCAAAATCTACAGGTAGGCACTTCGCAAAAATCACCTCTGTTTTCTTTTAAAAAATTGGATGTGTCCACGTTGCGCTTTGGGGTGTTTCCTGTCGCGGGCGCTAGGCCTACCCACACAAGTGAGGTATCATTTTTATCGGGAGACTTGGGGGAACGCTGGGTGGAAGGAAATTTGTGGCACTTCACAGATTCCAGAACTTTCTGCCACAGAAATGTGAGGAACATGTGTTTTTTTAGCCAAATTTTGAGGTTTGCAAAGGATTCTGGGTAACAGAACCTGGTACGAGCCCCGAAATTCACCCCTCCTTAGATTCCCCTTGGTCTCTAGTTTTCAGAAATGCACAGGTTTGGTAGGTTTCCCTAGGTGCCGGCTGAGCTAGAGGTCAAAATCTACAGGTAGGCACTTCGCAAAAAACGCCTCTGTTTTCTTTCAAAAATGTGGATGTGTCCACGTTGCGCTTTGGGGCGTTTCCTGTCACTGGCGCTAGGCCTACCCACACAAGTGAGGTATCATTTTTATCGGGAGACTTGGGGGAACGCTGGGTGGAAGGAAATTTGTGGCTCCTCTCAGATTCCAGAACTTTCTGCCACAGAAATGTGAGGAACATGTGTTTTTTTAGCCAAATTTTGAGGTTTGCAAAGGATTTTGGGTAACAGAACCTGGTCCGAGCCCCGCAAGTCACCCCATCTTGGATTCCCCTAGGTCTCTAGTTTTCAGAAATGCACAGGTTTGGTAGGTTTCCCTAGGTGCCGGCTGAGCTAGAGGCCAAAATCTACAGGTAGGCACTTCGCAAAAATCACCTCTGTTTTCTTTTAAAAAATTGGATGTGTCCACGTTGCGCTTTGGGGCGTTTCCTGTCGCAGGCGCTTGGCCTACCCACACATGTGAGGTATCATTTTTATCGGGAGACTTGGGGGAACGCTGGGTGGAAGGAAATTTGTGGCTCCCCTCAGATTCCAGAACTTTCTGCCACAGAAATGGGAGTAACATGTGTTTTTTTAGCCAAATTTTGAGGTTTGCAAAGGATTCTGGGTAACAGAACCTGGTCAGAGCCCCGCAAGTCACCCCTCCTTAGATTCCCCTAGGTCTCTTGTTTTCAGAAATGCACAGGTTTGGTAGGTTTCCCTAGGTGCCGGCTGAGCTAGAGGTCAAAATCTACAGGTAGGCACTTCGCAAAAACGCCTCTGTTTTCTTTCAAAAATGTGGATGTGTCCACGTTGCGCTTTGGGGCGTTTCCTGTCACTGGCGCTAGGCCTACCCACACAAGTGAGGTATCATTTTTATCGGGAGACTTGGGGGAACGCTGGGTGGAAGGAAATTTGTGGCTCCTCTCAGATTCCAGAACTTTCTGCCACAGAAATGTGAGGAACATGTGTTTTTTTAGCCAAATTTTGAGGTTTGCAAAGGATTTTGGGTAACAGAACCTGGTCCGAGCCCCGCAAGTCACCCCATCTTGGATTCCCCTAGGTCTCTAGTTTTCAGAAATGCACAGGTTTGGTAGGTTTCCCTAGGTGCCGGCTGAGCTAGAGGCCAAAATCTACAGGTAGGCACTTCGCAAAAAACACCTCTGTTTTCTTTTTAAAAAATGGATGTGTCCACGTTGCACTTTGGGGCGTTTCCTGTCGCAGGCGTTAGGCCTACCCACACAAGTGAGGTATCATTTTTATCGGGAGACTTGGGGGAACGCTGGGTGGAAGGAAATTTGTGGCTCCTCTCAGATTCCAGACCTTTCTGCCACAGAAATGTGTGGAACATGTGTTTTTTTAGCCAAATTTTGAGGTTTGCAAAGGATTCTGGGTAACAGAACCTGGTCCGAGCCCCGCAAGTCACCCCATCTTGGATTCCCTTAGCTCTCTAGTTTTCAGAAATGCACAGGTTTGGTAGGTTTCCCTAGGTGCCGGCTGAGCTACAGGCCAAAATCTACAGGTAGGCACTTCGCAAAAATCACCTCTGTTTTCTTTTAAAAAAATGGATGTGTCCACGTTTCGCTTTGGGGCGTTTCCTGTCGCAGGCGTTAGGCCTACCCACACAAGTGAGGTATCATCTTTATCGGGAGACTTTGGGGAACACTGGGTGGAAGGAAATTTGTGGCTCCTCTCAGATTCCAGACCTTTCTGCCAGAGAAATGTGTGGAACATGTGTTTTTTTAGCCAAATTTTGAGGTTTGCAAAGGATTCTGGGTAACAGAACCTGGTCCGAGCCCCGCAAGTCACCCCATCTTGGATTCCCATAGCTCTCTAGTTTTCAGAAATGCACAGGTTTGGTAGGTTTCCCTAGGTGCCGGCTGAGCTACAGGCCAAAATCTACAGGTAGGCACTTCGCAAAAATCACCTCTGTTTTCTTTTAAAAAATTGGATGTGTCCACGTTGCGCTTTGGGGTGTTTCCTGTCGCGGGCGCTAGGCCTACCCACACAAGTGAGGTATCATTTTTATCGGGAGACTTGGGGGAACGCTGGGTGGAAGGAAATTTGTGGCACTTCACAGATTCCAGAACTTTCTGCCACAGAAATGTGAGGAACATGTGTTTTTTTAGCCAAATTTTGAGGTTTGCAAAGGATTCTGGGTAACAGAACCTGGTCCGAGCCCCGAAATTCACCCCTCCTTAGATTCCCCTTGGTCTCTAGTTTTCAGAAATGCACAGGTTTGGTAGGTTTCCCTAGGTGCCGGCTGAGCTAGAGGTCAAAATCTACAGGTAGGCACTTCGCAAAAACGCCTCTGTTTTCTTTCAAAAATGTGGATGTGTCCACGTTGCGCTTTGGGGCGTTTCCTGTCACTGGCGCTAGGCCTACCCACACAAGTGAGGTATCATTTTTATCGGGAGACTTGGGGGAACGCTGGGTGGAAGGAAATTTGTGGCTCCTCTCAGATTCCAGAACTTTCTGCCACAGAAATGTGAGGAACATGTGTTTTTTTAGCCAAATTTTGAGGTTTGCAAAGGATTTTGGGTAACAGAACCTGGTCCGAGCCCCGCAAGTCACCCCATCTTGGATTCCCCTAGGTCTCTAGTTTTCAGAAATGCACAGGTTTGGTAGGTTTCCCTAGGTGCCGGCTGAGCTAGAGGCCAAAATCTACAGGTAGGCACTTCGCAAAAATCACCTCTGTTTTCTTTTAAAAAATTGGATGTGTCCTCGTTGCGCTTTGGGGCGTTTCCTGTCGCAGGCGCTAGGCCTACCCACACATGTGAGGTATCATTTTTATCGGGAGACTTGGGGGAACGCTGGGTGGAAGGAAATTTGTGGCTCCCCTCAGATTCCAGAACTTTCTGCCACAGAAATGGGAGTAACATGTGTTTTTTTAGCCAAATTTTGAGGTTTGCAAAGGATTCTGGGTAACAGAACCTGTTCCGAGCCCCGCAAGTCACCCCATCTTGGATTCCCCTAGGTCTCTAGTTTTCAGAAATGCACAGGTTTGGTAGGTTTCCCTAGGTGCTGGCTGAGCTAGAGGGCAAAATCTACAGGTAGGCACTTCGCAAAAAACACCTCTGTTTTCTTCCAAAAATTTGGATGTGTCCACGTTGCGCTTTGGGGTGTTTCCTGTCGCTGGCGCTAGGCCTACCCACACAAGTGAGGTATCATTTTTATAGGGAGACTTGGGGGAACGCTGGGTGGAAGGAAATTTGTGGCTCCTCTCAGATTCCAGATCTTTCTGCCACAGAAATGTGAGGAACATGTTTTTTTTTAGCCAAATTTTGAGGTTTGCAAAGGATTCTGGGTAACAGAACCTGGTCCGAGCCTCGCAAGTCACCCCATCTTGGATTCCCCTAAGCCTCTAGTTTTCAGAAATGCACAGCTTTGGTAGGTTTTTCTAGGTGCCGGCTGAGCTAGAGGCCAAAATCTACAGGTAGGCACTTCGCAAAAACACCTCTGTTTTCTTCCAAAAATTTGGATGTGTCCACGTTGCGCTTTGGGGTGTTTCCTGTCGCGGGCGCTAGGCCTACCCACACAAGTGAGGTATCATTTTTATCGGGAGACTTGGGGGAACGCTGGGTGGAAGTAAATTTGTGGCTCCTCTCAGATTCCAGAACTTTCTGCCACAGAAATGTGAGGAACATGTGTTTTTTTAGCCAAATTTTGAGGTTTGCAAAGGATTCTGGGTAACAGAACCTGGTCCGAGCCCCACAAGTCGCCCCTCCTTAGATTCCCCTAGGTCTCTAGTTTTCAGAAATGCACAGGTTTGGTAGGTTTCCCTAGGTGCCGGCTGAGCTAGAGGCCAAAATCTACAGGTAGGCACTTCGCAAAAAACACCTCTGATTTCTTCCAAAAATTTGGATGTGTCCACGTTGCGCTTTGGGGCGTTTCCTGTCGCGGGCGCTAGGCCTACCCACACAAGTGAGGTATCATTTTTATCGGGAGACTTGGGGGAACGCTGGGTGGAATTAAATTTGTGGCTCCTCTCAGATTCCAGAACTTTCTGCCACAGAAATGTGAGTTTTCTTGCCACATTTTGAGGTCTGCAAAGGACTCTGGGTAACAGAACCTGGTGCGAGCACCGCAAGTCACCCCATCTTGGATTCCCCTAGGTGTCTAGTTTTCAGAAATGCACAGGTTTGGTAGGTTTCCCTAGGTGCCGGCTGAGCTAGAGGCCAAAATCTACAGGTAGGCACTTCGCAAAAAACACCTCTGTTTTCTTCCAAAAATTTGGATGTGTCCACGTTGCGCTTTGGGGCGTTTCCTGTCGCAGGCGCTAGGCCTACCCACACAAGTGAGGTATCATTTTTATCGGGAGACTTGGGGGAACGCTGGGTGGAAGGAAA
The DNA here is from genome assembly GCF_031143425.1 of Pleurodeles waltl. NCBI lineage: Eukaryota > Metazoa > Chordata > Amphibia > Caudata > Salamandridae > Pleurodeles > Pleurodeles waltl. The sequence goes on along the minus strand of NC_090444.1, from coordinate 367,303,097 downwards.
TTTGTGGCTCCTCTCAGATTCCAGAACTTTCTGCACAGAAATGTGAGTAACATGTATTTTTTTAGCCAAATTTTGAGGTTTGCAAAGGATTCTGGGTAACAGAACCTGGTCCGAGCCCCGCAAGTCACCCCATCTTGGATTCCCCTAGGTCTCTAGTTTTCAGAAATGCACAGGTTTGGTAGGTTTCCCTAGGTGCCGGCTGAGCTAGAGGCCAAAATCTACAGGTAGGCACTTCGCAAAAAACACCTCTGTTTTCTTCCAAAAATTTGGATGTGTCCATGTTGCGCTTTGGTTTTTTTCCTGTTGCGGGCGCTAGGCCTACCCACACAAATGAGGTATCATTTTTATCGGGAGACTTGGGGGAACGCTGGGTCGAAGGAAATTTGTGGCTCCTCTCAGATTCCAGAACTTTCTGCCACAGAAATGTGAGTAACATGTGTTTTTTTATCCAAACTTTGAGGTTTGCAAAGGATTCTGGGTAACAGAACCTGGTCCGAGCCCTGCAAGTCACCCCATCTTGGATTCCCCTAGGTCTCTAGTTTTCAGAAATGCACAGGTTTGGTAGGTTTCCCTAGGTGCCGGCTGAGCTAGAGGCCAAAATCTACAGGTAGGCACTTCGCAAAAAACACCTCTGTTTTCTTCCAAAAATTTGGATGTGTCCACGTTGCACTTTTGGGCGTTTCCTGTCGCGGGCGCTAGGCCTACCCACACAAGTGAGGTATCATTTTTATCGGGAGACTTGGGGGAACGCTGGGTGGAAGGAAATTTGTGGCTCCTCTCAGATTCCACAACTTTCTGCTACAGAAATGTGAGGAACATGTGTTTTTTTAGCCAAATTTTGAGGTTTGCAAAGGATTCTGGGTAACAGAACCTGGTCCGAGCCCCGCAAGTCACCCCATCATGGATTCCCCTAGGTCTCTAGTTTTCAGAAATGCACAGGTTTAGTAGGTTTCACTAGGTGCCGGCTGAGCTAGAGGCCAAAATCTACAGGTAGGCACTTCGCAAAAAACACCTCTGTTTTCTTCCAAAAATTTGGATGTGTCCACCTTGCGCTTTGGGGCGTTTCCTGTCGCGGGCGCTAGGCCTACCCACACAAGTGAGGTATCATTTTTATCGGGAGACTTGGGGGAACGCTGGGTGGAATGAAATTTGTGGCTCCTCTCAGATTCCAGAACTTTCTGCCACAGAAATGTGTGTAACATGTGTTTTTTTAGCCAAATTTTGAGGTTTGCAAAGGATTCTGGGTAAAAGAACCTGGTCCGAGCCCCGCAAGTCACCCCATCTTGGATTCCCCTAGGTCTCTAGTTGTCAGAAATGCACAGGTTTGGTAGGTTTCCCTAGGTGCCGGCTGAGCTAGAGGCCAAAATCTACAGGTAGGCACTTCGCAAAAAACACCTCTGTTTTCTTCCAAAAATTTGGATGTGTCCACGTTGCGCTTTGGGGCGTTTCCTGTCGCAGGCGCTAGGCCTACCTACACAAGTGAGGTATCATTTTTATCGGGAGACTTGGGGGAACGCTGGGCGGAAGGAAATTTGTGGCTCCTCTCAGATTCCAGAACTTTCTGCCACAGAAATGTGAGTAACATGTGTTTTTTTAGCCAAATTTTGAGGTTTGCAAAGGATTCTGGGTAACAGAACCTGGTCCGAGCCCCGCAAGTCACCCCATCTTGGATTCCCCTAGGTCTCTAGTTTTCAGAAATGCACAGGTTTGGTAGGTTTCCCTAGGTGCCGGCTGAGCTAGAGGCCAAAATCTACAGGTAGGCACTTCGCAAAAAACACCTCTGTTTTCTTCCAAAAATTTGGATGTGTCCACGTTGCGCTTTGGGGCGTCTCCTGTCGCAGGCGCTAGGCCTACCCACACAAGTGAGGTATCATATTTATTGGGAGACTTGGGGGAACGCTGGGTGGAAGGAAATTTGTGGCTCCTCTCAGATTCCAGAACTTTCTGCCACAGAAATGTGAGTAACATGTGTTTTTTTAGCCAAATTTTGAGGTTTGCAAAGGATTCTGGGTAACAGAACCTGGTCTGAGCCCCGCAAGTCACCCCATCTTGGATTCCCCTAGGTCTCTAGTTTTCAGAAATGCACAGGTTTGGTAGGTTTCCCTAGGTGCCGGCTGAGCTAGAGGGCAAAATCTACAGGTAGGCACTTCGCAAAAAACACCTCTGTTTTCTTCCAAAAATTTGGATGTGTCCATGTTGCGCTTTGGGGTGTTTCCTGTCGCGGGCGCTAGGCCTACCCACACAAGTGAGGTATCATTTTTATCGGGAGACTTGGGGGAACGCTGGGTCGAAGGAAATTTGTGGCTCCTCTCAGATTCCAGAACTTTCTGCCACAGAAATGTGAGTAACATGTGTTTTTTTAGCCAAACTTTGAGGTTTGCAAAGGATTCTGGGTAACAGAACATGGTCCGAGCCCCGCAAGTCACCCCATCTTGGATTCCCCTAGGTCTCTAGTTTTCAGAAATGCACAGGTTTGGTAGGTTTCCCTAGGTGCCGGCTGAGTTAGAGGCCAAAATGTACAGGTAGGCACTTCGCAAAAAACACCTCTGTTTTCTTCCAAAAATTTGGATGTGTCCACGTTGCGCTTTTGGGCGTTTCCTGTCGCGGGCGCTATGCCTACCCACAAAGTGAGGTATCATTTTTATCCGGAGACTTGGGGGAACGCTGGGTGGAAGGAAATTTGTGGCTCCTCTCAGATTCCAGAACTTTCTGCCACAGAAATGTGAGTAACATGTGTTTTTTTAGCCAAATTTTGAGGTTTGCAAAGGATTCTGGGTAACAGAACCTGGTCCGAGCCCCGCAAGTCACCCCATCTTGGATTCCCCTAGGTTTCTAGTTTTCAGAAATGCACAGGTTTGGTAGGTTTCCCTAGGTGCCGGCTGTGCTAGAGGCCAAAATCTACAGGTAGGCACTTCGCAAAAAACACCTCTGTTTTCTTCCAAAAATTTGGATGTGTCCACGTTGCCCTTTGGGGCGTTTCCTGTCGCGGGCGCTAGGCCTACCCACACAAGTGAGGTATCATTTTTATCAGGAGACTTGGGGGAACGCTGGGTGGAAGGAAATTTGTGGCTCCTCTCAGATTCCAGAACTTTCTGCAACAGAAATGTGAGGAACATGTGTTTTTTTAGCCAAATTTTGAGGTTTGCAAAGGATTCTGGGTAACAGAACCTGGTCCGAGCCCCGCAAGTCACCCCATCTTGGATTCCCCTAGGTCTCTAGTTTTCAGAAATGCACAGGTTTGGTAGGTTTCCCTAGGTGCCGGCTGAGCTAGAGGCCAAAATCTACAGGTAGGCACTTCGCAAAAAACACCTCTGTTTTCTTCCAAAAATTTGGATGTGTACACGTTGCGCTTCGGGGCATGTCCTGTCGCGGGCGCTAGGCCTACCCACACAAGTGAGGTATCATTTTTATCGGGAGACTTGGGGGAACGCTGGGTGGAAGGAAATTTGTGGCTCCTCTCAGATTCCAGAACTTTCTGCCACAGAAATGTGAGGAACATGTGTTTTGTTAGCCAAATTTTGAGGTTTGCAAAGGATTCTGGGTAACAGAACCTGGTCCGAGCCCCGCAAGCCACCCCTCCTTAGATTCCCCTAGGTCTCTAGTTTTCAGAAATGCACAGGTTTGGTAGGTTTCCCTAGGTGCCGGCTGAGCCAGAGGCCAAAATCTACAGGTAGGCACTTCGCAAAAAACGCCTCTGTTTTCTTTCAAACATTTGGATGTGTCCACGTTGCGCTTTGAGGCGTTTCCTGTCACGGGCGCTAGGCCTACCCACACAAGTGAGGTATCATTTTTATCGGGAGACTTGGGGGAACGCTGGGTGGAAGGAAATTTGTGACTCCTCTCAGATTCCAGAACTTCCTGCCACAGAAATGTGAGGAACATGTGTTTTTTTAGCCAAATTTTGAGCTTTGCAAAGGATTCTGGGTAACAGAACCTGGTCAAAGCCCCGCACGTCACCCCTCCTTAGATTCCCCTAGGTCTCTTGTTTTCAGAAATGCACAGGTTTGGTAGGTTTCCCTAGGTGCCGGGTGAGCTAGAGGCCAAAATCTACAGGTAGGCACTTCGCAAAAAACACCTCTGTTTTCTTTCAAAAATTTGGATGTGTCCACGTTGCGCTTTGGGGCGTTTCCTGTCGCGGGCGCTAGGCCTACCCACACAAGTGGGGTATCATTTTTATCGGGAGACTTGGGGGAACGCTGGGTGGAAGGAAATTTGTGGCTCCTCTCAGATTCCAGACCTTTCTGCCACAGAAATGTGAGGAACATGTGTTTTTTTAGCCAAATTTTGAGGTTTGCAAAGGATTCTGGGTAACAGAACCTGGTCCGAGCCCCGCAAGTCACCCCATCTTGGATTCCCCTAGCTCTCTAGTTTTCAGAAATGCACAGGTTTGGTAGGTTTCCCTAGGTGCCGGCTGAGCTACAGGCCAAAATCTACAAGTAGGCACTTCGCAAAAATCACCTCTGTTTTCTTTAAAAAATTAGAACGTTGCGCTTTGGGGCGTTTCCTGTCGCAGGCGCTAGGCCTACCCACATAAGTGAGGTATCATCTTTATCGGGAGACTTGGGGGAACGCTGGGTGGAAGGAAATTTGTGGCACCTCTCAGATTCCAGAACTTTCTGCCACAGAAATGTGAGGAACATGTGTTTTTTTAGCCAAATTTTGAGGTTTGCAAAGGATTCTGGGTAACAGAACCTGGTCCGAGCCCCGCAAGTCACCCCATCTTGGATTCCCCTAGGTCTCTAGTTTTCCGAAATGCACAGGTTTTGTATGTTTCCCTAGGTGCCGGCTGAGCTAGAGGGCAAAATCTACAGGTAGGCACTTCGCAAAAAACACCTCTGTTTTCTTCCAAAAATTTGGATGTGTCCACGTTGCGCTTTGGGGTGTTTCCTGTCGCGGGCGCTAGGCCTACCCACACAAGTGAGGTATCATTTTTATCGGGAACGCTGGGTGGAATTAAATTTGTGGCTCCTCTCAGATTCCAGAACTTTCTGCCACAGAAATGTGAGTTTTCTTGCCACATTTTGAGGTTTGCAAAGGACTCTGGGTAACAGAACCTGGTGCGAGCACCGCAAGTCACCCCATCTTGGATTCCCCTAGGTGTCTAGTTTTCAGAAATGCACAGGTTTGGTAGGTTTCCCTAGGTGCCGGCTGAGCTAGAGGCCAAAATCTACAGGTAGGCACTTCGCAAAAAACACCTCTGTTTTCTTCCAAAAATTTGGATGTGTCCACGTTGCGCTATGGGGCGTTTCCTGTCGCAGGCGCTAGGCCTACCCACACAAGTGAGGTATCATTTTTATCGGGAGACTTGGGGGAACGCTGGGTGGAAGGAAATTTGTGGCTCCTCTCAGATTCCAGAACTTTCTGCCACAGAAATGTGAGGAACATGTGTTTTTTTAGCCAAATTTTGAGGTTTGCAAAGGATTTTGGGTAACAGAACCTGGCCCGAGCCCCGCAAGTCACCCCATCTTGGATTCCCCTAGGTCTCTAGGTTTCAGAAATGCACAGGTTTGGAAGGTTTTCCTAGGTGCCGGCTGAGCTAGAGGCCAAAATCTACAGGTAGGCACTTCGCAAAAAACACCTCTGCTTTCTTCCAAAAATGTGGATGTGTCCACGTTGCGCTTTGGGGCGTGTCCTGTCGCGGGCGCTAGGCCTACCCACACAAGTGAGGTATCATTTTTATCGGGAGACTTGGGGGAACGCTGGGTGGAAGGAAATTTGTGGCTCCTCTCAGATTCCAGAACTTTCTGCCACAGAAATGTGAGGAACATGTGTTTTTTTAGCCAAATTTTGAGGTTTGCAAAGGATTTTGGGTAACAGAACCTGGCCCGAGCCCCGCAAGTCACCCCATCTTGGATTCCCCTAGGTCTCTAGGTTTCAGAAATGCACAGGTTTGGAAGGTTTTCCTAGGTGCCGGCTGAGCTAGAGGCCAAAATCTACAGGTAGGCACTTCGCAAAAAACACCTCTGCTTTCTTCCAAAAATGTGGATGTGTCCACGTTGCGCTTTGGGGCGTGTCCTGTCGCGGGCGCTAGGCCTACCGACACAAGTGAGGTATCATTTTTATCGGGAGACTTGGGGGAACGCTGGGTGGAAGGAAATTTGTGGCTCCTCTCAGATTCCAGAACTTTCTGCCACAGAAATGTGAGGAACATGTGTTTTTTTAGCCAAATTTTGAGGTTTGCAAAGGATTCTGGGTAACAGAACCTGGTCAGAGCCCCACAAGTCACCCCTCCTTAGATTCCCGTAGGTCTCTTGTTTTCAGAAATGCACAGGTTTGGTAGGTTTCCCTAGGTGCCGGCTGAGCTAGAGGCCAAAATCTACAGGTAGGCACTTCGCAAAAAACACCTCTGTTTTCTTCCAAAAATTTGGATGTGTCCACGTTGAGCTTTGGGGCGTTTCCTGTCACGGGCGCTAGGCCTACCCACACAAGTGGGGTATCATTTTTATCGGGAGACTTGGGGGAACGCTGGGTGGAAGGAAATTTGTGGTTCCTCTCAGATTCCAGACCTTTCTGCCACAGAAATGTGTGGAACATGTGTTTTTTTAGCCAAATTTTGAGGTTTGCAAAGGATTCTGGGTAACAGAACCTGGTCCGAGCCCCGCAAGTCACCCCATCTTGGATTCCCCTAGCTCTCTAGTTTTCAGAAATGCACAGGTATGGTAGGTTTCCCTAGGTGCCGGCTGAGCTAGAGGGCAAAATCTACAGGTAGGCACTTCGCAAAAAACACCTCTATTTTCTTGCAAAAATTTGGATGTGTCCACTTGCGCTTTGGGGTGTTTCCTGTCGCGGGCGCTAGGCCTACCCACACATGTGAGGTATCATTTTTATCGGGAGACTTGGGGGAACGCTGGGTGGAAGGAAATTTGTGGCTCCTCTCAGATTCCAGAACTTTCTGCCACAGAAATGTGAGTAACGTGTTTTTTTAGCCAAATTTTGAGGTTTGCAAAGGATTCTGGGTAACAGAACCTGGTCCGAGCCCCGCAAGTCACCCCATCTTGGATTCCCCTAGGTCTCTAGTTTTCAGAAATGCACAGGTTTGGTAGGTTTCCCTAGGTGCCGGCTGAGCTACAGGGCAAAATCTACAGGTAGGCACTTCGCAAAAAACACCTCTGTTTTCTTCCAAAAATTTGGATGTGTCCACGTTGCGCTTTGGGGCGTTTCCTGTCGCGGGCGCTAGGCCTACCCACACAAGTGAGGTATCATTTTTATCGGGAGACTTGGGGGAACGCTGGGTGGAAGGAAATTTGTGGCTCTTCTCAGATTCCAGAACTTTCTGCCTCAGAAATGTGAGGAACATGTGTTTTTTTAGCCAAATTTTGAGGTTTGCCAAGGATTCTGGGTAACAGAACCTGGTCCGAGCCCCGCAAGTCACCCCATCTTGGATTCCCCTAGGTCTCTAGGTTTCAGAAATGCACAGGTTTGGTAGGTTTCCCTAGGTGCCAGCTGAGCTAGAGGCCAAAATCTACAGGTAAGCACTTCGCAAAAAACACCTCTGCTTTCTTCCAAAAATTTGGATGTGTCCACGTTGCGCTTTGGGGCGTTTCCTGTCGCGGGCGCTAGGCCTACCCACACAAGTGAGGTATCATTTTTATCGGGAGACTTGGGGGAACGCTGGGTGGAAGGAAATTTGTGCTCCTCTCAGATTCCAGACCTTTCTGCCACAGAAATGTGAGGAACATGTGTTTTTTTAGCCAAATTTTGAGGTTTGCAAAGGATTCTGGGTAACAGAACCTGGTCCGAGCCCCGCAAGTCACCCCATCTTGGATTCCCCTAGGTCTCTAGTTTTCAGAAATGCACAGGTATGGTAGGTTTCCCCAGGTGCCGGCTGAGCTAGAGGCCAAAATCTACAGGTAAGCACTTCGCAAAAAACACCTCTGCTTTCTTCCAAATATTTGGATGTGTCCACGTTGCGCTTTGGGGCGTTTCCTGTCGCGGGCGCTAGGCCTACCCACACAAGTGAGGTATCATTTTTATCGGGAGACTTGGGGGAATGCTGGGTGGAAGGAAATTTGTGGCTCCTCTCAGATTCCAGAACTTTCTGCCACAGAAATGTGAGGAACATGTGTTTTTTTAGCCAAATTTTGAGGTTTGCAAAGGATTCTGGGTAACAGAACCTGGTCAGAGCCCCGCAAGTCACCCCTCCTTAGATTCCCCTAGGTCTCTTGTTTTCAGAAATCCACAGGTTTGGTAGGTTTCCCTAGGTGCAGGCTAAGCTAGAGGTCAAAATCTACAGGTAGGCACTTCGCAAAAAACACCTCTGTTTTCTTTAAAAAATTTGGATGTGTCCACGTTGCGCTTTGGGGCGTTTCCTGTCACGGGCGCTAGGCCTACCCACACAAGTGGGGTATCATTTTTATCGGTAGACTTGGGGGAACGCTGGGTGGAAGGAAATTTGTGCTCCTCTCAGATTCCAGACCTTTCTGCCACAGAAATGTGAGGAACATGTGTTTTTTTAGCCAAATTTTGAGGTTTGCAAAGGATTCTGGGTAACAGAACCTGGTCCGAGCCCCGCAAGTCATCCCATCTTGGATTCCCCTAGGTCTCTAGTTTTCAGAAATGCACAGGTATGGTAGGTTTCCCCAGGTGCCGGCTGAGCTAGAGGGCAAAATCTACAGGTAGGCACTTCGCAAAAAACACCTCTATTTTCTTGCAAAAATTTGGATGTGTCCACTTGCGCTTTGGGGTGTTTCCTGTCGCGGGCGCTAGGCCTACCCACACATGTGAGGTATCATTTTTATCGGGAGACTTGGGGGAACGCTGGGTGGAAGGAAATTTGTGGCTCCTCTCAGATTCCAGAACTTTCTGCCACAGAAATGTGAGTAACGTGTTTTTTTAGCCAAATTTTGAGGTTTGCAAAGGATTCTGGGTAACAGAACCTGGTCCGAGCCCCGCAAGTCACCCCATCTTGGATTCCCCTAGGTCTCTAGTTTTCAGAAATGCACAGGTTTGGTAGGTTTCCCTAGGTGCCGGCTGAGCTACAGGGCAAAATCTACAGGTAGGCACTTCGCAAAAAACACCTCTGTTTTCTTCCAAAAATTTGGATGTGTCCACGTTGCGCTTTGGGGCGTTTCCTGTCGCGGGCGCTAGGCCTACCCACACAAGTGAGGTATCATTTTTATCGGGAGACTTGGGGGAACGCTGAGTGGAAGGAAATTTGTGGCTCTTCTCAGATTCCAGAACTTTCTGCCTCAGAAATGTGAGGAACATGTGTTTTTTTAGCCAAATTTTGAGGTTTGCCAAGGATTCTGGGTAACAGAACCTGGTCCGAGCCCGCAAGTCACCCCATCTTGGATTCCCCTAGGTCTCTAGGTTTCAGAAAGGCACAGGTTTGGTAGGTTTCCCTAGGTGCCGGCTGAGCTAGAGGCCAAAATCTACAGGTAAGCACTTCGCAAAAAACACCTCTGCTTTCTTCCAAAAATTTGGATGTGTCCACGTTGCGCTTTGGGGCGTTTCCTGTCGCGGGCGCTAGGCCTACCCACACAAGTGAGGTATCATTTTTATCGGGAGACTTGGGGGAATGCTGGGTGGAAGGAAATTTGTGGCTCCTCTCAGATTCCAGAACTTTCTGCCACAGAAATGTGAGGAACATGTGTTTTTTTAGCCAAATTTTGAGGTTTGCAAAGGATTCTGGGTAACAGAACCTGGTCAGAGCCCCGCAAGTCACCCCTCCTTAGATTCCCCTAGGTCTCTTGTTTTCAGAAATGCACAGGTTTGGTAGGTTTCCCTAGGTGCCGGCTAAGCTAGAGGTCAAAATCTACAGGTAGGCACTTCGCAAAAAACACCTCTGTTTTCTTTAAAAAATGTGGATGTGTCCACGTTGCGCTTTGGGGCGTTTCCTGTCACGGGCGCTAGGCCTACCCACACAAGTGGGGTATCATTTTTATCGGTAGACTTGGGGGAACGCTGGGTGGAAGGAAATTTGTGCTCCTCTCAGATTCCAGACCTTTCTGCCACAGAAATGTGAGGAACATGTGTTTTTTTAGCCAAATTTTGAGGTTTGCAAAGGATTCTGGGTAACAGAACCTGGTCCGAGCCCCGCAAGTCACCCCATCTTGGATTCCCCTAGCTCTCTAGTTTTCAGAAATGCACAGGTTTGGTAGGTTTCCCTAGGTGCCGGCTGAGCTAGAGGGCAAAATCTACAGGTAGGCACTTCGCAAAAAACACCTCTGTTTTCTTCCAAAAATTTGGATGTGTCCACGTTGCACTTTGGGGTGTTTCCTGTCACGGGCGCTAGGCCTACCCACACAAGTGAGGTATAATTTTTATCGGGAGACTTGGGGGAACGCTGGGTGGAAGGAAATTTGTGGCTCCTCTCAGATTCCAGAACTTTCTGCCACAGAAATGTGAGGAAAATGTGTTTTTTTAGCCAAATTTTGAGGTTTGTAAAGGATTCTGGGTAACAGAACCTGGTCCGAGCCCCGCAAGTCACCCCATCTTGGATTCCCCTAGCTCTCTAGTTTTCAGAAATGCACAGGTTTGGTAGGTTTCCCTAGGTGCCGGCTGAGCTAGAGGGCAAAATCTACAGGTAGGCACTTCGCAAAAAACACCTCTGTTTTCTTCCAAAAATTTGGATGTGTACACGTTGCACTTTGGGGCGTTTCCTGTCGCGGGCGCTAGGCCTACCCACACAAGTGAGGTATCATTTTTATCTGGAGACTTGGGGGAACGCTTGGTGGAAGGATATTTGTGGCTCCTCTCAGATTCCAGAACTTTCTGCCACAGAAATGTGAGGAACATGTGTTTTTTTAGCCAAATTTTGAGGTTTGCAAAGGATTCTGGGTAACAGAACCTGGTCCGAGCCCCGCAAGTCACCCCTCCTTAGATTCCCCTAGGTCTCTTGTTTTCAGAAATGCACAGGTTTGGTAGGTTTCCCTAGGTGCCGGCTAAGCTAGAGGCCAAAATCTACAGGTAGGCACTTCGCAAAAAACACCTCTGTTTTCTTTCAAAAATGTGGATGTGTCCACGTTGCGCTTTGGGGCGTTTCCTGTCGCGGGCGCTAGGCCTACCCACACAAGTGGGGTATCATTTTTATCGGTAGACTAGGGGGAACGCTGGGTGGAAGGAAATTTGTGCTCCTCTCAGATTCCAGACCTTTCTGCCACAGAAATGTGAGGAACATGTGTTTTTTTAGCCAAATTTTGAGGTTTGCAAAGGATTCTGGGTAACAGAACCTGGTCCGAGCCCCGCAAGTCACCCCATCTTGGATTCCCCTAGCTCTCTAGCTTTCAGAAATGCACAGGTTTGGTAGGTTTCCCTGGGTGCCGGCTGAGCTAGAGGGCAAAATCTACAGGTAGGCACTTCGCAAAAAACACCTCTGTTTTCTTCCAAAAATTTGGATGTGTCCACATTGCGCTTTGGGGTGTTTCCTGTCGCGGTCGCTAGGCCTACCCACACAAGTGAGGTATCATTTTTATCGGGAGACTTGGGGGAACGCTGGGTGGAAGGAAATTTGTGGCTCCTCTCAGATTCCAGAACTTTCTGCCACAGAAATGTGAGGAAAATGTGTTTTTTTAGCCAAATTTTGAGGTTTGCTAAGGATTCTGGGTAACAGAACCTGGTCCGAGCCCCGCAAGTCACCCCATCTTGGATTCCCCTAGGTCTCTAGTTTTCAGAAATGCACAGGTTTGGTAGGTTTCCCTAGGTGCCGGCTGAGCTAGAGGGCAAAATCTACAGGTAGGCACTTCGCAAAAAACACCTCTGTTTTCTTCCAAAAATTTGGATGTGTACACGTTGCACTTTGGGGCGTTTCCTGTCGCGGGCGCTAGGCCTACCCACACAAGTGAGGTATCATTTTTATCTGGAGACTTGGGGGAACGCTTGGTGGAAGGATATTTGTGGCTCCTCTCAGATTCCAGAACTTTCTGCCACAGAAATGTGAGGAACATGTGTTTTTTTTAGCCAAATTTTGAGGTTTGCAAAGGATTCTGGGTAACAGAACCTGGTCCGAGCCCCGCAAGTCACCCCTCCTTAGATTCCCCTAGGTCTCTTGTTTTCAGAAATGCACAGGTTTGGTAGGTTTCCCTAGGTGCCGGCTAAGCTAGAGGCCAAAATCTACAGGTAGGCACTTCGCAAAAAACACCTCTGTTTTCTTTCAAAAATGTGGATGTGTCCACGTTGCGCTTTGGGGCGTTTCCTGTCGCGGGCGCTAGGCCTACCCACACAAGTGGGGTATCATTTTTATCGGTAGACTAGGGGGAACGCTGGGTGGAAGGAAATTTGTGCTCCTCTCAGATTCCAGACCTTTCTGCCACAGAAATGTGAGGAACATGTGTTTTTTTAGCCAAATTTTGAGGTTTGCAAAGGATTCTGGGTAACAGAACCTGGTCCGAGCCCCGCAAGTCACCCCATCTTGGATTCCCCTAGCTCTCTAGCTTTCAGAAATGCACAGGTTTGGTAGGTTTCCCTGGGTGCCGGCTGAGCTAGAGGGCAAAATCTACAGGTAGGCACTTCGCAAAAAACACCTCTGTTTTCTTCCAAAAATTTGGATGTGTCCACATTGCGCTTTGGGGTGTTTCCTGTCGCGGGCGCTAGGCCTACCCACACAAGTGAGGTATCATTTTTATCGGGAGACTTGGGGGAACGCTGGGTGGAAGGAAATTTGTGGCTCCTCTCAGATTCCAGAACTTTCTGCCACAGAAATGTGAGGAAAATGTGTTTTTTTAGCCAAATTTTGAGGTTTGCTAAGGATTCTGGGTAACAGAACCTGGTCCGAGCCCCGCAAGTCACCCCATCTTGGATTCCCCTAGGTCTCTAGTTTTCAGAAATGCACAGGTTTGGTAGGTTTCCCTAGGTGCCGGCTGAGCTAGAGGCCAAAATCTACAGGTAGGCACTTCGCAAAAAACACCTCTGTTTTCTTCCAAAAATCTGGATGTGTCCACGTTGCGCTTTGGGGCGTTTCCTGTCGCGGGCGCTAGGCCTACCCACACAAGTGAGGTATCATTTTTATCGGGAGACTTGGGGGAACGCTGGATGGAAGGAAATTTGTGGCTCCTCTCAGATTCCAGAACTTTCTGCCACAGAAATGAGAGGAACATGTGTTTTTTTAGCCAAATTTTGAGGTTTGCAAAGGATTCTGGGTAACAGAACTTGGTCCGAGCCCCGCAAGTCACCCCATCTTGGATTCCCCTAGCTCTCTAGTTTTCAGAAATGCACAGGTTTGGTAGGTTTCCCTAGGTGCCGGCTGAGCTAGAGGCCAAAATCTACAGGTAGGCACTTCGCAAAAAACACCTCTGTTTTCTTCCAAAAATCTGGATGTGTCCACGTTGCGCTTTGGGGCGTTTCCTGTCGCGGGCGCTAGGCCTACCCACACAAGTGAGGTATCATTTTTATCGGGAGACTTGGGGGAACGCTGGATGGAAGGAAATTTGTGGCTCCTCTCAGATTCCAGAACTTTCTGCCACAGAAATGTGAGGAACATGTGTTTTTTTAGCCAAATTTTGAGGTTTGCAAAGGATTCTGGGTAACAGAACCTGGTCAGTGCCCCGCAAGTCACCCCTCCTTAGATTCCCCTAGGTCTCTTGTTTTCAGAAATGCACAGGTTTGGTAGGTTTCCCTAGGTGCCGGCTAAGCTAGATGCCAAAATCTACAGGTAGGCACTTCGCAAAAAACACCTCTGTTTTCTTCCAAAGATTTTGATGTGTCCACGTTGCGCTTTGGGGCGTTTCCTGTCGCAGGCGCTAGGCCTACCCACACAAGTGGGGTATCATTTTTATCGGGAGACTTGGGGGAACGCTGGGTGGAAGGAAATTTGTGCTCCTCTCAGATTCCAGACCTTTCTGCCACAGAAATGTGAGGAACATGTGTTTTTTTAGCCAAATTTTGAGGTTTGCAAAGGATTCTGGGTAACAGAACTTGGTCCGAGCCCCGCAAGTCACCCCATCTTGGATTCCCCTAGCTCTCTAGTTTTCAGAAATGCACAGGTTTGGTAGGTTTCCCTAGGTGCCGGCTGAGCTACAGGCCACAATCTACAGGTAGGCACTTCGCAAAAATCACCTCTGTTTTCTTTTAAAAAATTGGATGTGTCCACGTTGCGCTTTGGGGCGTTTCCTGTCGCAGGCGCTAGGCCTACCCACACAAGTGAGGTATCATTTTTATCGGGAGACTTGGGGGAACGCTGGGTGGAAGGAAATTTGTGGCTCTCTCAGATTCCAGAACTTTCTGCCACAGAAATGTGAGTAACATGTGTTTTTTTAGCCAAATTTTGAGGTTTGCAAAGGATTCTGGGTAACAGAACCTGGTCCGAGCCCCGCAAGTCACCCCATCTTGGATTCCCCTAGGTCTCTAGTTTTCAGAAATGCACAGGTTTGGTAGGTTTCCCTAGGTGCCGGCTGAGCTAGAGGGCAAAATCTACAGGTAGGCACTTCGCAAAAAACACCTCTGTTTTCTTCAAAAAATTTGGATGTGTCCACGTTGCGCTTTGGGGTGTTTCCTGTCGCGGGCGCTAGGCCTACCCACACAAGTGAGGTATCATTTTTATCGGGAGACTTGGGGGAACGCTGGGTGGACGGAAATTTGTGGCTCCTCTCAGATTCCAGAACTTTCTGCCACAGAAATGTGAGGAACATGTGTTTTTTTAGAAAAATTTTGAGGTTTGCAAAGGATTCTAGGTAACAGAACCTGGTCCGAGCCCCGCAAGTCACCCCATCTTGGATTCCCCTAGGTCTCTAGTTTTCAGAAATGCACAGGTTTGGTAGGTTTCCCTAGGTGCCGGCTGAGCTAGAGGCCAAAATCTACAGGTAGGCACTTCGCAAAAAAACAATTCTGTTTTCTTCCAAAAATTTGGATGTGTCCACGTTGAGCTTTGGGGCGTTTCCTGTCGCAGGCGCTAGGCCTACCCACACAAGTGAGGTATCATTTTTATCGGGAGACTTGGGGGAACGCTGGGTGGAAGGAAATTTGTGGCTCCTCTCAGATTCCAGAACTTTCTGCCACAGAAATGTGAGTAACATGTGTTTTTTTAGCCAAATTTTGAGGTTTGCAAAGGATTCTGGGTAACAGAACCTGGTCCGAGCCCTGCAAGTCACCCCATCTTGGATTCCCCTAGGTCTCTACTTTTCAGAAATGCACAGGTTTGGTAGGTTTCCCTAGGTGCCGGCTGAGCTAGAGGCCAAAATCTACAGGTAGGCACTTCGCAATAATCACCTCTGTTTTCTTCCAAAAATTTGGATGTGTCCACGTTGCGCTTTGGGGCGTTTCCTGTCGCGGGCGCTAGGCCTACCCACACAAGTGAGGTATCATTTTTATCGGGAGACTTGGGGGAACGCTGGGTGGAAGGAAATTTGTGGCTCCTCTCAGATTCCAGAACTTTCTGCCACAGAAATGTGAGGAACATGTGTTTTTTTAGCCAAATTTTGAGGTTTGCAAAGGATTCTGGGTAACAGAACCTGGTCCGAGCCCCGCAAGTCACCCCTTCTTAAATTCCCCTAAGTCTCTAGTTTTCAGAAATGCACAGGTTTGGTAGGTTTCCCTAGGTGCCGGCTGAGCTAGAGGCCAAAATCTACAGGTAGGCACTTCGCAAAAAACACCTCTGTTTTCTTTCAAAAATTTGGATGTGTCCACGTTGCGCTTTGGGGCGTTTCCTGTCGCGGGCGCTAGGCCTACCCACACAAGTGGGGTATCATTTTTATCGGTAGACGAGGGGGAACGCTGGGTGGAAGGAAATTTGTGCTCCTCTCAGATTCCAGACCTTTCTGCCACAGAAATGTGAGGAACATGTGTTTTTTTAGCCAAATTTTGAGGTTTGCAAAGGATTCTGGGTAACAGAACCTGGTCCGAGCCCCGCTAGTCACCCCATCTTGGATTCCCCTGGCTCTCTAGTTTTCAGAAATGCACAGGTTTGGTAGGTTTCCCTAGGTGCCGGCTGAGCTAGAGGGCAAAATCTACAGGTAGGCACTTCGCAAAAAACACCTCTGTTTTCTTCCAAAAATTTGGATGTGTCCACGTTGCGCTTTGGGGTGTTTCCTGTCGCGGGCGCTAGGCCTACCCACACAAGTGAGGTATCATTTTTATCGGGAGACTTGGGGGAACGCTGGGTGGAAGGAAATTTGTGGCTCCTCTCAGATTCCAGAACTTTCTGCCACAGAAATGTGAGGAAAATGTGTTTTTTTAGCCAAATTTTGAGGTTTGCAAAGGATTCTGAGTAACAGAACCTGGTCCGAGCCCCGCAAGTCACCCCATCTTGGATTCCCCTAGGTCTCTAGTTTTCAGAAATGCACAGGTTTGGTAGGTTTCCCTAGGTGCCGGCTGAGCTACAGGGCAAAATCTCCAGGTAGGCACTTCGCAAAAAACGCCTCTGTTTTCTTTAAAAAATTTGGATGTGTCCACGTTGCGCTTTGGGGCGTTTCCTGTCGCGGGCGCTAGGCCTACCCACACAAGTGGGGTATCATTTTTATCGGTAGACGAGGGGGAACGCTGGGTGGAAGGAAATTTGTGCTCCTCTCAGATTCCAGACCTTTCTGCCACAGAAATGTGAGGAACATGTGTTTTTTTAGCCAAATTTTGAGGTTTGCAAAGGATTCTGGGTAACAGAACCTGGTCCGAGCCCCGATAGTCACCCCATCTTGGATTCCCCTGGCTCTCTAGTTTTCAGAAATGCACAGGTTTGGTAGGTTTCCCTAGGTGCCGGCTGAGCTAGAGGGCAAAATCTACAGGTAGGCACTTCGCAAAAAACACCTCTGTTTTCTTCCAAAAATTTGGATGTGTCCACGTTGCGCTTTGGGGTGTTTCCTGTCGCGGGCGCTAGGCCTACCCACACAAGTGAGGTATCATTTTTATCGGGAGACTTGGGGGAACGCTGGGTGGAAGGAAATTTGTGGCTCCTCTCAGATTCCAGAACTTTCTGCCACAGAAATGTGAGGAAAATGTGTTTTTTTAGCCAAATTTTGAGGTTTGCAAAGGATTCTGGGTAACAGAACCTGGTCCGAGCCCCGCAAGTCACCCCATCTTGGATTCCCCTAGGTCTCTAGTTTTCAGAAATGCACAGGTTTGGTAGGTTTCCCTAGGTGCCAGCTGAGCTACAGGGCAAAATCTACAGGTAGGCACTTCGCAAAAAACGCCTCTGTTTTCTTTAAAAAATTTGGATGTGTCCACGTTGCGCTTTGGGGCGTTTCCTGTCACGGGCGCTAGGCCTATCCTCACAAGTGAGGTATCATTTTTATCGGGAGACTCGGGGGAACGCTGGGTGGAAGGAAATTTGTGGCTCCTCTCAGATTCCAGAACTTTCTGCCACAGAAATGTGAGGAACATGTGTTTTTTTAGCCAAATTTTGAGGTTTGCTAAGGATTCTGGGTAACAGAACCTGGTCCGAGCCCCGCAAGTCACCCCTTCTTAGATTCCCCTAAGTCTCTAGTTTTCAGAAATGCACAGGTTTGGTAGGTTTCCCTAGGTGCCGGCTGAGCTAGAGGCCAAAATCTACAGGTAGGCACTTCGCAAAAAACACCTCTGTTTTCTTTCAAAAATTTGGATGTGTCCATGTTGCGCTTTGGGGCGTTTCCTGTCATGGGCGCTAGGCCTACCCACACAAGTGGGGTATCATTTTTATCGGTAGACTTGGGGGAACGCTGGGTGGAAGGAAATTTGTGCTCCTCTCAGATTCCAGACCTTTCTGCCACAGAAATGTGAGGAACATGTGTTTTTTTAGCCAAATTTTGAGGTTTGCAAAGTATTCTGGGTAACAGAACCTGGTCCGAGCCCCGCAAGTCACCCCATCTTGGATTCCCCTAGCTCTCTAGTTTTCAGAAATGCACAGGTTTTGTAGGTTTCCCTAGGTGCCGGCTGAGCTAGAGGGCAAAATCTACAGGTAGGCACTTCGCAAAAAACACCTCTGTTTTCTTCCAAAAATTTGGATGTGTCCACGTTGCGCTTTGGGGTGTTTCCTGTCGCGGGCGCTAGGCCTACCCACACAAGTGAGGTATCATTTTTATCGGGAGACTTGGGGGAACGCTGGGTGGAAGGAAATTTGTGGCTCCTCTCAGATTCCAGAACTTTCTGCCACAGAAATGTGAGGAAAATGTGTTTTTTTAGCCAAATTTTGAGGTTTGCAAAGGATTCTGGGTAACAGAACCTGGTCCGAGCCCCGCAAGTCACCCCATCTTGGATTCCCCTAGGTCTCTAGTTTTCAGAAATGCACAGGTTTGGAAGGTTTCCCTAGGTGCCGGCTGAGCTAGAGGGCAAAATCTACAGGTAGGCACTTCGCAAAAAACGCCTCTGTTTTCTTTCAAAAATTTGGATGTGTCCACGTTGCGCTTTGGGGCGTTTCCTGTCACGGGCGCTAGGCCTACCCTCACAAGTGAGGTATCATTTTTATCGGGAGACTTGGGGGAACGCTGGGTGGAAGGAAATTTGTGGCTCCTCTCAGATTCCAGAACTTTCTGCCACAGAAATGTGAGGAACATGTGTTTTATTTGCCAAATTTTGAGGTTTGCAAAGGATTCTGGGTAACAGAACCTGGTCCGAGCCCCGCAAGTCACCCCATCTTGGATTCCCCTAGGTCTCTAGTTTTCAGAAATGCACAGGTTTGGTAGGTTTCCTTAGGTGCCGGCTGAGCTAGAGGGCAAAATCTACAGGTAGGCACTTCGCAAAAAACACCTCTGTTTTCTTGCAAAAATTTGGATGTGTCCACGTTGCGCTTTGGGGTGTTTCCTGTCGCGGGCGCTAGGCCTACCCACACATGTGAGGTATCATTTTTATCGGGAGACTTGGGGTAACGCTGGGTAGAAGGAAATTTGTGGCTCCTCTCAGATTCCAGAACTTTCTGCCACAGAAATGTGAGAAACATGTGTTTTTTTAGCCAAATTTTGAGGTTTGCAAAGGATTCTGGGTAACAGAACCTGGTCCGAGCCCCGCAAGTCACCCCATCTTGGATTCCCCTAGGTCTCTAGTTTTCAGAAATGCACAGGTTTGGTAGGTTTCCCTAGGTGCCGGCTGAGCTAGAGGGCAAAATCTACAGGTAGGCACTTCGCAAAAAACACCTCTGTTTTCTTGCAAAAATTTGGATGTGTCCACGTTGCGCTTTGGGGTGTTTCCTGTCGCGGGCGCTAGGCCTACCCACACATGTGAGGTATCATTTTTATCGGGAGACTTGGGGTAACGCTGGGTGGAAGGAAATTTGTGGCTCCTCTCAGATTCCAGAACTTTCTGCCACAGAAATGTGAGAAACATGTGTTTTTTTAGCCAAATTTTGAGGTTTGCAAAGGATTCTGGGTAACAGAACCTGGTCTGAGCCCCGCAAGTCACCCCATCTTGGATTCCCCTACGTCTCTAGTATTCAGAAATGCACAGGTTTGGTAGGTTTCCCTAGGTACCGGCTGAGCTAGAGGCCAAAATCTACATGTAGGCACTTCGCAAAAAAGACCTCTGTTTTCTTCCAAAAATGTGGATGTGTCCACGTTGCGCTTTGGGGCGTTTCCTGTCGCGGGCGCTAGGCCTACCCACACAAGTGAGGTATCATTTTTATCGGGAGACTTGGGGGAACGCTGGGTGGAAGGAAATTTGTGGCTCTTCTCAGATTCCAGAACTTTCTGCCACAGAAATGTGAGGAACATGTGTTTTTTTAGCCAAATTTTGAGGTTTGCCAAGGATTCTGGGTAACAGAACCTGGTCCGAGCCCCGCAAGTCACCCCATCTTGGATTCCCCTATATCTCTAGGTTTCAGAAATGCACAGGTTTGGTAGGTTTCCCTAGGTGCCGGCTGAGCTAGAGGCCAAAATCTACAGGTAAGCACTTCGCAAAAAACACCTCTGTTTTCTTTCAAAAATTTGGATGTGTCCACGTTGCGCTTTGGGGCGTTTCCTGTCATGGGCGCTAGGCCTACCCACACAAGTGGGGTATCATTTTTATCAGTAGACTTGGGGGAACGCTGGGTGGAAGGAAATTTGTGCTCCTCTCAGATTCCAGACCTTTCTGCCACAGAAATGTGAGGAACATGTGGTTTTTTAGCCAAATTTTGAGGTTTGCAAAGTATTCTGGGTAACAGAACCTGGTCCGAGCCCCGCAAGTCACCCCATCTTGGATTCCCCTAGCTCTCTAGTTTTCAGAAATGCACAGGTTTGGTAGGTTTCCCTAGGTGCCGGCTGAGCTAGAGGGCAAAATCTACAGGTAGGCACTTCGCAAAAAACACCTCTGTTTTCTTCCAAAAATTTGGATGTGTCCACGTTGCGCTTTGGGGTGTTTCCTGTCGCGGGCGCTAGGCCTACCCACACAAGTGAGGTATCATTTTTATCGGGAGACTTGGGGGAACGCTGGGTGGAAGGAAATTTGTGGCTCCTCTCAGATTCCAGAACTTTCTGCCACAGAAATGTGAGGAAAATGTGTTTTTTTAGCCAAATTTTGAGGTTTGCAAAGGATTCTGGGTAACAGAACCTGGTCCGAGCCCCGCAAGTCACCCCATCTTGGATTCCCCTAGGTCTCTAGTTTTCAGAAATGCACAGGTTTGGAAGGTTTCCCTAGGTGCCGGCTGAGCTAGAGGGCAAAATCTACAGGTAGGCACTTCGCAAAAAACGCCTCTGTTTTCTTTCAAAAATTTGGATGTGTCCACGTTGCGCTTTGGGGCGTTTCCTGTCACGGGCGCTAGGCCTACCCTCACAAGTGAGGTATCATTTTTATCGGGAGACTTGGGGGAACGCTGGGTGGAAGGAAATTTGTGGCTCCTCTCAGATTCCAGAACTTTCTGCCACAGAAATGTGAGGAACATGTGTTTTATTTGCCAAATTTTGAGGTTTGCAAAGGATTCTGGGTAACAGAACCTGGTCCGAGCCCCGCAAGTCACCCCATCTTGGATTCCCCTAGGTCTCTAGTTTTCAGAAATGCACAGGTTTGGTAGGTTTCCTTAGGTGCCGGCTGAGCTAGAGGGCAAAATCTACAGGTAGGCACTTCGCAAAAAACACCTCTGTTTTCTTGCAAAAATTTGGATGTGTCCACGTTGCGCTTTGGGGTGTTTCCTGTCGCGGGCGCTAGGCCTACCCACACATGTGAGGTATCATTTTTATCGGGAGACTTGGGGTAACGCTGGGTGGAAGGAAATTTGTGGCTCCTCTCAGATTCCAGAACTTTCTGCCACAGAAATGTGAGAAACATGTGTTTTTTTAGCCAAATTTTGAGGTTTGCAAAGGATTCTGGGTAACAGAACCTGGTCCGAGCCCCGCAAGTCACCCCATCTTGGATTCCCCTAGGTCTCTAGTTTTCAGAAATGCACAGGTTTGGTAGGTTTCCCTAGGTGCCGGCTGAGCTAGAGGGCAAAATCTACAGGTAGGCACTTCGCAAAAAACACCTCTGTTTTCTTGCAAAAATTTGGATGTGTCCACCTTGCGCTTTGGGGTGTTTCCTGTCGCGGGCGCTAGGCCTACCCACACATGTGAGGTATCATTTTTATCGGGAGACTTGGGGTAACGCTGGGTGGAAGGAAATTTGTGGCTCCTCTCAGATTCCAGAACTTTCTGCCACAGAAATGTGAGAAACATGTGTTTTTTTGGCCAAATTTTGAGGTTTGCAAAGGATTCTGGGTAACAGAACCTGGTCTGAGCCCCGCAAGTCACCCCATCTTGGATTCCCCTACGTCTCTAGTATTCAGAAATGCACAGGTTTGGTAGGTTTCCCTAGGTACCGGCAGAGCTAGAGGCCAAAATCTACAGGTAGGCACTTCGCAAAAAACACCTCTGTTTTCTTCAAAAATGTGGATGTGTCCACGTTGCGCTTTGGGGCGTTTCCGGTCGCGGGCGCTAGGCCTACCCACACAAGTGAGGTATCATTTTTATCGGGAGACTTGGGGGAACGCTGGGTGGAAGGAAATTTGTGGCTCTTCTCAGATTCCAGAACTTTCTGCCACAGAAATGTGAGGAACATGTGTTTTTTTAGCCAAATTTTGAGGTTTGCCAAGGATTCTGGGTAACAGAACCTGGTCCGAGCCCCGCAAGTCACCCCATCTTGGATTCCCCTATATCTCTAGGTTTCAGAAATGCACAGGTTTGGTAGGTTTCCCTAGGTGCCGGCTGAGCTAGAGGCCAAAATCTACAGGTAAGCACTTCGCAAAAAACACCTCTGCTTTCTTCCAAAAATTTGGATGTGTCCACGTTGCGCTTTGGGGCGTGTCCTGTCGCGGGCGCTAGGCCTACCCACACAAGTGAGGTATCATTTGTATCGGGAGACTTGGGGGAATGCTGGGTGGAAGGAAATTTGTGGCTCCTCTCAGATTCCAGAACTTTCTGCCACAGAAATGTGAGGAACATGTGTTTTATTTGCCAAATTTTGAGGTTTGCAAAGGATTCTGGGTAACAGAACCTGGTCTGAGCCCCGCAAGTCACCCCATCTTGGATTCCCCTACGTCTCTAGTATTAAGAAATGCACAGGTTTGGTAGGTTTCCCTAGGTACCGGCTGAGCTACAGACCAAAATCTACAGGTAGGCACTTCGCAAAAAACACCTCTGTTTTCTTCCAAAAATTTGGATGTGTCCACATTGTGCTTTGGGGTGTTTCCTGTCGCGGGCGCTAGGCCTACCCACACAAGTGAGGTATCATTTTTATCGGGAGACTTGGGGGAACGCTGGGTGGAAGGAAATTTGTGGCTCCTCTCAGATTCCAGAACTTTCTGCCACAGAAATGTGAGGAAAATGTGTTTTTTTAGCCAAATTTTGAGGTTTGCTAAGGATTCTGGGTAACAGAACCTGGTCCGAGCCCCGCAAGTCACCCCATCTTGGATTCCCCTAGGTCTCTAGTTTTCAGAAATGCACAGGTTTGGTAGGTTTCCCTAGGTGCCGGCTGAGCTAGAGGGCAAAATCTACAGGTAGGCACTTCGCAAAAAACACCTCTGTTTTCTTCCAAAAATCTGGATGTGTCCACGTTGCGCTTTGGGGCGTTTCCTGTCGCGGGCGCTAGGCCTACCCACACAAGTGGGGTATCATTTTTATCGGGAGACTTGGGGGAACGCTGGGTGGAAGGAAATTTGTGCTCCTCTCAGATTCCACACCTTTCTGCCACAGAAATGTGAGGAACATGTGTTTTTTTAGCCAAATTTTGAGGTTTGCAAAGGATTCTGGGTAACAGAACTTGGTCCGAGCCCCGCAAGTCACCCCATCTTGGATTCCCCTAGCTCTCTAGTTTTCAGAAATGCACAGGTTTGGTAGGTTTCCCTAGGTGCCGGCTGAGCTACAGGCCACAATCTACAGGTAGGCACTTCGCAAAAATCACCTCTGTTTTCTTTTAAAAAATTGGATGTGTCCACGTTGCGCTTTGGGGCGTTTCCTGTCGCAGGCGCTAGGCCTACCCACACAAGTGAGGTATCATTTTTATCGGGAGACTTGGGGGAACGCTGGGTGGAAGGAAATTTGTGGCTCTCTCAGATTCCAGAACTTTCTGCCACAGAAATGTGAGTAACATGTGTTTTTTTAGCCAAATTTTGAGGTTTGCAAAGGATTCTGGGTAACAGAACCTGGTCCGAGCCCCGCAAGTCACCCCATCTTGGATTCCCCTGGGTCTCTAGTTTTCAGAAATGCACAGGTTAGGTAGGTTTCCCTAGGTGCCGGCTGAGCTAGAGGGCAAAATCTACAGGTAGGCACTTCGCAAAAAACACCTCTGTTTTCTTCCAAAAATTTGGATGTGTCCACGTTGCGCTTTGGGGTGTTTCCTGTCGCGGGCGCTAGGCCTACCCACACAACTGAGGTATCATTTTTATCGGGAGACTTGGGGGAACGCTGGGTGGAAGGAAATTTGTGGCTCCTCTCAGATTCCAGAACTTTCTGCCACAGAAATGTGAGGAACATGTGTTTTTTTAGAAAAATTTTGAGGTTTGCAAAAGATTCTAGGTAACAGAACCTGGTCCGAGCCCCGCAAGTCACCCCATCTTGGATTCCCCTAGGTCTCTAGTTTTCAGAAATGCACAGGTTTGGTAGGTTTCCCTAGGTGCCGGCTGAGCTAGAGGCCAAAATCTACAGGTAGGCACTTCGCAAAAAACAATTCTGTTTTCTTCCAAAAATTTGGAAGTGTCCACGTTGAGCTTTGGGGCGTTTCCTGTCGCGGGCGCTAGGCCTACCCACACAAGTGAGGTATCATTTTTATCGGGAGACTTGGGGGAACGCTGGGTGGAAGGAAATTTGTGGCTCCTCTCAGATTCCAGAACTTTCTGCCACAGAAATGTGAGTAACATGTGTTTTTTTAGCCAAATTTTGAGGTTTGCAAAGGATTCTGGGTAACAGAACCTGGTCCGAGCCCTGCAAGTCACCCCATCTTGGATTCCCCTAGGTCTCTACTTTTCAGAAATGCACAGGTTTGGTAGGTTTCCCTAGGTGCCGGCTGAGCTAGAGGCCAAAATCTACAGGTAGGCACTTCGCAAAAAACACCTCTGTTTTCTTCCAAAAATTTGGATGTGTCCACGTTGCGCTTTGGGGCGTTTCCTGTCGCGGGCGCTAGGCCTACCCACACAAGTGAGGTATCATTTTTATCGGGAGACGTGGGGGAATGCTGGGTGGAAGGAAATTTGTGGCTCCTCTCAGATTCCAGAACTTTCTGCCACAGAAATGTGAGGAACATGTGTTTTTTTAGCCAAATTTTGAGGTTTGCAAAGGATTCTGGGTAACAGAACCTGGTCTGAGCCCCGCAAGTCACCCCATCTTGGATTCCCCTACGTCTCTAGTATTAAGAAATGCACAGGTTTGGTAGGTTTCCCTAGGTACCGGCTGAGCTACAGGCCAAAATCTACAGGTAGGCACTTCGCAAAAAACACCTCTGTTTTCTTCCAAAAATTTGGATGTGTCCACATTGTGCTTTGGGGTGTTTCCTGTCGCGGGCGCTAGGCCTACCCACACAAGTGAGGTATCATTTTTATCGGGAGACTTGGGGGAACGCTGGGTGGAAGGAAATTTGTGGCTCCTCTCAGATTCCAGAACTTTCTGCCACAGAAATGTGAGGAAAATGTGTTTTTTTAGCCAAATTTTGAGGTTTGCTAAGGATTCTGGGTAACAGAACCTGGTCCGAGCCCCGCAAGTCACCCCATCTTGGATTCCCCTAGGTCTCTAGTTTTCAGAAATGCACAGGTTTGGTAGGTTTCCCTAGGTGCCGGCTGAGCTAGAGGCCAAAATCTACAGGTAGGCACTTCGCAAAAAACACCTCTGTTTTCTTCCAAAAATCTGGATGTGTCCACGTTGCGCTTTGGGGCGTTTCCTGTCGCGGGCGCTAGGCCTACCCACACAAGTGGGGTATCATTTTTATCGGGAGACTTGGGGGAACGCTGGGTGGAAGGAAATTTGTGCTCCTCTCAGATTCCAGACCTTTCTGCCACAGAAATGTGAGGAACATGTGTTTTTTTAGCCAAATTTTGAGGTTTGCAAAGGATTCTGGGTAACAGAACTTGGTCCGAGCCCCGCAAGTCACCCCATCTTGGATTCCCCTAGCTCTCTAGTTTTCAGAAATGCACAGGTTTGGTAGGTTTCCCTAGGTGCCGGCTGAGCTACAGGCCACAATCTACAGGTAGGCACTTCGCAAAAATCACCTCTGTTTTCTTTTAAAAAATTGGATGTGTCCACGTTGCGCTTTGGGGCGTTTCCTGTCGCAGGCGCTAGGCCTACCCACACAAGTGAGGTATCATTTTTATCGGGAGACTTGGGGGAACGCTGGGTGGAAGGAAATTTGTGGCTCTCTCAGATTCCAGAACTTTCTGCCACAGAAATGTGAGTAACATGTGTTTTTTTAGCCAAATTTTGAGGTTTGCAAAGGATTCTGGGTAACAGAACCTGGTCCGAGCCCCGCAAGTCACCCCATCTTGGATTCCCCTAGGTCTCTAGTTTTCAGAAATGCACAGGTTAGGTAGGTTTCCCTAGGTGCCGGCTGAGCTAGAGGGCAAAATCTACAGGTAGGCACTTCGCAAAAAACACCTCTGTTTTCTTCCAAAAATGTGGATGTGTCCACGTTGCGCTTTGGGGTGTTTCCTGTCGCGGGCGCTAGGCCTACCCACACAACTGAGGTATCATTTTTATCGGGAGACTTGGGGGAACGCTGGGTGGAAGGAAATTTGTGGCTCCTCTCAGATTCCAGAACTTTCTGCCACAGAAATGTGAGGAACATGTGTTTTTTTAGAAAAATTTTGAGGTTTGCAAAGGATTCTAGGTAACAGAACCTGGTCCGAGCCCCGCAAGTCACCCCATCTTGGATTCCCCTAGGTCTCTAGTTTTCAGAAATGCACAGGTTTGGTAGGTTTCCCTAGGTGCCGGCTGAGCTAGAGGCCAAAATCTACAGGTAGGCACTTCGCAAAAAACAATTCTGTTTTCTTCCAAAAATTTGGATGTGTATACGTTGAGCTTTGGGGCGTTTCCTGTCGCGGGCGCTAGGCCTACCCACACAAGTGAGGTATCATTTTTATCGGGAGACTTGGGGGAACGCTGGGTGGAAGGAAATTTGTGGCTCCTCTCAGATTCCAGAACTTTCTGCCACAGAAATGTGAGTAACATGTGTTTTTTTAGCCAAATTTTGAGGTTTGCAAAGGATTCTGGGTAACAGAACCTGGTCCGAGCCCTGCAAGTCACCCCATCTTGGATTCCCCTAGGTCTCTACTTTTCAGAAATGCACAGGTTTGGTAGGTTTCCCTAGGTGCCGGCTGAGCTAGAGGCCAAAATCTACAGGTAGGCACTTCGCAAAAAACACCTCTGTTTTCTTCCAAAAATTTGGATGTGTCCACGTTGCGCTTTGGGGCGTTTCCTGTCGCGGGCGCTAGGCCTACCCACACAAGTGAGGTATCATTTTTATCGGGAGACTTGGGGGAACGCTGGGTGGAAGGAAATTTGTGGCTCCTCTCAGATTCCAGAACTTTCTGCCACAGAAATGTGAGGAACATGTGTTTTTTTAGCCAAATTTTGAGGTTTGCAAAGGATTCTGGGTAACAGAACCTGGTCCGAGCCCCGCAAGTCACCCCTTCTTAAATTCCCCTAAGTCTCTAGTTTTCAGAAATGCACAGGTTTGGTAGGTTTCCCTAGGTGCCGGCTGAGCTAGAGGCCAAAATCTACAGGTAGGCACTTCGCAAAAAACACCTCTGTTTTCTTTCAAAAATTTGGATGTGTCCACGTTGCGCTTTGGGGCGTTTCCTGTCGCGGGCGCTAGGCCTACCCACACAAGTGGGGTATCATTTTTATCGGTAGACGAGGGGGAACGCTGGGTGGAAGGAAATTTGTGCTCCTCTCAGATTCCAGACCTTTCTGCCACAGAAATGTGAGGAACATGTGTTTTTTTAGCCAAATTTTGAGGTTTGCAAAGGATTCTGGGTAACAGAACCTGGTCCGAGCCCCGCTAGTCACCCCATCTTGGATTCCCCTGGCTCTCTAGTTTTCAGAAATGCACAGGTTTGGTAGGTTTCCCTAGGTGCCGGCTGAGCTAGAGGGCAAAATCTACAGGTAGGCACTTCGCAAAAAACACCTCTGTTTTCTTCCAAAAATTTGGATGTGTCCACGTTGCGCTTTGGGGTGTTTCCTGTCGCGGGCGCTAGGCCTACCCACACAAGTGAGGTATCATTTTTATCGGGAGACTTGGGGGAACGCTGGGTGGAAGGAAATTTGTGGCTCCTCTCAGATTCCAGAACTTTCTGCCACAGAAATGTGAGGAAAATGTGTTTTTTTAGCCAAATTTTGAGGTTTGCAAAGGATTCTGGGTAACAGAACCTGGTCCGAGCCCCGCAAGTCACCCCATCTTGGATTCCCCTAGGTCTCTAGTTTTCAGAAATGCACAGGTTTGGTAGGTTTCCCTAGGTGCCGGCTGAGCTACAGGGCAAAATCTACAGGTAGGCACTTCGCAAAAAACGCCTCTGTTTTCTTTCAAAAATTTGGATGTGTCCACGTTGCGCTTTGGGGCGTTTCCTGTCGCGGGCGCTAGGCCTACCCACACAAGTGGGGTATCATTTTTATCGGTAGACGAGGGGGAACGCTGGGTGGAAGGAAATTTGTGCTCCTCTCAGATTCCAGACCTTTCTGCCACAGAAATGTGAGGAACATGTGTTTTTTTAGCCAAATTTTGAGGTTTGCAAAGGATTCTGGGTAACAGAACCTGGTCCGAGCCCCGCTAGTCACCCCATCTTGGATTCCCCTGGCTCTCTAGTTTTCAGAAATGCACAGGTTTGGTAGGTTTCCCTAGGTGCCGGCTGAGCTAGAGGGCAAAATCTACAGGTAGGCACTTCGCAAAAAACACCTCTGTTTTCTTCCAAAAATTTGGATGTGTCCACGTTGCGCTTTGGGGTGTTTCCTGTCGCGGGCGCTAGGCCTACCCACACAAGTGAGGTATCATTTTTATCGGGAGACTTGGGGGAACGCTGGGTGGAAGGAAATTTGTGGCTCCTCTCAGATTCCAGAACTTTCTGCCACAGAAATGTGAGGAAAATGTGTTTTTTTAGCCAAATTTTGAGGTTTGCAAAGGATTCTGGGTAACAGAACCTGGTCCGAGCCCCGCAAGTCACCCCATCTTGGATTCCCCTAGGTCTCTAGTTTTCAGAAATGCACAGGTTTGGTAGGTTTCCCTAGGTGCCGGCTGAGCTACAGGGCAAAATCTACAGGTAGGCACTTCGCTAAAAACGCCTCTGTTTTCTTTCAAAAATTTGGATGTGTCCACGTTGCGCTTTGGGGCGTTTCCTGTCACGGGCGCTAGGCCTACCCTCACAAGTGAGGTATCATTTTTATCGGGAGACTTGGGGGAACGCTGGGTGGAAGGAAATTTGTGGCTCCTCTCAGATTCCAGAACTTTCTGCCACAGAAATGTGAGTAACATGTGTTTTTTTAGCCAAATTTTGAGGTTTGCAAAGGATTCTGGGTAACAGAACCTGGTCCGAGCCCTGCAAGTCACCCCATCTTGGATTCCCCTAGGTCTCTACTTTTCAGAAATGCACAGGTTTGGTAGGTTTCCCTAGGTGCCGGCTGAGCTAGAGGCCAAAATCTACAGGTAGGCACTTCGCAAAAAACACCTCTGTTTTCTTCCAAAAATTTGGATGTGTCCACGTTGCGCTTTGGGGCGTTTCCTGTCGCGGGCGCTAGGCCTACCCACACAAGTGAGGTATCATTTTTATCGGGAGACGTGGGGGAATGCTGGGTGGAAGGAAATTTGTGGCTCCTCTCAGATTCCAGAACTTTCTGCCACAGAAATGTGAGGAACATGTGTTTTTTTAGCCAAATTTTGAGGTTTGCAAAGGATTCTGGGTAACAGAACCTGGTCTGAGCCCCGCAAGTCACCCCATCTTGGATTCCCCTACGTCTCTAGTATTAAGAAATGCACAGGTTTGGTAGGTTTCCCTAGGTACCGGCTGAGCTACAGGCCAAAATCTACAGGTAGGCACTTCGCAAAAAACACCTCTGTTTTCTTCCAAAAATTTGGATGTGTCCACATTGTGCTTTGGGGTGTTTCCTGTCGCGGGCGCTAGGCCTACCCACACAAGTGAGGTATCATTTTTATCGGGAGACTTGGGGGAACGCTGGGTGGAAGGAAATTTGTGGCTCCTCTCAGATTCCAGAACTTTCTGCCACAGAAATGTGAGGAAAATGTGTTTTTTTAGCCAAATTTTGAGGTTTGCTAAGGATTCTGGGTAACAGAACCTGGTCCGAGCCCCGCAAGTCACCCCATCTTGGATTCCCCTAGGTCTCTAGTTTTCAGAAATGCACAGGTTTGGTAGGTTTCCCTAGGTGCCGGCTGAGCTAGAGGCCAAAATCTACAGGTAGGCACTTCGCAAAAAACACCTCTGTTTTCTTCCAAAAATCTGGATGTGTCCACGTTGCGCTTTGGGGCGTTTCCTGTCGCGGGCGCTAGGCCTACCCACACAAGTGGGGTATCATTTTTATCGGGAGACTTGGGGGAACGCTGGGTGGAAGGAAATTTGTGCTCCTCTCAGATTCCAGACCTTTCTGCCACAGAAATGTGAGGAACATGTGTTTATTTAGCCAAATTTTGAGGTTTGCAAAGGATTCTGGGTAACAGAACTTGGTCCGAGCCCCGCAAGTCACCCCATCTTGGATTCCCCTAGCTCTCTAGTTTTCAGAAATGCACAGGTTTGGTAGGTTTCCCTAGGTGCCGGCTGAGCTACAGGCCACAATCTACAGGTAGGCACTTCGCAAAAATCACCTCTGTTTTCTTTTAAAAAATTGGATGTGTCCACGTTGCGCTTTGGGGCGTTTCCTGTCGCAGGCGCTAGGCCTACCCACACAAGTGAGGTATCATTTTTATCGGGAGACTTGGGGGAACGCTGGGTGGAAGGAAATTTGTGGCTCTCTCAGATTCCAGAACTTTCTGCCACAGAAATGTGAGTAACATGTGTTTTTTTAGCCAAATTTTGAGGTTTGCAAAGGATTCTGGGTAACAGAACCTGGTCCGAGCCCCGCAAGTCACCCCATCTTGGATTCCCCTAGGTCTCTAGTTTTCAGAAATGCACAGGTTAGGTAGGTTTCCCTAGGTGCCGGCTGAGCTAGAGGGCAAAATCTACAGGTAGGCACTTCGCAAAAAACACCTCTGTTTTCTTCCAAAAATTTGGATGTGTCCACGTTGCGCTTTGGGGTGTTTCCTGTCGCGGGCGCTAGGCCTACCCACACAACTGAGGTATCATTTTTATCGGGAGACTTGGGGGAACGCTGGGTGGAAGGAAATTTGTGGCTCCTCTCAGATTCCAGAACTTTCTGCCACAGAAATGTGAGGAACATGTGTTTTTTTAGAAAAATTTTGAGGTTTGCAAAGGATTCTAGGTAACAGAACCTGGTCCGAGCCCCGCAAGTCACCCCATCTTGGATTCCCCTAGGTCTCTAGTTTTCAGAAATGCACAGGTTTGGTAGGTTTCCCTAGGTGCCGGCTGAGCTAGAGGCCAAAATCTACAGGTAGGCACTTCGCAAAAAACAATTCTGTTTTCTTCCAAAAATTTGGATGTGTCCACGTTGAGCTTTGGGGCGTTTCCTGTCACGGGCGCTAGGCCTACCCACACAAGTGAGGTATCATTTTTATCGGGAGACTTGGGGGAACGCTGGGTGGAAGGAAATTTGTGGCTCCTCTCAGATTCCAGAACTTTCTGCCACAGAAATGTGAGTAACATGTGTTTTTTTAGCCAAATTTTGAGGTTTGCAAAGGATTCTGGGTAACAGAACCTGGTCCGAGCCCTGCAAGTCACCCCATCTTGGATTCCCCTAGGTCTCTACTTTTCAGAAATGCACAGGTTTGGTAGGTTTCCCTAGGTGCCGGCTGAGCTAGAGGCCAAAATCTACAGGTAGGCACTTCGCAAAAAACACCTCTGTTTTCTTCCAAAAATTTGGATGTGTCCACGTTGCGCTTTGGGGCGTTTCCTGTCGCGGGCGCTAGGCCTACCCACACAAGTGAGGTATCATTTTTATCGGGAGACTTGGGGGAACGCTGGGTGGAAGGAAATTTGTGGCTCCTCTCAGATTCCAGAACTTTCTGCCACAGAAATGTGAGGAACATGTGTTTTTTTAGCCAAATTTTGAGGTTTGCAAAGGATTCTGGGTAACAGAACCTGGTCCGAGCCCCGCAAGTCACCCCTTCTTAAATTCCCCTAAGTCTCTAGTTTTCAGAAATGCACAGGTTTGGTAGGTTTCCCTAGGTGCCGGCTGAGCTAGAGGCCAAAATCTACAGGTAGGCACTTCGCAAAAAACACCTCTGTTTTCTTTCAAAAATTTGGATGTGTCCACGTTGCGCTTTGGGGCGTTTCCTGTCGCGGGCGCTAGGCCTACCCACACAAGTGGGGTATCATTTTTATCGGTAGACGAGGGGGAACGCTGGGTGGAAGGAAATTTGTGCTCCTCTCAGATTCCAGACCTTTCTGCCACAGAAATGTGAGGAACATGTGTTTTTTTAGCCAAATTTTGAGGTTTGCAAAGGATTCTGGGTAACAGAACCTGGTCCGAGCCCCGCTAGTCACCCCATCTTGGATTCCCCTGGCTCTCTAGTTTTCAGAAATGCACAGGTTTGGTAGGTTTCCCTAGGTGCCGGCTGAGCTAGAGGGCAAAATCTACAGGTAGGCACTTCGCAAAAAACACCTCTGTTTTCTTCCAAAAATTTGGATGTGTCCACGTTGCGCTTTGGGGTGTTTCCTGTCGCGGGCGCTAGGCCTACCCACACAAGTGAGGTATCATTTTTATCGGGAGACTTGGGGGAACGCTGGGTGGAAGGAAATTTGTGGCTCCTCTCAGATTCCAGAACTTTCTGCCACAGAAATGTGAGGAAAATGTGTTTTTTTAGCCAAATTTTGAGGTTTGCAAAGGATTCTGGGTAACAGAACCTGGTCCGAGCCCCGCAAGTCACCCCATCTTGGATTCCCCTAGGTCTCTAGTTTTCAGAAATGCACAGGTTTGGTAGGTTTCCCTAGGTGCCGGCTGAGCTACAGGGCAAAATCTACAGGTAGGCACTTCGCAAAAACCGCCTCTGTTTTCTTTCAAAAATTTGGATGTGTCCACGTTGCGCTTTGGGGCGTTTCCTGTCGCGGGCGCTAGGCCTACCCACACAAGTGGGGTATCATTTTTATCGGTAGACGAGGGGGAACGCTGGGTGGAAGGAAATTTGTGCTCCTCTCAGATTCCAGACCTTTCTGCCACAGAAATGTGAGGAACATGTGTTTTTTTAGCCAAATTTTGAGGTTTGCAAAGGATTCTGGGTAACAGAACCTGGTCCGAGCCCCGCTAGTCACCCCATCTTGGATTCCCCTGGCTCTCTAGTTTTCAGAAATGCACAGGTTTGGTAGGTTTCCCTAGGTGCCGGCTGAGCTAGAGGGCAAAATCTACAGGTAGGCACTTCGCAAAAAACACCTCTGTTTTCTTCCAAAAATTTGGATGTGTCCACGTTGCGCTTTGGGGTGTTTCCTGTCGCGGGCGCTAGGCCTACCCACACAAGTGAGGTATCATTTTTATCGGGAGACTTGGGGGAACGCTGGGTGGAAGGAAATTTGTGGCTCCTCTCAGATTCCAGAACTTTCTGCCACAGAAATGTGAGGAAAATGTGTTTTTTTAGCCAAATTTTGAGGTTTGCAAAGGATTCTGGGTAACAGAACCTGGTCCGAGCCCCGCAAGTCACCCCATCTTGGATTCCCCTAGGTCTCTAGTTTTCAGAAATGCACAGGTTTGGTAGGTTTCCCTAGGTGCCGGCTGAGCTACAGGGCAAAATCTACAGGTAGGCACTTCGCTAAAAACACCTCTGTTTTCTTTCAAAAATTTGGATGTGTCCACGTTGCGCTTTGGGGCGTTTCCTGTCACGGGCGCTAGGCCTACCCTCACAAGTGAGGTATCATTTTTATCGGGAGACTTGGGGGAACGCTGGGTGGAAGGAAATTTGTGGCTCCTCTCAGATTCCAGAACTTTCTGCCACAGAAATGTGAGTAACATGTGTTTTTTTAGCCAAATTTTGAGGTTTGCAAAGGATTCTGGGTAACAGAACCTGGTCCGAGCCCTGCAAGTCACCCCATCTTGGATTCCCCTAGGTCTCTACTTTTCAGAAATGCACAGGTTTGGTAGGTTTCCCTAGGTGCCGGCTGAGCTAGAGGCCAAAATCTACAGGTAGGCACTTCGCAAAAAACACCTCTGTTTTCTTCCAAAAATTTGGATGTGTCCACGTTGCGCTTTGGGGCGTTTCCTGTCGCAGGCGCTAGGCCTACCCACACAAGTGAGGTATCATTTTTATCGGGAG
This sequence comes from Pleurodeles waltl, assembly GCF_031143425.1. Classification (NCBI taxonomy): domain Eukaryota; kingdom Metazoa; phylum Chordata; class Amphibia; order Caudata; family Salamandridae; genus Pleurodeles; species Pleurodeles waltl. The sequence continues at coordinate 367,269,479 of NC_090444.1, read as the reverse complement.
ACGTGGGGGAATGCTGGGTGGAAGGAAATTTGTGGCTCCTCTCAGATTCCAGAACTTTCTGCCACAGAAATGTGAGGAACATGTGTTTTTTTAGCCAAATTTTGAGGTTTGCAAAGGATTCTGGGTAACAGAACCTGGTCTGAGCCCCGCAAGTCACCCCATCTTGGATTCCCCTACGTCTCTAGTATTAAGAAATGCACAGGTTTGGTAGGTTTCCCTAGGTACCGGCTGAGCTACAGGCCAAAATCTACAGGTAGGCACTTCGCAAAAAACACCTCTGTTTTCTTCCAAAAATTTGGATGTGTCCACATTGTGCTTTGGGGTGTTTCCTGTCGCGGGCGCTAGGCCTACCCACACAAGTGAGGTATCATTTTTATCGGGAGACTTGGGGGAACGCTGGGTGGAAGGAAATTTGTGGCTCCTCTCAGATTCCAGAACTTTCTGCCACAGAAATGTGAGGAAAATGTGTTTTTTTAGCCAAATTTTGAGGTTTGCTAAGGATTCTGGGTAACAGAACCTGGTCCGAGCCCCACAAGTCACCCCATCTTGGATTCCCCTAGGTCTCTAGTTTTCAGAAATGCACAGGTTTGGTAGGTTTCCCTAGGTGCCGGCTGAGCTAGAGGCCAAAATCTACAGGTAGGCACTTCGCAAAAAACACCTCTGTTTTCTTCCAAAAATCTGGATGTGTCCACGTTGCGCTTTGGGGCGTTTCCTGTCGCGGGCGCTAGGCCTACCCACACAAGTGGGGTATCATTTTTATCAGGAGACTTGGGGGAACGCTGGGTGGAAGGAAATTTGTGCTCCTCTCAGATTCCAGACCTTTCTGCCACAGAAATGTGAGGAACATGTGTTTTTTTAGCCAAATTTTGAGGTTTGCAAAGGATTCTGGGTAACAGAACTTGGTCCGAGCCCCGCAAGTCACCCCATCTTGGATTCCCCTAGCTCTCTAGTTTTCAGAAATGCACAGGTTTGGTAGGTTTCCCTAGGTGCCGGCTGAGCTACAGGCCACAATCTACAGGTAGGCACTTCGCAAAAATCACCTCTGTTTTCTTTTAAAAAATTGGATGTGTCCACGTTGCGCTTTGGGGCGTTTCCTGTCGCAGGCGCTAGGCCTACCCACTCAAGTGAGGTATCATTTTTATCGGGAGACTTGGGGGAACGCTGGGTGGAAGGAAATTTGTGGCTCTCTCAGATTCCAGAACTTTCTGCCACAGAAATGTGAGTAACATGTGTTTTTTTAGCCAAATTTTGAGGTTTGCAAAGGATTCTGGGTAACAGAACCTGGTCCGAGCCCCGCAAGTCACCCCATCTTGGATTCCCCTAGGTCTCTAGTTTTCAGAAATGCACAGGTTAGGTAGGTTTCCCTAGGTGCCGGCTGAGCTAGAGGGCAAAATCTACAGGTAGGCACTTCGCAAAAAACACCTCTGTTTTCTTCCAAAAATTTGGATGTGTCCACGTTGCGCTTTGGGGTGTTTCCTGTCGCGGGCGCTAGGCCTACCCACACAACTGAGGTATCATTTTTATCGGGAGACTTGGGGGAAAGCTGGGTGGAAGGAAATTTGTGGCTCCTCTCAGATTCCAGAACTTTCTGCCACAGAAATGTGAGGAACATGTGTTTTTTTAGAAAAATTTTGAGGTTTGCAAAGGATTCTAGGTAACAGAACCTGGTCCGAGCCCCGCAAGTCACCCCATCTTGGATTCCCCTAGGTCTCTAGTTTTCAGAAATGCACAGGTTTGGTAGGTTTCCCTAGGTGCCGGCTGAGCTAGAGGCCAAAATCTACAGGTAGGCACTTCGCAAAAAACAATTCTGTTTTCTTCCAAAAATTTGGATGTGTCCACGTTGAGCTTTGGGGCGTTTCCTGTCGCGGGCGCTAGGCCTACCCACACAAGTGAGGTATCATTTTTATCGGGAGACTTGGGGGAACGCTGGGTGGAAGGAAATTTGTGGCTCCTCTCAGATTCCAGAACTTTCTGCCACAGAAATGTGAGTAACATGTGTTTTTTTAGCCAAATTTTGAGGTTTGCAAAGGATTCTGGGTAACAGAACCTGGTCCGAGCCCTGCAAGTCACCCCATCTTGGATTCCCCTAGGTCTCTAGTTTTCAGAAATGCACAGGTTTGGTAGGTTTCCCTAGGTGCCGGCTGAGCTAGAGGCCAAAATCTACAGGTAGGCACTTCGCAAAAAACACCTCTGTTTTCTTCCAAAAATTTGGATGTGTCCACGTTGCGCTTTGGGGCGTTTCCTGTCGCGGGCGCTAGGCCTACCCACACAAGTGAGGTATCATTTTTATCGGGAGACTTGGGGGAACGCTGGGTGGAAGGAAATTTGTGGCTCCTCTCAGATTCCAGAACTTTCTGCCACAGAAATGTGAGGAACATGTGTTTTTTTAGCCAAATTTTGAGGTTTGCAAAGGATTCTGGGTAACAGAACCTGGTCCGAGCCCCGCAAGTCACCCCTTCTTAAATTCCCCTAAGTCTCTAGTTTTCAGAAATGCACAGGTTTGGTAGGTTTCCCTAGGTGCCGGCTGAGCTAGAGGCCAAAATCTACAGGTAGGCACTTCGCAAAAAACACCTCTGTTTTCTTTCAAAAATTTGGATGTGTCCACGTTGCGCTTTGGGGCGTTTCCTGTCGCGGGCGCTAGGCCTACCCACACAAGTGGGGTATCATTTTTATCGGTAGACGAGGGGGAACGCTGGGTGGAAGGAAATTTGTGCTCCTCTCAGATTCCAGACCTTTCTGCCACAGAAATGTGAGGAACATGTGTTTTTTTAGCCAGATTTTGAGGTTTGCAAAGGATTCTGGGTAACAGAACCTGGTCCGAGCCCCGCTAGTCACCCCATCTTGGATTCCCCTGGCTCTCTAGTTTTCAGAAATGCACAGGTTTGGTAGGTTTCCCTAGGTGCCGGCTGAGCTAGAGGGCAAAATCTACAGGTAGGCACTTCGCAAAAAACACCTCTGTTTTCTTCCAAAAATTTGGATGTGTCCACGTTGCGCTTTGGGGTGTTTCCTGTCGCGGGCGCTAGGCCTACCCACACAAGTGAGGTATCATTTTTATCGGGAGACTTGGGGGAACGCTGGGTGGAAGGAAATGTGTGGCTCCTCTCAGATTCCAGAACTTTCTGCCACAGAAATGTGAGGAAAATGTGTTTTTTTAGCCAAATTTTGAGGTTTGCAAAGGATTCTGGGTAACAGAACCTGGTCCGAGCCCCGCAAGTCACCCCATCTTGGATTCCCCTAGGTCTCTAGTTTTCAGAAATGCACAGGTTTGGTAGGTTTCCCTAGGTGCCGGCTGAGCTACAGGGCAAAATCTACAGGTAGGCACTTCGCAAAAAACGCCTCTGTTTTCTTTCAAAAATTTGGATGTGTCCACGTTGCGCTTTGGGGCGTTTCCTGTCGCGGGCGCTAGGCCTACCCACACAAGTGGGGTATCATTTTTATCGGTAGACGAGGGGGAACGCTGGGTGGAAGGAAATTTGTGCTCCTCTCAGATTCCAGACCTTTCTGCCACAGAAATGTGAGGAACATGTGTTTTTTTAGCCAAATTTTGAGGTTTGCGAAGGATTCTGGGTAACAGAACCTGGTCCGAGCCCCGCTAGTCACCCCATCTTGGATTCCCCTGGCTCTCTAGTTTTCAGAAATGCACAGGTTTGGTAGGTTTCCCTAGGTGCCGGCTGAGCTAGAGGGCAAAATCTACAGGTAGGCACTTCGCAAAAAACACCTCTGTTTTCTTCCAAAAATTTGGATGTGTCCACGTTGCGCTTTGGGGTGTTTCCTGTCGCGGGCGCTAGGCCTACCCACACAAGTGAGGTATCATTTTTATCGGGAGACTTGGGGGAACGCTGGGTGGAAGGAAATTTGGGGCTCCTCTCAGATTCCAGAACTTTCTGCCACAGAAATGTGAGGAAAATGTGTTTTTTTAGCCAAATTTTGAGGTTTGCAAAGGATTCTGGGTAACAGAACCTGGTCCGAGCCCCGCAAGTCACCCCATCTTGGATTCCCCTAGGTCTCTAGTTTTCAGAAATGCACAGGTTTGGTAGGTTTCCCTAGGTGCCGGCTGAGCTACAGGGCAAAATCTACAGGTAGGCACTTCGCTAAAAACGCCTCTGTTTTCTTTCAAAAATTTGGATGTGTCCACGTTGCGCTTTGGGGCGTTTCCTGTCACGGGCGCTAGGCCTACCCTCACAAGTGAGGTATCATTTTTATCGGGAGACTTGGGGGAACGCTGGGTGGAAGGAAATTTGTGGCTCCTCTCAGATTCCAGAACTTTCTGCCACAGAAATGTGAGGAACATGTGTTTTTTTAGCCAAATTTTGAGGTTTGCAAAGGATTCTGGGTAACAGAACCTGGTCCGAGCCCCGCAAGTCACACCATCTTGGATTCCCCTAGGTCTCTAGGTTTCAGAAATGCACAGGTTTGGTAGGTTTCCATAGGTGCCGGCTGAGCTAGAGGCCAAAATCTACAGGTAGGCACTTCGCAAAAAACACCTCTGTTTTCTTCCAAAAATTTGGATGTGTCCACGTTGAGCTTTGGGGCGTTTCCTGTCGCGGGCGCTAGGCCTACCCACACAAGTGAGGTATCATTTTTATCGGGAGACTTGGGGGAACGCTGGGTGGAAGGAAATTTGTGGCTCCTCTCAGATTCCAGAACTTTCTGCCACAGAAATGTGAGTAACATGTGTTTTTTTAGCCAAATTTTGAGGTTTGCAAAGGATTCTGGGTAACAGAACCTGGTCCGAGCCCCGCAAGTCACACCATCTTGGATTCCCCTAGGTCTCTAGTTTTCATAAATGCACAGGTTTGGTAGGTTTCCCTAGGTGCCGGCTGAGCTAGAGGGCAAAATCTACAGGTAGGCACTTCGCAAAAAACACCTCTGCTTTCTTAAAAAATTTTGGATGTGTCCACGTTGCGCTTTGGGGCGTGTCCTGTCACGGGCGCTAGGCCTACCCACACAAGTGAGGTATCATTTTTATCGGGAGACTTGGGGGAACGCTGGGTGGAAGGAAATTTGTGGCTCCTCTCAGATTCCAGAACTTTCTGCCACAGAAATGTGAGGAACATGTGTTTTTTTAGCCAAATTTTGAGGTTTGCTAAGGATTCTGGGTAACAGAACCTGGTCCGAGCCCCGCAAGTCACCCCTTCTTAGATTCCCCTAAGTCTCTAGTTTTCAGAAATGCACAGGTTTGGTAGGTTTCCCTAGGTGCCGGCTGAGCTAGAGGCCAAAATCTACAGGTAGGCACTTCGCAAAAAACACCTCTGTTTTCTTTCAAAAATGTGGATGTGTCCACGTTGCGCTTTGGGGCGTTTCCTGTCATGGGCGCTAGGCCTACCCACACAAGTGGGGTATCATTTTTATCGGTAGACTTGGGGGAACGCTGGGTGGAAGGAAATGTGTGCTCCTCTCAGATTCCAGACCTTTCTGCCACAGAAATGTGAGGAACATGTGTTTTTTTAGCCAAATTTTGAGGTTTGCAAAGTATTCTGGGTAACAGAACCTGGTCCGAGCCCCGCAAGTCACCCCATCTTGGATTCCCCTAGCTCTCTAGTTTTCAGAAATGCACAGGTTTGGTAGGTTTCCCTAGGTGCCGGCTGAGCTAGAGGGCAAAATCTACAGGTAGGCACTTCGCAAAAAACACCTCTGTTTTCTTCCAAAAATTTGGATGTGTCCACGTTGCGCTTTGGGGTGTTTCCTGTCGCGGGCGCTAGGCCTACCCACACAAGTGAGGTATCATTTTTATCGGGAGACTTGGGGGAACGCTGGGTGGAAGGAAATTTGTGGCTCCTCTCAGATTCCAGAACTTTCTGCCACAGAAATGTGAGGAAAATGTGTTTTTTTAGCCAAATTTTGAGGTTTGCAAAGGATTCTGGGTAACAGAACCTGGTCCGAGCCCCGCAAGTCACCCCATCTTGGATTCCCCTAGGTCTCTAGTTTTCAGAAATGCACAGGTTTGGAAGGTTTCCCTAGGTGCCGGCTGAGCTAGAGGGCAAAATCTACAGGTAGGCACTTCGCAAAAAACGCCTCTGTTTTCTTTCAAAAATTTGGATGTGTCCACGTTGCGCTTTGGGGCGTTTCCTGTCACGGGCGCTAGGCCTACCCTCACAAGTGAGGTATCATTTTTATCGGGAGACTTGGGGGAACGCTGGGTGGAAGGAAATTTGTGGCTCCTCTCAGATTCCAGAACTTTCTGCCACAGAAATGTGAGGAACATGTGTTTTATTTGCCAAATTTTGAGGTTTGCAAAGGATTCTGGGTAACAGAACCTGGTCCGAGCCCCGCAAGTCACCCCATCTTGGATTCCCCTAGGTCTCTAGTTTTCAGAAATGCACAGGTTTGGTAGGTTTCCCTAGGTGCCGGCTGAGCTAGAGGGCAAAATCTACAGGTAGGCACTTCGCAAAAAACACCTCTGTTTTCTTGCAAAAATTTGGATGTGTCCACGTTGCGCTTTGGGGTGTTTCCTGTCGCGGGCGCTAGGCCTACCCACACATGTGAGGTATCATTTTTATCGGGAGACTTGGGGTAACGCTGGGTGGAAGGAAATTTGTGGCTCCTCTCAGATTCCAGAACTTTCTGCCACAGAAATGTGAGAAACATGTGTTTTTTTAGCCAAATTTTGAGGTTTGCAAAGGATTCTGGGTAACAGAACCTGGTCCGAGCCCCGCAAGTCACCCCATCTTGGATTCCCCTAGGTCTCTAGTTTTCAGAAATGCACAGGTTTGGTAGGTTTCCCTAGGTGCCGGCTGAGCTAGAGGGCAAAATCTACAGGTAGGCACTTCGCAAAAAACACCTCTGTTTTCTTGCAAAAATTTGGATGTGTCCACGTTGCGCTTTGGGGTGTTTCCTGTCGCGGGCGCTAGGCCTACCCACACATGTGAGGTATCATTTTTATCGGGAGACTTGGGGTAACGCTGGGTGGAAGGAAATTTGTGGCTCCTCTCAGATTCCAGAACTTTCTGCCACAGAAATGTGAGAAACATGTGTTTTTTTAGCCAAATTTTGAGGTTTGCAAAGGATTCTGGGTAACAGAACCTGGTCTGAGCCCCGCAAGTCACCCCATCTTGGATTCCCCTACGTCTCTAGTATTCAGAAATGCACAGGTTTGGTAGGTTTCCCTAGGTACCGGCTGAGCTAGAGGCCAAAATCTACAGGTAGGCACTTCGCAAAAAACACCTCTGTTTTCTTCCAAAAATGTGGATGTGTCCACGTTGCGCTTTGGGGCGTTTCCTGTCGCGGGCGCTAGGCCTACCCACACAAGTGAGGTATCATTTTTATCGGGAGACTTGGGGGAACGCTGGGTGGAAGGAAATTTGTGGCTCTTCTCAGATTCCAGAACTTTCTGCCACAGAAATGTGAGGAACATGTGTTTTTTTAGCCTAATTTTGAGGTTTGCCAAGGATTCTGGGTAACAGAACCTGGTCCGAGCCCCGCAAGTCACCCCATCTTGGATTCCCCTATATCTCTAGGTTTCAGAAATGCACAGGTTTGGTAGGTTTCCCTAGGTGCCGGCTGAGCTAGAGGCCAAAATCTACAGGTAAGCACTTCGCAAAAAACACCTCTGCTTTCTTCCAAAAATTTGGATGTGTCCACGTTGCGCTTTGGGGCGTGTCCTGTCGCGGGCGCTAGGCCTACCCACACAAGTGAGGTATCATTTGTATCGGGAGACTTGGGGGAATGCTGGGTGGAAGGAAATTTGTGGCTCCTCTCAGATTCCAGAACTTTCTGCCACAGAAATGTGAGGAACATGTGTTTTTTTAGCCAAATTTTGAGGTTTGCAAAGGATTCTGGGTAACAGAACCTGGTCAGAGCCCCGCAAGTCACCCCTCCTTAGATTCCCCTAGGTCTCTTGTTTTCAGAAATGCACAGGTTTGTTAGGTTTCCCTAGGTGCCGGCTAAGCTAGAGGCCAAAATCTACAGGTATGCACTTCGCAAAAAACACCTCTGTTTTATTTCAAAAATTTGGATGTGTCCACGTTGCGCTTTGGGGCGTTTCCTGTCGCGGGCGCTAGGCCTACCCACACAAGTGGGGTATCATTTTTATCAGTAGACTTGGGGGAACGCTGGGTGGAAGGAAATTTGTGCTCCTCTCAGATTCCAGACCTTTCTGCCACAGAAATGTGAGGAACATGTGTTTTTTTAGCCAAATTTTGAGGTTTGCAAAGGATTCTGGGTAACAGAACCTGGTCCGAGCCTCGCAAGTCACCCCATCTTGGATTCCCCTAGCTCTCTAGTTTTCAGAAATACATAGGTTTGGTAGGTTTCCCTAGGTGCCGGCTGAGCTAGAGGGCAAAATCTACAGGTAGGCACTTCGCAAAAAACACCTCTGTTTTCTTCCAAAAATTTGGATGTGTCCACGTTGCGCTTTTGGGTGTTTACTGTCGCGGGCGCTAGGCCTACCCACACAAGTGAGGTATCATTTTTATCGGGAGACTTGGGGGAACGCTGGGTGGAAGGTAATTTGTGGCTCCTCTCAGATTCCAGAACTTTCTGCCACAGAAATGTGAGGAAAATGTGTTTTTTTAGCCAAATTTTGAGGTTTGCAAAGGATTCTGGGTAACAGAACCTGGTCCGAGCCCCGCAAGTCACCCCATCTTGGATTCCCCTAGGTCTCTAGTTTTCAGAAATGCACAGGTTTGGTAGGTTTCCCTAGGTGCCGGCTGAGCTAGAGGGCAAAATCTACAGGTAGGCACTTCGCAAAAAACACCTCTGTTTTCTTCCAAAAATTTGGATGTGTCCACGTTGCGCTTTGGGGTGTTTCCTGTCGCGGGCGCTAGGCCTACCCACACAAGTGAGGTATCATTTTTATCGGGAGACTTGGGGGAACGCTGGGTGGAAGGAAATTTGTGGCTCCTCTCAGATTCCAGAACTTTCTGCCACAGAAATGTGAGGAAAATGTGTTTTTTTAGCCAAATTTTGAGGTTTGCAAAGGATTCTGGGTAACAGAACCTGGTCCGAGCCCCGCAAGTCACCCCATCTTGGATTCCCCTAGGTCTCTAGTTTTCAGAAATGCACAGGTTTGGAAGGTTTCCCTAGGTGCCGGCTGAGCTAGAGGGCAAAATCTACAGGTAGGCACTTCGCAAAAAACGCCTCTGTTTTCTTTCAAAAATTTGGATGTGTCCACGTTGCGCTTTGGGGCGTTTCCTGTCACGGGCGCTAGGCCTACCCTCACAAGTGAGGTATCATTTTTATCGGGAGACTTGGGGGAACGCTGGGTGGAAGGAAATTTGTGGCTCCTCTCAGATTCCAGAACTTTCTGCCACAGAAATGTGAGGAACATGTGTTTTATTTGCCAAATTTTGAGGTTTGCAAAGGATTCTAGGTAACAGAACCTGGTCCGAGCCCCGCAAGTCACCCCATCTTGGATTCCCCTAGGTCTCTAGTTTTCAGAAATGCACAGGTTTGGTAGGTTTCCCTAGGTGCCGGCTGAGCTAGAGGGCAAAATCTACAGGTAGGCACTTCGCAAAAAACACCTCTGTTTTCTTGCAAAAATTTGGATGTGTCCACGTTGCGCTTTGGGGTGTTTCCTGTCGCGGGCGCTAGGCCTACCCACACATGTGAGGTATCATTTTTATCGGGAGACTTGGGGTAACGCTGATTGGAAGGAAATTTGTGGCTCCTCTCAGATTTCCAGAACTTTCTGCCACAGAAATGTGAGAAACATGTGTTTTTTTAGCCAAATTTTGAGGTTTGCAAAGGATTCTGGGTAACAGAACCTGGTCTGAGCCCCGCAAGTCACCCCATCTTGGATTCCCCTACGTCTCTAGTATTCAGAAATGCACAGGTTTGGTAGGTTTCCCTAGGTACCGGCTGAGCTAGAGGCCAAAATCTACAGGTAGGCACTTCGCAAAAAACACCTCTGTTTTCTTCCAAAAATGTGGATGTGTCCACGTTGCGCTTTGGGGCGTTTCCTGTCGCGGGCGCTAGGCCTACCCACACAAGTGAGGTATCATTTTTATCGGGAGACTTGGGGGAACGCTGGGTGGAAGGAAATTTGTGGCTCTTCTCAGATTCCAGAACTTTCTGCCACAGAAATGTGAGGAACATGTGTTTTTTTAGCCAAATTTTGAGGTTTGCCAAGGATTCTGGGTAACAGAACCTGGTCCGAGCCCCGCAAGTCACCCCATCTTGGATTCCCCTATATCTCTAGGTTTCAGAAATGCACAGGTTTGGTAGGTTTCCCTAGGTGCCGGCTGAGCTAGAGGCCAAAATCTACAGGTAAGCACTTCGCAAAAAACACCTCTGCTTTCTTCCAAAAATTTGGATGTGTCCACGTTGCGCTTTGGGGCGTGTCCTGTCGCGGGCGCTAGGCCTACCCACACAAGTGAGGTATCATTTGTATCGGGAGACTTGGGGGAATGCTGGGTGGAAGGAAATTTGTGGCTCCTCTCAGATTCCAGAACTTTCTGCCACAGAAATGTGAGGAACATGTGTTTTTTTAGCCAAATTTTGAGGTTTGCAAAGGATTCTGGGTAACAGAACCTGGTCAGAGCCCCGCAAGTCACCCCTCCTTAGATTCCCCTAGGTCTCTTGTTTTCAGAAATGCACAGGTTTGTTAGGTTTCCCTAGGTGCCGGCTAAGCTAGAGGCCAAAATCTACAGGTAGGCACTTCGCAAAAAACACCTCTGTTTTATTTCAAAAATTTGGATGTGTCCACGTTGCGCTTTGGGGCGTTTCCTGTCGCGGGCGCTAGGCCTACCCACACAAGTGGGGTATCATTTTTATCAGTAGACTTGGGGGAATGCTGGGTGGAAGGAAATTTGTGCTCCTCTCAGATTCCAGACCTTTCTGCCACAGAAATGTGAGGAACATGTGTTTTTTTAGCCAAATTTTGAGGTTTGCAAAGGATTCTGGGTAACAGAACCTGGTCCGAGCCCCGCAAGTCACCCCATCTTGGATTCCCCTAGCTCTCTAGTTTTCAGAAATGCATAGGTTTGGTAGGTTTCCCTAGGTGCCGGCTGAGCTAGAGGGCAAAATCTACAGGTAGGCACTTCGCAAAAAACACCTCTGTTTTCTTCCAAAAATTTGGATGTGTCCACGTTGCGCTTTTGGGTGTTTACTGTCGCGGGCGCTAGGCCTACCCACACAAGTGAGGTATCATTTTTATCGGGAGACTTGGGGGAACGCTGGGTGGAAGGTAATTTGTGGCTCCTCTCAGATTCCAGAACTTTCTGCCACAGAAATGTGAGGAAAATGTGTTTTTTTAGCCAAATTTTGAGGTTTGCAAAGGATTCTGGGTAACAGAACCTGGTCCGAGCCCCGCAAGGTCACCCCATCTTGGATTCCCCTAGGTCTCTAGTTTTCAGAAATGCACAGGTTTGGTAGGTTTCCCTAGGTGCCGGCTGAGCTAGAGGGCAAAATCTACAGGTAGGCACTTCGCAAAAAACACCTCTGTTTTCTTCCAAAAATTTGGATGTGTCCACGTTGCGCTTTGGGGCGTTTCCTGTCACGGGCGCTAGGCCTACCCTCACAAGTGAGGTATCATTTTTATCGGGAGACTTGGGGGAACGCTGGGTGGAAGGAAATTTGTGGCTCCTCTCAGATTCCAGAACTTTCTGCCACAGAAATGTGAGTAACATGTGTTTTTTTAGCCAAATTTTGAGGTTTGCAAAGGATTCTGGGTAACAGAACCTGGTCCGAGCCCCGCAAGTCACCCCATCTTGGATTCCCCTAGGTCTCTAGTTTTCAGAAATGCACAGGTTTGGTAGGTTTCCCTAGGTGCCGGCTGAGCTAGAGGGCAAAATCTACAGGTAGGCACTTCGCAAAAAACACCTCTGTTTTCTTGCAAAAATTTGGATGTGTCCACGTTGCGCTTTGGGGTGTTTCCTGTCGCGGGCGCTAGGCCTACCCACACATGTGAGGTATCATTTTTATCGGGAGACTTGGGGGAACGCTGGGTGGAAGGAAATTTGTGGCTCCTCTCAGATTCCAGAACTTTCTGCCACAGAAATGTGAGTAACATGTGTTTTTTAGCCAAATTTTGAGGTTTGCAAAGGATTCTGGGTAACAGAACCTGGTCCGAGCCCCGCAAGTCACCCCATCTTGGATTCCCCTACGTCTCTAGTTTTCAGAAATGCACAGGTTTGGTAGGTTTCCCTAGGTACCGGCTGAGCTAGAGGCCAAAATCTACAGGTAAGCACTTCGCAAAAAACACCTCTGCTTTCTTCCAAAAATTTGGATGTGTCCACGTTGCGCTTTGGGGCGTGTCCTGTCGCGGGTGCTAGGCCTATCCACACAAGTGAGGTATCATTTGTATCGGGAGACTTAGGGGAATGCTGGGTGGAAGGAAATTTGTGGCTCCTCTCAGATTCCAGAACTTTCTGCCACAGAAATGTGAGGAACATGTGTTTTTTTAGCCAAATTTTGAGGTTTGCAAAGGATTCTGGGTAACAGAACCTGGTCCGAGCCCCGCAAGTCACCCCATCTTGGATTCCCCTAGGTCTCTAGTTTTCAGAAATGCAAAGGTTTGGAAGGTTTCCCTAGGTGCCGGCTGAGCTAGAGGGCAAAATCTACAGGTAGGCACTTCGCAAAAAACGCCTCTGTTTTCTTTCAAAAATTTGGATGTGTCCACGTTGCGCTTTGGGGTGTTTCCTGTCGCGGGCGCTAGGCCTACCCACACATGTGAGGTATCATTTTTATCGGGAGACTTGGGGTAACGCTGGGTGGAAGGAAATTTGTGGCTCCTCTCAGATTCCAGAACTTTCTGCCACAGAAATGTGAGAAACATGTGTTTTTTTAGCCAAATTTTGAGGTTTGCAAAGGATTCTGGGTAACAGAACCTGGTCCGAGCCCCGCAAGTCACCCCATCTTGGATTCCCCTAGGTCTCTAGTTTTCAGAAATGCACAGGTTTGGTAGGTTTCCCTAGGTGCCGGCTGAGCTAGAGGGCAAAATCTACAGGTAGGCACTTCGCAAAAAACACCTCTGTTTTCTTGCAAAAATTTGGATGTGTCCACGTTGCGCTTTGGGGTGTTTCCTGTCGCGGGCGCTAGGCCTACCCACACATGTTAGGTATCATTTTTATCGGGAGACTTGGGGGAACGCTGGGTGGAAGGAAATTTGTGGCTCCTCTCAGATTCCAGAACTTTCTGCCACAGAAATGTGAGTAACATGTGTTTTTTAGCCAAATTTTGAGGTTTGCAAAGGATTCTGGGTAACAGAACCTGGTCCGAGCCCCGCAAGTCACCCCATCTTGGATTCCCCTACGTCTCTAGTTTTCAGAAATGCACAGGTTTGGTAGGTTTCCCTAGGTACCGGCTGAGCTAGAGGCCAAAATCTACAGGTAAGCACTTCGCAAAAAACACCTCTGCTTTCTTCCAAAAATTTAGATGTGTCCACGTTGCGCTTTGGGGCGTGTCCTGTCGCGGGTGCTAGGCCTACCCACACAAGTGAGGTATCATTTGTATCGGGAGACTTAGGGGAATGCTGGGTGGAAGGAAATTTGTGGCTCCTCTCAGATTCCAGAACTTTCTGCCACAGAAATGTGAGGAACATGTGTTTTTTTAGCCAAATTTTGAGGTTTGCAAAGGATTCTGGGTAACAGAACCTGGTCCGAGCCCCGCAAGTCACCCCATCTTGGATTCCCCTAGGTCTCTAGTTTTCAGAAATGCAAAGGTTTGGAAGGTTTCCCTAGGTGCCGGCTGAGCTAGAGGGCAAAATCTACAGGTAGGCACTTCGCAAAAAACGCCTCTGTTTTCTTTCAAAAATTTGGATGTGTCCACGTTGCGCTTTGGGGTGTTTCCTGTCGCGGGCGCTAGGCCTACCCACACATGTGAGGTATCATTTTTATCGGGAGACTTGGGGTAACGCTGGGTGGAAGGAAATTTGTGGCTCCTCTCAGATTCCAGAACTTTCTGCCACAGAAATGTGAGAAACATGTGTTTTTTTAGCCAAATTTTGAGGTTTGCAAAGGATTCTGGGTAACAGAACCTGGTCCGAGCCCCGCAAGTCACCCCATCTTGGATTCCCCTAGGTCTCTAGTTTTCAGAAATGCACAGGTTTGGTAGGTTTCCCTAGGTGCCGGCTGAGCTAGAGGGCAAAATCTACAGGTAGGCACTTCGCAAAAAACACCTCTGTTTTCTTGCAAAAATTTGGATGTGTCCACGTTGCGCTTTGGGGTGTTTCCTGTCGCGGGCGCTAGGCCTACCCACACATGTGAGGTATCATTTTTATCGGGAGACTTGGGGTAACGCTGGGTGGAAGGAAATTTGTGGCTCCTCTCAGATTCCAGAACTTTCTGCCACAGAAATGTGAGAAACATGTGTTTTTTTAGCCAAATTTTGAGGTTTGCAAAGGATTCTGGGTAACAGAACCTGGTCTGAGCCCCGCAAGTCACCCCATCTTGGATTCCCCTACGTCTCTAGTATTCAGAAATGCACAGGTTTGGTAGGTTTCCCTAGGTACCGGCTGAGCTAGAGGCCAAAATCTACAGGTAGGCACTTCGCAAAAAACACCTCTGTTTTCTTCCAAAAATGTGGATGTGTCCACGTTGGGCTTTGGGGCGTTTCCTGTCGCGGGCGCTAGGCCTACCCACACAAGTGAGGTATCATTTTTATCGGGAGACTTGGGGGAACGCTGGGTGGAAGGAAATTTGTGGCTCTTCTCAGATTCCAGAACTTTCTGCCACAGAAATGTGAGGAACATGTGTTTTTTTAGCCAAATTTTGAGGTTTGCCAAGGATTCTGGGTAACAGAACCTGGTCCGAGCCCTGCAAGTCACCCCATCTTGGATTCCCCTATATCTCTAGGTTTCAGAAATGCACAGGTTTGGTAGGTTTCCCTAGGTGCCGGCTGAGCTAGAGGCCAAAATCTACAGGTAAGCACTTCGCAAAAAACACCTCTGCTTTCTTCCAAAAATTTGGATGTGTCCACGTTGCGCTTTGGGGCGTGTCCTGTCGCGGGCGCTAGGCCTACCCACACAAGTGAGGTATCATTTGTATCGGGAGACTTAGGGGAATGCTGGGTGGAAGGAAATTTGTGGCTCCTCTCAGATTCCAGAACTTTCTGCCACAGAAATGTGAGGAACATGTGTTTTTTTAGCCAAATTTTGAGGTTTGCAAAGGATTCTGGGTAACAGAACCTGGTCAGAGCCCCGCAAGTCACCCCTCCTTAGATTCCCCTAGGTCTCTTGTTTTCAGAAATGCACAGGTTTGGTAGGTTTCCCTAGTTGCCGGCTGAGCTAGAGGGCAAAATCTACAGGTAGGCACTTCGCAAAAAACACTTCTGTTTTCTTCCAAAAATTTGGATGTGTCCACGTTGCGCTTTGGGGTGTTTCCTGTCGCGGGCGCTAGGCCTACCCACACAAGTGAGGTATCATTTTTATCGGGAGACTTGGGGGAACGCTGGGTGGAAGGAAATTTGTGGCTCCTCTCAGAATCAAGAACTTTCTGCCACAGAAATGTGAGGAAAATGTGTATTTTTAGCCAGATTTTGAGGTTTGCAAAGGATTCTGGGTAACAGAACCTGGTCCGAGCCCCGCAAGTCACCCCATCTTGGATTCCCCTAGGTCTCTAGTTTTCAGAAATGCACAGGTTTGGTAGGTTTCCCTAGGTGCCGGCTGAGCTAGAGGCCAAAATCTACAGGTAAGCACTTCGCAAAAAACACCTCTGCTTTCTTCCAAAAATTTGGATGTGTCCACGTTGCGCTTTGGGGCGTGTCCTGTCGCGGGTGCTAGGCCTACCCACACAAGTGAGGTATCATTTGTATCGGGAGACTTAGGGGAATGCTGGGTGGAAGGAAATTTGTGGCTCCTCTCAGATTCCAGAACTTTCTGCCACAGAAATGTGGGGAACATGTGTTTTTTTAGCCAAATTTTGAGGTTTGCAAAGGATTCTGGGTAACAGAACCTGGTCCGAGCCCCGCAAGTCACCCCATCTTGGATTCCCCTAGGTCTCTAGTTTTCAGAAATGCAAAGGTTTGGAAGGTTTCCCTAGGTGCCGGCTGAGCTAGAGGGCAAAATCTACAGGTAGGCACTTCGCAAAAAACGCCTCTGTTTTCTTTCAAAAATTTGGATGTGTCCACGTTGCGCTTTGGGGTGTTTCCTGTCGCGGGCGCTAGGCCTACCCACACATGTGAGGTATCATTTTTATCGGGAGACTTGGGGTAACGCTGGGTGGAAGGAAATTTGTGGCTCCTCTCAGATTCCAGAACTTTCTGCCACAGAAATGTGAGAAACATGTGTTTTTTTAGCCAAATTTTGAGGTTTGCAAAGGATTCTGGGTAACAGAACCTGGTCCGAGCCCCGCAAGTCACCCCATCTTGGATTCCCCTAGGTCTCTAGTTTTCAGAAATGCACAGGTTTGGTAGGTTTCCCTAGGTGCCGGCTGAGCTAGAGGGCAAAATCTACAGGTAGCCACTTCGCAAAAAACACCTCTGTTTTCTTGCAAAAATTTGGATGTGTCCACGTTGCGCTTTGGGGTGTTTCCTGTCGCGGGCGCTAGGCCTACCCACACATGTGAGGTATCATTTTTATCGGGAGACTTGGGGTAACGCTGGGTGGAAGGAAATTTGTGGCTCCTCTCAGATTCCAGAACTTTCTGCCACAGAAATGTGAGAAACATGTGTTTTTTTAGCCAAATTTTGAGGTTTGCAAAGGATTCTGGGTAACAGAACCTGGTCTGAGCCCCGCAAGTCACCCCATCTTGGATTCCCCTACGTCTCTAGTATTCAGAAATGCACAGGTTTGGTAGGTTTCCCTAGGTACCGGCTGAGCTAGAGGCCAAAATCTACAGGTAGGCACTTCGCAAAAAACACCTCTGTTTTCTTCCAAAAATGTGGATGTGTCCACGTTGCGCTTTGGGGCGTTTCCTGTCGCGGGCGCTAGGCCTACCCACACAAGTGAGGTATCATTTTTATCGGGAGACTTGGGGGAACGCTGGGTGGAAGGAAATTTGTGGCTCTTCTCAGATTCCAGAACTTTCTGCCACAGAAATGTGAGGAACATGTGTTTTTTTAGCCAAATTTTGAGGTTTGCCAAGGATTCTGGGTAACAGAACCTGGTCCGAGCCCCGCAAGTCACCCCATCTTGGATTCCCCTATATCTCTAGGTTTCAGAAATGCACAGGTTTGGTAGGTTTCCCTAGGTGCCGGCTGAGCTAGAGGCCAAAATCTACAGGTAAGCACTTCGCAAAAAACACCTCTGCTTTCTTCCAAAAATTTGGATGTGTCCACGTTGCGCTTTGGGGCGTGTCCTGTCGCGGGCGCTAGGCCTACCCACACAAGTGAGGTATCATTTGTATCGGGAGACTTAGGGGAATGCTGGGTGGAAGGAAATTTGTGGCTCCTCTCAGATTCCAGAACTTTCTGCCACAGAAATGTGAGGAACATGTGTTTTTTGAGCCAAATTTTGAGGTTTGCAAAGGATTCTGGGTAACAGAACCTGGTCAGAGCCCCGCAAGTCACCCCTCCTTAGATTCCCCTAGGTCTCTTGTTTTCAGAAATGCACAGGTTTGGTAGGTTTCCCTAGTTGCCGGCTGAGCTAGAGGGCAAAATCTACAGGTAGGCACTTCGCAAAAAACACTTCTGTTTTCTTCCAAAAATTTGGATGTGTCCACGTTGCGCTTTGGGGTGTTTCCTGTCGCGGGCGCTAGGCCTACCCACACAAGTGAGGTATCATTTTTATCGGGAGACTTGGGGGAACGCTGGGTGGAAGGAAATTTGTGGCTCCTCTCAGAATCAAGAACTTTCTGCCACAGAAATGTGAGGAAAATGTGTATTTTTAGCCAGATTTTGAGGTTTGCAAAGGATTCTGGGTAACAGAACCTGGTCCGAGCCCCGCAAGTCACCCCATCTTGGATTCCCCTAGGTCTCTAGTTTTCAGAAATGCACAGGTTTGGTAGGTTTCCCTAGGTGCCGGCTGAGCTAGAGGCCAAAATCAACAGGTAGGCACTTCGCAAAAAACACCTCTGTTTTCTTCCAAAAATTTGGATGTGTCCACATTGCGCTTTGGGGCATTTCCTGTCGCGGGCGCTAGGCCTACCCACACAAGTGAGGTATCATTTTTATCGGGAGACTTGGGGGAACGCTGGGTGGAAGGAAATTTGTGGCTCCTCTCAGATTCCAGAACTTTCTGCCACAGAAATGTGAGTAACATGTGTTTTTTTAGCCAAATTTTGAGGTTTGCAAAGGATTCTGGGTAACAGAACCTGGTCCGAGCCCTGCAAGTCACCCCATCTTGGATTCCCCTACGTCTCTAGTTTTCAGAAATGCACAGGTTTGGTAGGTTTCCCTAGGTGCCGGCTGAGCTAGAGGCCAAAATCTACAGGTAGGCACTTCGCAAAAAACACCTCTGTTTTCTTCCAAAAATTTGGATGTGTCCACGTTGCGCTTTGGGGCGTTTCCTGTCGCGGGCGCTAGGCCTACCCACACAAGTGAGGTATCATTTTTATCGGGAGACTTGGGGGAACGCTGGGTGGAAGGAAATTTGTGGCTCCTCTCAGATTCCAGAACTTTCTGCCACAGAAATGTGAGGAACATGTGTTTTTTTAGCCAAATTTTGAAGTTTGCAGAGGATTCTGGGTAACAGAACCTGGTCAGAGCCCCGCAAGTCACCCCTCCTTAGATTCCCCTAGGTCTCTTGTTTTCAGAAATGCACAGGTTTGGTAGGTTTCCCTAGGTGCCGGCTAAGCTAGAGGCCAAAATCTACAGGTAGGCACTTCGCAAAAAACACCTCTGTTTTCTTCCAAAAATGTTGATGTGTCCACGTTGCGCTTTGGGGCGTTTCCTGTCGCGGGCTCTAGGCCTACCCACACAAGTGGGGTATCATTTTTATCGGGAGACTTGGCGGAACGCTGGGTGGAAGGAAATTTGTGCTCCTCTCAGATTCCAGACCTTTCTGCCACAGAAATGTGTGGAACATGTGTTTTTTTAGCCAAATTTTGAGGTTTGCAAAGGATTCTGGGTAACAGAACCTGGTCCGAGCCCCGCAAGTCACCCCATATTGGATTCCCCTAGCTCTATAGTTTTCAGAAATGCACAGGTTTGGTAGGTTTCCCTAGGTGCCGGCTGAGCTACAGGCCAAAATCTACAGGTAGGCACTTCGCAAAAATCACCTCTGTTTTCTTTTAAAAAATTGGATGTGTCCACGTTGCGCTTTGGGGCGTTTCCTGTCGCAGGCGCTAGGCCTACCCACACAAGTGAGGTATCATTTTTATCGGGAGACTTGGGGGAACGCTGGGTGGAAGGAAATTTGTGGCTCTCTCAGATTCCAGAACTTTCTGCCACAGAAATGTGAGTAACATGTGTTTTTTTAGCCAAATTTTGAGGTTTTCAAAGGATTCTGGGTAACAGAACCTGGTCCGAGCCCCGCAAGTCACCCCATCTTGGATTCCCCTAGGTCTCTAGTTTTCAGAAATGCACAGGTTTGGTAGGTTTCCCTAGGTGCCGGCTGAGCTAGAGGGCAAAATCTACAGGTAGGCACTTCGCAAAAAACACCTCTGTTTTCTTGCAAAAATTTGGATGTGTCCACGTTGCGCTTTGGGGTGTTTCCTGTCGCGGGCGCTAGGCCTACCCACACATGTGAGGTATCATTTTTATCGGGAGACTTGGGGGAACGCTGGGTGGAAGGAAATTTGTGGCTCCTCTCAGATTCCAGAACTTTCTGCCACAGAAATGTGAGTAACATGTGTTTTTTAGACAAATTTTGAGGTTTGCAAAGGATTCTGGGTAACAGAACCTGGTCCGAGCCCCGCAAGTCACCCCATCTTGGATTCCCCTACGTCTCTAGTTTTCAGAAATGCACAGGTTTGGTAGGTTTCCCTAGGTACCGGCTGAGCTAGAGGCCAAAATCTACAGGTAAGCACTTCGCAAAAAACACCTCTGCTTTCTTCCAAAAATTTGGATGTGTCCACGTTGCGCTTTGGGGCGTGTCCTGTCGCGGGCGCTAGGCCTACCCACACAAGTGAGGTATCATTTGTATCGGGAGACTTAGGGGAATGCTGGGTGGAAGGAAATTTGTGGCTCCTCTCAGATTCCAGAACTTTCTGCCACAGAAATGTGAGGAACATGTGTTTTTTTAGCCAAATTTTGAGGTTTGCAAAGGATTCTGGGTAACAGAACCTGGTCAGAGCCCCACAAGTCACCCCTCCTTAGATTCCCCTAGGTCTCTTGTTTTCAGAAATGCACAGGTTTGGTAGGTTTCCCTAGTTGCTGGCTGAGCTAGAGGGCAAAATCTACAGGTAGGCACTTCGCAAAAAACACTTCTGTTTTCTTCCAAAAATTTGGATGTGTCCACGTTGCGCTTTGGGGTGTTTCCTGTCGCGGGCGCTAGGCCTACCCACACAAGTGAGGTATCATTTTTATCGGGAGACTTGGGGGAACGCTGGGTGGAAGGAAATTTGTGGCTCCTCTCAGAATCCAGAACTTTCTGCCACAGAAATGTGAGGAAAATGTGTATTTTTAGCCAGATTTTGAGGTTTGCAAAGGATTCTGGGTAACAGAACCTGGTCCGAGCCCCGCAAGTCACCCCATCTTGGATTCCCCTAGGTCTCTAGTTTTCAGAAATGCACAGGTTTGGTAGGTTTCCCTAGGTGCCGGCTGAGCTAGAGGCCAAAATCAACAGGTAGGCACTTCGCAAAAAACACCTCTGTTTTCTTCCAAAAATTTGGATGAGTCCACATTGCGCTTTGGGGCATTTCCTGTCGCGGGCGCTAGGCCTACCCACACAAGTGAGGTATCATTTTTATCGGGAGACTTGGGGGAACGCTGGGTGGAAGGAAATTTGTGGCTCCTCTCAGATTCCAGAACTTTCTGCCACAGAAATGTGAGTAACATGTGTTTTTTTAGCCAAATTTTGAGGTTTGCAAAGGATTCTGGGTAACAGAACCTGGTCCGAGCCCTGCAAGTCACCCCATCTTGGATTCCCCTAGGTCTCTAGTTTTCAGAAATGCACAGGTTTGGTAGGTTTCCCTAGGTGCCGGCTGAGCTAGAGGCCAAAATCTACAGGTAGGCACTTCGCAAAAAACACCTCTGTTTTCTTCCAAAAATTTGGATGTGTCCACGTTGCGCTTTGGGGCGTTTCCTGTCGCGGGCGCTAGGCCTACCCACACAAGTGAGGTATCATTTTTATCGGGAGACTTGGGGGAACGCTGGGTGGAAGGAAATTTGTGGCTCCTCTCAGATTCCAGAACTTTCTGCCACAGAAATGTGAGGAACATGTGTTTTTTTAGCCAAATTTTGAAGTTTGCAGAGGATTCTGGGTAACAGAACCTGGTCAGAGCCCCGCAAGTCACCCCTCCTTAGATTCCCCTAGGTCTCTTGTTTTCAGAAATACACAGGTTTGGTAGGTTTCCCTAGGTGCCGGCTAAGCTAGAGGCCAAAATCTACAGGTAGGCACTTCGCAAAAACACCTCTGTTTTCTTCCAAAAATGTTGATGTGTCCACGTTGCGCTTTGGGGCGTTTCCTGTCGCGGGCTCTAGGCCTACCCACACAAGTGGGGTATCATTTTTATCGGGAGACTTGGGGGAACGCTGGGTGGAAGGAAATTTGTGCTCCTCTCAGATTCCAGACCTTTCTGCCACAGAAATGTGAGGAACATGTGTTTTTTTAGCCAAATTTTGAGGTTTGCAAAGGATTCTGGGTAACAGAACCTGGTCCGAGCCCCGCAAGTCACCCCATCTTGGATTCCCCTAGGTCTCTAGTTTTCAGAAATGCACAGGTTTGGTAGGTTTCCCTAGGTGCCGGCTGAGCTAGAGGCCAAAATCAACAGGTAGGCACTTCGCAAAAAACACCTCTGTTTTCTTCCAAAAATTTGGATGTGTCCACATTGCGCTTTGGGGCATTTCCTGTCGCGGGCGCTAGGCCTACCCACACAAGTGAGGTATCATTTTTATCGGGAGACTTGGGGGAACGCTGGGTGGAAGGAAATTTGTGGCTCCTCTCAGATTCCAGAACTTTCTGCCACAGAAATGTGAGTAACATGTGTTTTTTTAGCCAAATTTTGAGGTTTGCAAAGGATTCTGGGTAACAGAACCTGGTCCGAGCCCTGCAAGTCACCCCATCTTGGATTCCCCTAGGTCTCTAGTTTTCAGAAATGCACAGGTTTGGTAGGTTTCCCTAGGTGCCGGCTGAGCTAGAGGCCAAAATCTACAGGTAGGCACTTCGCAAAAAACACCTCTGTTTTCTTCCAAAAATTTGGATGTGTCCACGTTGCGCTTTGGGGCGTTTCCTGTCGCGGGCGCTAGGCCTACCCACACAAGTGAGGTATCATTTTTATCGGGAGACTTGGGGGAACGCTGGGTGGAAGGAAATTTGTGGCTCCTCTCAGATTCCAGAACTTTCTGCCACAGAAATGTGAGGAACATGTGTTTTTTTAGCCAAATTTTGAAGTTTGCAGAGGATTCTGGGTAACAGAACCTGGTCAGAGCCCCGCAAGTCACCCCTCCTTAGATTCCCCTAGGTCTCTTGTTTTCAGAAATGCACAGGTTTGGTAGGTTTCCCTAGGTGCCGGCTAAGCTAGAGGCCAAAATCTACAGGTAGGCACTTCGCAAAAACACCTCTGTTTTCTTCCAAAAATGTTGATGTGTCCACGTTGCGCTTTGGGGCGTTTCCTGTCGCGGGCTCTAGGCCTACCCACACAAGTGGGGTATCATTTTTATCGGGAGACTTGGGGGAACGCTGGGTGGAAGGAAATTTGTGCTCCTCTCAGATTCCAGACCTTTCTGCCACAGAAATGTGAGGAACATGTGTTTTTTTAGCCAAATTTTGAGGTTTGCAAAGGATTCTGGGTAACAGAACCTGGTCCGAGCCCCGCAAGTCACCCCATATTGGATTCCCCTAGCTCTATAGTTTTCAGAAATGCACAGGTTTGGTAGGTTTCCCTAGGTGCCGGCTGAGCTACAGGCCAAAATCTACAGGTAGGCACTTCGCAAAAATCACCTCTGTTTTCTTTTAAAAAATTGGATGTGTCCACGTTGCGCTTTGGGGCGTTTCCTGTCGCAGGCGCTAGGCCTACCCACACAAGTGAGGTATCATTTTTATCGGGAGACTTGGGGGAACGCTGGGTGGAAGGAAATTTGTGGCTCTCTCAGATTCCAGAACTTTCTGCCACAGAAATGTGAGTAACATGTGTTTTTTTAGCCAAATTTTGAGGTTTTCAAAGGATTCTGGGTAACAGAACCTGGTCCGAGCCCCGCAAGTCACCCCATCTTGGATTCCCCTAGGTCTCTAGTTTTCAGAAATGCACAGGTTTGGTAGGTTTCCCTAGGTGCCGGCTGAGCTACAGGGCAAAATCTACAGGTAGGCACTTCGCAAAAAACGCCTCTGTTTTCTTTCAAAAATTTGGATGTGTCCACGTTGCGCTTTGGGGCGTTTCCTGTCACGGGCGCTAGGCCTACCCTCACAAGTGAGGTATCATTTTTATCGGGAGACTTGGGGGAACGCTGGGTGGAAGGAAATTTGTGGCTCCTCTCAGATTCCAGAACTTTCTGCCACAGAAATGTGAGGAACATGTGTTTTTTTAGCCAAATTTTGAGGTTTTCAAAGGATTCTGGGTAACAGAACCTGGTCCGAGCCCCGCAAGTCACCCCATCTTGGATTCCCCTAGGTCTCTAGTTTTCAGAAATGCACAGGTTTGGTAGGTTTCCATAGGTGCCGGCTGAGCTAGAGGCCAAAATCTACAGGTAGGCACTTCGCAAAAAACACCTCTGTTTTCTTCCAAAAATTTGGATGTGTCCACGTTGAGCTTTGGGGCGTTTCCTGTCGCGGGCGCTAGGCCTACCCACACAAGTGAGGTATCATTTTTATCGGGAGACTTGGGGGAACGCTGGGTGGAAGGAAATTTGTGGCTCCTCTCAGATTCCAGAACTTTCTGCCACAGAAATGTGAGTAACATGTGTTTTTTTAGCCAAATTTTGAGGTTTGCAAAGGATTCTGGGTAACAGAACCTGGTCCGAGCCCCGCAAGTCACACCATCTTGGATTCCCCTAGGTCTCTAGTTTTCATAAATGCACAGGTTTGGTAGGTTTCCCTAGGTGCCGGCTGAGCTAGAGGGCAAAATCTACAGGTAGGCACTTCGCAAAAAACACCTCTGCTTTCTTCAAAAAATTTGGATGTGTCCATGTTGCGCTTTGGGGCGTGTCCTGTCGCGGGCGCTAGGCCTACCCACACAAGTGAGGTATCATTTTTATCGGGAGACTTGGGGGAACGCTGGGTGGAAGGAAATTTTTGGCTCCTCTCAGATTCCAGAACTTTCTGCCACAGAAATGTGAGGAACATGTGTTTTTTTAGCCAAATTTTGAGGTTTGCTAAGGATTCTGGGTAACAGAACCTGGTCCGAGCCCTGCAAGTCACCCCTTCTTAGATTCCCCTAAGTCTCTAGTTTTCAGAAATGCACAGGTTTGGTAGGTTTCCCTAGGTGCCGGCTGAGCTAGAGGCCAAAATCTACAGGTAGGCACTTCGCAAAAAACACCTCTGTTTTCTTTCAAAAATTTGGATGTGTCCACGTTGCGCTTTGGGGCGTTTCCTGTCACGGGCGCTAGGCCTACCCACACAAGGGGGTATCATTTTTATCGGTAGACTTGGGGGAACGCTGGGTGGAAGGAAATTTGTGCTCCTCTCAGATTCCAGACCTTTCTGCCACAGAAATGTGAGGAACATGTGTTTTTTTAGCCAAATTTTGAGGTTTGCAAAGTATTCTGGGTAACAGAACCTGGTCCGAGCCCCGCAAGTCACCCCATCTTGGATTCCCCTAGCTCTCTAGTTTTCAGAAATGCACAGGTTTGGTAGGTTTCCCTAGGTGCCGGCTGAGCTAGAGGGCAAAATCTACAGGTAGGCACTTCGCAAAAAACACCTCTGTTTTCTTCCAAAAATTTGGATGTGTCCACGTTGCGCTTTGGGGTGTTTCCTGTCGCGGGCGCTAGGCCTACCCACACAAGTGAGGTATCATTTTTATCGGGAGACTTGGGGGAACGCTGGGTGGAAGGAAATTTGTGGCTCCTCTCAGATTCCAGAACTTTCTGCCACAGAAATGTGAGGAAAATGTGTTTTTTTAGCCAAATTTTGAGGTTTGCAAAGGATTCTGGGTAACAGAACCTGGTCCGAGCCCCGCAAGTCACCCCATCTTGGATTCCCCTAGGTCTCTAGTTTTCAGAAATGCACAGGTTTGGAAGGTTTCCCTAGGTGCCGGCTGAGCTAGAGGGCAAAATCTACAGGTAGGCACTTCGCAAAAAACGCCTCTGTTTTCTTTCAAAAATTTGGATGTGTCCACGTTGCGCTTTGGGGCGTTTCCTGTCACGGGCGCTAGGCCTACCCTCACAAGTGAGGTATCATTTTTATCGGGAGACTTGGGGGAACGCTGGGTGGAAGGAAATTTGTGGCTCCTCTCAGATTCCAGAACTTTCTGCCACAGAAATGTGAGGAACATGTGTTTTATTTGCCAAATCTTGAGGTTTGCAAAGGATTCTGGGTAACAGAACCTGGTCCGAGCCCCGCAAGTCACCCCATCTTGGATTCCCCTAGGTCTCTAGTTTTCAGAAATGCACAGGTTTGGTAGGTTTCCCTAGGTGCCGGCTGAGCTAGAGGGCAAAATCTACAGGTAGGCACTTCGCAAAAATCACCTCTGTTTTCTTGCAAAAATTTGGATGTGTCCACGTTGCGCTTTGGGGTGTTTCCTGTCGCGGGCGCTAGGCCTACCCACACATGTGAGGTATCATTTTTATCGGGAGACTTGGGGGAACGCTGGGTGGAAGGAAATTTGTGGCTCCTCTCAGATTCCAGAACTTTCTGCCACAGAAATGTGAGGAACATGTGTTTTTTTAGCCAAATTTTGAGGTTTGCAAAGGATTCTGGGTAACAGAACCTGGTCTGAGCCCCGCAAGTCACCCCATCTTGGATTCCCCTACGTCTCTAGTATTCAGAAATGCACAGGTTTGGTAGGTTTCCCTAGGTACCGGCTGAGCTAGAGGCCAAAATCTACAGGTAGGCACTTCGCAAAAAACACCTCTGTTTTCTTCCAAAAATGTGGATGTGTCCACGTTGCGCTTTGGGGCGTTTCCTGTCGCGGGCGCTAGGCCTACCCACACAAGTGAGGTATCATTTTTATCGGGAGACTTGGGGGAACGCTGGGTGGAAGGAAATTTGTGGCTCTTCTCAGATTCCAGAACTTTCTGCCACAGAAATGTGAGGAACATGTGTTTTTTTAGCCAAATTTTGAGGTTTGCCAAGGATTCTGGGTAACAGAACCTGGTCCGAGCCCCGCAAGTCACCCCATCTTGGATTCCCCTATATCTCTAGGTTTCAGAAATGCACAGGTTTGGTAGGTTTCCCTAGGGGCCGGCTGAGCTAGAGGCCAAAATCTACAGGTAAGCACTTCGCAAAAAACACCTCTGCTTTCTTCCAAAAATTTGGATGTGTCCACGTTGCGCTTTGGGGCGTGTCCTGTCGCGGGCGCTAGGCCTACCCACACAAGTGAGGTATCATTTGTATCGGGAGACTTGGGGGAATGCTGGGTGGAAGGAAATTTGTGGCTCCTCTCAGATTCCAGAACTTTCTGCCACAGAAATGTGAGGAACATGTGTTTTTTTAGCCAAATTTTGAGGTTTGCAAAGGATTCTGGGTAACAGAACCTGGTCAGAGCCCCGCAAGTCACCCCTCCTTAGATTCCCCTAGGTCTCTTGTTTTCAGAAATGCACAGGTTTGGTAGGTTTCCCTAGGTGCCGGCTAAGCTAGAGGCCAAAATCTACAGGTAGGCACTTCGCAAAAAACACCTCTGTTTTATTTCAAAAATTTGGATGTGTCCACGTTGCGCTTTGGGGCGATTCCTGTCGCGGGCGCTAGGCCTACCCACACAAGTGGGGTATCATTTTTATCAGTAGACTTGGGGGAACGCTGGGTGGAAGGAAATTTGTGCTCCTCTCAGATTCCAGACCTTTCTGCCACAGAAATGTGAGGAACATGTGTTTTTTTAGCCAAATTTTGAGGTTTGCAAAGGATTCTGGGTAACAGAACCTGGTCCGAGCCCCGCAAGTCACCCCATCTTGGATTCCCCTAGCTCTCTAGTTTTCAGAAATGCATAGGTTTGGTAGGTTTCCCTAGGTGCCGGCTGAGCTAGAGGGCAAAATCTACAGGTAGGCACTTCGCAAAAAACACCTCTGTTTTCTTCCAAAAATTTGGATGTGTCCACGTTGCGCTTTGGGGCGTTTCCTGTCACGGGCGCTAGGCCTACCCTCACAAGTGAGGTATCATTTTTATCGGGAGACTTGAGGGAACGCTGGGTGGAAGGACATTTGTGGCTCCTCTCAGATTCCAGAACTTTCTGCCACAGAAATGTGAGGAACATGTGTTTTTTTTGCCAAATTTTGAGGTT
Source organism: Pleurodeles waltl (assembly GCF_031143425.1). Taxonomy (NCBI): domain Eukaryota; kingdom Metazoa; phylum Chordata; class Amphibia; order Caudata; family Salamandridae; genus Pleurodeles; species Pleurodeles waltl. Next base: position 367,242,195 of record NC_090444.1, on the reverse strand, counting down.
TGCAAAGGATTCTGGGTAACAGAACCTGGTCCGAGCCCCGCAAGTCACCCCATCTTGGATTCCCCTAGGTCTCTAGTTTTCAGAAATGCACAGGTTTGGTAGGTTTCCCTAGGTGCCGGCTGAGCTAGAGGGCAAAATCTACAGGTAGGCACTTCGCAAAAAACACCTCTGTTTTCTTGCAAAAATTTGGATGTGTCCACGTTGCGCTTTGGGGTGTTTCCTGTCGCGGGCGCTAGGCCTACCCACACATGTGAGGTATCATTTTTATCTGGATACTTGAGGGAACGCTGGGTGGAAGGAAATTTGTGGCTCCTCTCAGATTCCAGAACTTTCTGCCACAGAAATGTGAGTAACATGTGTTTTTTAGCCAAATTTTGGGGTTTGCAAAGAATTCTGGGTAAGAGAACCTGGTCCGAGCCCCGCAAGTCATCCCATCTTGGATTCCCCTAGGTCTCTAGTTTTCAGAAATGCACAGGTTTGGTAGGTTTCCCTAGGTGCCGGCTGAGCTAGAGGCCAAAATCTACAGGTAGGCACTTCGCAAAAAACACCTCTGTTTTCTTCCAAAAATTTGGATGTGTCCACATTGTGCTTTGGGGCATTTCCTGTCGCGGGCGCTAGGCCTACCCACACAAGTGAGGTATCATTTTTATCGGGAGACTTAGGGGAACGCTGGTTGGAAGGAAATTTGTGGCTCCTCTCAGATTCCAGAACTTTCTGCCACAGAAATGTGAGTAACATGGGTTTTTTTAGCCAAATTTTGAGGTTTGCAAAGGATTCTGGGTAACAGAACCTGGTCCGAGCCCTGGAAGTCACCCCATCTTGGATTCCCCTAGGTCTCTAGTTTTCAGAAATGCACAGGTTTGGTAGGTTTCCCTAGGTGCCGGCTGAGCTAGAGGCCAAAATCTACAGGTAGGCACTTCGCAAAAAACACCTCTGTTTTCTTCCAAAAATTTGGATGTGTCCACGTTGCGCTTTGGGGCGTTTCTTGTCGCGGGCGCTAGGCCTACCCACACAAGTGAGGTATCATTTTTATCGGGAGTCTTGGGGGAACGCTGGGTGGAAGGAAATTTGTGGCTCCTCTCAGATTCCAGAACTTTCTGCCACAGAAATGTGAGGAACATGTGTTTTTTTAGCCAAATTTTGAGGTTTGCAGAGGATTCTGGGTAACAGAACCTGGTCAGAGCCCCGCAAGTCACCCCTCCTTAGATTCCCCTAGGTCTCTTGTTTTCAGAAATGCACAGGTTTGGTAGGTTTCCCTAGGTGCCGGCTAAGCTAGAGGCCGAAATCTACAGGTAGGCACTTCGCAAAAAACACCTCTGTTTTCTTCCAAAAATTTTGATGTGTCCAGTTGCGCTTTGGGGCGTTTCCAGTCGCGGGCGCGAGGCCTACCCACACAAGTGGGGTATCATTTTTATCGGGAGACTTGGGGGAACGCTGGGTGGAAGGAAATTTGTGCTCCTCTCAGATTCCAGACCTTTCTGCCACAGAAATGTGAGGAACATGTGTTTTTTTAGCCAAATTTTGAGGTTTGCAAAGGATTCTGGGTAACAGAACCTGGTCCGAGCCCCGCAAGTCACCCCATCTTGGATTCCCCTAGGTCTCTAGTTTTCAGAAATGCACAGGTTTGGTAGGTTTCCCTAGGTGCCGGCTGAGCTAGAGGGCAAAATCTACAGGTAGGCACTTCGCAAAAAACACCTCTGTTTTCTTGCAAAAATTTGGATGTGTCCACGTTGCGCTTTGGGGTGTTTCCTGTCGCGGGCGCTAGGCCTACCCACACATGTGAGGTATCATTTTTATCTGGATACTTGAGGGAACGCTGGGTGGAAGGAAATTTGTGGCTCCTCTCAGATTCCAGAACTTTCTGCCACAGAAATGTGAGTAACATGTGTTTTTTAGCCAAATTTTGGGGTTTGCAAAGAATTCTGGGTAAGAGAACCTGGTCCGAGCCCCGCAAGTCATCCCATCTTGGATTCCCCTAGGTCTCTAGTTTTCAGAAATGCACAGGTTTGGTAGGTTTCCCTAGGTGCCGGCTGAGCTAGAGGCCAAAATCTACAGGTAGGCACTTCGCAAAAAACACCTCTGTTTTCTTCCAAAAATTTGGATGTGTCCACATTGTGCTTTGGGGCATTTCCTGTCGCGGGCGCTAGGCCTACCCACACAAGTGAGGTATCATTTTTATCGGGAGACTTAGGGGAACGCTGGTTGGAAGGAAATTTGTGGCTCCTCTCAGATTCCAGAACTTTCTGCCACAGAAATGTGAGTAACATGGGTTTTTTTAGCCAAATTTTGAGGTTTGCAAAGGATTCTGGGTAACAGAACCTGGTCCGAGCCCTGGAAGTCACCCCATCTTGGATTCCCCTAGGTCTCTAGTTTTCAGAAATGCACAGGTTTGGTAGGTTTCCCTAGGTGCCGGCTGAGCTAGAGGCCAAAATCTACAGGTAGGCACTTCGCAAAAAACACCTCTGTTTTCTTCCAAAAATTTGGATGTGTCCACGTTGCGCTTTGGGGCGTTTCTTGTCGCGGGCGCTAGGCCTACCCACACAAGTGAGGTATCATTTTTATCGGGAGTCTTGGGGGAACGCTGGGTGGAAGGAAATTTGTGGCTCCTCTCAGATTCCAGAACTTTCTGCCACAGAAATGTGAGGAACATGTGTTTTTTTAGCCAAATTTTGAGGTTTGCAGAGGATTCTGGGTAACAGAACCTGGTCAGAGCCCCGCAAGTCACCCCTCCTTAGATTCCCCTAGGTCTCTTGTTTTCAGAAATGCACAGGTTTGGTAGGTTTCCCTAGGTGCCGGCTAAGCTAGAGGCCGAAATCTACAGGTAGGCACTTCGCAAAAAACACCTCTGTTTTCTTCCAAAAATTTTGATGTGTCCAGTTGCGCTTTGGGGCGTTTCCAGTCGCGGGCGCGAGGCCTACCCACACAAGTGGGGTATCATTTTTATCGGGAGACTTGGGGGAACGCTGGGTGGAAGGAAATTTGTGCTCCTCTCAGATTCCAGACCTTTCTGCCACAGAAATGTGAGGAACATGTGTTTTTTTAGCCAAAATTTGAGGTTTGCAAAGGATTCTGGGTAACAGAACCTGGTCCGAACCCCGCAAGTCACCCCATCTTGGATTCCCCTAGCTCTCTAGTTTTCAGAAATGCACAGGTTTGGTAGGTTTCCCTAGGTGCCGGCTGAGCTACAGGCCAAAATCTACAGGTAGGCACTTCGCAAAAATCACCTCTGTTTTCTTTTAAAAAATTGGATGTGTCCACGTTGCGCTTTGGGGCGTTTCCTGTCGCAGGCGCGAAGGCCTACACACACAAGTGAGGTATCATTTTTATCGGGAGACTTTGGGGAACGCTGGGTGGAAGGAAATTTGTGGCTCTCTCAGATTCCAGAACTTTCTGCCACAGAAATGTGAGTAACATGTGTTTTTTTAGCCAAATTTTGAGGTTTGCAAAGGATTCTGGGTAACAGATCCTGGTCCGAGCCCCGCAAGTCACCCCATCTTGGATTCCCCTAGGTCTCTAGTTTTCAGAAATGCACAGGTTTGTTAGGTTTCCGTAGGTGCCGGCTGAGGTAGAGGGCAAAATCTACAGGTAAGCACTTCGCAAAAAACACCTCTGTTTTCTTCCAAAAATTTGGATGTGTCCACGTTGAGCTTTGGGGCGTTTCCTGTCGCGGGCGCTAGGCCTACCCACACAAGTGAGGTATCATTTTTATCGGGAGACTTGGGGGAACGCTGGGTGGAAGGAAATATGTGGCTCCTCTCAGATTCCAGAACTTTCTGCCACAGAAATATGAGTAACATGTGTTTTTTTAGCCAAATTTTGAGGTTTGCAAAGGATTCTGGGTAACAGAACCTGGTCCGAGCCCTGCAAGTCACCCCATCTTGGATTCGCCTAGGTATCTAGTTTTCAGAAATGCACAGGTTTGGTAGGTTTCCCTAGGTGCCGGCTGAGCTAGAGGCCAAAATCTACAGGTAGGCACTTCGCAAAAAACACCTCTGTTTTCTTCCAAAAATTTGGATGTGTCCACGTTGAGCTTTGGGGCGTTTCCTGTCGCGGGCGCTAGGCCTACCCACACAAGTGAGGTATCATTTTTATCGGGAGACTTGGGGGAACGCTGGGTGGAAGGAAATTTGTGGCTCCTCTCAGATTCCAGAACTTTCTGCCACAGAAATGTGAGGAACATGTATTTTTTTAGCCAAATTTTGAGGTTTGCAAAGGATTCTGGGTAACAGAACCTGGTCCGAGCCCCGCAAGTCACCCCATCTTGGATTCCCGTAGGTCTCTAGTTTTCAGAAATGCACAGGTTTGGTAGGTTTCCCTAGGTGCCGGCTGAGCTAGAGGGCAAAATCTACAGGTAGGCACTTCGCAAAAAACACCTCTGTTTTCTTGCAAAAATTTGGATGTGTCCACGTTGCGCTTTGGGGTGTTTCCTGTCGCGGGCGCTAGGCCTACCCACACATGTGAGGTATCATTTTTATCTGGATACTTGAGGGAACGCTGGGTGGAAGGAAATTTGTGGCTCCTCTCAGATTCCAGAACTTTCTGCCACAGAAATGTGAGTAACATGTGTTTTTTAGCCAAATTTTGGGGTTTGCAAAGGATTCTGGGTAAGAGAACCTGGTCCGAGCCCGCAAGTCATCCCATCTTGGATTCCCCTAGGTCTCTAGTTTTCAGAAATGCACAGGTTTGGTAGGTTTCCCTAGGTGCCGGCTGAGCTAGAGGCCAAAATCTACAGGTAGGCACTTCGCAAAAAACACCTCTGTTTTCTTCCAAAAATTTGGATGTGTCCACATTGCGCTTTGGGGCATTTCCTGTCGCGGGCGCTAGGCCTACCCACACAAGTGAGGTATCATTTTTATCGGGAGACTTAGGGGAACGCTGGTTGGAAGGAAATTTGTGGCTCCTCTCAGATTCCAGAACTTTCTGCCACAGAAATGTGAGTAACATGTGTTTTTTTAGCCAAATTTTGAGGTTTGCAAAGGATTCTGGGTAACAGAACCTGGTCCGAGCCCTGGAAGTCACCCCATCTTGGATTCCCCTAGGTCTCTAGTTTTCAGAAATGCACAGGTTTGGTAGGTTTCCCTAGGTGCCGGCTGAGCTAGAGGCCAAAATCTACAGGTAGGCACTTCGCAAAAAACACCTCTGTTTTCTTCCAAAAATTTGGATGTGTCCACGTTGCGCTTTGGGGCGTTTCCTGTCGCGGGCGCTAGGCCTACCCACACAAGTGAGGTATCATTTTTATCGGGAGTCTTGGGGGAACGCTGGGTGGAAGGAAATTTGTGGCTCCTCTCAGATTCCAGAACTTTCTGCCACAGAAACTTGAGGAACATGTGTTTTTTTAGCCAAATTTTGAGGTTTGCAGAGGATTCTGGGTAACAGAACCTGGTCAGAGCCCCGCAAGTCACCCCTCCTTAGATTCCCCTAGGTCTCTTGTTTTCAGAAATGCACAGGTTTGGTAGGTTTCCCTAGGTGCCGGCTAAGCTAGAGGCCGAAATCTACAGGTAGGCACTTCGCAAGAAACACCTCTGTTTTCTTCCAAAAATTTTGATGTGTCCAGTTGCGCTTTGGGGCGTTTCCTGTCGCGGGCGCGAGGCCTACCCACACAAGTGGGGTATCATTTTTATCGGGAGACTTGGGGGAACGCTGGGTGGAAGGAAATTTGTGCTCCTCTCAGATTCCAGACCTTTCTGCCACAGAAATGTGAGGAACATGTGTTTTTTTAGCCAAAATTTGAGGTTTGCAAAGGATTCTGGGTAACAGAACCTGGTCCGAACCCCGTAAGTCACCCCATCTTGGATTCCCCTAGCTCTCTAGTTTTCAGAAATGCACAGGTTTGGTAGGTTTCCCTAGGTGCCGGCTGAGCTACAGGCCAAAATCTACAGGTAGGCACTTCGCAAAAATCACCTCTGTTTTCTTTTAAAAAATTGGATGTGTCCACGTTGCGCTTTGGGGCGTTTCCTGTCGCAGGCGCTAGGCCTACCCACACAAGTGAGGTATCATTTTTATCGGGAGACTTGGGGGAACGCTGGGTGGAAGGAAATATGTGGCTCCTCTCAGATTCCAGAACTTTCTGCCACAGAAATATGAGTAACATGTGTTTTTTTAGCCAAATTTTGAGGTTTGCAAAGTATTCTGGGTAACAGAACCTGGTCCGAGCCACGCAAGTCACCCCATCTTGGATTCCCCTAGCTCTCTAGTTTTCAGAAATGCACAGGTTTGGTAGGTTTCCCTAGGTGCCGGCTGAGCTAGAGGGCAAAATCTACAGGTAGGCACTTCACAAAAAACGCCTCTGTTTTCTTTCAAAAATTTGGATGTGTCCACGTTGCGCTTTGGGGCGTTTCCTGTCGCAGGCGCTAGGCCTACCCACACAAGTGAGGTATCATTTTTATCGGGAGACTTTGGGGAGCGCTGGGTGGAAGGAAATTTGTGGCTCTCTCAGATTCCAGAACTTTCTGCCACAGAAATGTGAGTAACATGTGTTTTTTTAGCCAAATTTTGAGGTTTGCAAAGGATTCTGGGTAACAGAACCTGGTCCGAGCCCTGCAAGTCACCCCATCTTGGATTCGCCTAGGTATCTAGTTTTCAGAAATGCACAGGTTTGGTAGGTTTCCCTAGGTGCCGGCTGAGCTAGAGGCCAAAATCTACAGGTAGGCACTTCGCAAAAAACACCTCTGTTTTCTTCCAAAAATTTGGATGTGTCCACGTTGAGCTTTGGGGCGTTTCCTGTCGCGGGCGCTAGGCCTACCCACACAAGTGAGGTATCATTTTTATCGGGAGACTTGGGGGAACGCTGGGTGGAAGGAAATTTGTGGCTCCTCTCAGATTCCAGAACTTTCTGCCACAGAAATGTGAGGAACATGTGTTTTTTTAGCCAAATTTTGAGGTTTGCAGAGGATTCCGGGTAACAGAACCTGGTCAGAGCCCCGCAAGTCACCCCTCCTTAGATTCCCCTAGGTCTCTTGTTTTCAGAAATGCACAGGTTTGGTAGGTTTCCCTAGGTGCCGGCTAAGCTAGAGGCCAAAATCTACAGGTAGGCACTTCGCAAAAAACACCTCTGTTTTCTTCCAAAAATGTTGATGTGTCCACGTTGCGCTTTGGGGCGTTTCCTGTCGCGGGCGCTAGGCCTACCCACACAAGTGGGGTATCATTTTTATCGGGAGACTTTGGGGAACGCTGGGTGGAAGGAAATTTGTGCTCCTCTCAGATTCCAGACCTTTCTGCCACAGAAATGTGAGGAACATGTGTTTTTTTAGCCAAATTTTGAGGTTTGCAAAGTATTCTGGGTAACAGAACCTGGTCCGAGCCCCGCAAGTCACCCCATCTTGGATTCCCCTAGCTCTCTAGTTTTCAGAAATGCACAGGTTTGGTAGGTTTCCCTAGGTGCCGGCTGAGCTAGAGGGCAAAATCTACAGGTAGGCACTTCACAAAAAACGCCTCTGTTTTCTTTCAAAAATTTGGATGTGTCCACGTTGCGCTTTGGGGCGTATCCTGTCACGGGCGCTAGGCCTACCCTCACAAGTGAGGTATCATTTTTATCGGGAGACTTGGGGGAACGCAGGGTGGAAGGAAATTTGTGGCTCCTCTCAGATTCCAGAACTTTCTGCCACAGAAATGTGAGGAACATGTGTTTTATTTGCCAAATTTTGAGGTTTGCAAAGGATTCTGGGTAACAGAACCTGGTCCGAGCCCCGCAAGTCACCCCATCTTGGATTCCCCTAGGTCTCTAGTTTTCAGAAATGCACAGGTTTGGTAGGTTTCCCTAGGTGCCGGCTGAGCTAGAGGGCAAAATCTACAGGTAGGCACTTCGCAAAAATCACCTCTGTTTTCTTGCAAAAATTTGGATGTGTCCACGTTGCGCTTTGGGGTGTTTCCTGTCGCGGGCGCTAGGCCTACCCACACATGTGAGGTATCATTTTTATCGGGAGACTTGGGGGAACGCTGGGTGGAAGGAAATTTGTGGCTCCTCTCAGATTCCAGAACTTTCTGCCACAGAAATGTGAGGAACATGTGTTTTTTTAGCCAAATTTTGAGGTTTGCAAAGGATTCTGGGTAACAGAACCTGGTCTGAGCCCCGCAAGTCACCCCATCTTGGATTCCCCTACGTCTCTAGTATTCAGAAATGCACAGGTTTGGTAGGTTTCCCTAGGTACCGGCTGAGCTAGAGGCCAAAATCTTCAGGTAGGCACTTCGCAAAAAACACCTCTGTTTTCTTCCAAAAATGTGGATGTGTCCACGTTGCGCTTTGGGGCGTTTCCTGTCGCGGGCGCTAGGCCTACCCACACAAGTGAGGTATCATTTTTATCGGGAGACTTGGGGGAACGCTGGGTGGAAGGAAATTTGTGGCTCTTCTCAGATTCCAGAACTTTCTGCCACAGAAATGTGAGGAACATGTGTTTTTTTAGCCAAATTTTGAGGTTTGCCAAGGATTCTGGGTAACAGAACCTGGTCCGAGCCCCGCAAGTCACCCCATCTTCGATTCCCCTATATCTCTAGGTTTCAGAAATGCACAGGTTTGGTAGGTTTCCCTAGGTGCCGGCTGAGCTAGAGGCCAAAATCTACAGGTAAGCACTTCGCAAAAAACACCTCTGCTTTCTTCCAAAAATTTGGATGTGTCCACGTTGCGCTTTGGGGCGTGTCCTGTCGCGGGCGCTAGGCCTACCCACACAAGTGAGGTATCATTTGTATCGGGAGACTTGGGGGAATGCTGGGTGGAAGGAAATTTGTGGCTCCTCTCAGATTCCAGAACTTTCTGCCACAGAAATGTGAGGAACAGGTGTTTTTTTGCCAAATTTTGAGGTTTGCAAAGGATTCTGGGTAACAGAACCTGGTCAGAGCCCCGCAAGTCACCCCTCCTTAGATTCCCCTAGGTCTCTTGTTTTCAGAAATGCACAGGTTTGGTAGGTTTCCCTAGGTGCCGGCTAAGCTAGAGGCCAAAATCTACAGGTAGGCACTTCGCAAAAAACACCTCTGTTTTATTTAAAAAATGTGGATGTGTCCACGTTGCGCTTTGGGGCGATTCCTGTCGCGGGCGCTAGGCCTACCCACACAAGTGGGGTATCATTTTTATCAGTAGACTTGGGGGAACGCTGGGTGGAAGGAAATTTGTGCTCCTCTCAGATTCCAGACCTTTCTGCCACAGAAATGTGAGGAACATGTGTTTTTTTAGCCAAATTTTGAGGTTTGCAGAGGATTCCGGGTAACAGAACCTGGTCAGAGCCCCGCAAGTCACCCCTCCTTAGATTCCCCTAGGTCTCTTGTTTTCAGAAATGCACAGGTTTGGTAGGTTTCCCTAGGTGCTGGCTAAGCTATAGGCCAAAATCTACAGGTAGGCACTTCGCAAAAAACACCTCTGTTTTCTTCCAAAAATGTTGATGTGTCACGTTGCGCTTTGGGGCGTTTCCTGTCGCGGGCGCTAGGCCTACCCACACAAGTGGGGTATCATTTTTATCGGGAGACTTGGGGGAACGCTGGGTGGAAGGAAATTTGTGCTCCTCTCAGATTCCAGACCTTTCTGCCACAGAAATGTGAGGAACATGTGTTTTTTTAGCCAAATTTTGAGGTTTGCAAAGTATTCTGGGTAACAGAACCTGGACCGAGCCCCGCAAGTCACCCCATCTTGGATTCCCCTAGCTCTCTAGTTTTCAGAAATGCACAGGTTTGGTAGGTTTCCCTAGGTGCCGGCTGAGCTAGAGGGCAAAATCTACAGGTAGGCACTTCGCAAAAAACGCCTCTGTTTTCTTTCAAAAATTTGGATGTGTCCACGTTGCGCTTTGGGGCGTTTCCTGTCACGGGCGCTAGGCCTACCCTCACAAGTGAGGTATCATTTTTATCGGGAGACTTGGGGGAACGCTGGGTGGAAGGAAATTTGTGGCTCCTCTCAGATTCCAGAACTTTCTGCCACAGAAATGTGAGGAACATGTGTTTTATTTGCCAAATTTTGAGGTTTGCAAAGGATTCTGTGTAACAGAACCTGGTCCGAGCCCCGCAAGTCACCCCATCTTGGATTCCCCTAGGTCTCTAGTTTTCAGAAATGCACAGGTTTGGTAGGTTTCCCTAGGTGCCGGCTGAGCTAGAGGGCAAAATCTACAGGTAGGCACTTCGCAAAAATCACCTCTGTTTTCTTGCAAAAATTTGGATGTGTCCACGTTGCGCTTTGGGGCGTTTCCTGTCGCGGGCGCTAGCCCTACCCACACATGTGAGGTATCATTTTTACCGGGAGACTTGGGGGAACGCTGGGTGGAAGGAAATTTGTGTCTCCTCTCAGATTCCAGAACTTTCTGCCACAGAAATGTGAGGAACATGTGTTTTTTTAGCCAAATTTTGAGGTTTGCAAAGGATTCTGGGTAACAGAACCTGGTCTGAGCCCCGCAAGTAACCCCATCTTGGATTCCCCTACGTCTCTAGTATTCAGAAATGCACAGGTTTGGTAGGTTTCCCTAGGTACCGGCTGAGCTAGAGGCCAAAATCTACAGGTAGGCACTTCGCAAAAAACACCTCTGTTTTCTTCCAAAAATGTGGATGTGTCCACGTTGCGCTTTGGGGCGTTTCCTGTCGCGGGCGCTAGGCCTACCCACACAAGTGAGGTATCATTTTTATCGGGAGACTTGGGGGAACGCTGGGTGGAAGGACATTTGTGGCTCTTCTCAGATTCCAGAACTTTCTGCCACAGAAATGTGAGGAACATGTGTTTTTTTAGCCAAATTTTGAGGTTTGCCAAGGATTCTGGGTAACAGAACCTGGTCCGAGCCCTGCAAGTCACCCCATCTTGGATTCCCCTATATCTCTAGGTTTCAGAAATGCACAGGTTTGGTAGGTTTCCCTAGGTGCCGGCTGAGCTAGAGGCCAAAATCTACAGGTAAGCACTTCGCAAAAAACACCTCTGCTTTCTTCCAAAAATTTGGATGTGTCCACGTTGCGCTTTGGGGCGTGTCCTGTCGCGGGCGCTAGGCCTACCCACACAAGTGAGGTATCATTTGTATCGGGAGACTTGGGGGAATGCTGGGTGGAAGGAAATTTGTGGCTCCTCCCAGATTCCAGAACTTTCTGCCACAGAAATGTGAGGAACATGTGTTTTTTTAGCCAAATTTTGAGGTTTGCAAAGGATTCTGGGTAACAGAACCTGGTCAGAGCCCCGCAAGTCACCCCTCCTTAGATTCCCCTAGGTCTCTTGTTTTCAGAAATGCACAGGTTTGGTAGGTTTCCCTAGGTGCCGGCTAAGCTAGAGGCCAAAATCTACAGGTAGGCACTTCGCAAAAAAAACCTCTGTTTTATTTCAAAAATTTGGATGTGTCCACGTTGCGCTTTGGGGCGATTCCTGTCGCGGGCGCTAGGCCTACCCACACAAGTGGGGTATCATTTTTATCAGTAGACTTGGGGGAACGCTGGGTGGAAGGAAATTTGTGCTCCTCTCAGATTCCAGACCTTTCTGCCACAGAAATGTGAGGAACATGTGTTTTTTTAGCCAAATTTTGAGGTTTGCAAAGGATTCTGGGTAACAGAACCTGGTCAGAGCCCCGCAAGTCACCCCTCCTTAGATTCCCCTAGGTCTCTTGTTTTCAGAAATGCACAGGTTTGGTAGGTTTCCCTAGTTGCCGGCTAAGCTAGAGGCCAAAATCTACAGGTAGGCACTTTGCAAAAAACACTTCTGTTTTCTTTCAAAAATTTGGATGTGTCCACGTTGCGCTTTGGGGCGTTTCCTGTCGCGGGCGCTAGGCCTACCCACACAAGTGGGGTATCATTTTTATCGGTAGACTTGGGGGAACGCTGGGTGGAAGGAAATTTGTGCTCCTCTCAGATTCCAGTCCTTTCTGCCACAGAAATGTGAGGAACATGTGTTTTTTTAGCCAGATTTTGAGGTTTGCAAAGGATTCTGGGTAACAGAACCTGGTCCGAGCCCCGCAAGTCACCCCATCTTGGATTCCCCTAGCTCTCTAGTTTTCAGAAATGCACAGGTTTGGTAGGTTTCCCTAGGTGCCGGCTGAGCTAGAGGGCAAAATCTACAGGTAGGCACTTCGCAAAAAACACCTCTGTTTTCTTCCAAAAATTTGGATGTGTCCACGTTGCGCTTTGGGGTGTTTCCTGTCGCGGGCGCTAGGCCTACCCACACAAGTGAGGTATCATTTTTATCGGGAGACTTGGGGGAACGCTGGGTGGAAGGAAATTTGTGGCTCCTCTCAGATTCCAGATCTTTCTTCCACAGAAATGTGAGGAAAATGTGTTTTTTTAGCCAGATTTTGAGGTTTGCAAAGGATTCTGGGTAACAGAACCTGGTCCGAGCCCCGCAAGTCACCCCATCTTGGATTCCCCTAGGTCTCTAGTTTTCAGAAATGCACAGGTTTGGTAGGTTTCCCTAGGTGCCGGCTGAGCTAGAGGGCAAAATCTACAGGTAGGCACTTCGCAAAAAACACCTCTGTTTTCTTCCAAAAATTTGGATGTGTCCACGTTGCGCTTTTGGGTGTTTCCTGTCGCGGGCGCTAGGCCTACCCACACAAGTGAGGTATCATTTTTATCGGGAGACTTGGGGGAACGCTGGGTGGAAGGTAATTTGTGGCTCCTCTCAGATTCCAGAACTTTTTGCCACAGAAATGTGAGGAAAATGTGTTTTTTTAGCCAAATTTTGAGGTTTGCAAAGGATTCTGGGTAACAGAACCTGGTCCGAGCCCCGCAAGTCACCCCATCTTGGATTCCCCTAGGTCTCTAGTTTTCAGAAATGCACAGGTTTGGTAGGTTTCCCTAGGTGCCGGCTGAGCTAGAGGGCAAAATCTACAGGTAGGCACTTCGCAAAAAACACCTCTGTTTTCTTCCAAAAATTTGGATGTGTCCACGTTGCGCTTTGGGGCGTTTCCTGTCACGGGCGCTAGGCCTACCCTCACAAGTGAGGTATCATTTTTATCGGGAGACTTGGGGGAACGCTGGGTGGAAGGACATTTGTGGCTCCTCTCAGATTCCAGAACTTTCTGCCACAGAAATGTGAGGAACATGTGTTTTTTTAGCCAAATTTTGAGGTTTGCAAAGGATTCTGGGTAACAGAAACTGGTCCGAGCCCCGCAAGTCACCCCATCTTGGATTCCCCTAGGTCTCTAGTTTTTTAGAAATGCACAGGTTTGGTAGGTTTCCCTAGGTGCCGGCTGAGCTAGAGGGCAAAATCTACAGGTAGGCACTTCGCAAAAAACACCTCTGTTTTCTTGCAAAAATTTGGATGTGTCCACGTTGCGCTTTGGGGTGTTTCCTGTCGCGGGCGCTAGGCCTACCCACACATGTGAGGTATCATTTTTATCGGGAGACTTGGGGGAACGCTGGGTGGAAGGAAATTTGTGGCTCCTCTCAGATTCCAGAACTTTCTGCCACAGAAATGTGAGTAACATGTGTTTTTTAGCCAAATTTTGAGGTTTGCAAAGGATTCTGGGTAAGAGAACCTGGTCCGAGCCCCGCAAGTCACCCCTCCTTAGATTCCCCTAGGTCTCTTGTTTTCAGAAATGCACAGGTTTGGTAGGTTTCCCTAGGTGCCGGCTAAGCTAGAGGCCAAAATCTACAGGTAGGCACTTCGCAAAAAACACCTCTGTTTTATTTAAAAAATTTGGATGTGTCCACGTTGCGCTTTGGGGCGTTTCCTGTCGCGGGCGCTAGGCCTACCCACACAAGTGGGGTATCATTTTTATCAGTAGACTTGGGGGAACGCTGGGTGGAAGGAAATTTGTGCTCCTCTCAGATTCCAGACCTTTCTGCCACAGAAATGTGAGGAACATGTGTTTTTTTAGCCAAATTTTGAGGTTTGCAAAGGATTCTGGGTAACAGAACCTGGTCCGAGCCCTGCAAGTCACCCCATCTTGGATTCCCCTAGGTCTCTAGTTTTCAGAAATGCACAGGTTTGGTAGGTTTCCCTAGGTACCGGCTGAGCTAGAGGCCAAAATCTACAGGTAAGCACTTCGCAAAAAACACCTCTGCTTTCTTCCAAAAATTTGGATGTGTCCACGTTGCGCTTTGGGGCGTGTCCTGTCGCGGGCGCTAGGCCTACCCACACAAGTGAGGTATCATTTGTATCGGGAGACTTGGGGGAATGCTGGGTGGAAGGAAATTTGTGGCTCCTCTCAGATTCCAGAACTTTCTGCCACAGAAATGTGAGGAACATGTGTTTTTTTAGCCAAATTTTGAGGTTTGCAAAGGATTCTGGGTAACAGAACCTGGTCAGAGCCCCGCAAGTCACCCCTCCTTAGATTTCCCTAGGTCTCTTGTTTTCAGAAATGCACAGGTTTGGTAGGTTTCCCTAGTTGCCGGCTAAGCTAGAGGCCAAAATCTACAGGTAGGCACTTCGCAAAAAACACTTCTGTTTTCTTTCAAAAATTTGGATGTGTCCACGTTGCGCTTTGGGGCGTTTCCTGTCGCGGGCGCTAGGCCTACCCACACAAGTGGGGTATCATTTTTATCAGTAGACTTGGGGGAACGCTGGGTGGAAGGAAATTTGTGCTCCTCTCAGATTCCAGACCTTTCTGCCACAGAAATGTGAGGAACATGTGTTTTTTTAGCCAAATTTTGAGGTTTGCAAAGGATTCTGGGTAACAGAACCTGGTCAGAGCCCCGCAAGTCACCCCTCCTTAGATTCCCCTAGGTCTCTTGTTTTCAGAAATGCACAGGTTTGGTAGGTTTCCCTAGTTGCCGGCTAAGCTAGAGGCCAAAATCTACAGGTAGGCACTTCGCAAAAAACACTTCTGTTTTCTTTCAAAAATTTGGATCTGTCCACGTTGCGCTTTGGGGTGTTTCCTGTCGCGGGCGCTAGGCCTACCCACACAAGTGAGGTATCATTTTTATCGGGAGACTTGGGGGAACGCTGGGTGGAAGGAAATTTGTGGCTCCTCTCAGATTCCAGATCTTTCTTCCACAGAAATGTGAGGAAAATGTGTTTTTTTAGCCAGATTTTGAGGTTTGCAAAGGATTCTGGGTAACAGAACCTGGTCTGAGCCCCGCAAGTAACCCCATCTTGGATTCCCCTACGTCTCTAGTATTCAGAAATGCACAGGTTTGGTAGGTTTCCCTAGGTACCGGCTGAGCTAGAGGCCAAAATCTACAGGTAGGCACTTCGCAAAAAACACCTCTGTTTTCTTCCAAAAATGTGGATGTGTCCACGTTGCGCTTTGGGGCGTTTCCTGTCGCGGGCGCTAGGCCTACCCACACAAGTGAGGTATCATTTTTATCGGGAGACTTGGGGGAACGCTGGGTGGAAGGACATTTGTGGCTCTTCTCAGATTCCAGAACTTTCTGCCACAGAAATGTGAGGAACATGTGTTTTTTTAGCCAAATTTTGAGGTTTGCCAAGGATTCTGGGTAACAGAACCTGGTCCGAGCCCTGCAAGTCACCCCATCTTGGATTCCCCTATATCTCTAGGTTTCAGAAATGCACAGGTTTGGTAGGTTTCCCTAGGTGCCGGCTGAGCTAGAGGCCAAAATCTACAGGTAAGCACTTCGCAAAAAACACCTCTGCTTTCTTCCAAAAATTTGGATGTGTCCACGTTGCGCTTTGGGGCGTGTCCTGTCGCGGGCGCTAGGCCTACCCACACAAGTGAGGTATCATTTGTATCGGGAGACTTGGGGGAATGCTGGGTGGAAGGAAATTTGTGGCTCCTCCCAGATTCCAGAACTTTCTGCCACAGAAATGTGAGGAACATGTGTTTTTTTAGCCAAATTTTGAGGTTTGCAAAGGATTCTGGGTAACAGAACCTGGTCAGAGCCCCGCAAGTCACCCCTCCTTAGATTCCCCTAGGTCTCTTGTTTTCAGAAATGCACAGGTTTGGTAGGTTTCCCTAGGTGCCGGCTAAGCTAGAGGCCAAAATCTACAGGTAGGCACTTCGCAAAAAAAACCTCTGTTTTATTTCAAAAATTTGGATGTGTCCACGTTGCGCTTTGGGGCGATTCCTGTCGCGGGCGCTAGGCCTACCCACACAAGTGGGGTATCATTTTTATCAGTAGACTTGGGGGAACGCTGGGTGGAAGGAAATTTGTGCTCCTCTCAGATTCCAGACCTTTCTGCCACAGAAATGTGAGGAACATGTGTTTTTTTAGCCAAATTTTGAGGTTTGCAAAGGATTCTGGGTAACAGAACCTGGTCAGAGCCCCGCAAGTCACCCCTCCTTAGATTCCCCTAGGTCTCTTGTTTTCAGAAATGCACAGGTTTGGTAGGTTTCCCTAGTTGCCGGCTAAGCTAGAGGCCAAAATCTACAGGTAGGCACTTTGCAAAAAACACTTCTGTTTTCTTTCAAAAATTTGGATGTGTCCACGTTGCGCTTTGGGGCGTTTCCTGTCGCGGGCGCTAGGCCTACCCACACAAGTGGGGTATCATTTTTATCGGTAGACTTGGGGGAACGCTGGGTGGAAGGAAATTTGTGCTCCTCTCAGATTCCAGTCCTTTCTGCCACAGAAATGTGAGGAACATGTGTTTTTTTAGCCAGATTTTGAGGTTTGCAAAGGATTCTGGGTAACAGAACCTGGTCCGAGCCCCGCAAGTCACCCCATCTTGGATTCCCCTAGCTCTCTAGTTTTCAGAAATGCACAGGTTTGGTAGGTTTCCCTAGGTGCCGGCTGAGCTAGAGGGCAAAATCTACAGGTAGGCACTTCGCAAAAAACACCTCTGTTTTCTTCCAAAAATTTGGATGTGTCCACGTTGCGCTTTGGGGTGTTTCCTGTCGCGGGCGCTAGGCCTACCCACACAAGTGAGGTATCATTTTTATCGGGAGACTTGGGGGAACGCTGGGTGGAAGGAAATTTGTGGCTCCTCTCAGATTCCAGATCTTTCTTCCACAGAAATGTGAGGAAAATGTGTTTTTTTAGCCAGATTTTGAGGTTTGCAAAGGATTCTGGGTAACAGAACCTGGTCCGAGCCCCGCAAGTCACCCCATCTTGGATTCCCCTAGGTCTCTAGTTTTCAGAAATGCACAGGTTTGGTAGGTTTCCCTAGGTGCCGGCTGAGCTAGAGGGCAAAATCTACAGGTAGGCACTTCGCAAAAAACACCTCTGTTTTCTTCCAAAAATTTGGATGTGTCCACGTTGCGCTTTTGGGTGTTTCCTGTCGCGGGCGCTAGGCCTACCCACACAAGTGAGGTATCATTTTTATCGGGAGACTTGGGGGAACGCTGGGTGGAAGGTAATTTGTGGCTCCTCTCAGATTCCAGAACTTTTTGCCACAGAAATGTGAGGAAAATGTGTTTTTTTAGCCAAATTTTGAGGTTTGCAAAGGATTCTGGGTAACAGAACCTGGTCCGAGCCCCGCAAGTCACCCCATCTTGGATTCCCCTAGGTCTCTAGTTTTCAGAAATGCACAGGTTTGGTAGGTTTCCCTAGGTGCCGGCTGAGCTAGAGGGCAAAATCTACAGGTAGGCACTTCGCAAAAAACACCTCTGTTTTCTTCCAAAAATTTGGATGTGTCCACGTTGCGCTTTGGGGCGTTTCCTGTCACGGGCGCTAGGCCTACCCTCACAAGTGAGGTATCATTTTTATCGGGAGACTTGGGGGAACGCTGGGTGGAAGGACATTTGTGGCTCCTCTCAGATTCCAGAACTTTCTGCCACAGAAATGTGAGGAACATGTGTTTTTTTAGCCAAATTTTGAGGTTTGCAAAGGATTCTGGGTAACAGAAACTGGTCCGAGCCCCGCAAGTCACCCCATCTTGGATTCCCCTAGGTCTCTAGTTTTTTAGAAATGCACAGGTTTGGTAGGTTTCCCTAGGTGCCGGCTGAGCTAGAGGGCAAAATCTAAAGGTAGGCACTTCGCAAAAAACACCTCTGTTTTCTTGCAAAAATTTGGATGTGTCCACGTTGCGCTTTGGGGTGTTTCCTGTCGCGGGCGCTAGGCCTACCCACACATGTGAGGTATCATTTTTATCGGGAGACTTGGGGGAACGCTGGGTGGAAGGAAATTTGTGGCTCCTCTCAGATTCCAGAACTTTCTGCCACAGAAATGTGAGTAACATGTGTTTTTTAGCCAAATTTTGAGGTTTGCAAAGGATTCTGGGTAAGAGAACCTGGTCCGAGCCCCGCAAGTCACCCCTCCTTAGATTCCCCTAGGTCTCTTGTTTTCAGAAATGCACAGGTTTGGTAGGTTTCCCTAGGTGCCGGCTAAGCTAGAGGCCAAAATCTACAGGTAGGCACTTCGCAAAAAACACCTCTGTTTTATTTAAAAAATTTGGATGTGTCCACGTTGCGCTTTGGGGCGTTTCCTGTCGCGGGCGCTAGGCCTACCCACACAAGTGGGGTATCATTTTTATCAGTAGACTTGGGGGAACGCTGGGTGGAAGGAAATTTGTGCTCCTCTCAGATTCCAGACCTTTCTGCCACAGAAATGTGAGGAACATGTGTTTTTTTAGCCAAATTTTGAGGTTTGCAAAGGATTCTGGGTAACAGAACCTGGTCCGAGCCCTGCAAGTCACCCCATCTTGGATTCCCCTAGGTCTCTAGTTTTCAGAAATGCACAGGTTTGGTAGGTTTCCCTAGGTACCGGCTGAGCTAGAGGCCAAAATCTACAGGTAAGCACTTCGCAAAAAACACCTCTGCTTTCTTCCAAAAATTTGGATGTGTCCACGTTGCGCTTTGGGGCGTGTCCTGTCGCGGGCGCTAGGCCTACCCACACAAGTGAGGTATCATTTGTATCGGGAGACTTGGGGGAATGCTGGGTGGAAGGAAATTTGTGGCTCCTCTCAGATTCCAGAACTTTCTGCCACAGAAATGTGAGGAACATGTGTTTTTTTAGCCAAATTTTGAGGTTTGCAAAGGATTCTGGGTAACAGAACCTGGTCAGAGCCCCGCAAGTCACCCCTCCTTAGATTTCCCTAGGTCTCTTGTTTTCAGAAATGCACAGGTTTGGTAGGTTTCCCTAGTTGCCGGCTAAGCTAGAGGCCAAAATCTACAGGTAGGCACTTCGCAAAAAACACTTCTGTTTTCTTTCAAAAATTTGGATGTGTCCACGTTGCGCTTTGGGGCGTTTCCTGTCGCGGGCGCTAGGCCTACCCACACAAGTGGGGTATCATTTTTATCAGTAGACTTGGGGGAACGCTGGGTGGAAGGAAATTTGTGCTCCTCTCAGATTCCAGACCTTTCTGCCACAGAAATGTGAGGAACATGTGTT
Organism: Pleurodeles waltl; assembly: GCF_031143425.1. Classification (NCBI taxonomy): domain Eukaryota; kingdom Metazoa; phylum Chordata; class Amphibia; order Caudata; family Salamandridae; genus Pleurodeles; species Pleurodeles waltl. Next base: position 367,223,091 of record NC_090444.1, on the reverse strand, counting down.
TTTTTAGCCAAATTTTGAGGTTTGCAAAGGATTCTGGGTAACAGAACCTGGTCAGAGCCCCGCAAGTCACCCCTCCTTAGATTCCCCTAGGTCTCTTGTTTTCAGAAATGCACAGGTTTGGTAGGTTTCCCTAGTTGCCGGCTAAGCTAGAGGCCAAAATCTACAGGTAGGCACTTCGCAAAAAACACTTCTGTTTTCTTTCAAAAATTTGGATCTGTCCACGTTGCGCTTTGGGGTGTTTCCTGTCGCGGGCGCTAGGCCTACCCACACAAGTGAGGTATCATTTTTATCGGGAGACTTGGGGGAACGCTGGGTGGAAGGAAATTTGTGGCTCCTCTCAGATTCCAGATCTTTCTTCCACAGAAATGTGAGGAAAATGTGTTTTTTTAGCCAGATTTTGAGGTTTGCAAAGGATTCTGGGTAACAGAACCTGGTCCGAGCCCCGCAAGTCACCCCATCTTGGATTCCCCTAGGTCTCTAGTTTTCAGAAATGCACAGGTTTGGTAGGTTTCCCTAGGTGCCGGCTGAGCTAGAGGCCAAAATCTACAGGTAGGCACTTCGCAAAAAACACCTCTGTTTTCTTCCAAAAATGTGGATGTGTCCACGTTGCGCTTTGGGGCGTTTCCTGTCGCGGGCGCTAGGCCTACCCACACAAGTGAGGTATCATTTTTATCGGGAGTCTTGCGGGAACGCTGGGTGGAAGGAAATTTGTGGCTCCTCTCAGATTCCAGAACTTTCTGCCACAGAAATGTGAGGAACATGTGTTTTTTTAGCCAAATTTTGAGGTTTGCAGAGGATTCTGGGTAACAGAACCTGGTCAAAGCCCCGCAAGTCACCCCTCCTTAGATTCCCCTAGGTCTCTTGTTTTCAGAAATGCACAGGTTTGGTAGGTTTCCCTAGGTGCCGGCTAAGCTAGATGCCAAAATCTACAGGTAGGCACTTCGCAAAAAACACCTCTGTTTTCTTCCAAAAATTTTGATGTGTCCACGTTGCGCTTTGGGGCGTTTCCTGTCGCGGGCGCTAGGCCTACCCACACAAGTGGGGTATCATTTTTATCGGGAGACTTGGGGGAACGCTGGGTGGAAGGAAATTTGTGCTCCTCTCAGATTCCAGACCTTTCTGCCACAGAAATGTGAGGAACATGTGTTTTTTTAGCCAAAATTTGAGGTTTGCAAAGGATTCTGGGTAACAGAACCTGGTCCGAGCCCCGCAAGTCACCCCATCTTGGATTCCCCTAGCTCTCTAGTTTTCAGAAATGCACAGGTTTGGTAGGTTTCCCTAGGTGCCGGCTGAGCTACAGGCCAAAATCTACAGGTAGGCACTTCGCAAAAATCACCTCTGTTTTCTTTTTAAAAATTGGATGTGTCCACGTTGCGCTTTGGGGCGTTTCCTGTCGCAGGCGCTAGGCCTACCCACACAAGTGAGGTATCATTTTTATCGGGAGACTTTGGGGAACGCTGGGTGGAAGTAAATTTGCGGCTCTCTCAGATTCCAGAACTTTCTGCCACAGAAATGTGAGTAACATGTGTTTTTTTAGCCAAATTTTGAGGTTTGCAAAGGATTCTGGGTAACAGATCCTGGTCCGAGCACCGCAAGTCACCCCATCTTGGATTCCCCTAGGTCTCTAGTTTTCAGAAATGCACAGGTTTGTTAGGTTTCCGTAGGTGCCGGCTGAGGTAGAGGGCAAAATCTACAGGTAAGCACTTCGCAAAAAACACCTCTGTTTTCTTCCCAAAATTTGGATGTGTCCACGTTGAGCTTTGGGGCGTTTCCTGTCGCGGGCGCTAGGCCTACCCACACAAGTGAGGTATCATTTTTATCGGGAGACTTGGGGGAACGCTGGGTGGAAGGAAATATGTGGCTCCTCTCAGATTCCAGAACTTTCTGCCACAGAAATATGAGTAACATGTGTTTTTTTAGCCAAATTTTGAGGTTTGCAAAGGATTCTGGGTAACAGAAACTGGTCCGAGCCCTGCAAGTCACCCCATCTTGGATTCGCCTAGGTCTCTAGTTTTCAGAAATGCACAGGTTTGGTAGGTTTCCCTAGGTGCCGGCTGAGCTAGAGGCCAAAATCTACAGGTAGGCACTTCGCAAAAAACACCTCTGTTTTCTTCCAAAAATTTGGATGTGTCCACGTTGAGCTTTGGGGCGTTTCCTGTCGCGGGCGCTAGGCCTACCCACACAAGTGAGGTATCATTTTTATCGGGAGACTTGGGGGAACGCTGGGTGGAAGGAAATTTGTGGCTCCTCTCAGATTCCAGAACTTTCTGCCACAGAAATGTGAGGAACATGTGTTTTTTTAGCCAAATTTTGAGGTTTGCAGAGGATTCCGGGTAACAGAACCTGGTCAGAGCCCCGCAAGTCACCCCTCCTTAGATTCCCCTAGGTCTCTAGTTTTCAGAAATGCACAGGTTTGGTAGGTTTCCCTAGGTGCCGGCTGAGCTAGAGGCCAAAATCTACAGGTAGGCACTTCGCAAAAAACACCTGTTTTCTTCCAAAAATTTGGATGTGTCCACGTTGCGCTTTGGGGCGTTTCCTGTCGCGGGCGCTAGGCCTACCCACACAAGTGGGGTATCATTTTTATCAGTAGACTTGGGGGAACGCTGGGTGGAAGGAAATTTGTGCTCCTCTCAGATTCCAGACCTTTCTGCCACAGAAATGTGAGGAACATGTGTTTTTTTAGCCAAATTTTGAGGTTTGCAAAGGATTCTGGGTAACAGAACCTGGTCCGAGCCCCGCAAGTCACCCCATCTTGGATTCCCCTAGCTCTCTAGTTTTCAGAAATGCACAGGTTTGCTAGGTTTCCCAAGGTGCCGGCTGAGCTAGAGGGCAAAATCTACAGGTAGGCACTTCGCAAAAAACACCTCTGTTTTCTTCCAAAAATTTGGATGTGTCCACGTTGCGCTTTGGGGTGTTTCCTGTCGCGGGCGCTAGGCCTACCCACACAAGTGAGGTATAATTTTTATCGGGAGACTTGGGGGAACGCTGGGTGGAAGGAAATTTGTGGCTCCTCTCAGATTCCAGATCTTTCTTCCACAGAAACGTGAGGAAAATGTGTTTTTTTAGCCAGATTTTGAGGTTTGCAAAGGATTCTGGGTAACAGAACCTGGTCCGAGCCCCGCAAGTCACCCCATCTTATATTCCCCTAGGTCTCTAGTTTTCAGAAATGCACAGGTTTGGTAGGTATCCCTAGGTGCCGGCTGAGCTAGAGGCCAAAATCTACAGGTAGGCACTTCGCAAAAAACACCTCTGTTTTCTTCCAAAAATTTGGATGTGTCCACATTGCGCTTTGGGGCATTTCCTGTCACGGGCGCTAGGCCTACCCACACAAGTGAGGTATCATTTTTATCGGGAGACTTAGGGGAACGCTGGTTGGAAGGAAATTTGTGGCTCCTCTCAGATTCCAGAACTTTCTGCCACAGAAATGTGAGTAACATGTGTTTTTTTAGCCAAATTTATAGGTTTGCAAAGGATTCTGGGTAACAGAACCTGGTCCGAGCCCTGCAAGTCACCCCATCTTGGATTCCCCTAGGTCTCTAGTTTTCAGAAATGCACAGGTTTGGTAGGTTTCCCTAGGTGCCGGCTGAGCTAGAGGCCAAAATCTACAGGTAGGCACTTCGCAAAAAACACCTCTGTTTTCTTCCAAAAATTTGGATGTGTCCACGTTGCGCTTTGGGGCGTTTCCTGTCGCGGGCGCTAGGCCTACCCACACAAGTGAGGTATCATTTTTATCGGGAGTCTTGCGGGAACGCTGGGTGGAAGGAAATTTGTGGCTCCTCTCAGATTCCAGAACTTTCTGCCACAGAAATGTGAGGAACATGTGTTTTTTTAGCCAAATTTTGAGGTTTGCAGAGGATTCTGGGTAACAGAACCTGGTCAAAGCCCCGCAAGTCACCCCTCCTTAGATTCCCCTAGGTCTCTTGTTTTCAGAAATGCACAGGTTTGGTAGGTTTCCCTAGGTGCCGGCTAAGCTAGAGGCCAAAATCTACAGGTAGGCACTTCGCAAAAAACACCTCTGTTTTCTTCCAAAAATTTTGAAGTGTCCACGTTGCGCTTTGGGGCGTTTCCTGTCGCGGGCGCTAGGCCTACCCACACAAGTGGGGTATCATTTTTATCGGGAGACTTGGGGGAACGCTGGGTGGAAGGAAATTTGTGCTCCTCTCAGATTCCAGACCTTTCTGCCACAGAAATGTGAGGAACATGTGTTTTTTTAGCCAAAATTTGAGGTTTGCAAAGGATTCTGGGTAACAGAACCTGGTCCGAGCCCCGCAAGTCACCCCATCTTGGATTCCCCTAGCTCTCTAGTTTTCAGAAATGCACAGGTTTGGTAGGTTTCCCTAGGTGCCGGCTGAGCTACAGGCCAAAATCTACAGGTAGGCACTTCGCAAAAATCACCTCTGTTTTCTTTTAAAAAATTGGATGTGTCCACGTTGCGCTTTGGGGCGTTTCCTGTCGCAGGCGCTAGGCCTACCCACACAAGTGAGGTATCATTTTTATCGGGAGACTTTGGGAAACGCTGGGTGGAAGGAAATTTGCGGCTCTCTCAGATTCCAGAACTTTCTGCCACAGAAATGTGAGTAACATGTGTTTTTTTAGCCAAATTTTGAGGTTTGCAAAGGATTCTGGGTAACAGATCCTGGTCCGAGCACCGCAAGTCACCCCATCTTGGATTCCCCTAGGTCTCTAGTTTTCAGAAATGCACAGGTTTGTTAGGTTTCCGTAGGTGCCGGCTGAGGTAGAGGGCAAAATCTACAGGTAAGCACTTCGCAAAAAACACCTCTGTTTTCTTCCAAAAATTTGGATGTGTCCACGTTGAGCTTTGGGGCGTTTCCTGTCGCGGGCGCTAGGCCTACCCACACAAGTGAGGTATCATTTTTATCGGGAGACTTGGGGGAACGCTGCGTGGAAGGAAATATGTGGCTCCTCTCAGATTCCAGAACTTTCTGCCACAGAAATGTGAGGAACATGTGTTTTTTTAGCCAAATTTTGAGGTTTGCAGAGGATTCCGGGTAACAGAACCTGGTCAGAGCCCCGCAAGTCACCCCTCCTTAGATTCCCCTAGGTCTCTAGTTTTCAGAAATGCACAGGTTTGGTAGGTTTCCCTAGGTGCCGGCTGAGCTAGAGGCCAAAATCTACAGGTAGGCACTTCGCAAAAAACACCTCTGTTTTCTTCCAAAAATTTGGATGTGTCCACGTTGAGCTTTGGGGCGTTTCCTGTCGCGGGCGCTAGGCCTACCCACACAAGTGAGGTATCATTTTTATCGGGAGACTTGGGGGAACGCTGGGTGGAAGGAAATTTGTGGCTCCTCTCAGATTCCAGAACTTTCTGCCACAGAAATGTGAGGAACATGTGTTTTTTTAGCCAAATTTTGAGGTTTGCAGAGGATTCCGGGTAACAGAACCTGGTCAGAGCCCCGCAAGTCACCCCTCCTTAGATTCCCCTAGGTCTCTTGTTTTCAGAAATGCACAGGTTTGGTAGGTTTCCCTAGGTGCCGGCTAAGCTAGAGGCCAAAATCTACAGGTAGGCACTTCGCAAAAAACACCTCTGTTTTCTTCCAAAAATGTTGATGTGTCCACGTTGCGCTTTGGGGCGTTTCCTGTCGCGGGCGCTAGGCCTACCCACACAAGTGGGGTATCATTTTTATCGGGAGACTTGGGGGAACGCTGGGTGGAAGGAAATTTGTGCTCCTCTCAGATTCCAGACCTTTCTGCCACAGAAATGTGAGGAACATGTGTTTTTTTAGCCAAATTTTGAGGTTTGCAAACGATTCTGGGTAACAGAACCTGGTCCGAGCCCCGCAAGTCACCCCATATTGGATTCCCCTAGCTCTCTAGTTTTCAGAAATGCACAGGTTTGGTAGGTTTCCCTAGGTGCCGGCTGAGCTAGAGGGCAAAATCTACAGGTAGGCACTTCGCAAAAAACACCTCTGTTTTCTTCCAAAAATGTGGATGTGTCCACGTTGCGCTTTGGGGTGTTTCCTGTCGCGGGCGCTAGGCCTACCCACACAAGTGAGGTATCATTTTTATCGGGAGACTTGGGGGAACGCTGGGTGGAAGGAAATTTGTGGCTCCTCTCAGATTCCAGAACTTTCTGCCACAGAAATGTGAGTAACGTGTTTTTTTAGCCAAATTTTGAGGTTTGCAAAGGATTCTGGGTAACAGAACCTGGTCCGAGCCCCGCAAGTCACCCCATCTTGGATTCCCCTAGGTCTCTAGTTTTCAGAAATGCACAGGTTTGATAGGTTTCCCTAGGTGCTGGCTGAGCTAGAGGCCAAAATCTACAGGTAGGCACTTCGCAAAAAACAACTCTGTTTTCTTCCAAAAATGTGGATGTGTCCACGTTGCGCTTTGGGGCGTTTCCTGTCGCGGGCGCTAGGCCTTCCCACACAAGTGAGGTATCATTTTTATTGGGAGACTTGGGGGAACGCTGGGTGGAAGGAAATTTGTGGCTCCTCTCAGATTCCAGAACTTTCTGCCAAAGAAATGTGAGGAACATGTGTTTTTTTAGCCAAATTTTGAGGTTTGCAGAGGATTCTGGGTAACAGAACCTGGTCAAAGCCCCGCAAGTCACCCCTCCTTAGATTCCCCTAGGTCTCTTGTTTTCAGAAATGCACAGGTTTGGTAGGTTTCCCTAGGTGCCGGCTAAGCTAGAGGCCAAAATCTACAGGTAGGCACTTCGCAAAAAACACCTCTGTTTTCTTCCAAAAATTTGGATGTGTCCACGTTGCGCTTTGGGGCGTTTCCTGTCGCGGGCGCTAGGCCTACCCACACAAGTGGGGTATCATTTTTATCGGGAGACTTGGGGGAACGCTGGGTGGAAGGAAATTTGTGCTCCTCTCAGATTCCAGACCTTTCTGCCACAGAAATGTGAGGAACATGTGTTTTTTTAGCCAAAATTTGAGGTTTGCAAAGGATTCTGGGTAACAGAACCTGGTCCGAGCCCCGCAAGTCACCCCATCTTGGATTCCCCTAGCTCTCTAGTTTTCAGAAATGCACAGGTTTGGTAGGTTTCCCTAGGTGCCGGCTGAGCTACAGGCCAAAATCTACAGGTAGGCACTTCGCAAAAATCACCTCTGTTTTCTTTTAAAAAATTGGATGTGTCCACGTTGCGCTTTGGGGCGTTTCCTGTCGCAGGCGCTAGGCCTACCCACACAAGTGAGGTATCATTTTTATCGGGAGACTTTGGGGAACGCTGGGTGGAAGGAAATTTGCGGCTCTCTCAGATTCCAGAACTTTCTGCCACAGAAATGTGAGTAACATGTGTTTTTTTAGCCAAATTTTGAGGTTTGCAAAGGATTCTGGGTAACAGATCCTGGTCCGAGCACCGCAAGTCACCCCATCTTGGATTCCCCTAGGTCTCTAGTTTTCAGAAATGCACAGGTTTGTTAGGTTTCCGTAGGTGCCGGCTGAGGTAGAGGGCAAAATCTACAGGTAAGCACTTCGCAAAAAACACCTCTGTTTTCTTCCAAAAATTTGGATGTGTCCACGTTGAGCTTTGGGGCGTTTCCTGTCGCGGGCGCTAGGCCTACCCACACAAGTGAGGTATCATTTTTATCGGGAGACTTGGGGGAACGCTGCGTGGAAGGAAATATGTGGCTCCTCTCAGATTCCAGAACTTTCTGCCACAGAAATATGAGTAACATGTGTTTTTTTAGCCAAATTTTGAGGTTTGCAAAGGATTCTGGGTAACAGAAACTGGTCCGAGCCCTGCAAGTCACCCCATCTTGGATTCGCCTAGGTCTCTAGTTTTCAGAAATGCACAGGTTTGGTAGGTTTCCCTAGGTGCCGGCTGAGCTAGAGGCCAAAATCTACAGGTAGCCACTTCGCAAAAAACACCTCTGTTTTCTTCCAAAAATTTTGATGTGTCCACGTTGAGCTTTGGGGCGTTTCCTGTCGCGGGCGCTAGGCCTACCCACACAAGTGAGGTATCATTTTTATCGGGAGACTTGGGGGAACGCTGGGTGGAAGGAAATTTGTGGCTCCTCTCAGATTCCAGAACTTTCTGCCACAGAAATGTGAGGAACATGTGTTTTTTTAGCCAAATTTTGAGGTTTGCAGAGGATTCCGGGTAACAGAACCTGGTCAGAGCCCCGCAAGTCACCCCTCCTTAGATTCCCCTAGGTCTCTAGTTTTCAGAAATGCACAGGTTTGGTAGGTTTCCCTAGGTGCCGGCTGAGCTAGAGGCCAAAATCTACAGGTAGGCACTTCGCAAAAAACACCTCTGTTTTCTTCCAAAAATTTGGATGTGTCCACGTTGAGCTTTGGGGCGTTTCCTGTCGCGGGCGCTAGGCCTACCCACACAAGTGAGGTATCATTTTTATCGGGAGACTTGGGGGAACGCTGGGTGGAAGGAAATTTGTGGCTCCTCTCAGATTCCAGAACTTTCTGCCACAGAAATGTGAGGAACATGTGTTTTTTTAGCCAAATTTTGAGGTTTGCAGAGGATTCCGGGTAACAGAACCTGGTCAGAGCCCCGCAAGTCACCCCTCCTTAGATTCCCCTAGGTCTCTTGTTTTCAGAAATGCACAGGTTTGGTAGGTTTCCCTAGGTGCCGGCTAAGCTAGAGGCCAAAATCTACAGGTAGGCACTTCGCAAAAAACACCTCTGTTTTCTTCCAAAAATGTTGATGTGTCCACGTTGCGCTTTGGGGCGTTTCCTGTCGCGGGCGCTAGGCCTACCCACACAAGTGGGGTATCATTTTTATCGGGAGACTTGGGGGAACGCTGGGTGGAAGGAAATTTGTGCTCCTCTCAGATTCCAGACCTTTCTGCCACAGAAATGTGAGGAACATGTGTTTTTTTAGCCAAATTTTGAGGTTTGCAAATGATTCTGGGTAACAGAACCTGGTCCGAGCCCCGCAAGTCACCCCATATTGGATTCCCCTAGCTCTCTAGTTTTCAGAAATGCACAGGTTTGGTAGGTTTCCCTAGGTGCCGGCTGAGCTAGAGGGCAAAATCTACAGGTAGGCACTTCGCAAAAAACACCTCTGTTTTCTTCCAAAAATGTGGATGTGTCCACGTTGCGCTTTGGGGTGTTTCCTGTCGCGGGCGCTAGGCCTACCCACACAAGTGAGGTATCATTTTTATCGGGAGACTTGGGGGAACACTGGGTGGAAGGAAATTTGTGGCTCCTCTCAGATTCCAGAACTTTCTGCCACAGAAATGTGAGTAACGTGTTTTTTTAGCCAAATTTTGAGGTTTGCAAAGGATTCTGGGTAACAGAACCTGGTCCGAGCCCCGCAAGTCACCCCATCTTGGATTCCCCTAGGTCTCTAGTTTTCAGAAATGCACAGGTTTGATAGGTTTCCCTAGGTGCTGGCTGAGCTAGAGGCCAAAATCTACAGGTAGGCACTTCGCAAAAAACAACTCTGTTTTCTTCCAAAAATGTGGATGTGTCCACGTTGCGCTTTGGGGCGTTTCATGTCGCGGGCGCTAGGCCTTCCCACACAAGTGAGGTATCATTTTTATTGGGAGACTTGGGGGAACGCTGGGTGGAAGGAAATTTGTGGCTCCTCTCAGATTCCAGAACTTTCTGCCAAAGAAATGTGAGGAACATGTGTTTTTTTTGCCAAATTTTGAGGTTTGCCAAGGATTCTGGGTAACAGAACCTGGTCCGAGCCCCGCAAGTCACACCATCTTGGATTCCCCTAGGTCTCTAGTTTTCAGAAATGCACAGGTTTGGTAGGTTTCCCTAGGTGCCGGCTGAGCTAGAGGCCAAAATCTACAGGTAGGCACTTCGCAAAAAACATCTCTGCTTTCTTCCAAAAATTTGGATGTGTCCACGTTGCGCTTTGGGGCGTTTCCTGTGGCGGGCGCTAGGCCTACCCACACAAGTGAGTTATCATTTTTATCGGGAGACTTGGGGGAACGCTGGGTGGAAGGAAATTTGTGGCTCCTCTCAGATTCCAGAACTTTCTGCCACAGAAATGTGAGAAAAATGTGTTTTTTTAGCCAAATTTTGAGGTTTGCAAAGGATTCTGGGTAACAGAACCTGGTCCGAGCCCCGCAAGTCACCCCATCTTGGATTCCCCTAGGTCTCTAGTTTTCAGAAATGCACAGGTTTGGTAGGTTTCCCTAGGTGCCGGGTGAGCTAGAGGCCAAAATCTACAGGTAGGCACTTCGCAAAAAACACCTCTGTTTTCTTCCAAAAATTTGGATGTGTCCACCTTGCGCTTTGGGGCGTTTCCTGTCGCGGGCGCTAGGCCTACCCACACAAGTGAGGTATCATTTTTATCGGGAGACTTGGGGGAACGCTGGGTGGAAGGAAATTTGTGGCTCCTCTCAGATTCCAGAACTTTCTGCCACAGAAATGTGAGGAACATGTGTTTTTTTAGCCAAATTTTGAGGTTTGCAAAGGATTCTGGGTAACAGAACCTGGTCAGAGCCCCGCAAGTCACCCCTCCTTAGATTCCCCTAGGTCTCTTGTTTTCAGAAATGCACAGGTTTGGTAGGTTTCCCTAGGTGCCGGCTAAGCTAGAGGCCAAAATCTACAGGTAGGCACTTTGCAAAAAACACCTCTGTTTTATTTCAAAAATTTGGATGTGTCCACGTTGCGCTTTGGGGCGATTCCTGTCGCGGGCGCTAGGCCTACCCACACAAGTGGGGTATCATTTTTATCAGTAGACTTGGGGGAACGCTGGGTGGAAGGAAATTTGTGCTCCTCTCAGATTCCAGACCTTTCTGCCACAGAAATTTGAGGAACATGTGTTTTTTTAGTCAAATTTTGAGGTTTGCAAAGGATTCTGGGTAACAGAACCTGGTCCGAGCCCCGCAAGTCACCCCATCTTGGATTCCCCTAGCTCTCTAGTTTTCAGAAATGCATAGGTTTGGTAGGTTTCCCTAGATGCCGGCTGAGCTAGAGGGCAAAATCTACAGGTAGGCACTTCGCAAAAAACACCTCTGTTTTCTTCCAAAAATTTGGATGTGTCCACGTTGCGCTTTGGGGCGTTTCCTGTCACGGGCGCTAGGCCTACCCTCACAAGTGAGGTATCATTTTTATCGGGAGACTTGGGGGAACGCTGGGTGGAAGGAAATTTGTGGCTCCTCTCAGATTCCAGAACTTTCTGCCACAGAAATGTGAGGAACATGTGTTTTTTTAGCCAAATTTTGAGGTTTGCAAAGGATTCTGGGTAACAGAACCTGGTCCGAGCCCCGCAAGTCACCCCATCTTGGATTCCCCTAGGTCTCTAGTTTTCAGAAATGCACAGGTTTGGTAGGTTTCCCTAGGTGCCGGCTGAGCTAGAGGGCAAAATCTACAGGTAGGCACTTCGCAAAAAACACCTCTGTTTTCTTGCAAAAATTTGGATGTGTCCACGTTGCGCTTTGGGGTGTTTCCTGTCGCGGGCGCTAGGCCTACCCACACATGTGAGGTATCATTTTTATCGGGAGACTTGGGGGAACGCTGGGTGGAAGGAAATTTGTGGCTCCTCTCAGATTCCAGAACTTTCTGCCACAGAAATGTGAGTAACATGTGTTTTTTAGCCAAATTTTGAGGTTTGCAAAGGATTCTGGGTAAGAGAACCTGGTCCGAGCCCCGCAAGTCACCCCTCCTTAGATTCCCCTAGGTCTCTTGTTTTCAGAAATGCACAGGTTTGGTAGGTTTCCCTAGGTGCCGGCTAAGCTAGAGGCCAAAATCTACAGGTAGGCACTTCGCAAAAAACACCTCTGTTTTATTTAAAAAATTTGGATGTGTCCACGTTGCGCTTTGGGGCGTTTCCTGTCGCGGGCGCTAGGCCTACCCACACAATTGGGGTATCATTTTTATCAGTAGACTTGGGGGAACGCTGGGTGGAAGGAAATTTGTGCTCCTCTCAGATTCCAGACCTTTCTGCCACAGAAATGTGAGGAACATGTGTTTTTTTAGCCAAATTTTGAGGTTTGCAAAGGATTCTGGGTAACAGAACCTGGTCCGAGCCCTGCAAGTCACCCCATCTTGGATTCCCCTAGGTCTCTAGTTTTCAGAAATGCACAGGTTTGGTAGGTTTCCCTAGGTACCGGCTGAGCTAGAGGCCAAAATCTACAGGTAAGCACTTCGCAAAAAACACCTCTGCTTTCTTCCAAAAATTTGGATGTGTCCACGTTGCGCTTTGGGGCGTGTCCTGTCGCGGGCGCTAGGCCTACCCACACAAGTGAGGTATCATTTGTATCGGGAGACTTGGGGGAATGCTGGGTGGAAGGAAATTTGTGGCTCCTTTCAGATTCCAGAACTTTCTGCCACAGAAATGTGAGGAACATGTGTTTTTTTAGCCAAATTTTGAGGTTTGCAAAGGATTCTGGGTAACAGAACCTGGTCAGAGCCCCGCAAGTCACCCCTCCTTAGATTTCCCTAGGTCTCTTGTTTTCAGAAATGCACAGGTTTGGTAGGTTTCCCTAGTTGCCGGCTAAGCTAGAGGCCAAAATCTACAGGTAGGCACTTCGCAAAAAACACTTCTGTTTTCTTTCAAAAATTTGGATGTGTCCACGTTGCGCTTTGGGGCGTTTCCTGTCGCGGGCGCTAGGCCTACCCACACAAGTGGGGTATCATTTTTATCAGTAGACTTGGGGGAACGCTGGGTGGAAGGAAATTTGTGCTCCTCTCAGATTCCAGACCTTTCTGCCACAGAAATGTGAGGAACATGTGTTTTTTTAGCCAAATTTTGAGGTTTGCAAAAGATTCTGGGTAACAGAACCTGGTCAGAGCCCCGCAAGTCACCCCTCCTTAGATTCCCCTAGGTCTCTTGTTTTCAGAAATGCACAGGTTTGGTAGGTTTCCCTAGTTGCCGGCTAAGCTAGAGGCCAAAATCTACAGGTAGGCACTTCGCAAAAAACACTTCTGTTTTCTTTCAAAAATTTGGATCTGTCCACGTTGCGCTTTGGGGCGTTTCCTGTCGCGGGCGCTAGGCCTACCCACACAAGTGGGGTATCATTTTTATCGGTAGACTTGGGGGAACGCTGGGTGGAAGGAAATTTGTGCTCCTCTCAGATTCCAGACCTTTCTGCCACAGAAATGTGAGGAACATGTGTTTTTTTAGCCAAATTTTGAGGTTTGCAAAGGATTCTGGGTAACAGAACCTGGTCCGAGCCCCGCAAGTCACCCCATCTTGGGTTCCCCTAGCTCTCTAGTTTTCAGAAATGCACAGGTTTGGTAGGTTTCCCTAGGTGCCGGCTGAGCTAGAGGGCAAAATCTACAGGTAGGCACTTCGCAAAAAACACCTCTGTTTTCTTCCAAAAATTTGGATGTGTCCACGTTGCGCTTTGGGGTGTTTCCTGTCGCGGGCGCTAGGCCTACCCACACAAGTGAGGTATCATTTTTATCGGGAGACTTGGGGGAACGCTGGGTGGAAGGAAATTTGTGGCTCCTCTCAGATTCCAGATCTTTCTTCCACAGAAATGTGAGGAAAATGTGTTTTTTTAGCCAGATTTTGAGGTTTGCAAAGGATTCTGGGTAACAGAACCTGGTCCGAGCCCCGCAAGTCACCCCATCTTGGATTCCCCTAGGTCTCTAGTTTTCAGAAATGCACAGGTTTGGTAGGTTTCCCTAGGTGCCGGCTGAGCTAGAGGCCAAAATCTACAGGTAGGCACTTCGCAAAAAACACCTCTGTTTTCTTCCAAAAATGTGGATGTGTCCACGTTGCGCTTTGGGGCGTTTCCTGTCGCGGGCGCTAGGCCTACCCACACAAGTGAGGTATCATTTTTATCGGGAGTCTTGCGGGAACGCTGGGTGGAAGGAAATTTGTGGCTCCTCTCAGATTCCAGAACTTTCTGCCACAGAAATGTGAGGAACATGTGTTTTTTTAGCCAAATTTTGAGGTTTGCAGAGGATTCTGGGTAACAGAACCTGGTCAAAGCCCCGCAAGTCACCCCTCCTTAGATTCCCCTAGGTCTCTTGTTTTCAGAAATGCACAGGTTTGGTAGGTTTCCCTAGGTGCCGGCTAAGCTAGAGGCCAAAATCTACAGGTAGGCACTTCGCAAAAAACACCTCTGTTTTCTTCCAAAAATTTTGATGTGTCCACGTTGCGCTTTGGGGCGTTTCCTGTCGCGGGCGCTAGGCCTACCCACACAAGTGGGGTATCATTTTTATCGGGAGACTTGGGGGAACGCTGGGTGGAAGGAAATTTGTGCTCCTCTCAGATTCCAGACCTTTCTGCCACAGAAATGTGAGGAACATGTGTTTTTTTAGCCAAAATTTGAGGTTTGCAAAGGATTCTGGGTAACAGAACCTGGTCCGAGCCCCGCAAGTCACCCCATCTTGGATTCCCCTAGCTCTCTAGTTTTCAGAAATGCACAGGTTTGGTAGGTTTCCCTAGGTGCCGGCTGAGCTACAGGCCAAAATCTACAGGTAGGCACTTCGCAAAAATCACCTCTGTTTTCTTTTTAAAAATTGGATGTGTCCACGTTGCGCTTTGGGGCGTTTCCTGTCGCAGGCGCTAGGCCTACCCACACAAGTGAGGTATCATTTTTATCGGGAGACTTTGGGGAACGCTGGGTGGAAGTAAATTTGCGGCTCTCTCAGATTCCAGAACTTTCTGCCACAGAAATGTGAGTAACATGTGTTTTTTTAGCCAAATTTTGAGGTTTGCAAAGGATTCTGGGTAACAGATCCTGGTCCGAGCACCGCAAGTCACCCCATCTTGGATTCCCCTAGGTCTCTAGTTTTCAGAAATGCACAGGTTTGTTAGGTTTCCGTAGGTGCCGGCTGAGGTAGAGGGCAAAATCTACAGGTAAGCACTTCGCAAAAAACACCTCTGTTTTCTTCCAAAAATTTGGATGTGTCCACGTTGAGCTTTGGGGCGTTTCCTGTCGCGGGCGCTAGGCCTACCCACACAAGTGAGGTATCATTTTTATCGGGAGACTTGGGGGAACGCTGGGTGGAAGGAAATATGTGGCTCCTCTCAGATTCCAGAACTTTCTGCCACAGAAATATGAGTAACATGTGTTTTTTTAGCCAAATTTTGAGGTTTGCAAAGGATTCTGGGTAACAGAAACTGGTCCGAGCCCTGCAAGTCACCCCATCTTGGATTCGCCTAGGTCTCTAGTTTTCAGAAATGCACAGGTTTGGTAGGTTTCCCTAGGTGCCGGCTGAGCTAGAGGCCAAAATCTACAGGTAGGCACTTCGCAAAAAACACCTCTGTTTTCTTCCAAAAATTTGGATGTGTCCACGTTGAGCTTTGGGGCGTTTCCTGTCGCGGGCGCTAGGCCTACCCACACAAGTGAGGTATCATTTTTATCGGGAGACTTGGGGGAACGCTGGGTGGAAGGAAATTTGTGGCTCCTCTCAGATTCCAGAACTTTCTGCCACAGAAATGTGAGGAACATGTGTTTTTTTAGCCAAATTTTGAGGTTTGCAGAGGATTCCGGGTAACAGAACCTGGTCAGAGCCCCGCAAGTCACCCCTCCTTAGATTCCCCTAGGTCTCTAGTTTTCAGAAATGCACAGGTTTGGTAGGTTTCCCTAGGTGCCGGCTGAGCTAGAGGCCAAAATCTACAGGTAGGCACTTCGCAAAAAACACCTGTTTTCTTCCAAAAATTTGGATGTGTCCACGTTGCGCTTTGGGGCGTTTCCTGTCGCGGGCGCTAGGCCTACCCACACAAGTGGGGTATCATTTTTATCAGTAGACTTGGGGGAACGCTGGGTGGAAGGAAATTTGTGCTCCTCTCAGATTCCAGACCTTTCTGCCACAGAAATGTGAGGAACATGTGTTTTTTTAGCCAAATTTTGAGGTTTGCAAAGGATTCTGGGTAACAGAACCTGGTCCGAGCCCCGCAAGTCACCCCATCTTGGATTCCCCTAGCTCTCTAGTTTTCAGAAATGCACAGGTTTGGTAGGTTTCCCTAGGTGCCGGCTGAGCTAGAGGGCAAAATCTACAGGTAAGCACTTCGCAAAAAACACCTCTGTTTTCTTCCAAAAATTTGGATGTGTCCACGTTGCGCTTTGGGGTGTTTCCTGTCGCGGGCGCTAGGCCTACCCACACAAGTGAGGTATCATTTTTATCGGGAGACTTGGGGGAACGCTGGGTGGAAGGAAATTTGTGGCTCCTCTCAGATTCCAGATCTTTCTTCCACAGAAATGTGAGGAAAATGTGTTTTTTTAGCCAGATTTTGAGGTTTGCAAAGGATTCTGGGTAACAGAACCTGGTCCGAGCCCCGCAAGTCACCCCATCTTGGATTCCCCTAGGTCTCTAGTTTTCAGAAATGCACAGGTTTGGTAGGTATCCCTAGGTGCCGGCTGAGCTAGAGGCCAAAATCTACAGGTAGGCACTTCGCAAAAAACACCTCTGTTTTCTTCCAAAAATTTGGATGTGTCCACATTGCGCTTTGGGGCATTTCCTGTCACGGGCGCTAGGCCTACCCACACAAGTGAGGTATCATTTTTATCGGGAGACTTAGGGGAACGCTGGTTGGAAGGAAATTTGTGGCTCCTCTCAGATTCCAGAACTTTCTGCCACAGAAATGTGAGTAACATGTGTTTTTTTAGCCAAATTTATAGGTTTGCAAAGGATTCTGGGTAACAGAACCTGGTCCGAGCCCTGCAAGTCACCCCATCTTGGATTCCCCTAGGTCTCTAGTTTTCAGAAATGCACAGGTTTGGTAGGTTTCCCTAGGTGCCGGCTGAGCTAGAGGCCAAAATCTACAGGTAGGCACTTCGCAAAAAACACCTCTGTTTTCTTCCAAAAATGTTGATGTGTCCACGTTGCGCTTTGGGGCGTTTCCTGTCGCGGGCGCTAGGCCTACCCACACAAGTGGGGTATCATTTTTATCGGGAGACTTGGGGGAACGCTGGGTGGAAGGAAATTTGTGCTCCTCTCAGATTCCAGACCTTTCTGCCACAGAAATGTGAGGAACATGTGTTTTTTTAGCCAAAATTTGAGGTTTGCAAAGGATTCTGGGTAACAGAACCTGGTCCGAGCCCCGCAAGTCACCCCATCTTGGATTCCCCTAGCTCTCTAGTTTTCAGAAATGCACAGGTTTGGTAGGTTTCCCTAGGTGCCGGCTGAGCTACAGGCCAAAATCTACAGGTAGGCACTTCGCAAAAATCACCTCTGTTTTCTTTTAAAAAATTGGATGTGTCCACGTTGCGCTTTGGGGCGTTTCCTGTCGCAGGCGCTAGGCCTACCCACACAAGTGAGGTACCATTTTTATCGGGAGACTTTGGGGAACGCTGGGTGGAAGGAAATTTGCGGCTCTCTCAGATTCCAGAACTTTCTGCCACAGAAATGTGAGTAACATGTGTTTTTTTAGCCAAATTTTGAGGTTTGCAAAGGATTCTGGGTAACAGATCCTGCTCCTAGCACCGCAAGTCACCCCATCTTGGATTCCCCTAGGTCTCTAGTTTTCAGAAATGCACAGGTTTGTTAGGTTTCCGTAGGTGCCGGCTGAGGTAGAGGGCAAAATCTACAGGTAAGAACTTCGCAAAAAACACCTCTGTTTTCTTCCAAAAATTTGGATGTGTCCACGTTGAGCTTTGGGGCGTTTCCAGTCGCGGGCGCTAGGCCTACCCACACAAGTGAGGTATCATTTTTATCGGGAGACTTGGGGGAACGCTGCGTGGAAGGAAATATGTGGCTCCTCTCAGATTCCAGAACTTTCTGCCACAGAAATATGAGTAACATGTGTTTTTTTAGCCAAATTTTGAGGTTTGCAAAGGATTCTGGGTAACAGAAACTGGTCCGAGCCCTGCAAGTCACCCCATCTTGGATTCGCCTAGGTCTCTAGTTTTCAGAAATGCACAGGTTTGGTAGGTTTCCCTAGGTGCCGGCTGAGCTAGAGGCCAAAATCTACAGGTAGCCACTTCGCAAAAAACACCTCTGTTTTCTTCCAAAAATTTTGATGTGTCCACGTTGAGCTTTGGGGCGTTTCCTGTCGCGGGCGCTAGGCCTACCCACACAAGTGAGGTATCATTTTTATCGGGAGACTTGGGGGAACGCTGGGTGGAAGGAAATTTGTGGCTCCTCTCAGATTCCAGAACTTTCTGCCACAGAAATGTGAGGAACATGTGTTTTTTTAGCCAAATTTTGAGGTTTGCAGAGGATTCCGGGTAACAGAACCTGGTCAGAGCCCCGCAAGTCACCCCTCCTTAGATTCCCCTAGGTCTCTAGTTTTCAGAAATGCACAGGTTTGGTAGGTTTCCCTAGGTGCCGGCTGAGCTAGAGGCCAAAATCTACAGGTAGGCACTTCGCAAAAAACACCTCTGTTTTCTTCCAAAAATTTGGATGTGTCCACGTTGAGCTTTGGGGCGTTTCCTGTCGCGGGCGCTAGGCCTACCCACACAAGTGAGGTATCATTTTTATCGGGAGACTTGGGGGAACGCTGGGTGGAAGGAAATTTGTGGCTCCTCTCAGATTCCAGAACTTTCTGCCACAGAAATGTGAGGAACATGTGTTTTTTTAGCCAAATTTTGAGGTTTGCAGAGGATTCCGGGTAACAGAACCTGGTCAGAGCCCCGCAAGTCACCCCTCCTTAGATTCCCCTAGGTCTCTTGTTTTCAGAAATGCACAGGTTTGGTAGGTTTCCCTAGGTGCCGGCTAAGCTAGAGGCCAAAATCTACAGGTAGGCACTTCGCAAAAAACACCTCTGTTTTCTTCCAAAAATGTTGATGTGTCCACGTTGCGCTTTGGGGCGTTTCCTGTCGCGGGCGCTAGGCCTACCCACACAAGTGGGGTATCATTTTTATCGGGAGACTTGGGGGAACGCTGGGTGGAAGGAAATTTGTGCTCCTCTCAGATTCCAGACCTTTCTGCCACAGAAATGTGAGGAACATGTGTTTTTTTAGCCAAATTTTGAGGTTTGCAAACGATTCTGGGTAACAGAACCTGGTCCGAGCCCCGCAAGTCACCCCATATTGGATTCCCCTAGCTCTCTAGTTTTCAGAAATGCACAGGTTTGGTAGGTTTCCCTAGGTGCCGGCTGAGCTAGAGGGCAAAATCTACAGGTAGGCACTTCGCAAAAAACACCTCTGTTTTCTTCCAAAAATGTGGATGTGTCCACGTTGCGCTTTGGGGTGTTTCCTGTCGCGGGCGCTAGGCCTACCCACACAAGTGAGGTATCATTTTTATCGGGAGACTTGGGGGAACGCTGGGTGGAAGGAAATTTGTGGCTCCTCTCAGATTCCAGAACTTTCTGCCACAGAAATGTGAGTAACGTGTTTTTTTAGCCAAATTTTGAGGTTTGCAAAGGATTCTGGGTAACAGAACCTGGTCAGAGCCCCGCAAGTCACCCCATCTTGGATTCCCCTAGGTCTCTAGTTTTCAGAAATGCACAGGTTTGATAGGTTTCCCTAGGTGCTGGCTGAGCTAGAGGCCAAAATCTACAGGTAGGCACTTCGCAAAAAACAACTCTGTTTTCTTCCAAAAATGTGGATGTGTCCACGTTGCGCTTTGGGGCGTTTCCTGTCGCGGGCGCTAGGCCTTCCCACACAAGTGAGGTATCATTTTTATTGGGAGACTTGGGGGAACGCTGGGTGGAAGGAAATTTGTGGCTCCTCTCAGATTCCAGAACTTTCTGCCAAAGAAATGTGAGGAACATGTGTTTTTTTTGCCAAATTTTGAGGTTTGCCAAGGATTCTGGGTAACAGAACCTGGTCCGAGCCCCGCAAGTCACACCATCTTGGATTCCCCTAGGTCTCTAGTTTTCAGAAATGCACAGGTTTGGTAGGTTTCCCTAGGTGCCGGCTGAGCTAGAGGCCAAAATCTACAGGTAGGCACTTCGCAAAAAACATCTCTGCTTTCTTCCAAAAATTTGGATGTGTCCACGTTGCGCTTTGGGGCGTTTCCTGTGGCGGGCGCTAGGCCTACCCACACAAGTGAGGTATCATTTTTATCGGGAGACTTGGGGGAACGCTGGGTGGAAGGAAATTTGTGGCTCCTCTCAGATTCCAGAACTTTCTGCCACAGAAATGTGAGAAAAATGTGTTTTTTTAGCCAAATTTTGAGGTTTGCAAAGGATTCTGGGTAACAGAACCTGGTCCGAGCCCCGCAAGTCACCCCATCTTGGATTCCCCTAGGTCTCTAGTTTTCAGAAATGCACAGGTTTGGTAGGTTTCCCTAGGTGCCGGGTGAGCTAGAGGCCAAAATCTACAGGTAGGCACTTTGCAAAAAACACCTCTGTTTTCTTCCAAAAATTTGGATGTGTCCACCTTGCGCTTTGGGGCGTTTCCTGTCGCGGGCGCTAGGCCTACCCACACAAGTGAGGTATCATTTTTATCGGGAGACTTGGGGGAACGCTGGGTGGAAGGAAATTTGTGGCTCCTCTCAGATTCCAGAACTATCTGCCACAGAAATGTGAGGAACATGTGTTTTTTTAGCCAAATTTTGAGGTTTGCAAAGGATTCTGGGTAACAGAACCTGGTCAGAGCCCCGCAAGTCACCCCTCCTTAGATTCCCCTAGGTCTCTTGTTTTCAGAAATGCACAGGTTTGGTAGGTTTCCCTAGGTGCCGGCTAAGCTAGAGGCCAAAATCTACAGGTAGGCACTTCGCAAAAAACACCTCTGTTTTATTTCAAAAATTTGGATGTGTCCACGTTGCGCTTTGGGGCGATTCCTGTCGCGGGCGCTAGGCCTACCCACACAAGTGGGGTATCATTTTTATCAGTAGACTTGGGGGAACGCTGGGTGGAAGGAAATTTGTGCTCCTCTCAGATTCCAGACCTTTCTGCCACAGAAATTTGAGGAACATGTGTTTTTTTAGTCAAATTTTGAGGTTTGCAAAGGATTCTGGGTAACAGAACCTGGTCCGAGCCCCGCAAGTCACCCCATCTTGGATTCCCTAGCTCTCTAGTTTTCAGAAATGCATAGGTTTGGTAGGTTTCCCTAGGTGCCGGCTGAGCTAGAGGGCAAAATCTACAGGTAGGCACTTCGCAAAAAACACCTCTGTTTTCTTCCAAAAATTTGGATGTGTCCACGTTGCGCTTTGGGGCGTTTCCTGTCACGGGCGCTAGGCCTACCCTCACAAGTGAGGTATCATTTTTATCGGGAGACTTGGGGGAACGCTGGGTGGAAGGAAATTTGTGGCTCCTCTCAGATTCCAGAACTTTCTGCCACAGAAATGTGAGGAACATGTGTTTTTTTAGCCAAATTTTGAGGTTTGCAAAGGATTCTGGGTAACAGAACCTGGTCCGAGCCCCGCAAGTCACCCCATCTTGGATTCCCCTAGGTCTCTAGTTTTCAGAAATGCACAGGTTTGGTAGGTTTCCCTAGGTGCCGGCTGAGCTAGAGGGCAAAATCTACAGGTAGGCACTTCGCAAAAAACACCTCTGTTTTCTTGCAAAAATTTGGATGTGTCCACGTTGCGCTTTGGGGTGTTTCCTGTCGCGGGCGCTAGGCCTACCCACACATGTGAGGTATCATTTTTATCGGGAGACTTGGGGGAACGCTGGGTGGAAGGAAATTTGTGGCTCCTCTCAGATTCCAGAACTTTCTGCCACAGAAATGTGAGTAACATGTGTTTTTTATCCAAATTTTGAGGTTTGCAAAGGATTCTGGGTAAGAGAACCTGGTCCGAGCCCCGCAAGTCACCCCATCTTGGATTCCCCTACGTCTCTAGTTTTCAGAAATGCACAGGTTTGGTAGGTGTCCCTAGGTGCTGGCTGAGCTAGAGGCCAAAATCTACAGGTAAGCACTTCGCAAAAAACACCTCTGCTTTCTTCCAAAAATTTGGATGTGTCCACGTTGCGCTTTGGGGCGTGTCCTGTCGCGGGCGCTAGGCCTACCCACACAAGTGAGGTATCATTTGTATCTGGAGACTTGGGGGAATGCTGGGTGGAAGGAAATTTGTGGCTCCTCTCAGATTCCAGAACTTTCTGCCACAGAAATGTGAGGAACATGTGTTTTTTTAGCCAAATTTTGAGGTTTGCAAAGGATTCTGGGTAACAGAACCTGGTCAGAGCCCCGCAAGTCACCCCTCCTTAGATTCCCCTAGGTCTCTTGTTTTCAGAAATGCACAGGTTTGGTAGGTTTCCCTAGGTGCCGGCTAAGCTAGAGGCCAAAATCTACAGGTAGGCACTTCGCAAAAAACACCTCTGTTTTATTTCAAAAATTTGGATGTGTCCACGTTGCGCTTTGGGGCGATTCCTGTCGCGGGCGCTAGGCCTACCCACACAAGTGGGGTATCATTTTTATCAGTAGACTTGGGGGAACGCTGGGTGGAAGGAAATTTGTGCTCCTCTCAGATTCCAGACCTTTCTGCCACAGAAATGTGAGTAACATGTGTTTTTTTAGCCAAATTTTGAGGTTTGCAAAGGATTCTGTGTAACAGAACCTGGTCAGAGCCCCGCAAGTCACCCCTCCTTAGATTCCCCTAGGTCTCTTGTTTTCAGAAATGCACAGGTTTGGTAGGTTTCCCTAGTTGCCGGCTAAGCTAGAGGCCAAAATCTACAGGTAGGCACTTCGCAAAAAACACTTCTGTTTTCTTTCAAAAATTTGGATGTGTCCACGTTGCGCTTTGGGGCGTTTCCTGTCGCGGGCGCTAGGCCTACCCACACAAGTGGGGTATCATTTTTATCGGTAGACTTGGGGGAACGCTGGGTGGAAGGAAATTTGTGCTCCTCTCAGATTCCAGACCTTTCTGCCACAGAAATGTGAGGAACATGTGTTTTTTTAGCCAAATTTTGAGGTTTGCAAAGGATTCTGGGTAACAGAACCTGGTCCGAGCCCCGCAAGTCACCCCATCTTGGATTCCCCTAGCTCTCTAGTTTTCAGAAATGCACAGGTTTGGTAGGTTTCCCTAGGTGCCGGCTGAGCTAGAGGGCAAAATCTACAGGTAGGCACTTCGCAAAAAACACCTCTGTTTTCTTCCAAAAATTTGGATGTGTCCACGTTGCGCTTTGGGGTGTTTCCTGTCGCGGGCGCTAGGCCTACCCACACATGTGAGGTATCATTTTTATCGGGAGACTTGGGGGAACGCTGGGTGGAAGGAAATTTGTGGCTCCTCTCAGATTCCAGAACTTTCTGCCACAGAAATGTGAGGAACATGTGTTTTTTTAGCCAAATTTTGAGGTTTGCAAAGGATTCTGGGTAACAGAACCTGGTCCGAGCCCCGCAATTCACCCCATCTTGGATTCCCCTAGGTCTCTAGTTTTCAGAAATGCACAGGTTTGGTAGGTTTCCCTAGGTGCCGGCTGAGCTAGAGCGCAAAATCTACAGGTAGGCACTTCGCAAAAAACACCTCTGTTTTCTTGCAAAAATTTGGATGTGTCCACGTTGCGCTTTGGGGTGTTTCCTGTCGCGGGCGCTAGGCCTACCCACACATGTGAGGTATCATTTTTATCGGGAGACTTGGGGGAACGCTGGGTGGAAGGAAATTTGTGGCTCCTCTCAGATTCCAGAACTTTCTGCCACAGAAATGTGAGTAACATGTGTTTTTTAGCCAAATTTTGAGGTTTGCAAAGGATTCTGGGTAAGAGAACCTGGTCCGAGCCCCGCAAGTCACCGCATCTTGGATTCCCCTACGTCTCTAGTTTTCAGAAATGCACAGGTTTGGTAGGTGTCCCTAGGTACCGGCTGAGCTAGAGGCCAAAATCTACAGGTAAGCACTTCGCAAAAAACACCTCTGCTTTCTTCCAAAAATTTGGATGTGTCCACGTTGCGCTTTGGGGCGTGTCCTGTCGCGGGCGCTAGGCCTACCCACACAAGTGAGGTATCATTTGTATCGGGAGACTTGGGGGAATGCTGGGTGGAAGGAAATTTGTGGCTCCTCTCAGATTCCAGAACTTTCTGCCACAGAAATGTGAGGAACATGTGTTTTTTTAGCCAAATTTTGAGGTTTGCAAAGGATTCTGGGTAACAGAACCTGGTCAGAGCCCAGCAAGTCACCCCTCATTAGATTCCCCTAGGTCTCTTGTTTTCAGAAATGCACAGGTTTGGTAGGTTTCCCTAGGTGCCGGCTAAGCTAGAGGCCAAAATCTACAGGTAGGCACTTCGCAAAAAACACCTCTGTTTTATTTCAAAAATTTGGATGTGTCCACGTTGCGCTTTGGGGCGATTCCTGTCGCGGGCGCTAGGCCTACCCACACAAGTGGGGTATCATTTTTATCAGTAGACTTGGGGGAACGCTGGGTGGAAGGAAATTTGTGCTCCTCTCAGATTCCAGACCTTTCTGCCACAGAAATGTGAGGAACATGTGTTTTTTTAGCCAAATTTTGAGGTTTGCAAAGGATTCTGTGTAACAGAACCTGGTCAGAGCCCCGCAAGTCACCCCTCCTTAGATTCCCCTAGGTCTCTTGTTTTCAGAAATGCACAGGTTTGGTAGGTTTCCCTAGTTGCCGGCTAAGCTAGAGGCCAAAATCTACAGGTAGGCACTTCGCAAAAAACACTTCTGTTTTCTTTCAAAAATTTGGATGTGTCCACGTTGCGCTTTGGGGCGTTTCCTGTCGCGGGCGCTAGGCCTACCCACACAAGTGGGGTATCATTTTTATCGGTAGACTTGGGGGAACGCTGGGTGGAAGGAAATTTGTGCTCCTCTCAGATTCCAGACCTTTCTGCCACAGAAATGTGAGGAACATGTGTTTTTTTAGCCAAATTTTGAGGTTTGCAAAGGATTCTGGGTAACAGAACCTGGTCCGAGCCCCGCAAGTCACCCCATCTTGGATTCCCCTAGCTCTCTAGTTTTCAGAAATGCACAGGTTTGGTAGGTTTCCCTAGGTGCCGGCTGAGCTAGAGGGCAAAATCTACAGGTAGGCACTTCGCAAAAAACACCTCTGTTTTCTTCCAAAAATTTGGATGTGTCCACGTTGCGCTTTGGGGTGTTTCCTGTCGCGGGCGCTAGGCCTACCCACACATGTGAGGTATCATTTTTATCGGGAGACTTGGGGGAACGCTGGGTGGAAGGAAATTTGTGGCTCCTCTCAGATTCCAGAACTTTCTGCCACAGAAATGTGAGGAACATGTGTTTTTTTAGCCAAATTTTGAGGTTTGCAAAGGATTCTGGGTAACAGAACCTGGTCCGAGCCCCGCAAGTCACCCCATCTTGGATTCCCCTAGGTCTCTAGTTTTCAGAAATGCACAGGTTTGGTAGGTTTCCCTAGGTGCCGGCTGAGCTAGAGCGCAAAATCTACAGGTAGGCACTTCGCAAAAAACACCTCTGTTTTCTTGCAAAAATTTGGATGTGTCCACGTTGCGCTTTGGGGTGTTTCCTGTCGCGGGCGCTAGGCCTACCCACACATGTGAGGTATCATTTTTATCGGGAGACTTGGGGGAACGCTGGGTGGAAGGAAATTTGTGGCTCCTCTCAGATTCCAGAACTTTCTGCCACAGAAATGTGAGTAACATGTGTTTTTTAGCCAAATTTTGAGGTTTGCAAAGGATTCTGGGTAAGAGAACCTGGTCCGAGCCCCGCAAGTCACCCCATCTTGGATTCCCCTACGTCTCTAGTTTTCAGAAATGCACAGGTTTGGTAGGTGTCCCTAGGTACCGGCTGAGCTAGAGGCCAAAATCTACAGGTAAGCACTTCGCAAAAAACACCTCTGCTTTCTTCCAAAAATTTGGATGTGTCCACGTTGCGCTTTGGGGCGTGTCCTGTCGCGGGCGCTAGGCCTACCCACACAAGTGAGGTATCATTTGTATCGGGAGACTTGGGGGAATGCTGGGTGGAAGGAAATTTGTGGCTCCTCTCAGATTCCAGAACTTTCTGCCACAGAAATGTGAGGAACATGTGTTTTTTTAGCCAAATTTTGAGGTTTGCAAAGGATTCTGGGTAACAGAACCTGGTCAGAGCCCCGCAAGTCACCCCTCCTTAGATTCCCCTAGGTCTCTTGTTTTCAGAAATGCACAGGTTTGGTAGGTTTCCCTAGGTGCCGGCTAAGCTAGAGGCCAAAATCTACAGGTAGGCACTTCGCAAAAAACACCTCTGTTTTATTTCAAAAATTTGGATGTGTCCACGTTGCGCTTTGGGGCGATTCCTGTCGCGGGCGCTAGGCCTACCCACACAAGTGGGGTATCATTTTTATCAGTAGACTTGGGGGAACGCTGGGTGGAAGGAAATTTGTGCTCCTCTCAGATTCCAGACCTTTCTGCCACAGAAATGTGAGGAACATGTGTTTTTTTAGCCAAATTTTGAGGTTTGCAAAGGATTCTGGGTAACAGAACCTGGTCAGAGCCCCGCAAGTCACCCCTCCTTAGA
Source organism: Pleurodeles waltl (assembly GCF_031143425.1). Taxonomy (NCBI): domain Eukaryota; kingdom Metazoa; phylum Chordata; class Amphibia; order Caudata; family Salamandridae; genus Pleurodeles; species Pleurodeles waltl. The sequence continues at coordinate 367,197,006 of NC_090444.1, read as the reverse complement.
TTCCCCTAGGTCTCTTGTTTTCAGAAATGCACAGGTTTGGTAGGTTTCCCTAGTTGCCGGCTAAGCTAGAGGCCAAAATCTACAGGTAGGCACTTCGCAAAAAACACTTCTGTTTTCTTTCAAAAATTTGGATGTGTCCACGTTGCGCTTTGGGGTGTTTCCTGTCGCGGGCGCTAGGCCTACCCACACATGTGAGGTATCATTTTTATCGGGAGACTTGGGGGAACGCTGGGTGGAAGGAAATTTGTGGCTCCTCTCAGATTCCAGAACTTTCTGCCACAGAAATGTGAGGAACATGTGTTTTTTTAGCCAAATTTTGAGGTTTGCAAAGGATTCTGGGTAACAGAACCTGGTCCGAGCCCCGCAAGTCACCCCATCTTGGATTCCCCTAGGTCTCTAGTTTTCAGAAATGCACAGGTTTGGTAGGTTTCCCTAGGTGCCGGCTGAGCTAGAGGGCAAAATCTACAGGTAGGCACTTCGCAAAAAACACCTCTGTTTTCTTGCAAAAATTTGGATGTGTCCACGTTGCGCTTTGGGGTGTTTCCTGTCGCGGGCGCTAGGCCTACCCACACATGTGAGGTATCATTTTTATCGGGAGACTTGGGGGAACGCTGGGTGGAAGGAAATTTGTGGCTCCTCTCAGATTCCAGAACTTTCTGCCACAGAAATGTGAGTAACATGTGTTTTTTAGCCAAATTTTGAGGTTTGCAAAGGATTCTGGGTAAGAGAACCTGGTCCGAGCCCCGCAAGTCACCCCATCTTGGATTCCCCTACGTCTCTAGTTTTCAGAAATGCACAGGTTTGGTAGGTGTCCCTAGGTACCGGCTGAGCTAGAGGCCAAAATCTACAGGTAAGCACTTCGCAAAAAACACCTCTGCTTTCTTCCAAAAATTTGGATGTGTCCACGTTGCGCTTTGGGGCGTGTCCTGTCGCGGGCGCTAGGCCTACCCACACAAGTGAGGTATCATTTGTATCGGGAGACTTGGGGGAATGCTGGGTGGAAGGAAATTTGTGGCTCCTCTCAGATTCCAGAACTTTCTGCCACAGAAATGTGAGGAACATGTGTTTTTTTAGCCAAATTTTGAGGTTTGCAAAGGATTCTGGGTAACAGAACCTGGTCAGAGCCCCGCAAGTCACCCCTCCTTAGATTCCCCTAGGTCTCTTGTTTTCAGAAATGCACAGGTTTGGTAGGTTTCCCTAGGTGCCGGCTAAGCTAGAGGCCAAAATCTACAGGTAGGCACTTCGCAAAAAACACCTCTGTTTTATTTCAAAAATTTGGATGTGTCCACGTTGCGCTTTGGGGCGATTCCTGTCGCGGGCGCTAGGCCTACCCACACAAGTGGGGTATCATTTTTATCAGTAGACTTGGGGGAACGCTGGGTGGAAGGAAATTTGTGCTCCTCTCAGATTCCAGACCTTTCTGCCACAGAAATGTGAGGAACATGTGTTTTTTTAGCCAAATTTTGAGGTTTGCAAAGGATTCTGGGTAACAGAACCTGGTCAGAGCCCCGCAAGTCACCCCTCCTTAGATTCCCCTAGGTCTCTTGTTTTCAGAAATGCACAGGTTTGGTAGGTTTCCCTAGTTGCCGGCTAAGCTAGAGGCCAAAATCTACAGGTAGGCACTTCGCAAAAAACACTTCTGTTTTCTTTCAAAAATTTGGATGTGTCCACGTTGCGCTTTGGGGTGTTTCCTGTCGCGGGCGCTAGGCCTACCCACACATGTGAGGTATCATTTTTATCGGGAGACTTGGGGGAACGCTGGGTGGAAGGAAATTTGTGGCTCCTCTCAGATTCCAGAACTTTCTGCCACAGAAATGTGAGGAACATGTGTTTTTTTAGCCAAATTTTGAGGTTTGCAAAGGATTCTGGGTAACAGAACCTGGTCCGAGCCCCGCAAGTCACCCCATCTTGGATTCCCCTAGGTCTCTAGTTTTCAGAAATGCACAGGTTTGGTAGGTTTCCCTAGGTGCCGGCTGAGCTAGAGGGCAAAATCTACAGGTAGGCACTTCGCAAAAAACACCTCTGTTTTCTTGCAAAAATTTGGATGTGTCCACGTTGCGCTTTGGGGTGTTTCCTGTCGCGGGCGCTAGGCCTACCCACACATGTGAGGTATCATTTTTATCGGGAGACTTGGGGGAACGCTGGGTGGAAGGAAATTTGTGGCTCCTCTCAGATTCCAGAACTTTCTGCCACAGAAATGTGAGTAACATGTGTTTTTTAGCCAAATTTTGAGGTTTGCAAAGGATTCTGGGTAAGAGAACCTGGTCCGAGCCCCGCAAGTCACCCCATCTTGGATTCCCCTACGTCTCTAGTTTTCAGAAATGCACAGGTTTGGTAGGTGTCCCTAGGTACCGGCTGAGCTAGAGGCCAAAATCTACAGGTAAGCACTTCGCAAAAAACACCTCTGCTTTCTTCCAAAAATTTGGATGTGTCCACGTTGCGCTTTGGGGCGTGTCCTGTCGCGGGCGCTAGGCCTACCCACACAAGTGAGGTATCATTTGTATCGGGAGACTTGGGGGAATGCTGGGTGGAAGGAAATTTGTGGCTCCTCTCAGATTCCAGAACTTTCTGCCACAGAAATGTGAGGAACATGTGTTTTTTTAGCCAAATTTTGAGGTTTGCAAAGGATTCTGGGTAACAGAACCTGGTCAGAGCCCCGCAAGTCACCCCTCCTTAGATTCCCCTAGGTCTCTTGTTTTCAGAAATGCACAGGTTTGGTAGGTTTCCCTAGGTGCCGGCTAAGCTAGAGGCCAAAATCTACAGGTAGGCACTTCGCAAAAAACACCTCTGTTTTATTTCAAAAATTTGGATGTGTCCACGTTGCGCTTTGGGGCGATTCCTGTCGCGGGCGCTAGGCCTACCCACACAAGTGGGGTATCATTTTTATCAGTAGACTTGGGGGAACGCTGGGTGGAAGGAAATTTGTGCTCCTCTCAGATTCCAGACCTTTCTGCCACAGAAATGTGAGGAACATGTGTTTTTTTAGCCAAATTTTGAGGTTTGCAAAGGATTCTGGGTAACAGAACCTGGTCCGAGCCCCGCAAGTCACCCCATCTTGGATTCCCCTAGCTCTCTAGTTTTCAGAAATGCACAGGTTTGGTAGGTTTCCCTAGGTGCCGGCTGAGCTAGAGGGCAAAATCTACAGGTAGGCACTTCGCAAAAAACACCTCTGTTTTCTTCCAAAAATTTGGATGTGTCCACGTTGCGCTTTGGGGTGTTTCCTGTCGCGGGCGCTAGGCCTACCCACACATGTGAGGTATCATTTTTATCGGGAGACTTGGGGGAACGCTGGGTGGAAGGAAATTTGTGGCTCCTCTCAGATTCCAGAACTTTCTGCCACAGAAATGTGAGGAACATGTGTTTTTTTAGCCAAATTTTGAGGTTTGCAAAGGATTCTGGGTAACAGAACCTGGTCTGAGCCCCGCAAGTCACCCCATCTTGGATTCCCCTACGTCTCTAGTATTCAGAAATGCACAGGTTTGGTAGGTTTCCCTAGGTACCGGCTGAGCTAGAGGCCAAAATCTACAGGTAGGCACTTCGCAAAAAACACCTCTGTTTTCTTCCAAAAATGTGGATGTGTCCACGTTGCGCTTTGGGGCGTTTCCTGTCGTGGGCGCTAGGCCTACCCACACAAGTGAGGTATCATTTTTATCGGGAGACTTGGGGGAACGCTGGGTGGAAGGAAATTTGTGGCTCTTCTCAGATTCCAGAACTTTCTGCCACAGAAATCTGAGGAACATGTGTTTTTTTAGCCAAATTTTGAGGTTTGCCAAGGATTCTGGGTAACAGAACCTGGTCCGAGCCCCGCAAGTCACCCCATCTTGGATTCCCCTATATCTCTAGGTTTCAGAAATGCACAGGTTTGGTAGGTTTCCCTAGGTGCCGGCTGAGCTAGAGGCCAAAATCTACAGGTAAGCACTTCACAAAAAACACCTCTGCTTTCTTCCAAAAATTTGGATGTGTCCACGTTGCGCTTTGGGGCGTGTCCTGTCGCGGGCGCTAGGCCTACCCACACAAGTGAGGTATCATTTGTATCGGGAGACTTGGGGGAATGCTGGGTGGAAGGAAATTTGTGGCTCCTCTCAGATTCCAGAACTTTCTGCCACAGAAATGTGAGGAACATGTGTTTTTTTAGCCAAATTTTGAGGTTTGCAAAGGATTCTGGGTAACAGAACCTGGTCAGAGCCCCGCAAGTCACCCCTCCTTAGATTCCCCTAGGTCTCTTGTTTTCAGAAATGCACAGGTTTGGTAGGTTTCCCTAGGTGCCGGCTAAGCTAGAGGCCAAAATCTACAGGTAGGCACTTCGCAAAAAACACCTCTGTTTTATTTAAAAAATTTGGATGTGTCCACGTTGCGCTTTGGGGCGATTCCTGTCGCGGGCGCTAGGCCTACCCACACAAGTGGGGTATCATTTTTATCAGTAGACTTGGGGGAACGCTGGGTGGAAGGAAATTTGTGCTCCTCTCAGATTCCAGACCTTTCTGCCACAGAAATGTGAGGAACATGTGTTTTTTTAGCCAAATTTTGAGGTTTGCAAAGGATTCTGGGTAACAGAACCTGGTCCGAGCCCCGCAAGTCACCCCATCTTGGATTCCCCTAGCTCTCTAATTTTCAGAAATGCATAGGTTTGGTAGGTTTCCCTAGGTGCCGGCTGAGCTAGAGGGCAAAATCTACAGGTAGGCACTTCGCAAAAAACACCTCTGTTTTCTTCCAAAAATTTGGATGTGTCCACGTTGCGCTTTTGGGTGTTTCCTGTCGCGGGCGCTAGGCCTACCCACACAAGTGAGGTATCATTTTTATCGGGAGACTTGGGGGAACGCTGGGTGGAAGGTAATTTGTGGCTCCTCTCAGATTCCAGAACTTTCTGCCACAGAAATGTGAGGAAAATGTGTTTTTTTAGCCAAATTTTGAGGTTTGCAAAGGATTCTGGGTAACAGAACCTGGTCCGAGCCCCGCAAGTCACCCCATCTTGGATTCCCCTAGGTCTCTAGTTTTCAGAAATGCACAGGTTTGGTAGGTTTCCCTAGGTGCCGGCTGAGCTAGAGGGCAAAATCTACAGGTAGGCACTTCGCAAAAAACACCTCTGTTTTCTTCCAAAAATTTGGATGTGTCCACGTTGCGCTTTGGGGCGTTTCCTGTCACGGGCACTAGGCCTACCCTCACAAGTGAGGTATCATTTTTATCGGGAGACTTGGGGGAACGCTGGGTGGAAGGACATTTGTGGCTCCTCTCAGATTCCAGAACTTTCTGCCACAGAAATGTGAGGAACATGTGTTTTTTTAGCCAAATTTTGAGGTTTGCAAAGGATTCTGGGTAACAGAACCTGGTCCGAGCCCCGCAAGTCACCCCATCTTGGATTCCCCTAGGTCTCTAGTTTTCAGAAATGCACAGGTTTGGTAGGTTTCCCTAGGTGCCGGCTGAGCTAGAGGGCAAAATCTACAGGTAGGCACTTCGCAAAAAACACCTCTGTTTTCTTGCAAAAATTTGGATGTGTCCACGTTGCGCTTTGGGGTGTTTCCTGTCGCGGGCGCTAGGCCTACCCACACATGTGAGGTATCATTTTTATCGGGAGACTTGGGGTAACGCTGGGTGGAAGGAAATTTGTGGCTCCTCTCAGATTCCAGAACTTTCTGCCACAGAAATGTGAGAAACATGTGTTTTTTTAGCCAAATTTTGAGGTTTGCAAAGGATTCTGGGTAACAGAACCTGGTCCGAGCCCCGCAAGTCACCCCATCTTGGATTCCCCTAGGTCTCTTGTTTTCAGAAATGCACAGGTTTGGTAGGTTTCCCTAGGTGCCGGCTAAGCTAGAGGCCAAAATCTACAGGTAGGCACTTCGCAAAAAACACCTCTGTTTTATTTCAAAAATTTGGATGTGTCCACGTTGCGCTTTGGGGCGATTCCTGTCGCGGGCGCTAGGCCTACCCACACAAGTGGGGTATCATTTTTATCAGTAGACTTGGGGGAACGCTGGGTGGAAGGAAATTTGTGCTCCTCTCAGATTCCAGACCTTTCTGCCACAGAAATGTGAGGAACATGTGTTTTTTTAGCCAAATTTTGAGGTTTGCAAAGGATTCTGGGTAACAGAACCTGGTCAGAGCCCCGCAAGTCACCCCTCCTTAGATTCCCCTAGGTCTCTTGTTTTCAGAAATGCACAGGTTTGGTAGGTTTCCCTAGTTGCCGGCTAAGCTAGAGGCCAAAATCTACAGGTAGGCACTTCGCAAAAAACACTTCTGTTTTCTTTCAAAAATTTGGATGTGTCCACGTTGCGCTTTGGGGTGTTTCCTGTCGCGGGCGCTAGGCCTACCCACACATGTGAGGTATCATTTTTATCGGGAGACTTGGGGGAACGCTGGGTGGAAGGAAATTTGTGGCTCCTCTCAGATTCCAGAACTTTCTGCCACAGAAATGTGAGGAACATGTGTTTTTTTAGCCAAATTTTGAGGTTTGCAAAGGATTCTGGGTAACAGAACCTGGTCCGAGCCCCGCAAGTCACCCCATCTTGGATTCCCCTAGGTCTCTAGTTTTCAGAAATGCACAGGTTTGGTAGGTTTCCCTAGGTGCCGGCTGAGCTAGAGGGCAAAATCTACAGGTAGGCACTTCGCAAAAAACACCTCTGTTTTCTTGCAAAAATTTGGATGTGTCCACGTTGCGCTTTGGGGTGTTTCCTGTCGCGGGCGCTAGGCCTACCCACACATGTGAGGTATCATTTTTATCGGGAGACTTGGGGGAACGCTGGGTGGAAGGAAATTTGTGGCTCCTCTCAGATTCCAGAACTTTCTGCCACAGAAATGTGAGTAACATGTGTTTTTTAGCCAAATTTTGAGGTTTGCAAAGGATTCTGGGTAAGAGAACCTGGTCCGAGCCCCGCAAGTCACCCCATCTTGGATTCCCCTACGTCTCTAGTTTTCAGAAATGCACAGGTTTGGTAGGTGTCCCTAGGTACCGGCTGAGCTAGAGGCCAAAATCTACAGGTAAGCACTTCGCAAAAAACACCTCTGCTTTCTTCCAAAAATTTGGATGTGTCCACGTTGCGCTTTGGGGCGTGTCCTGTCGCGGGCGCTAGGCCTACCCACACAAGTGAGGTATCATTTGTATCGGGAGACTTGGGGGAATGCTGGGTGGAAGGAAATTTGTGGCTCCTCTCAGATTCCAGAACTTTCTGCCACAGAAATGTGAGGAACATGTGTTTTTTTAGCCAAATTTTGAGGTTTGCAAAGGATTCTGGGTAACAGAACCTGGTCAGAGCCCCGCAAGTCACCCCTCCTTAGATTCCCCTAGGTCTCTTGTTTTCAGAAATGCACAGGTTTGGTAGGTTTCCCTAGGTGCCGGCTAAGCTAGAGGCCAAAATCTACAGGTAGGCACTTCGCAAAAAACACCTCTGTTTTATTTCAAAAATTTGGATGTGTCCACGTTGCGCTTTGGGGCGATTCCTGTCGCGGGCGCTAGGCCTACCCACACAAGTGGGGTATCATTTTTATCAGTAGACTTGGGGGAACGCTGGGTGGAAGGAAATTTGTGCTCCTCTCAGATTCCAGACCTTTCTGCCACAGAAATGTGAGGAACATGTGTTTTTTTAGCCAAATTTTGAGGTTTGCAAAGGATTCTGGGTAACAGAACCTGGTCAGAGCCCCGCAAGTCACCCCTCCTTAGATTCCCCTAGGTCTCTTGTTTTCAGAAATGCACAGGTTTGGTAGGTTTCCCTAGTTGCCGGCTAAGCTAGAGGCCAAAATCTACAGGTAGGCACTTCGCAAAAAACACTTCTGTTTTCTTTCAAAAATTTGGATGTGTCCACGTTGCGCTTTGGGGTGTTTCCTGTCGCGGGCGCTAGGCCTACCCACACATGTGAGGTATCATTTTTATCGGGAGACTTGGGGGAACGCTGGGTGGAAGGAAATTTGTGGCTCCTCTCAGATTCCAGAACTTTCTGCCACAGAAATGTGAGGAACATGTGTTTTTTTAGCCAAATTTTGAGGTTTGCAAAGGATTCTGGGTAACAGAACCTGGTCCGAGCCCCGCAAGTCACCCCATCTTGGATTCCCCTAGGTCTCTAGTTTTCAGAAATGCACAGGTTTGGTAGGTTTCCCTAGGTGCCGGCTGAGCTAGAGGGCAAAATCTACAGGTAGGCACTTCGCAAAAAACACCTCTGTTTTCTTGCAAAAATTTGGATGTGTCCACGTTGCGCTTTGGGGTGTTTCCTGTCGCGGGCGCTAGGCCTACCCACACATGTGAGGTATCATTTTTATCGGGAGACTTGGGGGAACGCTGGGTGGAAGGAAATTTGTGGCTCCTCTCAGATTCCAGAACTTTCTGCCACAGAAATGTGAGTAACATGTGTTTTTTAGCCAAATTTTGAGGTTTGCAAAGGATTCTGGGTAAGAGAACCTGGTCCGAGCCCCGCAAGTCACCCCATCTTGGATTCCCCTACGTCTCTAGTTTTCAGAAATGCACAGGTTTGGTAGGTGTCCCTAGGTACCGGCTGAGCTAGAGGCCAAAATCTACAGGTAAGCACTTCGCAAAAAACACCTCTGCTTTCTTCCAAAAATTTGGATGTGTCCACGTTGCGCTTTGGGGCGTGTCCTGTCGCGGGCGCTAGGCCTACCCACACAAGTGAGGTATCATTTGTATCGGGAGACTTGGGGGAATGCTGGGTGGAAGGAAATTTGTGGCTCCTCTCAGATTCCAGAACTTTCTGCCACAGAAATGTGAGGAACATGTGTTTTTTTAGCCAAATTTTGAGGTTTGCAAAGGATTCTGGGTAACAGAACCTGGTCAGAGCCCCGCAAGTCACCCCTCCTTAGATTCCCCTAGGTCTCTTGTTTTCAGAAATGCACAGGTTTGGTAGGTTTCCCTAGGTGCCGGCTAAGCTAGAGGCCAAAATCTACAGGTAGGCACTTCGCAAAAAACACCTCTGTTTTATTTCAAAAATTTGGATGTGTCCACGTTGCGCTTTGGGGCGATTCCTGTCGCGGGCGCTAGGCCTACCCACACAAGTGGGGTATCATTTTTATCAGTAGACTTGGGGGAACGCTGGGTGGAAGGAAATTTGTGCTCCTCTCAGATTCCAGACCTTTCTGCCACAGAAATGTGAGGAACATGTGTTTTTTTAGCCAAATTTTGAGGTTTGCAAAGGATTCTGGGTAACAGAACCTGGTCCGAGCCCCGCAAGTCACCCCATCTTGGATTCCCCTAGCTCTCTAGTTTTCAGAAATGCACAGGTTTGGTAGGTTTCCCTAGGTGCCGGCTGAGCTAGAGGGCAAAATCTACAGGTAGGCACTTCGCAAAAAACACCTCTGTTTTCTTCCAAAAATTTGGATGTGTCCACGTTGCGCTTTGGGGTGTTTCCTGTCGCGGGCGCTAGGCCTACCCACACATGTGAGGTATCATTTTTATCGGGAGACTTGGGGGAACGCTGGGTGGAAGGAAATTTGTGGCTCCTCTCAGATTCCAGAACTTTCTGCCACAGAAATGTGAGGAACATGTGTTTTTTTAGCCAAATTTTGAGGTTTGCAAAGGATTCTGGGTAACAGAACCTGGTCTGAGCCCCGCAAGTCACCCCATCTTGGATTCCCCTACGTCTCTAGTATTCAGAAATGCACAGGTTTGGTAGGTTTCCCTAGGTACCGGCTGAGCTAGAGGCCAAAATCTACAGGTAGGCACTTCGCAAAAAACACCTCTGTTTTCTTCCAAAAATGTGGATGTGTCCACGTTGCGCTTTGGGGCGTTTCCTGTCGTGGGCGCTAGGCCTACCCACACAAGTGAGGTATCATTTTTATCGGGAGACTTGGGGGAACGCTGGGTGGAAGGAAATTTGTGGCTCTTCTCAGATTCCAGAACTTTCTGCCACAGAAATCTGAGGAACATGTGTTTTTTTAGCCAAATTTTGAGGTTTGCCAAGGATTCTGGGTAACAGAACCTGGTCCGAGCCCCGCAAGTCACCCCATCTTGGATTCCCCTATATCTCTAGGTTTCAGAAATGCACAGGTTTGGTAGGTTTCCCTAGGTGCCGGCTGAGCTAGAGGCCAAAATCTACAGGTAAGCACTTCACAAAAAACACCTCTGCTTTCTTCCAAAAATTTGGATGTGTCCACGTTGCGCTTTGGGGCGTGTCCTGTCGCGGGCGCTTGGCCTACCCACACAAGTGAGGTATCATTTGTATCGGGAGACTTGGGGGAATGCTGGGTGGAAGGAAATTTGTGGCTCCTCTCAGATTCCAGAACTTTCTGCCACAGAAATGTGAGGAACATGTGTTTTTTTAGCCAAATTTTGAGGTTTGCAAAGGATTCTGGGTAACAGAACCTGGTCAGAGCCCCGCAAGTCACCCCTCCTTAGATTCCCCTAGGTCTCTTGTTTTCAGAAATGCACAGGTTTGGTAGGTTTCCCTAGGTGCCGGCTAAGCTAGAGGCCAAAATCTACAGGTAGGCACTTCGCAAAAAACACCTCTGTTTTATTTAAAAAATTTGGATGTGTCCACGTTGCGCTTTGGGGCGATTCCTGTCGCGGGCGCTAGGCCTACCCACACAAGTGGGGTATCATTTTTATCAGTAGACTTGGGGGAACGCTGGGTGGAAGGAAATTTGTGCTCCTCTCAGATTCCAGACCTTTCTGCCACAGAAATGTGAGGAACATGTGTTTTTTTAGCCAAATTTTGAGGTTTGCAAAGGATTCTGGGTAACAGAACCTGGTCCGAGCCCCGCAAGTCACCCCATCTTGGATTCCCCTAGCTCTCTAATTTTCAGAAATGCATAGGTTTGGTAGGTTTCCCTAGGTGCCGGCTGAGCTAGAGGGCAAAATCTACAGGTAGGCACTTCGCAAAAAACACCTCTGTTTTCTTCCAAAAATTTGGATGTGTCCACGTTGCGCTTTTGGGTGTTTCCTGTCGCGGGCGCTAGGCCTACCCACACAAGTGAGGTATCATTTTTATCGGGAGACTTGGGGGAACGCTGGGTGGAAGGTAATTTGTGGCTCCTCTCAGATTCCAGAACTTTCTGCCACAGAAATGTGAGGAAAATGTGTTTTTTTAGCCAAATTTTGAGGTTTGCAAAGGATTCTGGGTAACAGAACCTGGTCCGAGCCCCGCAAGTCACCCCATCTTGGATTCCCCTAGGTCTCTAGTTTTCAGAAATGCACAGGTTTGGTAGGTTTCCCTAGGTGCCGGCTGAGCTAGAGGGCAAAATCTACAGGTAGGCACTTCGCAAAAAACACCTCTGTTTTCTTCCAAAAATTTGGATGTGTCCACGTTGCGCTTTGGGGCGTTTCCTGTCACGGGCACTAGGCCTACCCTCACAAGTGAGGTATCATTTTTATCGGGAGACTTGGGGGAACGCTGGGTGGAAGGACATTTGTGGCTCCTCTCAGATTCCAGAACTTTCTGCCACAGAAATGTGAGGAACATGTGTTTTTTTAGCCAAATTTTGAGGTTTGCAAAGGATTCTGGGTAACAGAACCTGGTCCGAGCCCCGCAAGTCACCCCATCTTGGATTCCCCTAGGTCTCTAGTTTTCAGAAATGCACAGGTTTGGTAGGTTTCCCTAGGTGCCGGCTGAGCTAGAGGGCAAAATCTACAGGTAGGCACTTCGCAAAAAACACCTCTGTTTTCCTGCAAAAATTTGGATGTGTCCACGTTGCGCTTTGGGGTGTTTCCTGTCGCGGGCGCTAGGCCTACCCACACATGTGAGGTATCATTTTTATCGGGAGACTTGGGGGAACGCTGGGTGGAAGGAAATTTGTGGCTCCTCTCAGATTCCAGAACTTTCTGCCACAGAAATGTGAGTAACATGTGTTTTTTAGCCAAATTTTGAGGTTTGCAAAGGATTCTGGGTAAGAGAACCTGGTCCGAGCCCCGCAAGTCACCCCATCTTGGATTCCCCTACGTCTCTAGTTTTCAGAAATGCACAGGTTTGGTAGGTTTCCCTAGGTACCGGCTGAGCTAGAGGCCAAAATCTACAGGTAAGCACTTCGCAAAAAACACCTCTGCTTTCTTCCAAAAATTTGGATGTGTCCACGTTGCGCTTTGGGGCGTGTCCTGTCGCGGGCGCTAGGCCTACCCACACAAGTGAGGTATCATTTGTATCGGGAGACTTGGGGGAATGCTGGGTGGAAGGAAATTTGTGGCTCCTCTCAGATTCCAGAACTTTCTGCCACAGAAATGTGAGGAACATGTGTTTTTTTAGCCAAATTTTGAGGTTTGCAAAGGATTCTGGGTAACAGAACCTGGTCAGAGCCCCGCAAGTCACCCCTCCTTAGATTCCCCTAGGTCTCTTGTTTTCAGAAATGCACAGGTTTGGTAGGTTTCCCTAGTTGCCGGCTAAGCTAGAGGCCAAAATCTACAGGTAGGCACTTCGCAAAAAACACTTCTGTTTTCTTTCAAAAATTTGGATGTGTCCACGTTGCGCTTTGGGGCGTTTCCTGTCGCGGGCGCTAGGCCTACCCACACAAGTGGGGTATCATTTTTATCGGTAGACTTGGGGGAACGCTGGGTGGAAGGAAATTTGTGCTCCTCTCAGATTCCAGACCTTTCTGCCACAGAAATGTGAGGAACATGTGTTTTTTTAGCCAAATTTTGAGGTTTGCAAAGGATTCTGGGTAACAGAACCTGGTCCGAGCCCCGCAAGTCACCCCATCTTGGATTCCCCTAGCTCTCTAGTTTTCAGAAATGCACAGGTTTGGTAGGTTTCCCTAGGTGCCGGCTGAGCTAGAGGGCAAAATCTACAGGTAGGCACTTCGCAAAAAACACCTCTGTTTTCTTCCAAAAATTTGGATGTGTCCACGTTGCGCTTTGGGGAGTTTCCTGTCGCGGGCGCTAGGCCTACCCACACAAGTGAGGTATCATTTTTATCGGGAGACTTGGGGGAACGCTGGGTGGAAGGAAATTTGTGGCTCCTCTCAAATTCCAGATCTTTCTGCCACAGAAATTTGAGGAAAATGTGTTTTTTTAGCCAAATTTTGAGGTTTGCAAAGGATTCTGGGTAACAGAACCTGGTCCGAGCCCTGCAAGTCACCCCATCTTGGATTCCCCTAGGTCTCTAGTTTTCAGAAATGCACAGGTTTGGTAGGTTTCCCTAGGTGCCGGCTGAGCTAGAGGCCAAAATCTACAGGTAGGCACTTCGCAAAAAACACCTCTGTTTTCTTCCAAAAATTTGGATGTGTCCACGTTGCGCTTTGGGGCGTTTCCTGTCGCGGGCGCTAGGCCTACCCACACAAGTGAGGTATCATTTTTATCGGGAGACTTGGGGGAACGCTGGGTGGAAGGAAATTTGTGGCTCCTCTCAGATTCCAGAACTTTCTGCCACAGAAATGTGAGGAACATGTGTTTTTTTAGCCAAATTTTGAGGTTTGCAGAGGATTCTGGGTAACAGAACCTGGTCAGAGCCCCGCAAGTCACCCCTCCTTAGATTCCCCTAGGTCTCTTGTATTCAGAAATGCACAGGTTTGGTAGGTTTCCCTAGGTGCCGGCTAAGCTAGAGGCCAAAATCTACAGGTAGGCACTTCGCAAAAAACACCTCTGTTTTCTTCCAAAAATTTTGATGTGTCCACGTTGCGCTTTGGGGCGTTTCCTGTCGCGGGCGCTAGGCCTAACCACACAAGTGGGGTATCATTTTTATCGGGAGACTTGGGGGAACGCTGGGTGGAAGGAAATTTGTGCTCCTCTCAGATTCCAGACCTTTCTGCCACAGAAATGTGAGGAACATGTGTTTTTTTACCCAAATTTTGAGGTTTGCAAAGGATTCTGGGTAACAGAACCTGGTCCGAGCCCCGCAAGTCACCCCATCTTGGATTCCCCTAGGTCTCTAGTTTTCAGAAATGCACAGGTTTGGTAGGTTTCCCTAGGTGCCGGCTGAGCTAGAGGGCAAAATCTACAGGTAGGCACTTCGCAAAAAACACCTCTGTTTTCTTGCAAAAATTTGGATGTGTCCACGTTGCGCTTTGGGGTGTTTCCTGTCGCGGGCGCTAGGCCTACCCACACATGTGAGGTATCATTTTTATCGGGAGACTTGGGGGAACGCTGGGTGGAAGGAAATTTGTGGCTCCTCTCAGATTCCAGAACTTTCTGCCACAGAAATGTGAGTAACATGTGTTTTTTAGCCAAATTTTGAGGTTTGCAAAGGATTCTGGGTAAGAGAACCTGGTCCGAGCCCCGCAAGTCACCCCATCTTGGATTCCCCTACGTCTCTAGTTTTCAGAAATGCACAGGTTTGGTAGGTTTCCCTAGGTACCGGCTGAGCTAGAGGCCAAAATCTACAGGTAAGCACTTCGCAAAAAACACCTCTGCTTTCTTCCAAAAATTTGGATGTGTCCACGTTGCGCTTTGGGGCGTGTCCTGTCGCGGGCGCTAGGCCTACCCACACAAGTGAGGTATCATTTGTATCGGGAGACTTGGGGGAATGCTGGGTGGAAGGAAATTTGTGGCTCCTCTCAGATTCCAGAACTTTCTGCCACAGAAATGTGAGGAACATGTGTTTTTTTAGCCAAATTTTGAGGTTTGCAAAGGATTCTGGGTAACAGAACCTGGTCAGAGCCCCGCAAGTCACCCCTCCTTAGATTCCCCTAGGTCTCTTGTTTTCAGAAATGCACAGGTTTGGTAGGTTTCCCTAGTTGCCGGCTAAGCTAGAGGCCAAAATCTACAGGTAGGCACTTCGCAAAAAACACTTCTGTTTTCTTTCAAAAATTTGGATGTGTCCACGTTGCGCTTTGGGGCGTTTCCTGTCGCGGGCGCTAGGCCTACCCACACAAGTGGGGTATCATTTTTATCGGTAGACTTGGGGGAACGCTGGGTGGAAGGAAATTTGTGCTCCTCTCAGATTCCAGACCTTTCTGCCACAGAAATGTGAGGAACATGTGTTTTTTTAGCCAAATTTTGAGGTTTGCAAAGGATTCTGGGTAACAGAACCTGGTCCGAGCCCCGCAAGTCACCCCATCTTGGATTCCCCTAGCTCTCTAGTTTTCAGAAATGCACAGGTTTGGTAGGTTTCCCTAGGTGCCGGCTGAGCTAGAGGGCAAAATCTACAGGTAGGCACTTCGCAAAAAACACCTCTGTTTTCTTCCAAAAATTTGGATGTGTCCACGTTGCGCTTTGGGGTGTTTCCTGTCGCGGGCGCTAGGCCTACCCACACATGTGAGGTATCATTTTTATCGGGAGACTTGGGGGAACGCTGGGTGGAAGGAAATTTGTGCTCCTCTCAGATTCCAGACCTTTCTGCCACAGAAATTTGAGGAACATGTGTTTTTTTAGTCAAATTTTGAGGTTTGCAAAGGATTCTGGGTAACAGAACCTGGTCCGAGCCCCGCAAGTCACCCCATCTTGGATTCCCCTAGGTCTCTAGTTTTCAGAAATGCACAGGTTTGGTAGGTTTCCCTAGGTGCCGGCTGAGCTAGAGGGCAAAATCTACAGGTAGGCACTTCGCAAAAAACACCTCTGTTTTCTTGCAAAAATTTGGATGTGTCCACGTTGCGCTTTGGGGTGTTTCCTGTCGCGGGCGCTAGGCCTACCCACACATGTGAGGTATCATTTTTATCGGGAGACTTGGGGGAACGCTGGGTGGAAGGAAATTTGTGGCTCCTCTCAGATTCCAGAACTTTCTGCCACAGAAATGTGAGTAACATGTGTTTTTTAGCCAAATTTTGAGGTTTGCAAAGGATTCTGGGTAAGAGAACCTGGTCCGAGCCCCGCAAGTCACCCCATCTTGGATTCCCCTACGTCTCTAGTTTTCAGAAATGCACAGGTTTGGTAGGTGTCCCTAGGTGCTGGCTGAGCTAGAGGCCAAAATCTACAGGTAAGCACTTTGCAAAAAACACCTCTGCTTTCTTCCAAAAATTTGGATGTGTCCACGTTGCGCTTTGGGGCGTGTCCTGTCGCGGGCGCTAGGCCTACCCACACAAGTGAGGTATCATTTGTATCTGGAGACTTGGGGGAATGCTGGGTGGAAGGAAATTTGTGGCTCCTCTCAGATTCCAGAACTTTCTGCCACAGAAATGTGAGGAACATGTGTTTTTTTAGCCAAATTTTGAGGTTTGCAAAGGATTCTGGGTAACAGAACCTGGTCAGAGCCCCGCAAGTCACCCCTCCTTAGATTCCCCTAGGTCTCTTGTTTTCAGAAATGCACAGGTTTGGTAGGTTTCCCTAGGTGCCGGCTAAGCTAGAGGCCAAAATCTACAGGTAGGCACTTCGCAAAAAACACCTCTGTTTTATTTCAAAAATTTGGATGTGTCCACGTTGCGCTTTGGGGCGATTCCTGTCGCGGGCGCTAGGCCTACCCACACAAGTGGGGTATCATTTTTATCAGTAGACTTGGGGGAACGCTGGGTGGAAGGAAATTTGTGCTCCTCTCAGATTCCAGACCTTTCTGCCACAGAAATGTGAGGAACATGTGTTTTTTTAGCCAAATTTTGAGGTTTGCAAAGGATTCTGTGTAACAGAACCTGGTCAGAGCCCCGCAAGTCACCCCTCCTTAGATTCCCCTAGGTCTCTTGTTTTCAGAAATGCACAGGTTTGGTAGGTTTCCCTAGTTGCCGGCTAAGCTAGAGGCCAAAATCTACAGGTAGGCACTTCGCAAAAAACACTTCTGTTTTCTTTCAAAAATTTGGATGTGTCCACGTTGCGCTTTGGGGCGTTTCCTGTCGCGGGCGCTAGGCCTACCCACACAAGTGGGGTATCATTTTTATCGGTAGACTTGGGGGAACGCTGGGTGGAAGGAAATTTGTGCTCCTCTCAGATTCCAGACCTTTCTGCCACAGAAATGTGAGGAACATGTGTTTTTTTAGCCAAATTTTGAGGTTTGCAAAGGATTCTGGGTAACAGAACCTGGTCCGAGCCCCGCAAGTCACCCCATCTTGGATTCCCCTAGCTCTCTAGTTTTCAGAAATGCACAGGTTTGGTAGGTTTCCCTAGGTGCCGGCTGAGCTAGAGGGCAAAATCTACAGGTAGGCACTTCGCAAAAAACACCTCTGTTTTCTTCCAAAAATTTGGATGTGTCCACGTTGCGCTTTGGGGTGTTTCCTGTCGCGGGCACTAGGCCTACCCACACATGTGAGGTATCATTTTTATCGGGAGACTTGGGGGAACGCTGGGTGGAAGGAAATTTGTGGCTCCTCTCAGATTCCAGAACTTTCTGCCACAGAAATGTGAGGAACATGTGTTTTTTTAGCCAAATTTTGAGGTTTGCAAAGGATTCTGGGTAACAGAACCTGGTCCGAGCCCCGCAAGTCACCCCATCTTGGATTCCCCTAGGTCTCTAGTTTTCAGAAATGCACAGGTTTGGTAGGTTTCCCTAGGTGCCGGCTGAGCTAGAGCGCAAAATCTACAGGTAGGCACTTCGCAAAAAACACCTCTGTTTTCTTGCAAAAATTTGGATGTGTCCACGTTGCGCTTTGGGGTGTTTCCTGTCGCGGGCGCTAGGCCTACCCACACATGTGAGGTATCATTTTTATCGGGAGACTTGGGGGAACGCTGGGTGGAAGGAAATTTGTGGCTCCTCTCAGATTCCAGAACTTTCTGCCACAGAAATGTGAGTAACATGTGTTTTTTAGCCAAATTTTGAGGTTTGCAAAGGATTCTGGGTAAGAGAACCTGGTCCGAGCCCCGCAAGTCACCCCATCTTGGATTCCCCTACGTCTCTAGTTTTCAGAAATGCACAGGTTTGGTAGGTGTCCCTAGGTACCGGCTGAGCTAGAGGCCAAAATCTACAGGTAAGCACTTCGCAAAAAACACCTCTGCTTTCTTCCAAAAATTTGGATGTGTCCACGTTGCGCTTTGGGGCGTGTCCTGTCGCGGGCGCTAGGCCTACCCACACAAGTGAGGTATCATTTGTATCGGGAGACTTGGGGGAATGCTGGGTGGAAGGAAATTTGTGGCTCCTCTCAGATTCCAGAACTTTCTGCCACAGAAATGTGAGGAACATGTGTTTTTTTAGCCAAATTTTGAGGTTTGCAAAGGATTCTGGGTAACAGAACCTGGTCAGAGCCCCGCAAGTCACCCCTCCTTAGATTCCCCTAGGTCTCTTGTTTTCAGAAATGCACAGGTTTGGTAGGTTTCCCTAGGTGCCGGCTAAGCTAGAGGCCAAAATCTACAGGTAGGCACTTCGCAAAAAACACCTCTGTTTTATTTCAAAAATTTGGATGTGTCCACGTTGCGCTTTGGGGCGATTCCTGTCGCGGGCGCTAGGCCTACCCACACAAGTGGGGTATCATTTTTATCAGTAGACTTGGGGGAACGCTGGGTGGAAGGAAATTTGTGCTCCTCTCAGATTCCAGACCTTTCTGCCACAGAAATGTGAGGAACATGTGTTTTTTTAGCCAAATTTTGAGGTTTGCAAAGGATTCTGGGTAACAGAACCTGGTCAGAGCCCCGCAAGTCACCCCTCCTTAGATTCCCCTAGGTCTCTTGTTTTCAGAAATGCACAGGTTTGGTAGGTTTCCCTAGTTGCCGGCTAAGCTAGAGGCCAAAATCTACAGGTAGGCACTTCGCAAAAAACACTTCTGTTTTCTTTCAAAAATTTGGATGTGTCCACGTTGCGCTTTGGGGTGTTTCCTGTCGCGGGCGCTAGGCCTACCCACACATGTGAGGTATCATTTTTATCGGGAGACTTGGGGGAACGCTGGGTGGAAGGAAATTTGTGGCTCCTCTCAGATTCCAGAACTTTCTGCCACAGAAATGTGAGGAACATGTGTTTTTTTAGCCAAATTTTGAGGTTTGCAAAGGATTCTGGGTAACAGAACCTGGTCCGAGCCCCGCAAGTCACCCCATCTTGGATTCCCCTAGGTCTCTAGTTTTCAGAAATGCACAGGTTTGGTAGGTTTCCCTAGGTGCCGGCTGAGCTAGAGGGCAAAATCTACAGGTAGGCACTTCGCAAAAAACACCTCTGTTTTCTTGCAAAAATTTGGATGTGTCCACGTTGCGCTTTGGGGTGTTTCCTGTCGCGGGCGCTAGGCCTACCCACACATGTGAGGTATCATTTTTATCGGGAGACTTGGGGGAACGCTGGGTGGAAGGAAATTTGTGGCTCCTCTCAGATTCCAGAACTTTCTGCCACAGAAATGTGAGTAACATGTGTTTTTTAGCCAAATTTTGAGGTTTGCAAAGGATTCTGGGTAAGAGAACCTGGTCCGAGCCCCGCAAGTCACCCCATCTTGGATTCCCCTACGTCTCTAGTTTTCAGAAATGCACAGGTTTGGTAGGTGTCCCTAGGTACCGGCTGAGCTAGAGGCCAAAATCTACAGGTAAGCACTTCGCAAAAAACACCTCTGCTTTCTTCCAAAAATTTGGATGTGTCCACGTTGCGCTTTGGGGCGTGTCCTGTCGCGGGCGCTAGGCCTACCCACACAAGTGAGGTATCATTTGTATCGGGAGACTTGGGGGAATGCTGGGTGGAAGGAAATTTGTGGCTCCTCTCAGATTCCAGAACTTTCTGCCACAGAAATGTGAGGAACATGTGTTTTTTTAGCCAAATTTTGAGGTTTGCAAAGGATTCTGGGTAACAGAACCTGGTCAGAGCCCCGCAAGTCACCCCTCCTTAGATTCCCCTAGGTCTCTTGTTTTCAGAAATGCACAGGTTTGGTAGGTTTCCCTAGGTGCCGGCTAAGCTAGAGGCCAAAATCTACAGGTAGGCACTTCGCAAAAAACACCTCTGTTTTATTTAAAAAATTTGGATGTGTCCACGTTGCGCTTTGGGGCGATTCCTGTCGCGGGCGCTAGGCCTACCCACACAAGTGGGGTATCATTTTTATCAGTAGACTTGGGGGAACGCTGGGTGGAAGGAAATTTGTGCTCCTCTCAGATTCCAGACCTTTCTGCCACAGAAATGTGAGGAACATGTGTTTTTTTAGCCAAATTTTGAGGTTTGCAAAGGATTCTGGGTAACAGAACCTGGTCAGAGCCCCGCAAGTCACCCCTCCTTAGATTCCCCTAGGTCTCTTGTTTTCAGAAATGCACAGGTTTGGTAGGTTTCCCTAGTTGCCGGCTAAGCTAGAGGCCAAAATCTACAGGTAGGCACTTCGCAAAAAACACTTCTGTTTTCTTTCAAAAATTTGGATGTGTCCACGTTGCGCTTTGGGGTGTTTCCTGTCGCGGGCGCTAGGCCTACCCACACATGTGAGGTATCATTTTTATCGGGAGACTTGGGGGAACGCTGGGTGGAAGGAAATTTGTGGCTCCTCTCAGATTCCAGAACTTTCTGCCACAGAAATGTGAGGAACATGTGTTTTTTTAGCCAAATTTTGAGGTTTGCAAAGGATTCTGGATAACAGAACCTGGTCCGAGCCCCGCAAGTCACCCCATCTTGGATTCCCCTAGGTCTCTAGTTTTCAGAAATGCACAGGTTTGGTAGGTTTCCCTAGGTGCCGGCTGAGCTAGAGGGCAAAATCTACAGGTAGGCACTTCGCAAAAAACACCTCTGTTTTCTTGCAAAAATTTGGATGTGTCCACGTTGCGCTTTGGGGTGTTTCCTGTCGCGGGCGCTAGGCCTACCCACACATGTGAGGTATCATTTTTATCGGGAGACTTGGGGGAACGCTGGGTGGAAGGAAATTTGTGGCTCCTCTCAGATTCCAGAACTTTCTGCCACAGAAATGTGAGTAACATGTGTTTTTTAGCCAAATTTTGAGGTTTGCAAAGGATTCTGGGTAAGAGAACCTGGTCCGAGCCCCGCAAGTCACCCCATCTTGGATTCCCCTACGTCTCTAGTTTTCAGAAATGCACAGGTTTGGTAGGTGTCCCTAGGTACCGGCTGAGCTAGAGGCCAAAATCTACAGGTAAGCACTTCGCAAAAAACACCTCTGCTTTCTTCCAAAAATTTGGATGTGTCCACGTTGCGCTTTGGGGCGTGTCCTGTCGCGGGCGCTAGGCCTACCCACACAAGTGAGGTATCATTTGTATCGGGAGACTTGGGGGAATGCTGGGTGGAAGGAAATTTGTGGCTCCTCTCAGATTCCAGAACTTTCTGCCACAGAAATGTGAGGAACATGTGTTTTTTTTAGCCAAATTTTGAGGTTTGCAAAGGATTCTGGGTAACAGAACCTGGTCAGAGCCCCGCAAGTCACCCCTCCTTAGATTCCCCTAGGTCTCTTGTTTTCAGAAATGCACAGGTTTGGTAGGTTTCCCTAGGTGCCGGCTAAGCTAGAGGCCAAAATCTACAGGTAGGCACTTCGCAAAAAACACCTCTGTTTTATTTCAAAAATTTGGATGTGTCCACGTTGCGCTTTGGGGCGATTCCTGTCGCGGGCGCTAGGCCTACCCACACAAGTGGGGTATCATTTTTATCAGTAGACTTGGGGGAACGCTGGGTGGAAGGAAATTTGTGCTCCTCTCAGATTCCAGACCTTTCTGCCACAGAAATGTGAGGAACATGTGTTTTTTTAGCCAAATTTTGAGGTTTGCAAAGGATTCTGGGTAACAGAACCTGGTCAGAGCCCCGCAAGTCACCCCTCCTTAGATTCCCCTAGGTCTCTTGTTTTCAGAAATGCACAGGTTTGGTAGGTTTCCCTAGGTGCCGGCTAAGCTAGAGGCCAAAATCTACAGGTAGGCACTTCGCAAAAAACACCTCTGTTTTATTTAAAAAATTTGGATGTGTCCACGTTGCGCTTTGGGGCGATTCCTGTCGCGGGCGCTAGGCCTACCCACACAAGTGGGGTATCATTTTTATCAGTAGACTTGGGGGAACGCTGGGTGGAAGGAAATTTGTGCTCCTCTCAGATTCCAGACCTTTCTGCCACAGAAATGTGAGGAACATGTGTTTTTTTAGCCAAATTTTGAGGTTTGCAAAGGATTCTGGGTAACAGAACCTGGTCAGAGCCCCGCAAGTCACCCCTCCTTAGATTCCCCTAGGTCTCTTGTTTTCAGAAATGCACAGGTTTGGTAGGTTTCCCTAGTTGCCGGCTAAGCTAGAGGCCAAAATCTACAGGTAGGCACTTCGCAAAAAACACTTCTGTTTTCTTTCAAAAATTTGGATGTGTCCACGTTGCGCTTTGGGGTGTTTCCTGTCGCGGGCGCTAGGCCTACCCACACATGTGAGGTATCATTTTTATCGGGAGACTTGGGGGAACGCTGGGTGGAAGGAAATTTGTGGCTCCTCTCAGATTCCAGAACTTTCTGCCACAGAAATGTGAGGAACATGTGTTTTTTTAGCCAAATTTTGAGGTTTGCAAAGGATTCTGGGTAACAGAACCTGGTCCGAGCCCCGCAAGTCACCCCATCTTGGATTCCCCTAGGTCTCTAGTTTTCAGAAATGCACAGGTTTGGTAGGTTTCCCTAGGTGCCGGCTGAGCTAGAGGGCAAAATCTACAGGTAGGCACTTCGCAAAAAACACCTCTGTTTTCTTGCAAAAATTTGGATGTGTCCACGTTGCGCTTTGGGGTGTTTCCTGTCGCGGGCGCTAGGCCTACCCACACATGTGAGGTATCATTTTTATCGGGAGACTTGGGGGAACGCTGGGTGGAAGGAAATTTGTGGCTCCTCTCAGATTCCAGAACTTTCTGCCACAGAAATGTGAGTAACATGTGTTTTTTAGCCAAATTTTGAGGTTTGCAAAGGATTCTGGGTAAGAGAACCTGGTCCGAGCCCCGCAAGTCACCCCATCTTGGATTCCCCTACGTCTCTAGTTTTCAGAAATGCACAGGTTTGGTAGGTGTCCCTAGGTACCGGCTGAGCTAGAGGCCAAAATCTACAGGTAAGCACTTCGCAAAAAACACCTCTGCTTTCTTCCAAAAATTTGGATGTGTCCACGTTGCGCTTTGGGGCGTGTCCTGTCGCGGGCGCTAGGCCTACCCACACAAGTGAGGTATCATTTGTATCGGGAGACTTGGGGGAATGCTGGGTGGAAGGAAATTTGTGGCTCCTCTCAGATTCCAGAACTTTCTGCCACAGAAATGTGAGGAACATGTGTTTTTTTAGCCAAATTTTGAGGTTTGCAAAGGATTCTGGGTAACAGAACCTGGTCAGAGCCCCGCAAGTCACCCCTCCTTAGATTCCCCTAGGTCTCTTGTTTTCAGAAATGCACAGGTTTGGTAGGTTTCCCTAGGTGCCGGCTAAGCTAGAGGCCAAAATCTACAGGTAGGCACTTCGCAAAAAACACCTCTGTTTTATTTCAAAAATTTGGATGTGTCCACGTTGCGCTTTGGGGCGATTCCTGTCGCGGGCGCTAGGCCTACCCACACAAGTGGGGTATCATTTTTATCAGTAGACTTGGGGGAACGCTGGGTGGAAGGAAATTTGTGCTCCTCTCAGATTCCAGACCTTTCTGCCACAGAAATGTGAGGAACATGTGTTTTTTTAGCCAAATTTTGAGGTTTGCAAAGGATTCTGGGTAACAGAACCTGGTCAGAGCCCCGCAAGTCACCCCTCCTTAGATTCCCCTAGGTCTCTTGTTTTCAGAAATGCACAGGTTTGGTAGGTTTCCCTAGTTGCCGGCTAAGCTAGAGGCCAAAATCTACAGGTAGGCACTTCGCAAAAAACACTTCTGTTTTCTTTCAAAAATTTGGATGTGTCCACGTTGCGCTTTGGGGCGTTTCCTGTCGCGGGCGCTAGGCCTACACACACAAGTGGGGTATCATTTTTATCGGTAGACTTGGGGGAACGCTGGGTGGAAGGAAATTTGTGCTCCTCTCAGATTCCAGACCTTTCTGCCACAGAAATGTGAGGAACATGTGTTTTTTTAGCCAAATTTTGAGGTTTGCAAAGGATTCTGGGTAACAGAACCTGGTCCGAGCCCCGCAAGTCACCCCATCTTGGATTCCCCTAGGTCTCTAGTTTTCAGAAATGCACAGGTTTGGTAGGTTTCCCTAGGTGCCGGCTGAGCTAGAGGGCAAAATCTACAGGTAGGCACTTCGCAAAAAACACCTCTGTTTTCTTCCAAAAATTTGGATGTGTCCACGTTGCGCTTTGGGGTGTTTCCTGTCGCGGGCGCTAGGCCTACCCACACATGTGAGGTATCATTTTTATCGGGAGACTTGGGGGAACGCTGGGTGGAAGGAAATTTGTGGCTCCTCTCAGATTCCAGAACTTTCTGCCACAGAAATGTGAGGAACATGTGTTTTTTTAGCCAAATTTTGAGGTTTGCAAAGGATTCTGGGTAACAGAACCTGGTCTGAGCCCCGCAAGTCACCCCATCTTGGATTCCCCTACGTCTCTAGTATTCAGAAATGCACAGGTTTGGTAGGTTTCCCTAGGTACCGGCTGAGCTAGAGGCCAAAATCTACAGGTAGGCACTTCGCAAAAAACACCTCTGTTTTCTTCCAAAAATGTGGATGTGTCCACGTTGCGCTTTGGGGCGTTTCCTGTCGTGGGCGCTAGGCCTACCCACACAAGTGAGGTATCATTTTTATCGGGAGACTTGGGGGAACGCTGGGTGGAAGGAAATTTGTGGCTCTTCTCAGATTCCAGAACTTTCTGCCACAGAAATCTGAGGAACATGTGTTTTTTTAGCCAAATTTTGAGGTTTGCCAAGGATTCTGGGTAACAGAACCTGGTCCGAGCCCCGCAAGTCACCCCATCTTGGATTCCCCTATATCTCTAGGTTTCAGAAATGCACAGGTTTGGTAGGTTTCCCTAGGTGCCGGCTGAGCTAGAGGCCAAAATCTACAGGTAAGCACTTCACAAAAAACACCTCTGCTTTCTTCCAAAAATTTGGATGTGTCCACGTTGCGCTTTGGGGCGTGTCCTGTCGCGGGCGCTAGGCCTACCCACACAAGTGAGGTATCATTTGTATCGGGAGACTTGGGGGAATGCTGGGTGGAAGGAAATTTGTGGCTCCTCTCAGATTCCAGAACTTTCTGCCACAGAAATGTGAGGAACATGTGTTTTTTTAGCCAAATTTTGAGGTTTGCAAAGGATTCTGGGTAACAGAACCTGGTCAGAGCCCCGCAAGTCACCCCTCCTTAGATTCCCCTAGGTCTCTTGTTTTCAGAAATGCACAGGTTTGGTAGGTTTCCCTAGGTGCCGGCTAAGCTAGAGGCCAAAATCTACAGGTAGGCACTTCGCAAAAAACACCTCTGTTTTATTTAAAAAATTTGGATGTGTCCACGTTGCGCTTTGGGGCGATTCCTGTCGCGGGCGCTAGGCCTACCCACACAAGTGGGGTATCATTTTTATCAGTAGACTTGGGGGAACGCTGGGTGGAAGGAAATTTGTGCTCCTCTCAGATTCCAGACCTTTCTGCCACAGAAATGTGAGGAACATGTGTTTTTTTAGCCAAATTTTGAGGTTTGCAAAGGATTCTGGGTAACAGAACCTGGTCCGAGCCCCGCAAGTCACCCCATCTTGGATTCCCCTAGCTCTCTAATTTTCAGAAATGCATAGGTTTGGTAGGTTTCCCTAGGTGCCGGCTGAGCTAGAGGGCAAAATCTACAGGTAGGCACTTCGCAAAAAACACCTCTGTTTTCTTCCAAAAATTTGGATGTGTCCACGTTGCGCTTTTGGGTGTTTCCTGTCGCGGGCGCTAGGCCTACCCACACAAGTGAGGTATCATTTTTATCGGGAGACTTGGGGGAACGCTGGGTGGAAGGTAATTTGTGGCTCCTCTCAGATTCCAGAACTTTCTGCCACAGAAATGTGAGGAAAATGTGTTTTTTTAGCCAAATTTTGAGGTTTGCAAAGGATTCTGGGTAACAGAACCTGGTCCGAGCCCCGCAAGTCACCCCATCTTGGATTCCCCTAGGTCTCTAGTTTTCAGAAATGCACAGGTTTGGTAGGTTTCCCTAGGTGCCGGCTGAGCTAGAGGGCAAAATCTACAGGTAGGCACTTCGCAAAAAACACCTCTGTTTTCTTCCAAAAATTTGGATGTGTCCACGTTGCGCTTTGGGGCGTTTCCTGTCACGGGCGCTAGGCCTACCCTCACAAGTGAGGTATCATTTTTATCGGGAGACTTGGGGGAACGCTGGGTGGAAGGACATTTGTGGCTCCTCTCAGATTCCAGAACTTTCTGCCACAGAAATGTGAGGAACATGTGTTTTTTTAGCCAAATTTTGAGGTTTGCAAAGGATTCTGGGTTACAGAACCTGGTCCGAGCCCCGCAAGTCACCCCATCTTGGATTCCCCTAGGTCTCTAGTTTTCAGAAATGCACAGGTTTGGTAGGTTTCCCTAGGTGCCGGCTGAGCTAGAGGGCAAAATCTACAGGTAGGCACTTCGCAAAAAACACCTCTGTTTTCTTGCAAAAATTTGGATGTGTCCACGTTGCGCTTTGGGGTGTTTCCTGTCGCGGGCGCTAGGCCTACCCACACATGTGAGGTATCATTTTTATCGGGAGACTTGGGGGAACGCTGGGTGGAAGGAAATTTGTGGCTCCTCTCAGATTCCAGAACTTTCTGCCACAGAAATGTGAGTAACATGTGTTTTTTAGCCAAATTTTGAGGTTTGCAAAGGATTCTGGGTAAGAGAACCTGGTCCGAGCACCCGCAAGTCACCCCATCTTGGATTCCCCTACGTCTCTAGTTTTCAGAAATGCACAGGTTTGGTAGGTTTCCCTAGGTACCGGCTGAGCTAGAGGCCAAAATCTACAGGTAGGCACTTCGCAAAAAACACTTCTGTTTTCTTTCAAAAATTTGGATGTGTCCACGTTGCGCTTTGGGGCGTTTCCTGTCGCGGGCGCTAGGCCTACCCACACAAGTGGGGTATCATTTTTATCGGTAGACTTGGGGGAACGCTGGGTGGAAGGAAATTTGTGCTCCTCTCAGATTCCAGACCTTTCTGCCACAGAAATGTGAGGAACATGTGTTTTTTTAGCCAAATTTTGAGGTTTGCAAAGGATTCTGGGTAACAGAACCTGGTCCGAGCCCCGCAAGTCACCCCATCTTGGATTCCCCTAGCTCTCTAGTTTTCAGAAATGCACAGGTTTGGTAGGTTTCCCTAGGTGCCGGCTGAGCTAGAGGGCAAAATCTACAGGTAGGCACTTCGCAAAAAACACCTCTGTTTTCTTCCAAAAATTTGGATGTGTCCACGTTGCGCTTTGGGGAGTTTCCTGTCGCGGGCGCTAGGCCTACCCACACAAGTGAGGTATCATTTTTATCGGGAGACTTGGGGGAACGCTGGGTGGAAGGAAATTTGTGGCTCCTCTCAAATTCCAGATCTTTCTGCCACAGAAATCTGAGGAAAATGTGTTTTTTTAGCCAAATTTTGAGGTTTGCAAAGGATTCTGGGTAACAGAACCTGGTCCGAGCCCTGCAAGTCACCCCATCTTGGATTCCCCTAGGTCTCTAGTTTTCAGAAATGCACAGGTTTGGTAGGTTTCCCTAGGTGCCGGCTGAGCTAGAGGCCAAAATCTACAGGTAGGCACTTCGCAAAAAACACCTCTGTTTTCTTCCAAAAATTTGGATGTGTCCACGTTGCGCTTTGGGGCGTTTCCTGTCGCGGGCGCTAGGCCTACCCACACAAGTGAGGTATCATTTTTATCGGGAGACTTGGGGGAACGCTGGGTGGAAGGAAATTTGTGGCTCCTCTCAGATTCCAGAACTTTCTGCCACAGAAATGTGAGGAACATGTGTTTTTTTAGCCAAATTTTGAGGTTTGCAGAGGATTCTGGGTAACAGAACCTGGTCAGAGCCCCGCAAGTCACCCCTCCTTAGATTCCCCTAGGTCTCTTGTATTCAGAAATGCACAGGTTTGGTAGGTTTCCCTAGGTGCCGGCTAAGCTAGAGGCCAAAATCTACAGGTAGGCACTTCGCAAAAAACACCTCTGTTTTCTTCCAAAAATTTTGATGTGTCCACGTTGCGCTTTGGGGCGTTTCCTGTCGTGGGCGCTAGGCCTAACCACACAAGTGGGGTATCATTTTTATCGGGAGACTTGGGGGAACGCTGGGTGGAAGGAAATTTGTGCTCCTCTCAGATTCCAGACCTTTCTGCCACAGAAATGTGAGGAACATGTGTTTTTTTAGCCAAATTTTGAGGTTTGCAAAGGATTCTGGGTAACAGAACCTGGTCCGAGCCCCGCAAGTCACCCCATCTTGGATTCCCCTAGCTCTCTAATTTTCAGAAATGCATAGGTTTGGTAGGTTTCCCTAGGTGCCGGCTGAGCTAGAGGGCAAAATCTACAGGTAGGCACTTCGCAAAAAACACCTCTGTTTTCTTCCAAAAATTTGGATGTGTCCACGTTGCGCTTTTGGGTGTTTCCTGTCGCGGGCGCTAGGCCTACCCACACAAGTGAGGTATCATTTTTATCGGGAGACTTGGGGGAACGCTGGGTGGAAGGTAATTTGTGGCTCCTCTCAGATTCCAGAACTTTCTGCCACAGAAATGTGAGGAAAATGTGTTTTTTTAGCCAAATTTTGAGGTTTGCAAAGGATTCTGGGTAACAGAACCTGGTCCGAGCCCCGCAAGTCACCCCATCTTGGATTCCCCTAGGTCTCTAGTTTTCAGAAATGCACAGGTTTGGTAGGTTTCCCTAGGTGCCGGCTGAGCTAGAGGGCAAAATCTACAGGTAGGCACTTCGCAAAAAACACCTCTGTTTTCTTCCAAAAATTTGGATGTGTCCACGTTGCGCTTTGGGGCGTTTCCTGTCACGGGCGCTAGGCCTACCCTCACAAGTGAGGTATCATTTTTATCGGGAGACTTGGGGGAACGCTGGGTGGAAGGACATTTGTGGCTCCTCTCAGATTCCAGAACTTTCTGCCACAGAAATGTGAGGAACATGTGTTTTTTTAGCCAAATTTTGAGGTTTGCAAAGGATTCTGGGTAACAGAACCTGGTCCGAGCCCCGCAAGTCACCCCATCTTGGATTCCCCTAGGTCTCTAGTTTTCAGAAATGCACAGGTTTGGTAGGTTTCCCTAGGTGCCGGCTGAGCTAGAGGGCAAAATCTACAGGTAGGCACTTCGCAAAAAACACCTCTGTTTTCTTGCAAAAATTTGGATGTGTCCACGTTGCGCTTTGGGGTGTTTCCTGTCGCGGGCGCTAGGCCTACCCACACATGTGAGGTATCATTTTTATCGGGAGACTTGGGGGAACGCTGGGTGGAAGGAAATTTGTGGCTCCTCTCAGATTCCAGAACTTTCTGCCACAGAAATGTGAGTAACATGTGTTTTTTAGCCAAATTTTGAGGTTTGCAAAGGATTCTGGGTAAGAGAACCTGGTCCGAGCACCCGCAAGTCACCCCATCTTGGATTCCCCTACGTCTCTAGTTTTCAGAAATGCACAGGTTTGGTAGGTTTCCCTAGGTACCGGCTGAGCTAGAGGCCAAAATCTACAGGTAGGCACTTCGCAAAAAACACTTCTGTTTTCTTTCAAAAATTTGGATGTGTCCACGTTGCGCTTTGGGGCGTTTCCTGTCGCGGGCGCTAGGCCTACCCACACAAGTGGGGTATCATTTTTATCGGTAGACTTGGGGGAACGCTGGGTGGAAGGAAATTTGTGCTCCTCTCAGATTCCAGACCTTTCTGCCACAGAAATGTGAGGAACATGTGTTTTTTTAGCCAAATTTTGAGGTTTGCAAAGGATTCTGGGTAACAGAACCTGGTCCGAGCCCCGCAAGTCACCCCATCTTGGATTCCCCTAGCTCTCTAGTTTTCAGAAATGCACAGGTTTGGTAGGTTTCCCTAGGTGCCGGCTGAGCTAGAGGGCAAAATCTACAGGTAGGCACTTCGCAAAAAACACCTCTGTTTTCTTCCAAAAATTTGGATGTGTCCACGTTGCGCTTTGGGGAGTTTCCTGTCGCGGGCGCTAGGCCTACCCACACAAGTGAGGTATCATTTTTATCGGGAGACTTGGGGGAACGCTGGGTGGAAGGAAATTTGTGGCTCCTCTCAAATTCCAGATCTTTCTGCCACAGAAATCTGAGGAAAATGTGTTTTTTTAGCCAAATTTTGAGGTTTGCAAAGGATTCTGGGTAACAGAACCTGGTCCGAGCCCTGCAAGTCACCCCATCTTGGATTCCCCTAGGTCTCTAGTTTTCAGAAATGCACAGGTTTGGTAGGTTTCCCTAGGTGCCGGCTGAGCTAGAGGCCAAAATCTACAGGTAGGCACTTCGCAAAAAACACCTCTGTTTTCTTCCAAAAATTTGGATGTGTCCACGTTGCGCTTTGGGGCGTTTCCTGTCGCGGGCGCTAGGCCTACCCACACAAGTGAGGTATCATTTTTATCGGGAGACTTGGGGGAACGCTGGGTGGAAGGAAATTTGTGGCTCCTCTCAGATTCCAGAACTTTCTGCCACAGAAATGTGAGGAACATGTGTTTTTTTAGCCAAATTTTGAGGTTTGCAGAGGATTCTGGGTAACAGAACCTGGTCAGAGCCCCGCAAGTCACCCCTCCTTAGATTCCCCTAGGTCTCTTGTATTCAGAAATGCACAGGTTTGGTAGGTTTCCCTAGGTGCCGGCTAAGCTAGAGGCCAAAATCTACAGGTAGGCACTTCGCAAAAAACACCTCTGTTTTCTTCCAAAAATTTTGATGTGTCCACGTTGCGCTTTGGGGCGTTTCCTGTCGCGGGCGCTAGGCCTAACCACACAAGTGGGGTATCATTTTTATCGGGAGACTTGGGGGAACGCTGGGTGGAAGGAAATTTGTGCTCCTCTCAGATTCCAGACCTTTCTGCCACAGAAATGTGAGGAACATGTGTTTTTTTAGCCAAATTTTGAGGTTTGCAAAGGATTCTGGGTAACAGAACCTGGTCCGAGCCCCGCAAGTCACCCCATCTTGGATTCCCCTAGGTCTCTAGTTTTCAGAAATGCACAGGTTTGGTAGGTTTCCCTAGGTGCCGGCTGAGCTAGAGGGCAAAATCTACAGGTAGGCACTTCGCAAAAAACACCTCTGTTTTCTTCCAAAAATTTGGATGTGTCCACGTTGCGCTTTGGGGCGTTTCCTGTCACGGGCGCTAGGCCTACCCTCACAAGTGAGGTATCATTTTTATCGGGAGACTTGGGGGAACGCTGGGTGGAAGGACATTTTTGGCTCCTCTCAGATTCCAGAACTTTCTGCCACAGAAATGTGAGGAACATGTGTTTTTTTAGCCAAATTTTGAGGTTTGCAAAGGATTCTGGGTAACAGAACCTGGTCCGAGCCCCGCAAGTCACCCCATCTTGGATTCCCCTAGGTCTCTAGTTTTCAGAAATGCACAGGTTTGGTAGGTTTCCCTAGGTGCCGGCTGAGCTAGAGGGCAAAATCTACAGGTAGGCACTTCGCAAAAAACACCTCTGTTTTCTTGCAAAAATTTGGATGTGTCCACCTTGCGCTTTGGGGTGTTTCCTGTCGCGGGCGCTAGGCCTACCCACACATGTGAGGTATCATTTTTATCGGGAGACTTGGGGGAACGCTGGGTGGAAGGAAATTTGTGGCTCCTCTCAGATTCCAGAACTTTCTGCCACAGAAATGTGAGTAACATGTGTTTTTTAGCCAAATTTTGAGGTTTGCAAAGGATTCTGGGTAAGAGAACCTGGTCCGAGCCCCGCAAGTCACCCCATCTTGGATTCCC
Organism: Pleurodeles waltl; assembly: GCF_031143425.1. Classification (NCBI taxonomy): domain Eukaryota; kingdom Metazoa; phylum Chordata; class Amphibia; order Caudata; family Salamandridae; genus Pleurodeles; species Pleurodeles waltl. Next base: position 367,165,630 of record NC_090444.1, on the reverse strand, counting down.
CTACGTCTCTAGTTTTCAGAAATGCACAGGTTTGGTAGGTTTCCCTAGGTACCGGCTGAGCTAGAGGCCAAAATCTACAGGTAAGCACTTCGCAAAAAACACCTCTGCTTTCTTCCAAAAATTTGGATGTGTCCACGTTGCGCTTTGGGGCGTGTCCTGTCGCGGGCGCTAGGCCTACCCACACAAGTGAGGTATCATTTGTATCGGGAGACTTGGGGGAATGCTGGGTGGAAGGAAATTTGTGGCTCCTCTCAGATTCCAGAACTTTCTGCCACAGAAATGTGAGGAACATGTGTTTTTTTAGCCAAATTTTGAGGTTTGCAAAGGATTCTGGGTAACAGAACCTGGTCAGAGCCCCGCAAGTCACCCCTCCTTAGATTCCCCTAGGTCTCTTGTTTTCAGAAATGCACAGGTTTGGTAGGTTTCCCTAGTTGCCGGCTAAGCTAGAGGCCAAAATCTACAGGTAGGCACTTCGCAAAAAACACTTCTGTTTTCTTTCAAAAATTTGGATGTGTCCACGTTGCGCTTTGGGGCGTTTCCTGTCGCGGGCGCTAGGCCTACCCACACAAGTGGGGTATCATTTTTATCGGTAGACTTGGGGGAACGCTGGGTGGAAGGAAATTTGTGCTCCTCTCAGATTCCAGACCTTTCTGCCACAGAAATGTGAGGAACATGTGTTTTTTTAGCCAAATTTTGAGGTTTGCAAAGGATTCTGGGTAACAGAACCTGGTCCGAGCCCCGCAAGTCACCCCATCTTGGATTCCCCTAGCTCTCTAGTTTTCAGAAATGCACAGGTTTGGTAGGTTTCCCTAGGTGCCGGCTGAGCTAGAGGGCAAAATCTACAGGTAGGCACTTCGCAAAAAACACCTCTGTTTTCTTCCAAAAATTTGGATGTGTCCACGTTGCGCTTTGGGGTGTTTCCTGTCGCGGGCGCTAGGCCTACCCACACATGTGAGGTATAATTTTTATCGGGAGACTTGGGGGAACGCTGGGTGGAAGGAAATTTGTGGCTCCTCTCAGATTCCAGAACTTTCTGCCACAGAAATGTGAGGAACATGTGTTTTTTTAGCCAAATTTTGAGGTTTGCAAAGGATTCTGGGTAACAGAACCTGGTCTGAGCCCCGCAAGTCACCCCATCTTGGATTCCCCTACGTCTCTAGTATTCAGAAATGCACAGGTTTGGTAGGTTTCCCTAGGTACCGGCTGAGCTAGAGGCCAAAATCTACAGGTAGGCACTTCGCAAAAAACACCTCTGTTTTCTTCCAAAAATGTGGATGTGTCCACGTTGCGCTTTGGGGCGTTTCCTGTCGTGGGCGCTAGGCCTACCCACACAAGTGAGGTATCATTTTTATCGGGAGACTTGGGGGAACGCTGGGTGGAAGGAAATTTGTGGCTCTTCTCAGATTCCAGAACTTTCTGCCACAGAAATGTGAGGAACATGTGTTTTTTTAGCCAAATTTTGAGGTTTGCCAAGGATTCTGGGTAACAGAACCTGGTCCGAGCCCCGCAAGTCACCCCATCTTGGATTCCCCTATATCTCTAGGTTTCAGAAATGCACAGGTTTGGTAGGTTTCCCTAGGTGCCGGCTGAGCTAGAGGCCAAAATCTACAGGTAAGCACTTCACAAAAAACACCTCTGCTTTCTTCCAAAAATTTGGATGTGTCCACGTTGCGCTTTGGGGCGTGTCCTGTCGCGGGCGCTAGGCCTACCCACACAAGTGAGGTATCATTTGTATCGGGAGACTTGGGGGAATGCTGGGTGGAAGGAATTTTGTGGCTCCTCTCAGATTCCAGAACTTTCTGCCACAGAAATGTGAGGAACATGTGTTTTTTTAGCCAAATTTTGAGGTTTGCAAAGGATTCTGGGTAACAGAACCTGGTCAGAGCCCCGCAAGTCACCCCTCCTTAGATTCCCCTAGGTCTCTTGTTTTCAGAAATGCACAGGTTTGGTAGGTTTCCCTAGGTGCCGGCTAAGCTAGAGGCCAAAATCTACAGGTAGGCACTTCGCAAAAAACACCTCTGTTTTATTTCAAAAATTTGGATGTGTCCACGTTGCGCTTTGGGGCGATTCCTGTCGCGGGCGCTAGGCCTACCCACACAAGTGGGGTATCATTTTTATCAGTAGACTTGGGGGAACGCTGGGTGGAAGGAAATTTGTGCTCCTCTCAGATTCCAGACCTTTCTGCCACAGAAATGTGAGGAACATGTGTTTTTTTAGCCAAATTTTGAGGTTTGCAAAGGATTCTGGGTAACAGAACCTGGTCAGAGCCCCGCAAGTCACCCCTCCTTAGATTCCCCTAGGTCTCTTGTTTTCAGAAATGCACAGGTTTGGTAGGTTTCCCTAGTTGCCGGCTAAGCTAGAGGCCAAAATCTACAGGTAGGCACTTCGCAAAAAACACTTCTGTTTTCTTTCAAAAATTTGGATGTGTCCACGTTGCGCTTTGGGGCGTTTCCTGTCGCGGGCGCTAGGCCTACCCACACAAGTGGGGTATCATTTTTATCGGTAGACTTGGGGGAACGCTGGGTGGAAGGAAATTTGTGCTCCTCTCAGATTCCAGACCTTTCTGCCACAGAAATGTGAGGAACATGTGTTTTTTTAGCCAAATTTTGAGGTTTGCAAAGGATTCTGGGTAACAGAACCTGGTCCGAGCCCCGCAAGTCACCCCATCTTGGATTCCCCTAGCTCTCTAGTTTTCAGAAATGCACAGGTTTGGAAGGTTTCCCTAGGTGCCGGCTGAGCTAGAGGGCAAAATCTACAGGTAGGCACTTCGCAAAAAACACCTCTGTTTTCTTCCAAAAATTTGGATGTGTCCACGTTGCGCTTTGGGGTGTTTCCTGTCGCGGGCGCTAGGCCTACCCACACATGTGAGGTATCATTTTTATCGGGAGACTTGGGGGAACGCTGGGTGGAAGGAAATTTGTGGCTCCTCTCAGATTCCAGAACTTTCTGCCACAGAAATGTGAGGAACATGTGTTTTTTTAGCCAAATTTTGAGGTTTGCAAAGGATTCTGGGTAACAGAACCTGGTCTGAGCCCCGCAAGTCACCCCATCTTGGATTCCCCTACGTCTCTAGTATTCAGAAATGCACAGGTTTGGTAGGTTTCCCTAGGTACCGGCTGAGCTAGAGGCCAAAATCTACAGGTAGGCACTTCGCAAAAAACACCTCTGTTTTCTTCCAAAAATGTGGATGTGTCCACGTTGCGCTTTGGGGCGTTTCCTGTCGTGGGCGCTAGGCCTACCCACACAAGTGAGGTATCATTTTTATCGGGAGACTTGGGGGAACGCTGGGTGGAAGGAAATTTGTGGCTCTTCTCAGATTCCAGAACTTTCTGCCACAGAAATGTGAGGAACATGTGTTTTTTTAGCCAAATTTTGAGGTTTGCCAAGGATTCTGGGTAACAGAACCTGGTCCGAGCCCCGCAAGTCACCCCATCTTGGATTCCCCTATATCTCTAGGTTTCAGAAATGCACAGGATTGGTAGGTTTCCCTAGGTGCCGGCTGAGCTAGAGGCCAAAATCTACAGGTAAGCACTTCACAAAAAACACCTCTGCTTTCTTCCAAAAATTTGGATGTGTCCACGTTGCGCTTTGGGGCGTGTCCTGTCGCGGGCACTAGGCCTACCCACACAAGTGAGGTATCATTTGTATCGGGAGACTTGGGGGAATGCTGGGTGGAAGGAAATTTGTGGCTCCTCTCAGATTCCAGAACTTTCTGCCACAGAAATGTGAGGAACATGTGTTTTTTTAGCCAAATTTTGAGGTTTGCAAAGGATTCTGGGTAACAGAACCTGGTCAGAGCCCCGCAAGTCACCCCTCCTTAGATTCCCCTAGGTCTCTTGTTTTCAGAAATGCACAGGTTTGGTAGGTTTCCCTAGGTGCCGGCTAAGCTAGAGGCCAAAATCTACAGGTAGGCACTTTGCAAAAAACACCTCTGTTTTATTTAAAAAATTTGGATGTGTCCACGTTGCGCTTTGGGGCGATTCCTGTCGCGGGCGCTAGGCCTACCCACACAAGTGGGGTATCATTTTTATCAGTAGACTTGGGGGAACGCTGGGTGGAAGGAAATTTGTGCTCCTCTCAGATTCCAGACCTTTCTGCCACAGAAATGTGAGGAACATGTGTTTTTTTAGCCAAATTTTGAGGTTTGCAAAGGATTCTGGGTAACAGAACCTGGTCCGAGCCCCGCAAGTCACCCCATCTTGGATTCCCCTAGCTCTCTAATTTTCAGAAATGCATAGGTTTGGTAGGTTTCCCTAGGTGCCGGCTGAGCTAGAGGGCAAAATCTACAGGTAGGCACTTCGCAAAAAACACCTCTGTTTTCTTCCAAAAATTTGGATGTGTCCACGTTGCGCTTTTGGGTGTTTCCTGTCGCGGGCGCTAGGCCTACCCACACAAGTGAGGTATCATTTTTATCGGGAGACTTGGGGGAACGCTGGGTGGAAGGTAATTTGTGGCTCCTCTCAGATTCCAGAACTTTCTGCCACAGAAATGTGAGGAAAATGTGTTTTTTTAGCCAAATTTTGAGGTTTGCAAAGGATTCTGGGTAACAGAACCTGGTCCGAGCCCCGCAAGTCACCCCATCTTGGATTCCCCTAGGTCTCTAGTTTTCAGAAATGCACAGGTTTGGTAGGTTTCCCTAGGTGCCGGCTGAGCTAGAGGGCAAAATCTACAGGTAGGCACTTCGCAAAAAACACCTCTGTTTTCTTCCAAAAATTTGGATGTGTCCACGTTGCGCTTTGGGGCGTTTCCTGTCACGGGCGCTAGGCCTACCCTCACAAGTGAGGTATCATTTTTATCGGGAGACTTGGGGGAACGCTGGGTGGAAGGACATTTGTGGCTCCTCTCAGATTCCAGAACTTTCTGCCACAGAAATGTGAGGAACATGTGTTTTTTTAGCCAAATTTTGAGGTTTGCAAAGGATTCTGGGTAACAGAACCTGGTCCGAGCCCCGCAAGTCACCCCATCTTGGATTCCCCTAGGTCTCTAGTTTTCAGAAATGCACAGGTTTGGTAGGTTTCCCTAGGTGCCGGCTGAGCTAGAGGGCAAAATCTACAGGTAGGCACTTCGCAAAAAACACCTCTGTTTTCTTGCAAAAATTTGGATGTGTCCACGTTGCGCTTTGGGGTGTTTCCTGTCGCGGGCGCTAGGCCTACCCACACATGTGAGGTATCATTTTTATCGGGAGACTTGGGGGAACGCTGGGTGGAAGGAAATTTGTGGCTCCTCTCAGATTCCAGAACTTTCTGCCACAGAAATGTGAGTAACATGTGTTTTTTAGCCAAATTTTGAGGTTTGCAAAGGATTCTGGGTAAGAGAACCTGGTCCGAGCCCCGCAAGTCACCCCATCTTGGATTCACCTACGTCTCTAGTTTTCAGAAATGCACAGGTTTGGTAGGTTTCCCTAGGTACCGGCTGAGCTAGAGGCCAAAATCTACAGGTAAGCACTTCGCAAAAAACACCTCTGCTTTCTTCCAAAAATTTGGATGTGTCCACGTTGCGCTTTGGGGCGTGTCCTGTCGCGGGCGCTAGGCCTACCCACACAAGTGAGGTATCATTTGTATCGGGAGACTTGGGGGAATGCTGGGTGGAAGGAAATTTGTGGCTCCTCTCAGATTCCAGAACTTTCTGCCACAGAAATGTGAGGAACATGTGTTTTTTTAGCCAAATTTTGAGGTTTGCAAAGGATTCTGGGTAACAGAACCTGGTCAGAGCCCCGCAAGTCACCCCTCCTTAGATTCCCCTAGGTCTCTTGTTTTCAGAAATGCACAGGTTTGGTAGGTTTCCCTAGTTGCCGGCTAAGCTAGAGGCCAAAATCTACAGGTAGGCACTTCGCAAAAAACACTTCTGTTTTCTTTCAAAAATTTGGATGTGTCCACGTTGCGCTTTGGGGCGTTTCCTGTTGCGGGCGCTAGGCCTACCCACACAAGTGGGGTATCATTTTTATCGGTAGACTTGGGGGAACGCTGGGTGGAAGGAAATTTGTGCTCCTCTCAGATTCCAGACCTTTCTGCCACAGAAATGTGAGGAACATGTGTTTTTTTAGCCAAATTTTGAGGTTTGCAAAGGATTCTGGGTAACAGAACCTGGTCCGAGCCCCGCAAGTCACCCCATCTTGGATTCCCCTAGCTCTCTAGTTTTCAGAAATGCACAGGTTTGGTAGGTTTCCCTAGGTGCCGGCTGAGCTAGAGGTCAAAATCTACAAGTAGGCACTTCGCAAAAAACACCTCTGTTTTCTTCCAAAAATTTGGATGTGTCCACGTTGCGCTTTGGGGAGTTTCCTGACGCGGGCGCTAGGCCTACCCACACAAGTGAGGTATCATTTTTATCGGGAGACTTGGGGGAACGCTGGGTGGAAGGAAATTTGTGGCTCCTCTCAAATTCCAGATCTTTCTGCCACAGAAATCTGAGGAAAATGTGTTTTTTTAGCCAAATTTTGAGGTTTGCAAAGGATTCTGGGTAACAGAACCTGGTCCGAGCCCTGCAAGTCACCCCATCTTGGATTCCCCTAGGTCTCTAGTTTTCAGAAATGCACAGGTTTGGTAGGTTTCCCTAGGTGCCGGCTGAGCTAGAGGCCAAAATCTACAGGTAGGCACTTCGCAAAAAACACCTCTGTTTTCTTCCAAAAATTTGGATGTGTCCACGTTGCGCTTTGGGGCGTTTCCTGTCGCGGGCGCTAGGCCTACCCACACAAGTGAGGAATCATTTTTATCGGGAGACTTGGGGGAACGCTGGGTGGAAGGAAATTTGTGGCTCCTCTCAGATTCCAGAACTTTCTGCCACAGAAATGTGAGGAACATGTGTTTTTTTAGCCAAATTTTGAGGTTTGCAGAGGATTCTGGGTAACAGAACCTGGTCAGAGCCCCGCAAGTCACCCCTCCTTAGATTCCCCTAGGTCTCTTGTATTCAGAAATGCACAGGTTTGGTAGGTTTCCCTAGGTGCCGGCTAAGCTAGAGGCCAAAATCTACAGGTAGGCACTTCGCAAAAAACACCTCTGTTTTCTTCCAAAAATTTTGATGTGTCCACGTTGCGCTTTGGGGCGTTTTCTGTCGCGGGCGCTAGGCCTAACCACACAAGTGGGGTATCATTTTTATCGGGAGACTTGGGGGAACGCTGGGTGGAAGGAAATTTGTGCTCCTCTCAGATTCCAGAACTTTCTGCCATAGAAATGTGAGGAACATGTGTTTTTTTAGCCAAATTTTGAGGTTTGCAAAGGATTCTGGGTAACAGAACCTGGTCCGAGCCCCGCAAGTCACCCCATCTTGGATTCCCCTAGGTCTCTAGTTTTCAGAAATGCACAGGTTTGGTAGGTTTCCCTAGGTGCCGGCTGAGCTAGAGGGCAAAATCTACAGGTAGGCACTTCGCAAAAAACACCTCTGTTTTCTTCCAAAAATTTGGATGTGTCCACGTTGCGCTTTGGGGCGTTTCCTGTCACGGGCGCTAGGCCTACCCTCACAAGTGAGGTATCATTTTTATCGGGAGACTTGGGGGAACGCTGGGTGGAAGGACATTTGTGGCTCCTCTCAGATTCCAGAACTTTCTGCCACAGAAATGTGAGGAACATGTGTTTTTTTAGCCAAATTTTGAGGTTTGCAAAGGATTCTGGGTAACAGAACCTGGTCCGAGCCCCGCAAGTCACCCCATCTTGGATTCCCCTAGGTCTCTAGTTTTCAGAAATGCACAGGTTTGGTAGGTTTCCCTAGGTGCCGGCTGAGCTAGAGGGCAAAATCTACAGGTAGGCACTTCGCAAAAAACACCTCTGTTTTCTTGCAAAAATTTGGATGTGTCCACGTTGCGCTTTGGGGTGTTTCCTGTCGCGGGCGCTAGGCCTACCCACACATGTGAGGTATCATTTTTATCGGGAGACTTGGGGGAACGCTGGGTGGAAGGAAATTTGTGGCTCCTCTCAGATTCCAGAACTTTCTGCCACAGAAATGTGAGTAACATGTGTTTTTTAGCCTAATTTTGAGGTTTGCAAAGGATTCTGGGTAAGAGAACCTGGTCCGAGCCCCGCAAGTCACCCCATCTTGGATTCCCCTACGTCTCTAGTTTTCAGAAATGCACAGGTTTTGGTAGGTTTCCCTAGGTACCGGCTGAGCTAGAGGCCAAAATCTACAGGTAAGCACTTCGCAAAAAACACCTCTGCTTTCTTCCGAAAATTTGGATGTGTCCACGTTGCGCTTTGGGGCGTGTCCTGTCGCGGGCGCTAGGCCTACCCACACAAGTGAGGTATCATTTGTATCGGGAGACTTGGGGGAATGCTGGGTGGAAGGAAATTTGTGGCTCCTCTCAGATTCCAGAACTTTCTGCCACAGAAATGTGAGGAACATGTGTTTTTTTAGCCAAATTTTGAGGTTTGCAAAGGATTCTGGGTAACAGAACCTGGTCAGAGCCCCGCAAGTCACCCCTCCTTAGATTCCCCTAGGTCTCTTGTTTTCAGAAATGCACAGGTTTGGTAGGTTTCCCTAGTTGCCGGCTAAGCTAGAGGCCAAAATCTACAGGTAGGCACTTCGCAAAAAACACTTCTGTTTTCTTTCAAAAATTTGGATGTGTCCACGTTGCGCTTTGGGGCGTTTCCTGTCGCGGGCGCTAGGCCTACCCACACAAGTGGGGTATCATTTTTATCGGTAGACTTGGGGGAACGCTGGGTGGAAGGAAATTTGTGCTCCTCTCAGATTCCAGACCTTTCTGCCACAGAAATGTGAGGAACATGTGTTTTTTTAGCCAAATTTTGAGGTTTGCAAAGGATTCTGGGTAACAGAACCTGGTCCAAGCCCCGCAAGTCACCCCATCTTGGATTCCCCTAGCTCTCTAGTTTTCAGAAATGCACAGGTTTGGTAGGTTTCCCTAGGTGCCGGCTGAGCTAGAGGGCAAAATCTACAGGTAGGCACTTCGCAAAAAACACCTCTGTTTTCTTCCAAAAATGTGGATGTGTCCACGTTGCGCTTTGGGGTGTTTCCTGTCGCGGGCGCTAGGCCTACCCACACAAGTGAGGTATCATTTTTATCGGGAGACTTGGGGGAACGCTGGGTGGAAGGAAATTTGTGGCTCCTCTCACATTCCAGATCTTTCTGCCACAGAAATGTGAGGAAAATGTGTTTTTTTAGCCAGATTTTGAGGTTTGCAAAGGATTCTGGGTAACAGAACCTGGTCCGAGCCCTGCAAGTCACCCCATCTTGGATTCCCCTAGGTCTCTAGTTTTCAGAAATGCACAGGTTTGGTAGGTTTCCCTAGGTGCCGGCTGAGCTAGAGGCCAAAATCTACAGGTAGGCACTTCGCAAAAAACACCTCTGTTTTCTTCCAAAAATTTGGATGTGTCCACGTTGCGCTTTGGGGCGTTTCCTGTTGCGGGCGCTAGGCCTACCCACACAAGTGAGGTATCATTTTTATCGGGAGACTTGGGGGAACGCTGGGTGGAAGGAAATTTGTGGCTCCTCTCAGATTCCAGAACTTTCTGCCACAGAAATGTGAGGAACATGTGTTTTTTTAGCCAAATTTTGAGGTTTGCAGAGGATTCTGGGTAACAGAACCTGGTCAGAGCCCCGCAAATCACCACTCCTTAGATTCCCCTAGGTCTCTTGTATTCAGAAATGCACAGGTTTGGTAGGTTTCCCTAGGTGCCGGCTAAGCTAGAGGCCAAAATCTACAGGTAGGCACTTCGCAAAAAACACCTCTGTTTTCTTCCAAAAATTTTGATGTGTCAACGTTGCGCTTTGGGGCGTTTCCTGTCGCGGGCGCTAGGCCTAACCACACAAGTGGGGTATCATTTTTATCGGGAGACTTGGGGGAACGCTGGGTGGAAGGAAATTTGTGCTCCTCTCAGATTCCAGACCTTTCTGCCACAGAAATGTGAGGAACATGTGTTTTTTTAGCCAAATTTTGAGGTTTGCAAAGGATTCTGGGTAACAGAACCTGGTCCGAGCCCCGCAAGTCACCCCATCTTGGATTCCCCTAGGTCTCTAGTTTTCAGAAATGCACAGGTTTGGTAGGTTTCCCTAGGTGCCGGCTGAGCTACAGGCCAAAATCTACAGGTAGGCACTTCGCAAAAATCACCTCTGTTTTCTTTTAAAAAATTGGATGTGTCCACGTTGCGCTTTGGGGTGTTTCCTGTCGTGGGCGCTAGGCCTACCCACACATGTGAGGTATCATTTTTATCGGGAGACTTGGGGGAACGCTGGGTGGAAGGAAATTTGTGGCTCCTCTCAGATTCCAGAACTTTCTGCCACAGAAATGTGAGGAACATGTGTTTTTTTAGCCAAATTTTTAGGTTTGCAAAGGATTCTGGGTAACAGAACCTGGTCTGAGCCCCGCAAGTCACCCCATCTTGGATTCCCCTACGTCTCTAGTATTCAGAAATGCACAGGTTTGGTAGGTTTCCCTAGGTACCGGCTGAGCTAGAGGCCAAAATCTACAGGTAGGCATTTCGCAAAAAACACCTCTGTTTTCTTCCAAAAATGTGGATGTGTCCACGTTGCGCTTTGGGGCGTTTCCTGTCGTGGGCGCTAGGCCTACCCACACAAGTGAGGTATCATTTTTATCGGGAGACTTGGGGGAACGCTGGGTGGAAGGAAATTTGTGGCTCTTCTCAGATTCCTGAACTTTCTGCCACAGAAATGTGAGGAACATGTGTTTTTTTAGCCAAATTTTGAGGTTTGCCAAGGATTCTGGGTAACAGAACCTGGTCCGAGCCCCGCAAGTCACCCCATCTTGGATTCCCCTATATCTCTAGGTTTCAGAAATGCACATGTTTGGTAGGTTTCCCTAGGTGCCGGCTGAGCTAGAGGCCAAAATCTACAGGTAAGCACTTCGCAAAAAACACCTCTGCTTTCTTCCAAAAATGTGGATGTGTCCACGTTGCGCTTTGGGGCGTGTCCTGTCGCGGGCGCTAGGCCTACCCACACAAGTGAGGTATCATTTGTATCGGGAGACTTGGGGGAATGCTGGGTGGAAGGAAATTTGTGGCTCCTC